>NC_142697.1:34651428-35304865 GCF_029641045.1 Salvia hispanica | reverse complement strand
GTATAAATATCACCTGTCGACGAATAAGACAAACAGTCATGACAATTATCCCACAGCGTTGTAAAAAGAGAACTGAAAATTGTATCATATGGACCTCAATATAATTCAGGCAACAATAACACTAGAAAGATGCTCCCTTTTGTTGAAAATATATCTTGAGGTGTCCCAAGTATGTTGGGAAGAGAATGTGTGGAGTCCCAACCTATTGGGAAGAGAATACCATTTATAATGTAGAGTTCCAATATTATAGTTCCTAGGTATATTTATATCTAGTGTCCTATAAATACCTATGTACTCCATGTATCAATAACAATTCAAACTAAATACAATGTAGTCGATAAAGCTTTGAGTGTTTTTATTTTCCGCATTTTAGTTTTCAACATGATATCAGAGCAGCTAACGATCCTTCGTTAGTTTGTTCAAAATCAAAAAAAAAAAAAGGTTTGGTTGAATCTGTGTTAATCCTAAACCCCAAAATCTCAAAAAAAAATATATATATTTGCACCAACATTCAAGTTTCTGCCTATCAAAGAAATCAACTTTTCAGCGCCAAACTAGATAATCTTTTGCCTTCAACCCACGCTCTACTCAGCTATACTCCAAAATCACACCATTAGCCAAATCTCCCTCAAACAAGATAGGAATCGTCCAACCAGAGAGGGGGAGAAAGTACACTCTATTGGACGTTTCCTCTCCAACCACAATAACCGGCCGGAGGAGATGAGAGGAGTGGCAGAACACTGAACACTGTCGGGAAAGGAGGAGCAAGGTTACCAGAAAGGGGTCTGAGAAGGCATCACTGTTGTTCACCCGGAGAAGAACAAATGAAGGTAAAGAGATTGGAAAAAGCTACGGATAAAATACCATAGCAAGACCCAACAGAAACGGCGTCACGACGGCAGCGGCAGCAACCGCGTCTGGAACTGGCGGTGCTGGCGCTTGGCTGAACCAAGACGATGACAGTGAGTTCTTGGCAGTTAAATTTCAAACGGGCATCAATGACGAAGCCTGACCATGGCGAGGCAACGGCTAGATCGAGCGACAACACCGCCGGAGAAGAAAACAGAGGAGTCCTCGGTTTGTCCGGCCGAGGGGGAGAGGAAGTATCCGACCAAACAATTCCTCCCAAATCTATGTTGGCCAATAAGGCCAAAGATCTGCCGGTGGGAGAAGAGCTAAAACACACGAGAGAGAGCAGAGAAGACCGATTTGATATCGGAGGAATGGTGGAGCAGCTAGTGTCAAACGATTCATCTCTGAATCAAGGAGAGAATTGCTGAGGAAGAGGCAGAGCAGCCAACATCTGCGTGGCGAGGGGGAGAGAGATAGCGTCGCCACACCGTTGTTATGAAGGCCTTGGTGGGAATGAAAACTGGAGAAGATCGATCGTGCTGCTACGACTGAGAAGAGTCTTGGAGAAATATTATGAATGGGCCACTCACCCCTTAAAAGGCCTCATAAGGGGAGGGTTATCCACACTTATATAGAGAAGCTAGGATCATCACCAAGCCGATGTGGGACAATGATTTGGAGAATTTAACAGAAACTATCACTGGCCATAATAGGCCTGTGAGGGAAAGCAGTGTTGCATTCTGAGCACGACCGGAGAAGGAGAAGCGTCGCATTGTTTCTGATGCAGAATTGAATGGGGAGCTATTGAACCTACATCCATAGCCATTAGCCAATAAAGTAAGCAGCAAAGAATCTTGAGGTGTAATCAAGAAAAGAATATTAGCCGGAGAAGAAGGATCTAAGGAGCAGAGGCCCCGCAGAGTTCGGCATAGGTGGTCTCCTATTTCAGGGTGAAGATTGCCACAGAAAAGACAACGAGTTATCCAGAGGGCGACAAACTGACCAAGTACTGGACCACTCGTCCTCAAAACAGGAGAACCACTAGTGGAGGGAATCCCACCAGGAATGAAGCCGGAGATAGGTGGAGTCGGATGCAAAGGGAGCCGTTGTTGGAAGTTCGAGAGAGAAGCGAAAGCAGCCCG
This sequence comes from Salvia hispanica, assembly GCF_029641045.1. Taxonomy (NCBI): domain Eukaryota; kingdom Viridiplantae; phylum Streptophyta; class Magnoliopsida; order Lamiales; family Lamiaceae; genus Salvia; species Salvia hispanica. The sequence goes on along the minus strand of NC_142697.1, from coordinate 35,302,871 downwards.
TCGCCGTAGAGTATGGGCCATCAAAAATGGCGATGCAGTTGTGGAGCCGATGTCATTCAGAAAGCTGCGGTCGCCATCTATTGGCAGTATATAGGCCGCTGAGAAGAAGGCAGAGGCCATCGTGAAGAGCTCACGGTGGAAGGTGGTCCGGAGAGGTTGCTGCCTGCTTCCTAGTGACGGGTTGAAGGTGTGAGATTCAAATCTTTCCATGTTGGGATGCTACAATCCAAAAGCGTAACTCCTCGACATGAATCAAAACTGTCAGAATGGCTCCTAATGGCACGAGCTAAAACTGCCAAGATGGCTCCTAATGGCATGAGCTAAAACTGCCGAAGATGGCTCCTAATGGCATGAGCTAAAACTGCCGAATATGGCTCCTAATGGCACGAGCTAAAACTGCCAAGATGGCTCCTAATGGCACGAGCTAAAACTGTCGAAGATGGCTCCTATGGCATGAGCTAAAACTGCCAAAGATGGCTCTAGACACGAGCTAAACTGCCACCAGAAAAATTGAAGCACTCCTAAATACGAATATAAACTATTTATCAAAGTGAAGATCGTGTAAGTTAAGTGTCGAAAAACTCGATACTTAACTTGATGGGGAGTGTTGAAAATATATCTTGAGGTGTCCCAAGTATGTTGGGAAGAGAATGTGTGGAGTCCCAACCTATTGGGAAGAGAATACCATTTATAATGTAGAGTTCCAATGTTATAGTTCCTAGGTATATTTATATCTGATGTCCTATAAATACCTATGTACTCCATGTATCAACAACAATTCAAACTAAATACAATGTAGTCGATAAAGCTTTGAGTGTTTTTATTTTCCGCATTTTAGTTTTCAACACCTTTATCCTAAGTTACTTGAGTCGTATTCTATTTTGGGTTGTCCCAGATTACTCGGAGGGGATCAGCTAAGCCATAAGTTAATCCACCATATACTACACTAATGAAAATTAGACATGTGGAACCTATTTTTAATATTAAATAAAAGATTAAAAATATAAGTTCTCATAATGCATCATATGCTACACCAATATTAATTAGACACTTGGACGATCTTTAATAATGACTAAAAAGGATTAAAACTAAAACTAATACACCTTATGCTATTAATTAGACACAAAAGGATACGCTGACGGTCATTTTGTAGACATTTTGTTGAGCTTCTTGACATTGCTAATTGGGAAGAATTATCAGTGTGTTAGAAGCAGCAGTATGAAGAGGAGCTGTCTACCATTGGAATCTTAATCAGTTTGTATCCTAGCTTATCGAATCTCGATAGCTCCCATTTTGTGCTAAGCAGATTTTGCTCAATCCAGCCACTTCATTTGAAGAACAATATAAAAGGCTCAAACTTGATATCACCGATTTTCAGCCTGCTACATATTTCAATTGTGCAAACAAGTTTTGTCATTGTGGCAATTCATTTCAAAGTATAATATTAGCAGCTCAAACAAGAATTTTTATCAAGATCATGAGCAAATATTAGCAGTTCAAACAGATTTGCCAAACAACTAACTGAACTACTAACTCAACTCCATCCATTCAATAATAAAACCAAAATCATGCTATTTGATCTGTAGAAAGAAAGCAGGTCGAGATCAAGAAAAAATCATTTATCAGAAATCATTTTGACCAATGCTAACTAAAAGTACAAGGTCACGATTACCAAAATGTTCATATCAACACAATAACAATAGTTAAAACAATAGAATAAATGAGTCAAAACTCCCAGAATGCAACTCTTAAATTAAAAATGAAACTCCCACAAAAATCTTAATCAAAACTTAATACAAGTTAACCATGAATGACTGTCAAACAATCAATAACACCAAAATTATGATGGCAGGCTTGCAGCATTGCTTAGACTAAAATTATGATGTACTTTGAGGATCAAAAGCATTGTATGTCACGTTCCAGTAGTCATCATTAATGAGTGTAGTCTCTTCGGATTCCTGCATAGAAGAAGCATGTTGCGAACCACTCTTTGTTGCTTTTGGCTTTGGTTTTCGTTTTCTACTAATAGCCTGTTCCAAAGCATTTTTCGGCCTCTTACTCGAATGGTATGTAACTCTCCCTTTAGGTTTCAAGCCTTTAATTTGACTTTCATTGGTTTCATCATCAACTGCAACATCTCCGTCCTTTGCCTCAATTGGTACAGTATTTGCCTTCCCTATCATTCCATCCACACTATTTTCCATTTTCAAGAGACAATCTAAAGCAGAAGTATAGCTATCTTCACTCTCAGCTGCTTTTATTGCCACACGCATGAAAGAGTTACATAATTCTTTATACCGCTGCTTCTTTCTTGTTTTTTCATCAACAATGCCAACTCCTACATCACAAACTCTTGATGTTCCACCCTTAGCATGTTTGGTCCATCGCTTTAAGATATATTCATCGGGTATTTGAACAACATTCATAGATGTTAAGATTCTTAGAGTATGTGAGCATTAAATACCCGAGAATTCAAACTTCCTACAGCTGCAAAAAATGGAACCTTCGATGGAATCATATGTGACTATATATTCATTAGTCCGATGAATTGGCCTGACCTTATATATCACAGAAGTTCCAAGTTGACTCTCACCTTCAATCTTGCTTTCAATTGCCTTCCTCAACTCCTCACTAAACAATGCAAATATCTTATGTGTATATACGGCAGCCGCATGCTTCAAAATTTCCAATGGAAATGTAATAACAGGTGAACTTTGAGCATTCTTGAAATCTTCTGCCGACTCTTTCTCACGGCGATCATCTATCAACCTTTGAAAATGATGGAACACCTCGACAATATTGTTTTTATAATTTACATAATGCTTCACAACAGCATTCATGCACTCACTTCGTTGTGTAGAAACCATATCAGCACAAAATGTGTTTCTTCCGTAAACTAAAGCCCATTTTTCTCTTAGAGAAAACATTCTCTTCAACCATTGATTATCTTGCAGGTTGTATTTCTCCAACATTCCATTCCATGCATCAATGAATTCTGATTCTTCTTCGAAGTCGTACACACAACGACTAAAATCAGCTGCAAAGGTATTCTTGAAACTCGCAAAAACATTGGAAAGATGAATTGCTGCATTCTGAAAAATGTGCCAAACACACAAGCGATGGTAAGTTGATGGCCACTTGGAAGCTAAAGCAGCGCTCATTGCTTGATCTTGATCCGTTAAAATGGTTTTTGGTCTCTTTCCCATCATAGCATCTTCAAACGCATCAAACAACCATTCAAAGGTTTCAATTGTTTCGTCGTATAATAATGCTGCACCGAACACAGTTGTTTGTTTATGATGATTTACACCGACGAACAAAGCAATTGGTCTGCCATCTCGATGTTTACTGTATGTCGTATCGAAACAAACAACATCACCAAAATGACCAAAATCTTGTATCATTCTACCATCAGTCCAAAATATATTGGTAATTAGATCTTCCACATCCAATTGAATAGCATAGTAAAAATGTGGATCTTCACTTGTCATCCTTTGTAAATATTGCAAAACACCTCCACTATCTCCTTGTTTAATCTCCAAAGTCCTCTTAGTTCTCAAATAGTTCTTCAAATCAATATGATTAAAACCAAGATGTTGTATTCCGCCAGCTTCCTTTGCCATTACATCTATTATTTTCTTTGGAGCCAACCCACAACTTTGAGCAACATCAACTTGTGTTTGCTGAGTATTAGACATTTGTCTAAAACATCTAAACATGTAAGACTTTTCCGGATCACACAAATCATGGTTGTGTTCCTCAACAAACTTTACAATCTGAAACTTTCCACTGTACCTACAATTGATTTTCATCAAAGCCTTACATCCACATCTAATTTCAGGACGAGGATTCTTAATTGTAACACATCTATTGTTTGTTGCTCTAAAACCTTCCCTACAACAGCAGAAACTAATGTCCAAGATGTTGCCCGTAATTCGATCTCTATGAGCAGATAGTTTTCGAGTTCCGAAACCTGTTACCTTAGCATATTTCATATAGAAATCATATGCCTCAACTTCTGTTTCAAACTCCATCCCTATCTTAGGAATGTGGTCTTCTAATACATTGTCATCCATATCTGCAAAAGAAAAAAAGATCGTATATTCAATATCTATTTCTTTTACTCCATGCCAATCCTGTTACAACTCAAATAAAGTAAATAATTATTGTACTCTGTATTATATTACGAGTTGCTCCCCTGTGATAGTTTTATAAATTAACTTCAAAGATTTTTAGCAAAATCCATATATTAAGACAAAAGAACTAGTCTAAAATTGTTTTATTCAAAGTGATAAACATTACTTGAAAGTGATTACCTTTTGACATCGACATAAAGCAGCAGAAGATTGCAGCGGCAGATAAAAATTTTGTTTCTTGAGCGGAAAGATGAAAGGGTTTTCCTAATACGTAAATATATTCAATATGTAAAGGCTAGGTTTTAGTTTTAATCCTTTTTAGTCATTATTAAAGATCGTCCAAGTGTCTAATTAATATTGGTGTAGCATATGATGCATTATGAGAACTTATATTTTTAATCTTTTATTTAATATTAAAAATAGGTTCCACATGTCTAATTTTCATTAGTGTATTATATGGTGGATTAACTTATGGCTTAGCTGATACCCTCCGCAAATTACTTGGGTCATTTCTCTTTTTGGCTAAATACAAAACATCTAATCACACCTACTTTATTCTTTCTTTTACTTTGTTCTCTCTTCTCTTTTACTTTATTCTACCCTCTACTTTATTTTACTCACTAAACACAACTTTTTTAAATCTCATGCCGAAAAGAAACGCTTCAAGTAATGTACGTAGGACGGATAATCAAATACACAGCCTCGAAAGATTGAAAAAACATCTAAACCCTAGAATGAGAACGCATGGGTTTTATAAGCTCAAAACATAATTATAAAATCTATACAAAATCTTAACTTTTCAAGTCAAACAATTCATACGTGCCATTAATATAAAAGTCGTACCGAATTGCCTCCTCCATTTTGTGGAAAACAGACTGCAGCTGGGCCGCAAAGTTATGAGGATCTTCCGACGTCGTTTTCAGCGCCTGGGTCAGCTTATTGATCTCCAAGACATTTCCCGCAATGAATTAGCCGACGACGGCCCTCCGATGCCTTGCTCCCTCAGAAGCCGTCGCAGCCTCCGCGGCGTAGCCACCACCGAGTTATACAGCCTCACAAACAGGCTAAGGATCACAACTGCAGCCAAAGATGCCATAATTTGGAACATTATGTGTTTCTCCATCGAAGCTTATGCTAATGTGTCTTACAGTTTTAGCTTCTTCGTAAGCAATTTATTTATATCCGTCGACCTCGATATGTTGTACCTTAAAATATTATATTGTTCCATTAGTGTTGGCATATTTCTTTTTCACACTCTTTTGAAAAATTGATACTCCATCTGTTAATAGATTATAGAGTCACTTTTGTTGAGAAGTTCTAAAGATAATTGAGTTATTTTATTTTTGGCAAAAAAGTAACGCCCTTCTTTACTTTATTCTCTCTTCATCGCTCTTACTTTATTATTTCTTACGTTATTCACTATCCATTTAACAAAGAACGGAGGAATTAATAATAGATAGTTAAGTGGCGAGAGAGTAAAGTAAGAGAAAGACTCTACAATATTCTCTCTCTTACTTTACTCTCTTTGCACTTTAATTATTTATTACTCCATCCGTCCCTCTTTAGCTGAGTCATATTCTTTTTTGAGTTGTCCCATTACAGCTGAGTCATTAAATTTTTTGGCGAAAAGCAACACATTTATTCTCTCTTACTTTATTCGCTCTTCATCTCTTTTCCTTTTTCCTTTCCTACTTTATTTTCTTTTACTTAATTCACTTAATACAATTTTTTCTTGATTTTTATGTCAAAAAGAAATATTTCTATTACAAAGAGACGAAGAAAGTATAATTTTATTAAGTGTGAAAAAAGAAATTGTAACTATACTAATAGAACGGAGGGAGTAACATAAATTTTGTTACGTCTAATAAAAATAGTCTATTTGGCAGGCAATGCTTACCGGTGCCGTTAGTGGGGTTGACTCATGTACCAGCAAGTTGGTAATATGCAACACAGAAAAATGTAGGAGACCAGTTTAGTTAAATTGCAATGACTTGTATATATGATTAATCTAATATCTCATAGTTGAAGTGTACTAAATTGTGCAATGACTTTGTATATATGATTAATCTAACATCTCATAATTGAAGTGTATTAAACTGGGGGCCGGCTCTGGGGTTTCTATTTTCATATTTTTATGAATAATAATAGATAAATACTCCATCCTTTTTATAAATATATGTGCACTTTTAATTTTTATTCGTCCCATAAAAATGTGGGCATTTTCATTTATGGTGAGTTATCTCAATTTATTACGTTTATAAATCAAATTATTTACAACTTATATCAACATTAAAACATTAATAATGGGGTTTCATTATACACTAACACTACTTTAACTAGACTTCCTCTCCTCTCTCTTATTTTACCAATTTTATCTTAATTCTCGTCATATCATGCCTATATTTTTATGGGACGATGGGAATATATAATTTGAGTTTGAATTGGTACAAGGACAAATGATATACACCCACCGTCTCCCATTATATGTCTCAGTTTTCATTTTAAATCCGTCCCTTGTTAATTGTCTTATTTCACCTTTACTACTTTTAGTAATGGACCTGAAGGGATGTCCGGTTTTTTCCCCCTTTTCTGGTTTTCGTATGTGAATTGGAGTGTATCCAACTGATCAGGAAGAGATTCCCGACCTAGCTGAGTCGTTGGTACGATAACCGGGACTTGGCTTCAAACAAATTTCCTCAACCCACTTCTACTGGTTAGTATAATGGAGGTAAGGGTCGAATCCCACGAGGATGGACACGTTTTGATAACTGCGGTGACTTTCCTGGGTGTTTTGGTTAGCTACCACGCTTGGGTTGAGATTTTACCTAGACAGGAAATAGATGTGGTACTCTACTGACTAGTAGGCATGAAAATAACAGACATGTGGGATTGTTCGTGAAACTAGGGGACAATGTGTCTCAGATGCATAAGAAAAGTAGACAGTTACTAAAAGAGGAAATTTAGACAACAAGGTATATCTGATGGCTGGGGGCTTTCTGACAGGTCTGGATAGTACATCTGAAAAGTAGGGAACAAAAGCAAAAGTAACTTAAAAGTAAAAGTGGTCCAATAAAGTTGATTTTGACGTATTCTTCCTCACCAAGTATTGACAAAAATCATATGAACACAGACACCATAACTAGAACTTCAGATTCATAAATTCAAACTCAAGATCCATCGATTAAAATGCTTAAACTTAAATTAAACGGTAAAACTGTAACTTTACTTCTACTGACTGACATGCAAGGTGGTAATCACGGCGCAGAAAAGAAACTCATGCACGAAAACTTGTCTAAACATAGCTACAACTTCGAATCAACAACTCTCGATAAGAAAACACTTAGAAATTGAAAGCAATGACTAAATCTAACTTTCCTAGGCAGAATGAAGCGAACTCGAACCAAAGTGACATGCGAAATAGAAACTTCATAATGCAAATGTTGGAAAATGACAAAGTACTTCAAAAGTGCAACAACGATGAGTGTTTGCAAATAACCAACGATGAAAACAAGTAAACTTTAAACTAAGAAAGCGATTAAGATTGTTTGTGCCACTCCGGACGATGATACTACTACACTGCTACGATAACTGGCTGGAACGGCGGACTGATGACTTCTCCGACAGACTCTGGACGTCAAGTGACCATGGCTGTGGCGAGGAACGAGAGGTAGGATAATGCTGAAGGATGGATCTTCTAGAGAGAATTCTACTAAGTGTAATTTTTGAATTGCGAACTGAGAGCTTTTAACCGAACTCTGGGGCCTCCTTCTCTCTCTCCAAGTGGCTTCTTTTATAGGGAGGCTTGCCCTTGCTTTTAGGGTAGACTTCTCCCGCACTTTGACCTTTTTGCCCTTGTCAATGATCATCCCAGCTATCCTCCTTCTCCATCTCGAGCCTTTTATCTGGCATGCATCCTGGTCAGTATCGCACCCTTCTGGCGCCCTTTTCACTTGCGTCACCTGAATCGTTTTCTACTGACTTGGATCCTTCAATCCTGCACACTTAAGCAACTGTTTTGCAGATAATACATGAATTTCACGACATACTGACCAGTAACCAAGGCTTAGAATACGACTTATCAAACTGCACACACTTACCACATGCTTGTCCTCAAGCGTGAAGACAAACAAAAAGAAATAAGTCGAATTCGAGCCTAGTTACTCCCCTGACCGACTCTACCTAGCTAGACTCAAGACTCTGACGCAAAAGAAACAAAAACGACACAAACACATAAGACACATAGTTAACTTAAACACATAGAACAGGCTATATTTTCAACCACCCTTACCCTCGGGATCAGGTGCAATCCGGCCTTAGGCAGCCTTGAACTTCCGCCGCCCCCCTTTTCTTCCCCAGTCAGTATATCTGCTTGTAAGGATCACCCAATTCTAGGCCAAACACTGGGTTCACTCAGTCACTCATTCCTCACAGGGGATGTTAAGACTGTTTTCTCTCAATGCTAAACCACAGATGTTTCGGACTCAGATCTCACATGCAGCTCCCCAAGGTCTTTATGGCTTGTAATGGGGCTAGTGGCTTGTAATGTTTGGGGTAGTTGTCCCTAAGGCTCTAAGGTCCAACAATAACTACTTATTTGATGAGGGAAAACTGTGTGCATTCGGGCTTCTGGCTAGGGCTTCTTCTTTGGCTGGACAGTTTCTGACATTGGCTTCCAACTGGTCAGTAGCTTCTTCGTGGCTTCGCCACCCTTATTCCTTCTTCTCCTTTCTCTTTTTTTGGTCAAGTATTTGCGACCATTTTCTTCAATTTTCTTTTCTGTGGCTTTGCCACCCTTATTCCTTCTTCTATTTTTTTTTGGATCTGGAGATTTCAGATCGATTTTCTCCTTCTTTCTTTGCCTTTCTTTCCTTCAGTTGGTCTCTTTTGTATGTCCTCCTAGGCAGTTGCTTCCTTGCCTCATGCCTTACACGCACACAGTTCCAGTGGCTGATGGGTTATTTCGGGGTATAAGTTAGGCTAGAAAATGAGGTTCTAAGGTTTTGGGGTTTCTAACTCACCTTTTAAGAGGGCTTTCGTGTCTGACCTAAGGGATGGGTTTTCCCTTCATATTGCATCATCTATACTGACTAGGGGTTACTGGAGGGGGTGGTTTCTGTTTTCCGGCATGCCTTATCTCCCTCAATTCTCCTCACCGTCAGTTCGAGGCAATTGAGTTTTAAGCTCATTCATAAAACATAACACATAATTCCTAGACCTAAACAAACCTAAAAAAAAACTAACATGCACTGACTCAAATAACACATATATACGTGTCATACTGGCCATTTGCTCCCCCCTCTCACTTCACGAGTGTCTGCCCCAGATATGGCTGTGAAGTGAAAATTGGGAATGGCTAGTATGACAGACGCACACTTATAACAAACACATATTATATCTAAAAACTTCTCACACTTAGACTATGCAATAGGCTAAGTGGGAGAGTTTCAGATATATAACTAGATTTATAAACAAAACAGAGCAAAATATTTATAAACATGAAATATAAACATATAAACTCCTCACACTTAGACTACGCAGTGGGCTAAGTGTGAGGTAACATGCCCACGACAAAACACAAAGAAAAACATAATAACCATATGCACAAAAAGTAGCAAACCCTTTACTTCTCACACGTAGACTATTAAATAGGCTAAGTGTTATGAATGGGGTTTGCATACAATTAAAACACATAAATCTATCTATTTAAAAAAAGAAAAGTACGAAAACATAACAAAAGAAAAAACTTAAAAAAAATAAAAAGAAAACTAACTGGTCAGTTGGGGGTGGTTCGATCAGATGTTCCTCCTGCTCCTTCTTGGGGCAGGGTTCTGTGCAGGTGGGTCCGTTGGTTCTTCTTCAGTAGGTCCGGGTTGGTTGTCATCATCTTGCTGTTGTCCATCGCCGTCTTCTTCCTCATGTCCGGTGGGTTCTTCTTCCTGTTCTCCATGTCCGCTTGTTCCAGCTCCACTGCTTGCTTTTCCTCTTGCCAACTCCCTTAGGACGCTCTCCATTAGGGCTGTCAGTTTCGCCATCTCTGCCACTGCCCGCTCCAGATTTTCTTGCCTCAGCCTCTGCGCTTGGTCGATCTGGGCAGCTTGCACCTCCTGGCCTTGTTGTGCCATTCCTCCAGGGGCTTCTCCCATTGGGTAGAACTGGGGTACACCTTCTCTGTAGTATACCAAGTTGGTGCGTACGAAGAAGGGTATATCAAATAGGCCAGGAGCGTCGACCATGTACATTGGAGACAGGTCCTCTGCCTCTGTTATGATGATGTTGTTGCGCACGAAGGCTCCTAGTATGTGGCAGAGCGACAAGTTTCTGGCTGGGTAGGTGGCTATCAGGTGGCATTGGTAGGCTGTCCAAAACCCTAGATGCAGTTTCCTTCCATGCTTAGCGCACCATACCAAGTACAGTTCGGTCATGGACGTTCTTGCAGCGGAGTTGCTCTGCCCCAGTAGGTTATAGCCTAAGTAGAGCTGCACCAATCGTAGCATGGAATTGTTGAAGTGGGTGGATCTGGATTTTGTGGAGGCGAACTGGCCAGCATTGGGGTGGGTCAGCTCCTCCCAGGCTTCCTGGGGCTCAAATTCTATATGTCGCCTCGGTACCCCCCTCTCACGGCTTCTCCAGTCCGGACCTATAGCCTCCTCCAGGCTACACATTCCCAATCGCACAGTCCACTCTATCCGACTCATCGACAGTTCACCACCGAATATCCTAAAGGAGATTGACACCTCGTCTAGGTCCGTAGTGAGTTGGAACCTAAACGTGGTGAAGAACTCCTTCGCTAATCTCACAGATATCTCTGGGTCCCTATTCTCTAACAGCCATTCAAAACCCAATGCTTCCATACTGGCCAGGAAGGAATCACGAACAGACAACTCATCCAAAGAGGGTATATGGAGTACCTTTCCGCATTTGACTTGCTTGCTACTGTCATATTTGTCGTCAAATGCGTCCTGAAGCTTTTTGGTGTCGTAGTGCTTCATGTCCTCCATAAGCTCATCAGTGAGCGTTACCCTCCACCGCCGGTACACAATCCTCTCTACCGGAGGGTGGACTAGTTCAAGGTGGTTGTCGGGGAGCTGCTGCTCGTGATAGTCTTCTCCTTACAGAGAGATATCACTCTCTGAGTCAGAATCCTCGCTGGAAGTGTAGTCGGTGTCGCTTGATCTCTCTTTCTCTTCCGGTTCTCTGATCACTATGCTTGCATTGGCAGTGCGCTGTTTCTTCTTGACAGGGGCTTTCCCCTTCCTCTTCCTTGCTTGAATGTACTTTGTTTCTTCGACATCCATTGCCTCTGCTTCCTCTTCGGCTTGTGTTGAAGTGTCCACCTGGGCGGTAGGCTCGGCCACCATGCGGGCACTAGTATCACTTCTTGCTGCCTCCTCCCGACCTACTGACTCTGATGCGAGGTCAAGACCCTCAGCCACCTTGCCAGTATTTTCCTCCTGGTCAGTCGGCGTTGCTGATACTGTCCCTGTTGCCATTTGGGTGTCCTCCTGGCTAGCATTCGAGGGCTCCTCCCCAGGTTTTGTAGGAGTAGTCTTCTCGTCATCACTCGAAACCTCCACTGCATCTGCTGCGGTGTTTGCTCCTGCCTTGTTGGACGTCCACTTTCCTAAACATCTCTGTGACACTCTTTGGGGTTTCTGCCTTTCTGCCTTGGGGTCGTTTTTCAACACTAGCCTCCTCTTTACTGGCTTGGGTTTAGTTACCACTGAGGCTTCCCCTTGATGTGTGTCTGGCTCTTGCCCCTCCTCCTCAGGTTGTTCTGCCTTTTCCGGTTGTTCGTCTGTCCTCTCCTCCACTGATTGGTGGACTACCACTTCCGACTTCTCCGCTTCCTTTGTTGTTTCCCCCTTCCCTACTGCCTGTGATGCGAGGTCCAGTACCTCAGCCACCCCTTCAGGGTTTACCACGATCCTATCCCCTTTGCCCAAAACCGCTTGGAATTCTTCGTCCGTCATTAACCCTTGCTTCCTGGGCGTCTCGTTCAGATCTATCTCCTCCTTCTCCGCTTCATCGATTTTTGCTTCAGTGGCCCTAATCTCCTCTGCTTCATCTTTCTCGCTGTCGCTTGCTCTCCCTCCGCTCTCCTTGTCTTCTGTTTCTTCCCAGTTGGGATCTTGATAGGCGGAAAGAGGGCTGACGTCCAGCGGCTCCGTTTGTTGGTGTATGGGAGAAGGGTGGGAGGGTTCTGATTGTGCAGCAATTGTTGGGGAAATATTTTCGGACGTTGGAATTGAGGTTTTTGGGGTAGTGGTGGGTGGGTTTTCGGTGGTTGCAGTTGGGGTAGGGTTTGATGTCGCCGGCATTCCTCCGGTTAGGCTAAATTCGGCCAGGGTTGTGTTGGGACTACCGCAGCGGAAGACACGGAAACCAAACAGGTCCTAGAACGGATCTATTTAGTTGATTATGCATTCGACTACAATTTCATTCAATATTCATAGATCTATAGATATAACATCAAATAAACACATAATCATGCATATTCGATGTAGATTCGATTGTTACCTCATTTTGATCCATCATAGGATCGAAGTTGCTAGCTGCACCACCCGGAGATCCTAGGTTTATCGACCGTGAATCTTCCAACCTATTCCTAGTCCTTGATCATCCATCCGTGTGGGCGGATCTTGAATAATCAATAATAGTCTTGAAGAGATCTAGAGAAACCCAATCACAAACTCGATATTGTCTTGATCTAATCCTATGAATTAGGATAGAACAAGAACAAAACAAAACCCTAATTCTCCCACGTGCCAAGGCACGAAAACCCAGCCAAGGAGAGAGAGAGAGCCGGCGACGGCTTCTAGGGTTTAGGGAGGAGTGTTGTGAATGAATGGTGTGTTAGGGTTTCCACATCTCATCACTATTTATAATGGACTTGTTAGGCTAGGTTGGGGATCCATGGAATGACTTAAGTGTTGGGCTCACCCATTAGATAAATTACTAATTAAATCAAATGACCCATGATTTAATATATTATCAATGGAATATTATTTTATTCCACTAAAGAATAATATTGCACTCCCACTTAAATCACCAAATTACAAATAACTTGGGTCCATTTTATTTTATAATATTTCCCGCGTTTAAGATTATCTTGATCCATCAATTTAATTCTTTTGTCTACTATGTGACTAGAATTAAATTAATTCTCCAAAGAGTTTTTCTAGTTTGAAACTTTATTTATTATTCGTGGAATAAATTCCAACTGCGCAGTTTTCTGAATAATAAATTCCTCTTTCAAACACCTCTTGGGGATCACCCCTTAGGGATTTAATCATACCACACTGGGCACGCGAATTCTATGAAATAATATTCCAATACCTTCATGTTATTCAATTACTACCACCCAAGATATCATGAACTTGAGTTACGTACAAACTCTCACATATTGATAAGTCAAAGTGGCGTTTGATTGAATAAACAGTATTGATATTAATATCATAGACTAGAAAATACTAAACTTTCTTGAAATATATTATTTTTAGTAGATAGCAATAAAGAATACATTTCGGATTAGATCCTTTCAGTGCTTTACCACACCGGTGTTACTAATCTCATCTTAGGTAAAAGAGAATTATCACAAACACCACAACCGTTCCAATAGGTAGCCAAAGCCTATCTAGGTTGTGAATACGTTTTTCTTCTTACTAGATCTGGCCAAGTCCCCTACTGGAAAACTCATGAGGAGATTCATCGAATTTCCCTACTTGACCTTCTTAGTAAAAAGCCTTAGACTTGTTTATCATATTTCAATAATAAACCATTTATATTATATTATTTATGCTCATAAATAGGTAAACAAGTGGACGTGGCGTTTCTCGTATACATGCACAAGCTGACTGTACAAAGGCATGTACGCTCGAAGCATCTTTTAGTATACAAACCCCAACAGGTTGCTGTCCAGTCTCTGTTTGGGTCTTGTTGCCTTAGAAACGCCGTCAGTGCGTCTAGAGGAACCATCGCCGGAATTTGCGTCGTCGGCGGTGGCTGTGATCGTTGTGGGCTTGGCGGCCGCGACTCGGCTGCTGGCTGGAATTCTGACGAAGTTTCGCCGGTGGTAGATGTTGGGTTGTTGGTTGCCTTTCTCCTTGCCATGGCTGTACCGGTGGTGGTTCACGGTGGTTTCTGTAGTGGGTGGTAGTTTTCGGAGTGGGGTGGTGGTTGTGGGTGAGAGAGTGCAGGTAAGGGTTTGTAAAGTGAAAGGGAGTAGGCGGTTTGGTGTTTTATAGAGGGGTGGGTAGTTGAGGGTTTTGACCGGTGGTAGGCGGTTGCCCGGTCGAGACGCTTCGTGTGGAAGGCGGTTGCTATTTCTGGCAGCTGATTGGACGTTGCCTGTCACGTCCTTGCCCCACGCGCCTCCCAGCCTCTGCACTCGCCTGCAAAGCTGCAACACGCCCCAAAATTTCAAACTTTACTCATCCCCCCTTCTCAATTAGCTAGAAATAGAAATAAAGCAAATAAATGGCTCTTTAATATAATTCAGAGTTTCACCCAAGTGGTATTCTCGTGTTCAGTACGAACATCCGAATTAATATTTAAGAACCGAAAAAAAAAATTTGTTGTTTTTCTTTCTTGACTTAAATTAAATTACCAAATATTTACAATATTTACATCATTACTAAGGGTATTTGAAGTTTTACCCGGTCAGTAAGTACATTACATATGAGGTTGACCAGGTGGAACTTCAAATCCCTTTCCTACTGGTCATTTAGACGCTCTTAAAGTGTAGTGGAATTTCTTCCACTACACACACCTCTTCATTTTCCCTATATATTTTCAATCTAAGTCCATTAACGACAAAAGGTTCAGAGTTAGGGATACTCCCTGAAATCTCGACCGCTCCATTAGCACGTAGCGCAGTGATAATGTAGGGTCCTGCCCATTTGGACTTGAGCTTCCCAGGCATTAGCTTCAATCTTGACTGGAAGAGTAGTACTTTCTGACCAACTTGGACATCCTTGGTTCTTAGATTTTTGTCGTGCCACATCTTTGTTTTCTCCTTGTACCACATGGCTGAGTCGAACGACTACAATCTGAGTTCTTCCAGCTCTTGTAGTTGTAGCTTCCTTTCCTCTTCACAGGCCTTAGCATCCACATTAACCTGTTGTACTGCCCAGTATGCTCGGTGTTCAATTCCCACTGGCAAGTGACACATCTTCCCAAAGACGATGCGATAGGGGGACATCCCTATAGGAGTTTTGTAGGCTGTCCGATATGCCCACAAAGCATCTTCCAACCTTGTGCTCCAATCTTTTCTGGAGGGGCTGACTGTCTTCTCTAAAATGCTTTTTATTTCCCTGTTTGAGATCTCTGCTTGCCCGTTGGCTTGAGGGTGGTAAGGACTGCATAGACGGTGATGAACTCCGTACTTCTTCATCAATGCTTCGACCGTTCGGTTACAGAAGTGAGTCCCTTGATCGGAGATGATTGCCCTTGGTATCCCAAATCGGCTGAATATATGACTCTTGAGGAACTTGGTGACTTCCTTAGATTCACAAGTGCTTGTGGCCTTGGCTTCTATCCATTTTGATACGTAGTCAACTGGCACCAGGATGTAGGAGTTCCCATAAGATGAGGGAAAAGGACCCATGAAGTCCATACCCCATATGTCGAACACCTCACAAACTATTACTGCAACTTGCGGCATTTCATCTCTCGCGGAGATCCCACCGGTCAGTTGGCAACGGTCACAGCCCTTGCAGAACTCGTATACATCTCTATTCAGGGTCGGCCAGTAGAATCCGCTATCTAACACCTTTCTGGCAGTCTTCCTTGGCCCGAAATGTCCTCCACATGCCAAGGAGTGGCATTGCGTCAGTACATCCCGTTGCTCCCAGTCAGGAACACATCTTCTAATGACCTGGTCTGCTCCTGCCTTCCACAAGTATGGGTCGTCCCAGAAATAATACTTTGCTTCGCTCTTGATCTTCATCCTCTGAGCCTTTGTCACGTTTGGTACCATTGGTAGCTCTCCTGTTACTAGGTAGTTTGCCAAGTCCGCATACCAGGGTTCATGTCCCACTTTCTCCTTGCCCTTGGTTGTTGCGTCCTGACCAGTGAGTTTCATCACTTCTTCCCAATCGATCTTCCTTGCGGAGAAAATTACTTCACATAAATGTTCTTCCGGGAATCGATCCCTTACATCTTCACTGTTCCCTTCTTGTATTATTCTGCTCAAGTGGTCCGCTACCTTGTTCTCAACTCCCTTCTTGTCTTCTACCTCCTAGTCGAATTCTTGTAAAAGCAGCACCCATCTGATCAGTCGGGGCTTAGACTCCTTCTTCGCAATGAGATACTTGATCGCCGCATGATCAGTATAGACGATGACTCTGGATCCCAGTAGGTACTACCTGAACTTCTCGAATGAATAGACAACCGCCAGCATATCCTTCTCGGTGGTGTCATAATTCCGTTGGGCTTGATTCAAGGTTTTTTATGCATAGAATATCACGTACCTTTTCCCATCTATCTTCTGACCCAGTACGGCCCCCACTGCATAGTCACTAGCATCGCACATCACCTCGAAGGGGTGATCCCAGTCAGGAGCCTGAATGATCGGTGCAGAAATCAATTTTTCCTTAATGAGGTTGAAAGCAGCCTTACAATGCTTATCGAAGACGAACTCCACCTCGTTCTGGAGAAGCCTGGTAAGAGGTTGGGCAATCTTGGCGAAATCCTTGATAAATCATCGATAAAACCCAGCATAGCCAAGGAAACCTCTTATTCCTTTCTGATCAGTAGGGAAGGGTAGTTTGGATATGACATCCACTTTAGCTTGATCCACCTGGATTCCCTTTTCTGACACCACGTGTCCTTGAACAATTCCTTCTGTAACCATAAAGTGGCATTTCTCAAAGTTCAAGACCAGACTCTTTGCTTAACACCTTCCTAGCACCATATCCAAATGTTGCAAGCACGAGTCGAAAGAGTCTCCATAGACAGTGAAATCATCCATAAAGATCTCTATACAATCTTCAATCAAGTCCGAGAATATGCTCATCATGCACCGTTGGAAGGTACCGGGGCCGTTGCATAGGCCAAATGGCATACGCCTATACGCATAGGTTCCAAACGAGACGTTAACGTGGTCTTATCCTGGTCCTCCGGGTTCACATAAATTTGAAAGTATCCACTGTACCCATCCAAAAAGCAGAAGTACTTCCTCCCAGCCAGTCGCTCCAGCATTTGATCGATGAATGGCAGGGGGAAGTGGTCCTTCCTGGTTGCAGTGTTCAGCTTTCGGTAATCTATACACATGCGCCACCCAGTAACTAGTCTGGTGGGCACTAGTTCATTCCTCTCATTCTTAATCACCTGGATCCCTGACTTCTTGGGGACCATATGGATTGGGCTAACCCATTCACTGTCTGGCACTAAGTATATAATGCCCAGTGAGAGCAACTTCAAGATTTCCTTCAGTATCTCTTCTCGCATGTTTGGGTTCACCTTTCTTTGGGAGTCCCTATGCGCCTTGGCTCCATCCTCTAGCCTAATGTGGTGCATGCAGACGTCCGGGCTTATACCTACCAGGTCCGTAAGGCTCCATCCAATAGCCTTCTTGTTTTTACTCAGCACAGTTAGTAGTCTTGCCTCTTGCTCTTCAGTCAACCCGTTGTTGATGATTACAGGGAATGAGTCTTCCTCCCCTAGGTAGGCATACTTAAGGGTTGCTGGCAACTTTTTCAACTCCACTTGCGGGGGTAGTGTGTCCGTAGGTAGAGGGTTCTTCTTTGAATCCTCCTCTTGTTCCTGTTCATCATCTGATTTTTCCTCCGTACTGGCCGGTACCACGGCCCCTACGGATCCTGCTAGTTCTGACTTATGACAGAATTCCGTAATTGCTTCTTCGATCTCTTCGCCAGTCAACCCTCGGCTACTGATCAGATCACACCATGCGGCTGCTTCCACATCAGCCTGGGCATACACATCCAAGGCTTGGAGCTTTTCCTGCAATAATTTGGTCTCAAGAAATTCTTGGACTAAGGGGTCAATTACATCAACATAACATAGATTTTCAGAATCTATCGGTCTTTTCATGGCTTCATTGATGTCAAAGACAAATTTCTCACCATTAAAGTCAATACATATTGTCCCCTCGGCCATATCCACAATTGTCTTAGCCGTTCTTAAAAATGGTCTTCCTAATAATATCCCGCTAGACTCCCTAGCTTCTGGTTCACTCATTTTAATGACATAAAAATCAGCGGGATAAGTAAAGTTCTGTATCCTGACCAACACATTTTCTAACACACCCTCAGGATTGATACATGACCTATCAGCCAGTTGGATCAACACCCTAGTATTCGACAATTTTACCCCTTTTAACCGATTATAAATGGATAATGGCATAACATTGATAGATGCTCCTAGATCACACATTGCATGCTCGATTTTCACATCTCCAATTGTTATGGGTAGGGTAAACATACCTGGGTCGGCTCTCTTGGGTGGTAGCTTCTCCTGTACAATGGCTGACGCTATTCCCTCCACCATGATCTTTCCATCCTCCTAGGCTTTCCCAGCTATGAATTCCTTTATAAACTTCCCCAGAGGGGGCAGTCTCACGGCTTGGAGGAATGGTATGGTGACATCCAGCTTCCCAAAGATCGACATGAAATCCACAGGGTTTTCCTTCTTCCTCTTCGTCACAAACCGATATGGAAACGGGTTTTCTCCCTTAGCCTCTCCAGTTAGTCCTTGTGGAATTCCCTTTGGCTACTCCTGGGCTTGGGGTTCCGATGTGGGTATTACTCCTCCCGGTTGCTCCTTCCCAGGTTGTGTTGCTCCCTCCTTTTCTTCCACGGTAGGCTCCTTGTTTAGAAAAAATGGATCCTCCATCTGAGGTAGAGGCCTTTTGAGTTCTTCCGCTGAGATAGACTCCCCAACAGGGTTCTTGAGCTGAGGTCCATTATAGGCTGTCCCGGACTGCAGTGTAATTTTGCTCACATTTGCCTTTTCAGGTACATGGACTGTAGATGGGAGTTTCCCTGAGTTCCCTTTCATTTCACCCACCGAGTTAGCGAGCTGGCCCAACTTCCTGTTCATCATATCCATATTTGCCCTATGCTCCTTCTGGGCACTTTGCATCCCTTGCATTGTTTCATTACTGGACTGCAAGTCATTTTTAATGCTTTGCTGCGAGGCAAGCATCTCCCCCATCATGTCCTCCATAGACCTCCTCGACCTGTTTGGCTGATGGAATTGGTTTGAGCTCTGGTGCTGGTTATACTGAGGTGGTGGGTTTGACTGGTAGCCTGAGAAATTTTGTTGGTTTTGGTTCGGTGGGTACTGGTTATACTGGGCAGGGGGGTTATACTAGTCGTTGTTGTGCTGGTGCTGACTTTGGTTTTGGTGGTGGGTGTTATGTTGAGGCCCTGGGTTAAATTGGTTCTGGTTTTGGTTTTGGTTCTGGGTTTGGTTGTTTCGCTGATGGGGTGGCACATAGGTAGGGTTCGGGTTTTGAGAGTTTTGGTTCTGAGGATGCTGGTTTCTTCCTACCCAGTTAGACTGGTAGTCAGGGTTTGTTGGTCCGCGGTTGGGATGTTGGTTCGGTTGGGGGTTGGGTTGATTTGGAGCCTGATTTTGGTTCTGATTCTGATTTCCATCTCCCCATCGGAAATTTTGGTGGTCCCTCCACGGTGCATCTCTTTGTTTCCCCGGAATCCAATTGCCGTTGGAATTGTAGTATCCTGCGGCATTTGCTTGCTCCACATCCGGCGAGTTGTCCGACTGATCATATGGTAGTGCTGGGGCTTCTTGGCCTCCAGTTGGAGAAGGTGGTGGAGTGTTCTGCTTGATCGCAGTCAGCAATTCCTTCTTTAATTCCTCCATCTTCAAATCCATTCGTTCCTCCTGGTCAGTAGCCGAAGCACTTGCTACCCTTTCTCTGCTGTACCCATCTCTAGCATTGTCGTACGTCTTCTTTGCATTCAACAGCTTACGTAACACCTTCTTGGCTTCACTTACTCTCAACTGGGTGAAATCGCCTCCAGATGATGAATTCGTCAGATCCTTGGTTTCCTTGTTCATCCCCTCATAGAAGGTGTGGTGCACCTCTATCTCCTTCATGCGATGGTTGGGGCATGACTCCAGAAGGCTCATGTACTTCTCCCAGTACTCACTCAGAGTTTCATCATATTCTTGCCTTATGCACGATATTTTCCTCTTCAATGCACTTGTCTTCGAAGACAGGAAAAACTCGACTAGGAAAACTGACTTGAAATCGGCCCATGTATTGATAGAGTCGGCTGGCAGGCGCATGAACCAAGTGTTGGCCTCTCCCTTTAGGACAAAAAGTAGGGCCTTCAGTCTGTAATCATCCTCGCTCACTCCTGTTGGCCGCCTCTGCGCCTTACAGATCTTGCAGAACTCATTTAAGAACTCGAAGGGTCCTTCATAACTCTTCCCACAGTATGTCGGTAGGATTGCAATCACGTGGGGTTTCACATCACAGGCGGTCAGGCCTGGGGTGACCACTATGGCTTGTGGGGGATCTCCGTCGGCGTGTGCGGTAAGTGTTGCGAGCTCGGGATCGTCCTCACCTTGGTCAGCCATCCTTACTAGTGTTCTTACTGGTTGGGGTGGAAGCTCCGGGAGTTGGTACTCTAGCTCCTCTTTTTCTTCGTCGCTACTCGTGCCTAGGTCGGACAGTGCCGTCGACAGGCCAGAACGAGTGGTAACGAGTATTGTTCCTCGGGGAAGTATCCTTGGTCTCCACTGGCCAGGAGCCGAGCCACTTCTCATAAACTGAAAACAAAAAGAAAAGAAAAATTATAAACAGTATGTACACCAAAAAGATCACACACAATAACAGGTATGAACGCCATCCATCCCCGGCAACGGCGCCATTTTTGAAGGGACGTCCGGTTTTTCCCCCTTTTCTGGTTTTCGTATGTGAATTGGAGTGTATCCAACTGATAAGGAAGAGATTCCCGACCTAGCTGAGTCGTTGGTACGATAACCGGGACCTGGCTTCAAACAAATTTCCTCAACCCACTTCTATTGGTTAGTATAATGGAGGTAAGGGTCGAATCCAACGAGGATGGACACGTTTTGATAACTACGGTTACTTTCCTGGGTGTTTTGGTTAGCTACCACGCTTGGGTTGAGATTTTACCTAGACAGGAAATAGATGTGGTACTCTACTGACTAGTAGGCATGAAAATAACAGACATGTGGAAGTGTTCGTGAAAATAGGGGACAACGTATCTCAGATGCATATGAAAAGTAGACAGTTACTAAAAGAGGAAATTTAGACAACAAGGTATATCTGATGGCTGGGGGCTTTCTGACAGGTCTGGATAGTACATCTGAAAAGTAGGGAACAAAAGCAAAAGTAACTTAAAAGTAAAAGTGGTCCAATAAAGTTGATTTTGACGTTTTCTTCCTCACCAAGTATTGACAAAAATCATATGAACACAGACACCATAACTAGAACTTCAGATTCATAAATTCAAACTCAAGATCCATCGATTAAAATGCTTAAACTTAAATTAAACGGTAAAACTGTAACTTTACTTCTACTGACTGACATGCAAGGTGGTAATCACGGCGCAGAAAAGAAACTCATGCACGAAAACTTGTCTAAACATAGCTACAACTTTGAATCAACAACTCTCGATAAGAAAACACTTAGAAATTGAAAGCAATGACTAAATCTAACTTTCCTAGGCAGAATGAAGCGAACTCGAACCAAAGTGACATGCGAAATAGAAACTTCATAATGCAAATGTTGGAAAATGACAAAGTACTTCAAAAGTGCAACAGCTATGAGTGTTTGCAAATAACCAACGATGAAAACAAGTAAACTTTAAACTAAGAAAGCGATTAAGATTGTTTGTGCCACTCCGGGCGATGATACTACTACACTGCTACGATAACTGGCTGGAACGGCGGACTGATGACTTCTCCGACAGACTCTGGACGTCAAGTGACCATGGCTGCGGCGAGAAACGAGAGGTAGGATAATGCTGAAGGATGGATCTTCTAGAGAGAATTCTACTAAGTGTAATTGTTGAACTGCGAACTGAGAGCTTTTAACCGAACTCCGGGGCCTCCTTCTCTCTCTCCAAGTGGCTTCTTTTATAGGGAGGCTTGCCTTTGCTTTTAGAGTAGACTTCTCCCGCACTTTGACCTTTTTGCCCTTGTCAATGATCATCCCAGCTATCCTCCTTCTCCATCTCGAGCCTTTTATCTGGCATGCATCCTGGTCAGTATCGCACCCTTCTAGCGTCCTTTTCACTTGCGTCACCTGAATCGTTTCCTACTGACTTGGATCTTTCAATCCTGCACACTTAAGCAACTATTTTGCAGATAATACATGAATTTCACGACATACTGACCATTAACCAAGGCTTAGAATACGACTTATCAGGACCTTACACCACTAGTACATTTCCCCATATATTATTGTGAAAACACCATAAAAATAGACTCACGTGTCACTAACTTTTTCTAACTCATTTTTTCTTTTACGTTTCATAAAATCTTGTCGGTCAATGTGAGACATGTATTAAATGACTGATGGACTAATAAATTCATTAGATTCAATTAAAAGTGTCAAGTAGTAGTAATTCACATGTATTAAATGATAGAGGGAATAATAAATTCATTAGATTCAATTAAAAGTGTCAAGTAGTAGTAAGTTAGACATATATGTCATTTACTAACCGGCTAGCATAATGCAGCATATATACAGGTGCACCACGCTAAATGAAAAGGACAAAAATTCCTCTCTTTAGAGAAGGAAAATATACTTGTATGGATTCCAATTGCTCTCTTAAGCATCTTCTATTAGAAGAAATAAATGGCAAAATAAAGAGAAAATAACTATCATATATACTCCTTCTGTCATAAGAGAGTGCAATTTTGGTTATGTACGAATTTTAATGCTGAATAGGTCTCACCTTAATTGATAATAATAGTTTCTGAAATTAGAAAATACATATTCTTGTGGGACAAACTAAAAGAGAAAGAGTACATATTTTTGTCGGAAGAGAGAGTATATGTAACACCCCACTTTTTCGAACC
This sequence comes from Salvia hispanica, assembly GCF_029641045.1. Classification (NCBI taxonomy): domain Eukaryota; kingdom Viridiplantae; phylum Streptophyta; class Magnoliopsida; order Lamiales; family Lamiaceae; genus Salvia; species Salvia hispanica. Next base: position 35,279,691 of record NC_142697.1, on the reverse strand, counting down.
CTAATTTTCGAGATATAAAATTTTTGCATTAAACTATGAAGTAAGTATGTGGATTTAATGATGAGTGATTTATTGCATGATTCTTGGTGACCTAATTGCGATTTGGAGTTAAGTTTGAGTTGAATAGTCAAACTTGTTGATTATATGACGTGGCTATTGAATAGTCAATATTGTGGAGAATGTGACGTGGAGGTGGAATAATAAAAATGTGTTGAATTTGTGATGTGACCGTGTGAATATTTGATGCGGGGTGAAATAATATTGTGGTGAATTATTCCTAAGGGATGAGTGAGATTAAATAGGAGCATCATTATTTAATTGGAATTTTCGACCACTTCTTTTTATTGGAGAGGAATTCTATATTTCTTGGATTTAATTATTGCTTGGGATAATTATCCAAATTAAATCCAAAGTCCGATTATTCCTTATTTTCTCCATAGAATTTTCGACCCCTATGCTTATTCCAAGGAGATTTTCGAAAATCTCTTATTTATGGGAGAATGGATTATTTTATTATATTATTTGGTCCCTTATTTATTCTCTTCCATGAATAAATATAAATATTCTAGCATATCTTACCATATCTAAGGAGATCTTGTCATATCCTATTTTAATTAGGAAATTAATTAAATTCCTTGTGGGAGAGGAATAAAAATCGCCACTTTTCCATATTCTTAGTGGGAGAATTATTATTTTTATTCTGCACCGTGATATTTTATTCTACTCCGTGAAATACCAAATTAAATCATAGGCTAATTAAATATCCTCAGATTTTGAAATCCCCTTATTTCTCCCATAATTCACGCCACCTTCCCCACCAAATCATCTTAAATCTATAATTTATTTAATTAAAGATATTATTTCTTGAACTCTATAAATAAGAGAGAAATCCTAACCCTAAAAATAAAAATACACACCTCCCACTCTTGAAATTCACGCCTCCCCTCTCTCCCACTCTCTTTCAATTTTTCTTCTACTTTTCTCCAATATTTCTTCATCTTTTGAGAAGAATTGGAGTTGAAACTCAAGAATCTTTGAAGAATCAAGGCTATTACTTTGTTTCTACCGTTCGTTCTATCAAGAAAAGGTATTTTTATATTAATCTTTCTTCAGCTAACCGATTAATCGGTGTTGTTGAACCCTCATGCATATAGATTGAGTGAAAGGGGAAACAATTGATGAATATGGGATGCATGTGTGTGTGTGCATGCCTCGGTGTGCGTGCGTGTGTGTTGTGTGTGTGCGTGTGATGTGTGTTGAAAAACACTCATGCGTAACATGTTTTGATGATGGATCGGGAGTTGTGGTGCGAATAAAATTGATATGATAATCATGCCTTGATTTTTGAACGATATTATAAAACTAATCGATGGGAAAAAGGGAATCGTTGGGAACATGCATGAATTTGAGTAGATGATTGAGACTTACTTGTGTCACGCATAAATTAAAGGTGATAACTCGCGCTCTTGGTGTGATAGCAAGAGGAAGAACGTACTTGTGATCTAAGGAGTCGAAGTGGGCTTTATTCACTAAACTCTTTTATTACCAAAATATTGATTATGGTGTTATAAGGGTGGATTAAAATGTTATGTCATGTCTATGATTGTTTTGATTATGTTGTGTGTCTGATGCCTAGTTTGTGAGTCCGCTCCATAAGGCTATAGGGCTATATAAACGAATTCGGGTCTGAGTAGGGTCGCAAACCCTATCAGGCTAGTGTACACATTTGGGATCGGGAGTCGTCCTTGCTAGTCGGCCGGTCTCGTGGGTGAATAGTGTGGCCACACTTTCGTCGCACTATAGAATTGTTAATTGTTGAGAAAATGAGAGGAATTTACGATATCTATTCATTTATTTTTCTTGATTAAGCCGTTGACTTATTGCTCTGATGGTTCATTAAATACCTTGGTCAAAACCCTTTAAATGAAACCTTGGCCTATGTTCTTGTTGCTTTTAAGTCCGCCTAGGTAGCGATCGTCGTGTTTATTATACCGTAAAATGTCGGGCTGTTACAGTATATATTTTTTCTGATAAAATTATACTATCCAACCAATTAAGATTTTATTGATAGCCTATAACTCCATAATAACATATACTCCCCCACTAACCATTCAAGATGTTCACATTTCTCATTTAGTTTGTCACACTAAAGATATTAATTTTTCTATATTTGAATATAAATCTTTTTTTCTTATTTAAATATTCAACTCTTTTTTCTCTGTATTTACTCCTCCTCAAATCTCGTACCACTCAAGAATGTGGACATCTTGATGGGATGGTAGGAGTATATTTGTAAAGTTATTTCAGATCTTATGTAGCTCTACTGTAACAGCCCGCCCTCCTAGGGTACAATAAATGCGGCGGCTGCTACCCAAACGGTCTCTAAAGAAGTAAACATAGGCTAGGGTTTCATTAATGAGTTTTGATCAAGAGTTTTAAAGAACTATCAGAGCATTTAACACAACAACTTAACCTAGAAGCTTGAATAAGAAAGAGAAAGGGGTGTCTCAAATAACGATCAAAGTCTCAAGAGTACGACATAATAATATCCAAGATAAAATCACAAGACTGCGCTTGAAGTTCAAAACATCGCTTGAAGTTCAAAACATCCATCTTAATTATTTATCATGCTCAACACCCGCCACCGCTCGTCGTCATTCAACTTGCACATAAGGAAAACACATGCAGGGCTGAGTATTTTGAAATACTCAGCGTGCTCATTGCCAAAACATTTTATAAGTTATGCCACCCTTACCAAGTGAACTCGAGTTTTAAGCAGTTATAAAAGATATATCACGAGTATCACAAAATATATTTTCCATAAACTGGCTAGTCAACATAACTCCCCATTTTCCTCAACAAAATCAACAATCACAATCATTCCATGGTGCGACGAAAGTGTGGCCACACTTTTCGCCCACGAGACCGACCGACTAGCAAGGACGGCTCCCGATCCCCTCGTGTACACAGCCTGGTAGGGTTTGCGGCCCATACTCAGACCCGAATTCGTATAAACATATCCATAACCAGATAGCCCAATGGAGCGAACTCACAAACGAGGCATCAGGCGCACAATATCACAATAAAACAGACATAGGCATGGCATAACAGTTAAACCACCCTTATAACACCAATCAATAATTTCGACAAAATAAAAGAGAGTTTTAAGAGTAAAGCCCACCTCGACTGCTTAGGTTTCAAGTAGTTTCGCTTTTCCGTTATCCGGCTTCACAACCGAGGTTTCACCTTTTTAATCACATAAGCACATATCACAAATCAGATTCTTAACTCAACTCCTAATACATGCATGTCTCGACGCTTCCCCTTTTCTCATCGACTTAACTTAGTATCACCAATCAAAATCATGCTCTCTAAATATATAATTCATTCGCATCTCAACTCTAGATCTAACATCAACATATATCCACATGAGTATTTTGCCAAGACACAACGCGCACACACACACACACTACATGTAACGACCCGCCATTTTAGGGTATAATAATAATGTCGATCGATATCTAGGAAGGCTTAAATGCAACAAAGATCATAGGCTAGGGTCTCATTTAAAGGTAATTTACCAGAGCATTTAATGAACAATTAAGTAGGGGAAGAATAATGCCTTAGCAATGAAATCCAACAAAAAGGCTATCACAATAAATGCTCCGAAATAACAAAGTTCCAAAATAATCTCATCTGTTTCATATCCAAAATATTCCCACGAAATAAAAGAATTCAACCCAACCAAAAGATCACAAGTTTTCATAATATAGCGGAAGCGACCAAGAGAGAAGTGAGGCTATGTATGGAGACACAACAACACTTAAAGTTCCAACAGATCATGATATTATTTCCTACTCAACACCGCCGCCCGCTCGTCACCGCTCAACCTGCACATAGGGAAAACACATGCAGGGCTGAGTACTATAATCATACTCAGTGGACTCATTGCCGAAAACAGTTTTATCATAAATATAGTTATCATGCCATTTTCAAGTGTCCATCGGGGTTTTATCTTTAGAAAGGCCCGAGGCACCACAATGTATATCATTTATCCAAAATCACGGTCGCGCAACCATTTTTGTCATCGACGTTTACCATATCCTCATTCTACATGACAAGGAATGCGGCCGCAATCCAGGTCACTAGACCGGCCAACCCGTACGCTGACACTCGGTCTAACATTGGTGTACACTAACCCAAGTAGAGTTTGCGGCTCTACAAGGATCCGAATTCGATTAAATCAATAGTGGCATAGTCACGAGGGATAGGCACGACAAAACAAATCAAGGCATGATAACACATATCTCATTCTCATCAATATCAGTTTAAGACAATGTCCTTATTTTAAAAGAAAGTCCACCTCGTCGGCTTAGCTCAAAAGTATTCTCTTCTCCTCGTTTATCACGCTGAGAGCGCGAAGTATCACCTTTAAATTAGGCGTATCACAAATCAGTTTCGAACATTGATTTCAAATCATGCATGTTCCCACGTTTCCCTTTTTTCCATCGATAAGTCTTTAATATCATTACCCCAAAATCAAAGTACGATTAGTATATCGTTTTTATTCAAATAACAACCCCAGATTCACCATCAATTCGTGTCACGCATGAGTGTTCTACACACACAACACGCGCACACGAACACAACACATGTGCACGCCATCCGAGGCGTGCACGCACACACACACACACTTATCACATGCATCCCAAGATCATCAATTTAATTCCCCTTCACTCAATCTGAATGCATGTGGACTCAAGAACACCGATTGATCGGTAGAAGAAGAAAGATTAGTATAGAAAATACCTTTTCCAAAAGAACGAACGGTAAAAACAAGTTATAGCCTTGATTCTTCAATAAACTCTTGAATTTCAACTTGGATTCTTCTCAATTGATGAAGAAATCTTGAAGAAAGTAGAAGAAATTTTTTGGAGAGAGTGGGAGAGAGAGGTTTCGAAATTTTTGGGAGTGGAGGAGGCGTGATTTGTGTTGCTAGGGTTTAGGATTTCTCATGTATTTATAGAGTGCAAGATATAATCCAATAATTAAATAAATAAAGATTTCGAAAGATTTGTTGGTGTAACTGGCGTTAAAACCGTTGAGAAAAGGGAGGATTTCGAATTTCTTAGGCTATTTAATTAGCCTATGATTTAATTTGGATATTTCACAAAGTAGAATAATATATCCCGGAGCAGAATAAAATAATAAAATCCTCCCCAAATAATAGTAGTAGGCGATTTTATGCCTCTCCCACAAGGAATTTAAATTCAAATCCTAATTTAATTAGGATATGGCAATATCTTCTTAGATATGGCAAGATATGGTAAGATATTCTAGCATATTTATATTTATTCATGGAAGTGAATAAATAAGGGATCAAATAATATAATAAACAATTCCTTCTTCCCTATTATATGAGATTTTCGAAAATCTCATGGTAATCAAAGGTGGAGTTTTCGAAAATTCCAAGGTGGAATTAAAGTATAATTGGACTTTGGATTTAATTCGGATAGTTATCCCAAGCAAATAATTAAATCCAAGAAAAATAGGATTCCTCCTCCAATAATAGTGATGGTCGAATATTTCAAATAATTGGGTAGGATATTTATGAAAATCCTATTAAATCTCACTCAACCCTTGGGAAAATAATTCATCACAATTATATTACTCCGCATCAAATATTCACATATTCGAATTTCACTTCCACTTCACATTTTCCACGACTTTGACCATTCCGCGGCCATGTCATATTTTCCACATCTTTGACTTTTCAACGCCACGTCATATTATCAACAAGTTGACTATTCAACTCAATCTCAACTCCCATACGCAATTAGGTCACAAAGACATCATGTAATTAATCACTCATCAATTAATCCACATATCATAGCATTTAAGGCATTTAATGCAAAAATTTTATAACCCGAAAATTAGGGTTTGAAAAAGTGGGGCGTTACACGACACGTACACACACACGCGCACAACACGCACTCACACACACACAACATGCATACATATTTTCCATATCCCTTTTATTCCACTTTCACTCAAATAAGATGCATGAGGGTTTAAGAAGACCATTTAATCGGTTAGAAAGAAGAAGAATCAAGTATAAAGAAGAAGATTAATATTAAGAATACCTTTCTAAGAAAAACGATCGGTAGAAAGTAAGTAAAGACTTGGTTTCTTCGAAAATCTTGGATCAAACTTCGATTTCTTCTCAAAGGATGAAGGATTAATGGAGTAAAGTAGAAGAAAATTGAGAGAGTAAAGAGAAGAGGGAGGGGGCGTGTAGTATGGTGAGGGGGCGAAAATATGGGGGCTAGGGTTAAGGGTTTTGGCTCTTATTTATAGAGTCCAATAAGATCTTTAGAATATTTGGTAAGATTTTATTCTCCAAAATTAAATAAAACAATGTTATGGAGTAGGGAAGAAGAATTAACAAAAATAGATCCTAGGGCAAAAATCCTCTAGGTTTCGAAAATTAGGCCACTAATTAGTCAAGATTTCGTTTTGAATATTTCACGGAGTAGAATAAAGTATCACGGAGCAAAATAAAAATAAGAATTCTCCTAACTTGGAGTTAAAAGAGGCGTCCCCTATGCCTTTTAAATAAGGCATGGATTTTTAATATTGACTAGAATGAGATAAGGCAAGATCTCTTGAAGTATGGAAAGATTTGGTAGAATATTTAAATTCTAGGTATGGAAGGAAATCAAATAAGGGATTAACTAAAATAAAATAATTCCTTCCTTCCCACAATAGGTGATTTTCGAAAATCACCAAGAAACAAAGGGGCTTGATTTTTCTCTCTTCAAAAGGAAATAATTGGGTCTTTGGATTTAATTTGGATAAATATCCCAAGAATTAACTTAAATCCGGAAAAATAGAATTCCCTCTCCAAAGGGTCTAGGGTTCGAAAATTTCAACAATTAGGTGGCTAGTATTTATGGAAATTTTCTCTAATATTCTCACTCACCCTTAACAAATAATTCACTTAGTAAATTAATAAAATCACATGCCACATCACATAGTCAACAAGTTTGACTTTTCAACTTTCAACGCAAACCCTAGACTCAACTCGGCCATAGCATCATATGCAATAAATGCATTCACGACTCCACGTCATCAATAATAAATTTTTAGGGTTCAAAAATTAAGATTCAAAATTCCGAGATGTTACATCTACTCTCTTTTATGATCCAAGAAAATCTAACAGAGAAAATCCAATTATAATGAGCTTATGGACATACTAAAATCATGTAGAACTTAACACGAGTTCAAGGAATAAAAATTAAAGCATCAATTATCGTGATGAAGGAAGTAATAAACAAATTATCACCTCACAACATGGAGTTAACTCAATACTTAATTGCTAATTATAATTAAATAATAGTCATTAGATATTTACTAAGTTTGTTGTAAATTGACCTTAAATTATCGCAATGACTTATTGACGTTTTTGTTGATCGTATTGACATTTCAGGGCTGATGATCTAGGCCCAACTTTTGAAAAATATCTTATAATTTTAAAACGCATATAACTTTCTCGATTTAAATTATTTTTTGCACAAGATATATCAAATTAAAGATAATTTCATAAGGATTCTAGCGAGATCTCAATTGCATATGTTCCAATGTCAAAATTTGAAAAAAATTTGACAATTTTCATAAATTTCATTAACAACTTTATATCAATACACATCGCATAATATGTTAATACAATGCTTGTACATTGTCAATATGAAATTGTATTTACATTGTCATATCTTTGTGCTGATGTATTTCATACACTGTATTGACATTGTATTTCTAAACCCTAAATTTGATAATTGTTATTATCTTTTTAATATTAAAAAATAGAAAACGAAATTACATATGGAACGGAGGGAGGGAGTACCATAAATTTTGTTACGTCTAATAAAAATAGTCTATTTGGCAGGCCATGCTTACCGGTGCCGTTAGTGGGGTTGACCTTTGATATATGTATCATGTACCAGCAAGTTTTGTAATATGCAACATAGAAAAATGTAGGAGACCAGTTTAGTTAAATTGCAATGACTTGTGTATATTACTAATCTAATATCTCATAGTTGAAGTGTACTAAATTGTGCAATGACTTTGTATATATGATTAATCTAATATCTCATAATTGCAGTGTATTAAATTGGGGGTCGGCTCTGGGTTTTCTGTTTTCATATTTTTATGAATAATAATTGATAAATACTCCGTCCTTTCTATAAATATATGTGCACTTTTTATTTTTATCCGTCCTATAATAACAAGAGAAAAATAATATAGAGAAGACTCTTAACTATATTATTCTCTTTTTTTACTTTACTTTTTTTACACTTAAGCTATTTATTACTCCCTCCGTCCCACTTCAGGAGTCCCGGTTTACCATTTTTTAATGTCCCACTTTAGGAGCCCCGATTGGAATATTCCCTAAGTGGTACTCCCACCGTCCCACTTTAAGAGTCCCGGTTGAGTTCGGCACGGGTTTTATGAAATGTAAAGGAAAGTTGGTGAAAAAAGATAGTGGAATGTGGGTCCTACTTTTTTATATTAGTTTTAGAATAAAATGTGAGTGGGAAAAGGTTAGTGGAATGTGGGGCCTAACACTATTTATAGAATATTCGAACCGGGACTCAAGTGGGACACCCAAAAATGTTAAACCGGGACTCCTAAAGTGGGACGGAGGGAGTATTAGGTTCCACATTCCACTAACATTTTTCCACTCACATTTTATTATAAAACTAATATAAAAACGTAGTATCCACATTCCACTATCTTTTTTTATCAACTTTCTTTTACATTTCTTAAAACCCGTGTCGAACTCAACTGGGACTCCTAAAGAGGGACGGATGGAGTATAATTTTTTCAAAACGAGTGCTCAAAATGAAACTCCTCTACTACAGAGGGACGGAGGGAGTACTTTTTTGGGTTGTCCCATTATGACCGAGTCATCTTTCTTGTCCAGGTTGGAATCATATTTTGAAGAAATCGATCGTCGTCTAACAAAATTGCAGTCATCAAAATCAGAGTATGGATAGCAGCCCTATGCGGACTTCGATTTCGAACTACCCAGGCGTCGTCTGAATTGCTGGGATCCGCCCTCCCAAACGTCCGGTCACCGTCGTCGTGTTGGAGATAATCGCGCTCCCCCGCTGCCGGAACCTCCGCCACAGCCGACTCCAGACCTGTTGTGCCCACAGCTTCAAAACAGGAATCAGCACCCCACGCACCCTAGCTTCCGTACCCCCATACGACTGTTGTTCGTGCTCGACCAGAAGCCTCCGCCAAGTCACCGCTGCTCCGCAGCACCACCGCCTGCTCCTGCTGCTCCGCCGCCACCGCCTGCGGTCAAACCGTTTGCTAAAGCAGCCAAGTATAAGATCAACTATTAAGCTTCCTCCCTATGCCGCACCAAGCCCTTGCCAGCCCTTGCTACCGCCATCCGTGCAAGCTCCATTATGGGCCTCTACTCGTCAACCGCAAGCTGGTGTCTCAAGCTTAAGGAAAATGGAGTGGGAAACAGAGTTCCACGATAGTGAAGACAAGTTGATCGTACTTAATAATCCGTGGAATCAAAATGAGATAGAGAAAGAGAATTGAGATAGAGAAAGAGAATGTGTCTACTGCCAAAAGTGAAGAAGAGGTCAACAACACTTTTCTGAAGCTGATCGAAAAAGAGATAAAAGCTGATACTCATCGATCTAGTTTAGAGACGAAAGAAAAGGATTTCAGTGTGTTGATTGAGAAGCCAAGCAAAAGAGAAAGTGTGAAGATTCAGAGCCTTGTTGATGAGCACACAGATGGATTTGAAATAAAGAACCCGGACAATCAATTAGAAATGGAAGAGAAGCAAAGGTTGTTTCTAAATGAGCTTAAATTAAACACGAACGAATTGCGTAAAAAAGGAGGGGCGCACACTTTGCAAGCACTTGCTTGTGTCTATGTGGAATCCTCGATTATCATCGCTCGACACCGATGCACGGTTGATTCCTCTTCGAAATAACAAGTCGTGTTTGACCATTGGACTTGTAGCAGAGCTTTTCATTTTAGCATTGAATTTGGACGGCCACATCAGTCTGCCTTCGTTGATTTTTTATGGAGGTGATAAAGGGAAACGCTAAGCTGCTCGGTGTGTGTTTGATCCAGGAGGAGACGCCTCGCCAAAGGTTTTTGCTTTGAACTATCGTCGTTGATTCGTGGTTTTCACCTCAGGGACAAGGCAGATTTTAACCGTGGGGGAGTTGATACGATCCTCTATATCATAGGATATCCATATTATTTAGTTGCCTATTTGATTCACCTTATCTTTCCAATTTATAATTAGATATATGTTTTCTTATTTGCAATCATTCAGTCAATCAATAAAAATTCTACTTTTCGCCCAAATATTGGCAATACACGAACTCGTGTTTATCTTGCTGTCGGACAAGAACGATTCCCACGCACAGCCATCTCTCTTCGCCGACCCTAAGCAAGGGCGCCGGAACCCCTTTTGGCCGTCAATTAGCACTGCCGGCCCCGTTAAGGAAAACATCCTTAACATGATAGGACCTTAATGCACGTAACGATGCAGTCTAGGGACAATCATGCTCCTGGCCCGACGAGCGCACCGACCGAGGCCCAATGGCTTCTTCAACCGATGATATGAGAAACCAATCAGGGCCGAAGACCCGGCCCAGCGGAGCAGCAGCAAGGCGGCAAAGATAAACTTGGATTATTATGTTATTTTTATTTCCTTTTGCATATCTTTTATTTGAACGATTTTTGTTTCTGTAGGGATCAGACCACCGCGGATTCACTAATTACCGGAACCTCTTTTATTGATTGGATTCTGAGATTTCTAGTCTTAGATATACAAGCCGGTTATAAGTGTGATAACAAGATTACACACTAACTAAGTACAACTCAGAATGAATCAAAAACCCTAGCTCTAAGATAGTCTTCCACCAAGCTCCATCAGATAAGTCTTCCACACTTAGTAGAGTAATTAGTATCAAAGAGAAAATACCAAAGGATCTAAACAGAAAGAGTAGAGTAAACACAAAGACAAGGTCACAAGCACTGGAATGTGGCTCATGTCGTAACAGGCGACTACATCGGGGCAAAAATCTCCCCATAGCTTCAACCAACCGTCACAAGATGAGTACTACTGAACATAATGACCAGAAACCTAAGTTTCACCGATTACTAGCCAACGTAGCCACCTCAACACATGAATCAACACGAATCTCTTGGAACACCGCTTCAAAACACAAGAACCCTCGAAGAAATCTCCAATCACAACTAAATCCAACACGGAAGTTGGATTAAACCCTAGATCTGAGAATGAACACTCAAGGACTCACTTCACTCAAGATCTAAACCGATGAACCTCTTTAGAACCAAGAATCATCGGTGAAAACAAGAGATTGGAGAAGATCGCCGGCGAACAAGGCCGAAATCTAGAGAGAGGGGCTTGAGAGAAGTCAGAGCACAACGCAAGAGAGAGAGAGTCTAGGATTGAATGAATGAGAATGGAAGAGTCTGGAGACTCATAACAAACACACATCTCAATCCAACGGAGACGCGCGATACATGTGGTGCTGCTACATGGCAGCCATCGTCACTATCAGGTAAGTAACGGGCCAGCACCAAAACGGGCCTAACTCACCAAGTAGTTGGGCCTGACAATTAATTAAATCAGGGCCAGCCCAATTCAATTAATAGGTAGGTCCAATACACAATTGGTCCACTAATATTCAATAGTTTCCCTATCTTGGAATATTTGCAAGATATTCTTAGGCTAGATTTATATGTATAAATCTTTTCGAGTTTTATTCTTGATTCTTTCCTGAATCGTAGAGTCGAATCAAGCACAATTCGAACTCTATAAATACTAGAGTTCATTAGAGAGTCAAAATTATCGAGAAAAATATGAAATAAAATTTAGTTCTCGAAATCCCAAAGCTTGACCTAGTTGATACTAGGTTTATTTTTTCTGTTTTCCATCATATACTTCCACAAACTGGTGCTCTAATCTGATCGATAGGAACTTGAAGCCTATCAGGTGGTGGAGTTGGAATCTTAGACTTTTTCTACTATGGAAAGCTTAATTCCATATCTTGTTCATCTCCTTCTTCTTCCTTTCTCTGCATGCCTCATCTTTTCCATTCGCAAAAAGGCCTCCGGCCATCGGAAAAACCTTCCCCCGGGCTTCATGGGTAGAGATGCCTTGTGGTCTGGGCCGGCTGGGCCGGCCCGGGCCCGGTTAGGCCCGATGAGATTTGAGCCCAGCCCGGCCCAGGCCCATATCTGTAGCAGGCCGATCCGGGCCTGGGTTTTGGTTTCTAGAATGAGCCCAGCCCATGCCCGGGCCCAATTGGTATGTGGGCCGGGCTGGACTGGGCCAAGTTAAATTTTTTTGGGATATTGGCATCTAATATCATGAAACTTTCAAAAAGTTGGGTTTTTCCCGAACTTTAAAATTGGCAAATAATATCACGAACTTTACACCGTGTTTGTTTTTTCCCACGAATGAAAAAATTCCCCCAAATAATATTATGATACGGATTTTTTTTCTTAATTTATCGACAACAATTTTGAAAGCTTCAAGTTTTTCAATCTTTGAAGATAGTTTTTCTTAAAGCACACCCTCCAAAATTATTCTTCAATCTATTAAAATAACATGTTTTTTCCTTCGTGGGAAAAAACAAACTCGGGGTAAAGTTCATGATATTATTTGCCAATTTTAAAGTTCAAGGAAAAACCCAACTTTTTGAAAATTTCGTGATATTAGATGCCAATATCCCAATTTTTTTATTGTGCTAATTAAACATTAACTAATCTGAAATAATGGGCGTTGAATGATTGGTCGAGACATATTTAATTATGCATTGGCAAGTCTAGTGATATTAGTTCACCCTTATTTACAACGTTATTAGACATTGTTCATGAGAATCATAACGAATAAAAAAGATAGAATTCGATTGAATATTCTAAGATTTATATAGTATAGTACTAATGATGTAATATTGTATATATATAAACCCTAAACACACGCCTAAGTTATATATATTAGGTATATAGAGGAATGATATGCTACATACCTTATGTAAGCTAATTTCCATAGTTTTAGATGTTTGTTAACAAACCCACAATTTCCATTTCATCAATATCATTTATATTCTTTTTATCTTTCCTTTTCCCTTTATTTACTTTTCGATCCTTTTTTATAGTATACATCATAAATTCATAATACATGTGTTTCCCTAGGTTTTTATTATAATTTTCATATATGCTTGTTTCAGGGTTTTTTTTTAGCCTTTGTTCATATATGTTTGGAAATATGCTTATACAATTTACACTTTTTTTTCTACTTTGTTATATATCACTAGTATTACACCCGTGCTATGCACGGATTAAATTATTTTTTTTAAATATGATTTAGGTTATAAATTTATTAAATAAAATTAGAAACAATATCATTATATAAAATATGTATATAATAAATATTGTGAAACAATTAATCACAAACTATAATAATACAATGTTAAATCATAGGAGAAAAAAACTATCATGAAAGAATTGAACAAAAGAGGAATCACCGTAAATTTTGAAAAACTTATTTATACACTACATTACCTGTTGATTTTAACAAACACTATAAAAGTTCTTTATCAATAAAATAGATCTACTCACGTCTTTAATAAAACACGAATACAATTAGTCATTACAACATTAATTTAATATCAAAACAATTAAAGAAATACCCCTACTAATTTCAATAGGTATAACTCCAAAACCTTTTCACTTCTCTTTATTTGGAGTCTATTCACTTCCTCCAATAAACTAAAAGGTCTAAAAAAAATTTATGTATCAACTTTATAAAATAATTATTCTTAACAAAAATCAGTTTTATGTGAACTATAATAGTATATCTAATTTAAAATGACAGCCCTTTTACATATATGTATAGACCTTCACAATGAAAATGTAATAATTTTTTAACTTCACAAATAGTACTATCACATTCCTACCCCATATAATATGTCACTCTAGTAATCTATTTTTTGCCCGAACAATCTAAATAAATACTCCACTGGTCCACGCACCATCGATTTCCACTAGTCCATCGATTCACCTTATTAATTCAAATTTATAATAATTAAGTAATATCCACATTAAAATATGCATGTAAAATAATTTTAACATACAACAAAATAATGAGTAACAAATTTGATTAAAAATTAGCAACTAATCCAACAAATTATATTATTTGAAGCAATAAAACTAAACTTAAACTAAAATATGCATATCGATTTAAATAAAAATAAAATTATTGTAAATCAACTTCACATAGATATAAAAAAGTGAATTTATTATTATAATATTTAATTATTTATGAGAGAAATTGTGGTTGAATTCATTATTGTGTTTAGGAAATAACAACTCTACATTTATTCCTCACAAGAGTTCCCTTAATTCGTTTTCATTATTTTGGGTCTATCGCTCATTCCTTTCCTATTTTTTAAAATACGCTAAATTTAAGTTTTTCTGTTAAATCATACATTTATCTCCCATGGTGGTAACGAACAATATCAACATAATTTAAACGAAAAAAAATATAACAATAAGAAAAATAAAAAAGTAGCAATAAATTTACATCTATCCGAGCCACTAAATTCAACTAAAATTTGAAGCTCAAACAACCACCACTAATTAAATAAAGCCAAACACTTGTAGCTCAAACAACCACTACTAATTCCACATAAATCAAGCCAAACACTCATGATTTATATCCAAGACTATTCTGAACCCCCAAGCCTCTTCATCGGGCTCATTTTCCCCTTCATCGTCCGCCCAGGCTCCTAATGGCATGTAAAAGATAAAAATAAGAAATATGGATTATATGAGACAACAAACCTTGATCAAAACAAAACTCACATCTTCATCAAAGTCACAAAAGAAAATTTTGCAATGAAAATTATGTTATCCAATAACATACTCACACAAAACCATGATTCCCTTCAGCTCGGCATTGCTCAAATGGAGCATGTGTAGCTTGTTTAGCCACAATCATTCTAACCCCCGAGAGTTGAACCATTTTTAAGCTCAATGGCATGATTTTCACCTTTAACAACATTGTATTCAAATCACTCTTAATTACACACATATATAGTAAACGTGTTTGCATGTTTAATTGAAAACCTTTCCACCTCCAAGCCATTCAATTTATCACCAAAAACCATTGCACTTCCACTCCCCCTAATTATCACCAAAGTAACTAAAATCTTTTCTTTCCTAATTATCTAGCAATGTATTCAAATAACTCTTAACTATATATATATATATATAGGAAACATTTTTGCATGTTCAATTTCCCCTAATTATTACAAAAATTAATTAAAACCGTTTCCCTATAGGCTAAAATATTATGCAAGTAACTCTTGTAAAACCTCCCACTCATCACTACCTCCATGATTGTGGTTTCATAACATGTTTGCTTCCACTTAATCACACACGTTTTTAACCCTGTACGTATACATTTTTAATTTAATATAATTTTTTAAATTAAATGGCAATTTTGTAAATTTCTCCAAAACGCACCTTTTATATATTATATAGATATAGATTATACTTGATTCACTTTTTTACATAGTAGTAGTATGTAATAATTTGTTTCTTCGCATTTTAGTTGTCTCTTGATTAAATCTATCTTTTTTAGTTGTCTCTTTATTAAAATCTATGCTTTTAATTTTAACCAATTAAAAACCTTGCTTTATCATAAAATTCTCATTTTTTTTATTCTTTTACACTATTATTTTATCATCAAAAGTAGAGAGTGATAAAAAAGAATTCCATTTTCCTTTTTTTTCATAAACTAACAATGAAATAGTGTAATTTAGGCGAAGAGAGAGAAAATTAATAAGTATTGACGTGTGGTAGAAAAGATTGTTTACAATAAGAACAAGAGGCAGAAAATCGAAAAAGAAAAGATAAAAAAGAAATTTAATGATATTGATGACTTGGAAAATAATATACTATAATTAATTTTATGTTAACAAGCATCTAAAAGTAAGGATAATTGGCTTTCTGTTAATAAACATCTAAAATTAAGGAAATTAACCTACATGACATATCTTTTCTCTATATATAATTACTAATTACCATATGCATAATTAGATATGGTCTACAATTAACCACGCCTAATTAGTTTTATATAATTCCATAAAATCAGGAATTAAAGAAATATCTACTAAAATACACGAACTACTATATAAATATTATAATATATACATGCATAAAAAATTTAACCATCACTATAATTATGGAACAATAAATCTCTATATTAATGCAAATATTTTTAGTTCTCGAATCCACTATTCTGTAAAGAGATAAATTAGTTAACAATCATTAGAGATGTTGATTAATTTTAGAAGTAAGATCCACTATTTTTGTTGAGAAAAAAATTAGTTAACAACCAATCCCTATAATTATGGAAATCAAATTTTTTATAATTATGCAAATATTTTTTTATAAAGTAAAATTAATTAACAACTAATTAATTAGTTATACAAATCAATTTGCATAACACTGATAACACGTTTTCTAGGAATTACCTCCTTTATTATAGTTATCACATTAGTTAATTAGTTCAAAATCCCTTTCATTATAGCTGTATCACATCACATTATAGTTATATCGAGAATAATGACATTAAATAGAAGAGAATATTTATAGCATTAATATTGGAATTAATTTCGAATATAGTCTACATAGATATATCATATATGTACAATTATTATGGGTAAGGATGAATAGAAATATGAGAAATGAAAAATAACAGAGCATGATTCATTAATTATTTTAAATTAATATAAAAAAATTAAGCAGAGATTATTTTCATAAACTACACTATATTACTGATTTTATAAGAGATGTATTCGGTCGGGCCTCAGATGGTCCTGGGCCCGGGCCGGTCTTGGGTTTATAAAATGGCTCAATTGGAGCCCGATTAAACTATTAAGCCCAGCCCAGGCCCGCACTATTTCACTACTGGAATGGGCCGGCCCTGGGCCGCATCTCTATCCATGGGTTGGCTGTTTCTCGGCGAAAACATGGATCTCGCCAGTTTAGGGTGTCAGAAGCTAGTCAAGGACAGAATGCAGAAATACTCCGGAGATGTATTCAAAACCTCGTTGTTGGGAGAGAAAATGGCGGTCCTATGCGGTGTACAAGGCAACAAGTTCCTCTTCACAAATTATTCCGCCGATGGGTCCCTCCTTCACTGATCAACGCCATGTTCCAAGATCTCGACACAACCAGACGTCGAGAACCCAAGGCCACCTTCGACAACTTCCAATACGAAGTTCTCAAGCCGGACGCCTTGAAGCAGTACGTGCCAGTGATGGACTTGTTAGCTCGTGAGCATCTTGAAACCGAATGGAGAGGTAGTGATAGAAATCAATGGGAGCAAAATTATCTATAAAGAAATTTTTAAAAAACGCAAAAAATACTCTATACTCTACTTAATTTTAGTCCATCCCACTCCCACATAAGCATTCCAATTAGCATATTTCCATAAATTGCAACAGACCCCACATTCCATTAACCTCATTTCACTCATATATTATAATAAAACCAATACATAGAAATGGATTTTACGTTTAGGAAATAAAATCCATCTCGTTCGCTTAAATCTTTAATTCAAATTATTCCAACTCCGACCTCAACTCGTTCCCAGAGAAAATCCTTTAGAGACATAAAATAAAGCATTCATTGATACACAAGGACGCAAATAAATAATCTAGAATGCATCCATCCAAAGCCTTCGATTATTTTTTCTCGATCAAGATTACGAATTTTCCAACTCGATACTTAATTAATTCATAAACTTTACATTTAGATCGTAAGATTAAATTATTTCGATTAATTTCGGCCGCTTGCGTCCACAAAATTCAGTGAATTAAAATGGCTCACGAGAAAATAATTTAACTTCAGCTCCGGACCAAAACCACAAAAGCGATCAGTCCACTTATTTTATTAAAACTGGTCCAACACTTATATAAAATAAAATAGCAGCCAATCATACCAATCTTTATTGAACTACTAGATTCCGACCCAAAACTAAATTAAGACTTGACCCAAAGAAATAAATAAATTAACCCACTACCCAAATAAAACCATTTATTGATTGTTGCTTAGGATAACTGATTTGACTTATTTTTGGAACAGGTTGCAGATTGGAGAGAGCTGTTCAAAAGAATGCGTGACGTGAAGAGTGGAGATTTGAGAATTTTCTGTCGCTGAATTCTAAAGAGAAGAGACTTTGGGCTCAAGACCAAAAGAATTCTATTTACTTGGGCTCACACTTGTGTTAGAAATTAAATTAATTAATTTGGGATCAAGATCCTTTTATTTTATTTAAATTGCTTAGCCCAAAACTTGTATTTTATTTAGTTTATTGTAGTCAACACGGAACTGAGTCGATTTAATAGTCTTTGCGTATAAAGATTATCATATTAAAATTCGTAACCTCGACAAAATGAATTCGAACACCGTGTACCGAATTAATTAGTGTCTTGGTGTTATTCCAAGCACTCTATAATAATCTTTCAATCAATCATGAGTCACGCATTCATGATTCAATACAAAGTTGTTCATCACACAAAGCATTTGAATCGCATACATATATCTACATATTCTTCCCCGTACATGTAAACAACACAACCACAAATTTATCCTTCATGCCTAGTCTCTTAATTAAAGGAGATTAATTTCATCGTTCGCACAATCAATTCACGTAATCAAATTTGTAAAATAAATTTGTGGTCTAATTGAATTGAAGTCTATAACAAATTGACACTAAATAAAAGATTCTGATTGATTAATTAGCGTGGGTAATTGATACTACATCCGTCTCATCAAAGATGACTCACTTTCTTTTTTAGTTTGTCCCTAACATTTTTATTATTTTTGATAATGAACCTTACATTCCTACTGATACATTTCCCCTCACATTATAGTATGAAACTAATATACTTCGTAAAAATAGGATTCACTTATCACTAACTTTTTCGACTCACTTTGCTTTTATATTTCTTAAAACCTTGCCGGTCAATGTGAGACGTGTATTAAATGACAGAGGAAATAATAAATTCTATTATATTCAATTAAAAGTGTCAGGTAGTAGTAAGTTAGACATATATGTCATTTACCAACCGGCTAGCATATTGCAGCATATATACAAGTACACTACGTACGCTAAATACAAAGGACAAAAATTCCTCTCATAAGAGTAGGAAAATATGCTTGTATGGATTCCAATTGCACTCTAGAGCATCTTCAATAGAATAAATAAATGGAAAAATAAAGAGAAAACTACTATCATACTCCTTCCATCATATGAGTGTGCAATTTAGGTTAGGCACGAATTTTAATGCAGAATAGTTCTCACCTCCATACATAGAAAATAGTTTCTAAAATTATAGATTGCATGTGTTTGTGGGATAGACCAAAAGAGAAAGAGTACATATTTTTGTGGGAAGATGGAGTATTACTTTTTCAGATAAAATTTTACTATCCAATTAAGAGATTTAATAAATTGATTTTATTGATCGCATATAACTCCATAATAACATATACTCCCTCCGTTTCATTCAAGATGTTCACATTTCTCTTTTAGTTTGCCACACTAAAGATGTTCATTTTCTATATTTGAAAATTAAATCTTTTTTTCTCATTTAAATATTCAATTAATTTTTTCTTTGTACTTACTCCTCCTAAAATCTCGTAATATTCAAGAATGTGGACATCTTGATGGGACGGAGGGAGTATATTTACAAAGTTATTTCGGATCTTATAAAGTTTGACTCTCTTTTTATGATCCAAGATAATCTAACAAAGAAATTCCAATTATTATAAGCTTATAGATATACTAAATTCATGTAGAACTTAACACCGATTGTATGAGGGGTGGTGAATAGCATGAGAGTATCGTGATTTTGAGGGAAAGAGATAACGTGATCTCAAGAGGCCGCAAGAATATACTTCCTCGGTCCCAATTAAAATAGGGCAAAAGTTATGGACATAAATATTAAGAAATTATGTTAAATGGACTAAATGGAAATAAAATAAATTCTTATAAATTTTATAAGTAGTAAACACAAAATTTTAAATGTCAACTAGTAGCTAGGTTTATGTCATATGCCTGTTGCCTAGCATTGCGCAACATATAAAAATTTCAACTAGCAAACCTCGTCATATATCTAAGAATAAAATGGAAATTTTTTTTGAAAAATTAATAAATATAATTCCTGTTTTTATTCATGACTAGTTTAAATGTAAGTGCAGAATGAATGAGTCAGTGAAAATGTATAATTCAGCCAAAAATAATAAAAGTGAAATATGATCAATTTTGTGAGATAAACAAAAATGAAAATATATGAACATTTGAAACGACACGAATTTTAATGCGGAATTGGTAAAATAAAAGAGAAATAGAAGTAATAAGTAATTATAGTATTGTCGGTACATATTGAAGTCCACCATACTAGAGATAAAGAAGTTACTAAAAATAGGTGTTATATTTATGATACCGACCTAAAACAGAAAAGTCCATATTTTTATGGAACGGAGGAAATTTCAAAAGTCAACTTTAACACATATGTATATACATATTTGAGTGATTCAAATTTTATTTCAACAGGTGTGGTGGAGTTGGAATTTTAGACATTTTCGCACATTTACAGTATTCCTTTCGTCTCAACTAAGATGTCACATTGTTCTTTTTTAGTTTGTCTCAACCAAGACGATATATTTATGTTTTTAGTAACTTTTTCTCTAATTAATACACCCAATCATTTTTTTTTCTCTAGTTAAATATTCAACTCTCTTTCTATATCCATTTAAAACTTACATTTTCTCTCTCTTCAATTAACACCATTAACCAACAGCTCCTAAAATCTCGTGTTGGCTAAGAAATGTTTCATCTTAGCCGGGACGGCGGAAGTAGTATAATCTATGACTATAAATATAACCTTAAATCTTGAATCATTTCGTTCCAATATATTTTCATTCTTGTGAATGGCCATACTTACCTATCTTTATCTCTATCTCTTTCTCTAGTTAAATATTCAACTTTCTTTCTCTCTCTATATAATACTTACATCTATTTTTTCTCTCTTCAATTAATACCATTAACCAACAACTCCTAAAATCTCGTGTTGGCTAAGAAATGTGTCATCTTAGCCGGGACGGTGGAAGTCGTACAATCTATGACTATAAATTTAACCTTAAATCTTGAATCATTTCGTTCCTACATATTTTCATTCTTGTGAATGGCCACACATATTTTTCCTACCATGGAAAGCTTAATTCCATGTCTTGTTCCTCTACTTCTTCTTCCTTTCTCTGTATACCTCATCCTTTCCATCCGCAAAAAGGCCTCCGGCCATCGGAAAAACCTTCCCCCGGGCTCCATGGGTTGGCCGTTTCTCGGCGAAAACATGGATCTCGCCAGTTTAGGGTGTCAGAAGCTAGTCATGGACAGAATGCAGAAACACTCCCGAGATATATTCAAAACCTCGTTGTTGGGAGAGAACATGCCGGTTCTCTGCGGCGCAGACGGAAACAAGTTCATCTTGAAGAACCAGAACAAACTATTCCGCCGATGGGTCCCTCCTTCACTAATCAACGCCATGTTCCAAGATCTTGACCGAACCAGACGTCGGGAACCCAAAGCAACCTTCGACAACTTCCAATACGTCGTCCTCAAGCCGGACGCCTTAAAGCTGTACGTGCCAGTGATGGACTCGTTGGCTCGTGAACATCTTGAAACCAAATGGAGAGGTAGTGATAAAAATCAATAAATAAATAATAGGGGCGGATCCAAGAATATAAATGAAAGGGGTGCAAAATTATATGTAATGAAAACTTGAGAATTTGAGGAGAGGTAAATATGTAGAAATTTTTAAAAAATGCAAAATTGAATAATAAAGTAGCATATGTGAAAATATCTGAGGGTCCCACCTTGACATAAGGTGGATCCGCTCATGACACTTATATAGTGGTTTCAGTTTTCTCTTGAAACTGATGTGGGATATTTATACGTTATTTTTTTGTTTTTTACTCGCCAACAGGTAACTCAGTGGTGGAGGCTTTTCCATTGTCGAAGAGATATGCCCTCTCGTTGGCGTGCAGGGTGTTCATGAACATAAAGGACATGACCGGTTTCATGGAACCCTTTACTCTTATGACGAAAGGGTTTCTATCCATCCCGGTAAACTTGCCCTGGACGGCCTCAACTCGCGCTATGAAAGGTGGGAGAGTGGTGCGCCGCAAGCTGATGAGGATCGTGGAGAAGAGGAGGAGGGAGATGAGCAAGGGAGAGGATCTTTTGTCGAAGATGGTGGCGGCAAAGAATGAAGATGGGGAATATATGAGTGATAGCATGATTGTTAATGTCTTTATTGGTTTGCTTATTGGCGCCGAGTATGAACTCTCTTCATTGATCACTAATGTCTTATATCATCTTGCTGAGCTTCCCAACATTTACAATCAAGTTTTGGAAGGTATGTTTTGGTGGAAACATAATGTTTCGAATCACAAACTAACACACTTAATGTGTAGGACTAAACTAATTTTTTGAACTAAATTTTGACTACAAACTATATTTATAATATTTGTAAGCGACTATGATTTTTATAGTAATGGTAGAAATTTTTCGTTGGAACAGAGCAAATGGAGGTAGCAAAGACGAAAGGCCCGAACGAGCTTCTGACGTTTGAGGATTTGGAGAAGATGGAGTACACGTGGAATGTCGTGCACGAATGCATGAGGATAACACCCCCTTCCATAGGAGGATTCAAAGAGAGCACTGCTGAATGCACCTTTGCAGGTTTCACCATCCCTAAAGGATGGAAGGTGAGATCAATTTAATAATGAATGATTTAATATGTGCATAATTGGTTTTGCCCTTTAACCAATAAATAAAAATATAAAAGTTTCGGGACGTATTGTTACTGGTATGTCAAACTAATTCAAAAAGTAGTGCACGACAACCACAAGATATAAGTAGTACTCTCTCCGCCCCTGAAAATTTGTCACTTATTTCCTTTTTCGTCTGTCCCTAAAAATTTGTCACATTTCACTTTTACCATTTTTGGTAATAGACCTCACAACTCATTCTCACTCACATTTTATTTTAAAACTAATATATAGAAGTAGGACCCACATGCCACTAACTTTTTCAATCCACTTTCTATTACATTTCTTAAAACTCGTTTCAAGTCAAATGGTATCAAATTTTAAGGGACGGAGGGAGTAGTATTTTTTTTTCAACATCAATGGTAAATAATTGTATTCATGAGAATGGTGGTGTGCATTAGATTTATATGCATAAATTAATATTATTTGTGAATGAATTATACTCCCTCCCTCAGTCTCATTAGAAATGAAATGTTTTCTTTTTTAGGTTGTCCCAATAAAAATAAAACGTTTCCTAAAATGGAAACAACACTCTCTCTATTTTTTCTCTACTTTTTCTTCTTTCTTACTTTACTCTCTCTTTATTAACTTACAAAACACCACTGCATGAAATCTTGTGCCGGAAACCAAATGTTGCATATTTATCGGTACGGAGGGGGTAGTATTTTTAAATTCCATTTATCCTCAATAGATAGCGAAAACCTAACGCGTAATTATTTAATTACACAATATTCATTAAAACTGATCATGTCACGCGATTATCATATACTTAGTAATTTCAGTTTACTTAACAATATCTATGTATCTAGGTATTGTGGACGCCTCATTCATCACACATGAACCCCGACTACTTCCCGGAGCCGCAGAAGTTTGATCCATCGCGGTTTGAGGGGAGTGGTCCGGCCCCTTTCACTTATGTTCCGTTCGGAGGAGGAGCGACTATATGCCCCGGGAGAAGCTATGTTAAGCTTGTGATATTGGCGTTCACCCACAATATGGTGACAAGGTTTACACTAGAAAAGTTCATTCCAAATGAGAAGATGTTGTTTGGAGCTACACCTAAACCGGCCTACGACCTCCCCCTTCGCATCCATCCTCATAAAAAATAAACCAATCTCTTCTTGATCGGGGTTTGCTCCATCCTTAACTCCAGACCTGTATTCACGGAGACTGCTTTCCAATGTGTCACAAATTGTTTGTTTATATATCACAGATTGCTTGCCTAGGTTGTCATTTTAACTATGGTGTCTCATATATAGTGCTCTGATTTCGTTTTGCAGACTACTTGGAACTATATGCCGAGTTGCTTGCCTACGTACCGAATATTGCTTGCTTAAGTTGTCATTTTAATTATAATGACAGCATAGTACTCCCCTTTGTACATTCCTCATTCATTCAAAGAAACATATTACAAGAAATGGGAACATACACTGAATTCATATATTATTCAATACTTATAATTATATGCACATCTACCGCAGATCGTAATAAAAAAGATGATAATTTCGTCAAAATATCGTCTTTTTTATACTCCATCCGTCCGTGAAATATTGTCCAATTTTACCATTTCGGTTCGTCCGTGAAAAATTGTCCAATTTACTTTTTTTTCAATAAATGGACCTCACTTTCCACTAACTCTTTTGTTTGGAAAATGGCTCGACTTTCTTAATACGACTGGGGAAAGAACCAACAAGAAAATCTAAGAAGATAAATATGGAAAACAAACCTAATCTAGATGCAGCGTCAAATCTTGCCATCAAGAAATATGAATTCAGATGTGAGGAAATTAATATTATTCCATCAAAAGGTTTCCAATTTGTGAGTATAATGCTTACGTTGGATTACGGACATGAAATCGCACTTAGATAGGGCAATAAGTGACATTTACCCTAATTTTTATTTAATAAAATTTTAAACATCATGACAATTCTCGCCTAACAAAATGAATGACATACACGAAAATCAAATAGACATAACAAAAAATCCTATAAAATTGTGAAACCAAACAAAATTAATTAAGATATTTCCATCTCCATAGATTACCCTTGAGCTGAAATATTAAACTCTTTAGAGGGAGTGATATTCAATAATCCAACATGAATTTATATATACTAGCACTACTTTTTAGAGTGAAAGCATTCATTTCTTCAATTCGTAGCTCTATTTTATGAAGATTAAATAAGGGGCCTAGGTGAAATGGTTGGAGTAAAATAATTTCACAAATGAAACAAATGCAAAGGATCGCTAATATCATAAACTTTGTTTGAATCATAATTTTTCAACAAACTTTTATAGTTGATTTACCACGATCTCCAAAATTGAAATTGAAGTTGTTAAATTAAATATCAAAGTGTCAAACATTAAGTACTCGGTCAATAATATCAAGAACTAATTAGGTCGAAATTCGAATATTACCATTAACTTAAAACTTACTTATAAATATAATGGAGTGTTCAAGTTAAGTAATGAATTGATATTGTATATGTGATGGAACTTTACTTCACAATTGAATGATACATAGTCTTGTTTTTATAACATAATGTTTGGTTTATTTGATTATTTTGAGAAAGTAATCCAACAACTTTCTGAAATATAATGTATCATCCTTAACAACCCTCTTTTTCTTAATCAGACACTATTTTCATCATGCATCATATAATATATTTTGCACTCCATAATTTTTAAGTTATACGTATAAAATGCTTCATTATCATTTAATAAATGTTCAACCACAATAATCGTTCCAATATCATACAATAAGTGATGATTTAAATATTTAAACTAGGGTTTAATCCATGCAAAACTAGATCTAAATACTAAAATGCATAATCAAATCATACGGATGACATTTTTTGGTCATTTTAGTATATTTTTAGATCATTTTAGTAAAGGATGACCTAAAATGATCTAAAAAAAACATCAAGCACATATTTTATAAAATGACCTAAAACTAATTAATAAATACATTCCGTGTTTTGGTTAATTATTGACCATTAGATCACCTAATCCTAGGACCAAGATTTTGGCTGCATTTCTGGATTTAGATGCATTCTTGTTTGGATCATCTCCCTATAAACCAGTATTCAAATATCAAAAGATTTCGGGTAACGAATTCAGGTTACGGTAATATATTTCAAGTTGATTAGAGTTTGTGGAACACAATTTACGGTGAAAAATTGCATCTTTGTAGATTTACTATTCTTGCAATTTTATAAGAATTTGCTGCATTTTTTGGCTACTAAAATGAAATTCCGGCGGATGAGTGACGGAAATGAATCGCGACAATTTTTTTGTCACTAATGAAATGAACCTGAATTCAGATGCGAGGACATTAATATGTATCTATTTTAAGGTTATTGACAAATTTCTGAGTATATGATTAAATTGGATCATGGACTTGAAAAGTTTTCATTGAAAACGCACATAGATTGGTAATTTGGTATAATTATTGACGTCTATTAAATTAAAGGAGGCCTAATGACTATTCGTAGAATTCGCCTGACAAAATAAATGGCCGTACCGTACATGAAAAGAAAATATGCATAACCACAAATCTAAGTAAAGATATCTCCATCCTTGTTGATTAATCTATAGGCCAAAATACCTAACCATTTTAGAGGGAATATAAATAAAAAATCCACAATGAATTTATAGTAACACTCTACTTTTCAAGAGTGAAAGCATTGATTTCTTTGTAGCCCACTATTTGGAAATTAAGTAAGGGGCCTAGGAGAAATGATTTACATATATGTCAAAAATAAAATCAAGTTTAAGTCATTAAGTGTATCTAAATATTAAATTCTACCTATTTTAATGATCACTAATCAAACTGATAATAATATTGTAAATTTTACATGTAAATCCGAATTAAACTATTGAGAGAATTACACTTTTAGTATGTAGATATTGCAATAATATCATCCACAGTTCCTATTCTTTCAAAACATCACAAAACATCCAACAATATTATATCAATGTCTAGGGGTGATATTTTAAAGTATAGGACCGTAAAGGATATTAGTCCTATGTCCAAGGACTGAAATTATAGTTCTTTCTAAATTATTTATAGAGAAAAAATTTGATGTACAACATTTTTAATGTCGAGGAATTTGGTGTGCACTGGATTCCCAGTCGAATCTATTCTATGTTTGTGTGCATATATTAACCCTAACTGAATTATTGAACTTGAAAAAAATAATTTAAAATTAAACTTATACAAGAAATCTAAACTGAAAAATGATAAAAATTCCATTATTTGGTAAATATTATGAAAGGTTAAAGGTAAACTTAAAGGTGTAAGATATAGAATAAAAGGCTAGCTAGCTACCAAATACGATTTTTACAAGGACATATTAATTTTTTTTTTTAAATAGATACAAACATTTGTTGGTGAATTTTTGCCTATTATAGTTGTATCTGCCATTTCAACTTTCTTATACTTATAGTTTGTTATTGTAGTTTCTTTATCACAATAATTGACTCGTACATATTATACGGCGTGTGACTATTTTCCTAAAATTAGGTGGAAAGAATTTTGAGATTAAATAAAGAAAATTCCTTCTTTTGAATAGTAATAATAATTTCTTACTGGACCTTAAATCTTGATTAATTCCTCCATTTCCGCTGTGTTCTACTTTTATTTTTTTAATATAGTGATGTAATTTAATCAGTAGTATTGATTCTATATGTTTACAATGGATCAGGGACATTAAATTTTACCTTATTTTTTATGTAATAAAATATTGATCATGATAAAATTAAAGGAAGTCCAATGACTTTCATAGCTTTCGCCTAACAAAATGAATGACCTTACATGAAAATAAAATAGACATAACCACCAAAAAATTTGAGAAGCCAAAATATATTAAAGGGTTTTTGGCCTTAAAAATCATAAACTTTCCTCGAATTTCCGTTTTTCCCATGAACTTTCAAATTGGTTTTAAAACCATGAACTTTTGATTCGTTTGCTTCTTCACACAGTGGGTTAGAGGTGAAACCCGACTGAATTATGTGTCATTTTTAATCCTACTTGGCGGTAAAATTATAAATAAAGTCCTATTTAGCAATGCCACATGTCTTATACTATTTTTTCATATTTCCATTTTTCACCCATCATCTTTCCATTATTCCCATTTCACACCCCTCATAAGGAATTCGACACTTCAACATTCTACCTCGACCGCCATCTACCAAATGCGCCGAAATTCAGGAATCCGAAGAGAAACAGAGAGATAGAGAGAAGCGATCTCTCTTCTTTCGCGGACAGGGACGGAGAGGGGGGTAAACTCTGAATCGCCGGCGACACGGTAGACCGTGGTGGAGGCGGCACAAAGGCAGCAGCAGTGACATAGATCGTCGCGAGCGGCGAGATGACAGAGACAATGTGAATTGAACAAAAGCTAGAAGAGAAAGGAGCCTGGACGTGAGCATCCCGGCGAGAGATGGGAAAGAGATTTGGGGCGGTAGAAGTGTGAATGCATTTGATCGAGAATTTCGGATAGAGGAGCTCTCGGTGAAGAAGGAGCATCTCCAGAAATTCGTTGAAACATCTCCAGAATTGCAGATTGCATCTCAAGAAATTCGGTGAAGAAGGAGCATCTCCAGAAACATCTCGCGAATTGCCGATTGCATCTCCAGAAATTCGTTGAAGAGAGCTCGAAAATTGCAGATTGCTTCTCCGGAGATTCTTTGTTGATTATTTATTTAATTTTAAGTTTAATTCAAAAAATAGTGCTGTTTCACTCATAAAATTGGTTTTTCCATGTACTGTTTACGTCTGTCCACGTTGAACAATTTTACACCGGAGATTTGGTATTTGGGTCGGGTTGGTAAAAAGCAAATGAATCAAAAGTTCATGGTTTTAAAAACAAATTTGAAAGTTTATAGGAAAAACCGAAATTCGAAGAAAGTTTATGGTTATAGGCCAAAAACCCTATATTTAAAGATATCTCCATCTCCATCTCTATTGATTAAAATATAGGCCAAAATATCAAACATTTTAGAGGGAATAGCATTCAATAATCCGCCAATTTATATTCAGTTTGACTTTTCTAACTTCAATTCTTTGAAATTAAAGTTAAGTACTCTATATAATTGAGTCATTTTTTTTTAAAATTGTTTTAAAAAATTGTAATAAACAGTTATAGTGAATAAAGAATAAAGTAAAAATAAGAATAATATAGAGAAGACTCTTCTCTACTTTATTCTTGTTTAATTTTACTTTACCATTTACCTATTTTAATTATTTATTATAATTTTTTAAAGTAATTATAAAAAAGAAAGTGATTCAACTTTGTTGAATGAGTTAGACTATTATGGTCAATTAAATCTCATCCGCTAAAAAATAAACTTATAAAAAAGGTGCTGGCTAAACCAAAGTACCTATAGGACAAAATAAAATTGGCCTCTCCCTCTCCTATATAAATTCAATCCACATACCAACATCTCACTCACAAACATTAATCACCATCTCTAGCTAGTATCTCAAACACAACCATGGACATCTTCATACCTTACCTCTTCATCTTCCTCCTCCTCCCCTTCTCTATCTACCTCATCATTTTCTTCCAAAAAGAGTCTTCCGACGAAACCAAAAACCTTCCCCCCGGCACCAACGGCTGGCCAATTTTCGGCGAAAACATTGAGATTGGCCTCTTAGGTCTCTCCAAATTCGTGCGCGACCGAATGGAGAAATACTCCACCGGCGTATTCCGCACCTCACTCCTCGGTGAAAAAATTGCAGTCTTTTGTGGGGCCCAGGTAGAATTGTTATCAAGTCGAGTCAAAGTATCGTGATTTTGTAATTGTATTTCACCAGTACTTGAATTCAATCAAATCATGTGCATATTTTCAAATATTTTATTTAATCAAAATTGAATCCCTACGTTTTTACTTTCAATTTTAGATAACATGGATGTCATTTTTATTTCGTTTTAAAATCTTTTAGAAAATGCAATTTTTTTAATACAGATATCAATTGGTAGATCGTTTTAGGTCATTTTTTTCTCAAACGAACTAAAATTAACCTATGTGTATATATTATATAAAAATGACATTTGTATTTTGGTTCAGTTTATTGCAATACGATTGAGTTTTACATATATTATAACGCCAGGGCAATAAGATGATCTTCCTCAACGACGGGAAGCTCGTGACGCCCTGGCTACCCTTATCCCTGAGAAAAATCGTCCTCCCCGAATCCTCCTACGAAGAAACCATGCACCACTTCCACACCTTCCAATACGACCTCCTCAGGCCGGAGGCCCTCTGGCAATACATCCCGGTGATGGACGCCATGGCCAGCGCCCATCTCCGCGGTGACGGGTGGAAGCCTCACTCAACCGTGAAGGCTCAGCCACTGATCAACAAGTACATCTTCGAGCTGGCGGGTAGGCTGTTCCTCAACGTGACCGACCCCGAGGGTCTGCAGAAGATCTCGAGGCCATTCGCCCAGATGAGGGACGGGATATTGTCCCTGCCGATTGATCTTCCATGGACGGCTTATGGCCGCGGGATCAAGGCCGGGAAGGCGGTGAGAGAGGAGATGGCGAAGATCGTGGAGGCGAGGAGGGAAGATAGAGGTGGAGAGGTGAGGGATCTGTTGTCAAAGTTGCTGGAGTTTAAGGATGAGGAAGGGAAGTGTTTGAGTGTGAATAAGATTGTGAATTTCTTTGTGAGTTTGATGGTGGCTAGCTATGACACCACTGCTTCTGCAGCCATTTCGGTTGTGTTTTTTCTTGCAGAGTATCCACATGTGTATGAGGAGGTTCTCAAAGGTAAGAGCATAAACACATAAAATTCAAATGCATTGGCTTATAAAAAACTCCATTCATATCATTGAAATAGGTCTAATGGTGTGTGACATGAGTTTTGAGAAAACAGTCGTTTAAATGTCTCGTTTCACTTTTATTATTTAAGTAAATGGATCTCACATTCCATTAACTCGATTCTACTCAGAACTATAATAAAACTAATACTCTATCCGAACTTGAAAAGTCGTCACTTATTTTCATTTACGTCTGTCCCTAAAAATTTTGTCACCTTTCACTTTTACTATCATTTTTGGTAGTGGACCACATTCCATTAACTCATTTTTCACTCACATTTTCTTATAAAATTAATATATAAAAGTAGGACTCACATGTCACTAACTTTTTCAACCCACTTTTATTACGTTTCTTAAAACTTGTGCCGGATCTAATGGTGACTAATTATAAAGGACGGAGGGAGTATATAATAGAAAGAGTATTTTTTTATTGACGTGCTAAAATGATACTACCTCTATCCCTATAGAAGCTAAATTTCCTTTTTCTATCCATCCTAGAGAAATAATCTGTATCCGTTTATATTAACTTTTTCTTATTTTTTTACCCTATCATTTATAGGCTTCACCATTTATTACATGATTTCAACTACTTTTTCATATTCTCTTTTATTTTGTCAATTATGTATTCAAACCCTGTCATCCCTAATTTGAACAAAATTCTGAAGGAGAAATAAATTCACTCAAAGTTTTAAACAAACTAGACTTCGATAGAATAAAAGAAAATTATAATAAATTGTACTCTCTCTGTCCCAATTAGGTAGGGTCAAAACTTGGTAAAATTATTTTGTTACAGAACAAAAGGCGATTGCAAAATCCAAAGCCCGTGGTGAGAATCTAACGTGGGAGGATATTGAAAACATGAAGTACTCATGGAACGTTGCACGTGAAGCGATGAGGCTAGTGCCAACTTTAGCGGGATCATTTCAGGAAGCCATGGCCGATATCTCCTTCGCAGGTTTCACCATTCCTAAAGGAATGAAGGTATGAACCATGGCCCAATTAGGCAAACCATACTAAATATTACGCCCTCTGTTCCACTAGAATATTTCCTTTTTAGTCCGTCACAAAAGAATATGCACTTTCTTATTTTAGGAAAAATAAAATTCTTTTTATGAGATGAGACTCATTATCCACTAACGATACTTTAATTTTTTTTTCCTTCTTACTTCTCTCTTACTTTACCATTTTTGCATTAAAATCTGTGCTTAACCCAAAGTGGGATGGAGGGAGTATGAAGTTTGGTCACTTAATTATTTAATTTATAAATTTAAAACCCGAGAAAATAACAGACATTCTGGACGGCGCACTCTTCCCACCACAACCCTGAATACTTCCCGGATCCGGAGAAGTTTGATCCATCGCGGTTCGAGGGGAGGGGGCCCGCGCCTTACACATTCGTCCCATTTGGAGGAGGAGCGAGAATGTGCCCCGGGAGAACCTATGCTAAACTTGCAATATTGGTGCTAGTGCACAATTTGGTGACAAAGTTAAGAATTGAAAAGGTTATCCCTCATGAGAAGATGATTTCGGAATTTGCGGCTAAGCCTAGTCATGGCCTTCATCTCCACCTTTACCCTCAATTGCCTTGAGTAATTATGGATTACCCTCCCTAGTTACCAATAAATCAATTACTTTATCTAGGGTTAAGTTTGTAATTTGCGTGACTATATGTATACACTATACCGAATTGTTTTTATCATTCACCTGAATATGGGTTTATATTTGAACTGATATGCCCAATTATGTTGTTATCTGTAAACATGATTTGCATTATAAATTGTAAGTAGTATAATATTTGTTGGGGAATATTTGCCTATTATAATTGTACTCCCCCTAAACCTGGCTCTGATACCACTTGTTCGGGCCCGACTTGAACTTGAGTCATCGTGGCCCCACTCGACCAAGCTCTTAAACCACTTGTTCGGATATTCCGCTTTGCTTTAAGCCCGCACGAATTTGTTTTTAGATGACTCCCAAAAGGCCTCAAACTCTGAGCCCGCTCGATCTGGCTCTGATACCACTTGTTCGGGCCCGACTCGAACTTGAGTCATCCTGGGGCCACTCGTCCTGTCTCTGATATCGCTTGTTCGGATCGTCGACTACAATAGCAGTTTGATATTGTCCGTTTTGGTTCAAGCCGATACAAATTTTTTGTTTTGGTGACTCCTGAAAGACTGCAAACTGATTGGGGCTAGATAGAAATTATATACACCTTCCAACTTCCCTCAAACTCCCGATTTGACTAGTACATAATTAACAGCTTTCTATATAAATAACAACTATTGCATACGGGGTTGTGATTATTTTTCTAAAGTATTTGGAAAGAATTTTGAGATACATAAAAACTTTCCATTTTTAAGAATAATAGTAATAATTTCTTATTTAAGCATAAATCTTACCGCAATTCCTCCCTTTCCGCTGTGTTCTACTTTAATTTTTTAGAATATGGTGATCAGGTGATGTTTACAGTATTGATTCTATATATGTTTCTGTTGGATCACCGACATGAAATCTAACCTTTATTTATAGTATGTAATAAAATACTAGTATTAAACATGATGTCAAAATTAAAGGAAGCCCAACGACTATTCATAGCTTCCGCCTAACAAAATGAATGGCCGTTCATGAAAATAAAATAGACATAACCACAAAATAAATATGAGAAGCAAAAAAATATTAATGATATTCCATCTACGTCGATTAAAACTATAGGCAAAATAATGAACTTTTTAGAGGAATAGCATTCAATAATCCGCCAATATTCAATTTAATTTTTTGAAATTAATCAAGTATGAAGATAGGATGGCAAACAGAATATTGTTGTTCACTTAATAGTGGTGTCTAACCCAAAGTATCTATAGGCCAAAATAGGTACTCCCTCTGTTCTATAGTAGTTAAGGTATTTCTTTCCGGCACGAAGATTAAGAAAAAATGTTAAGTGGATTAAGTAAAAGAAGAATAAAGTATGAAATAAAAAAGGTAGAGAGACGAAGAAAGAATAAAGCAAGAGAGAGTAAAGTAAATGAGAAGAAATGTGTTGAATTTTACTAAAAAGGAAAATGACTCCACTACCATGGAACGTATCAAAATGGCAAAATAACTCATCTACTATGAAATAGAGGGAAGTATTATTATAAAGTCCCACCCTCTACTATATAAATTCAATCCACATACCAACATGTCACTCACGTTACATTAATCACCATCTATAGCTAGTATCTCAAACACAACCATGGACATATTCATACCTTACCTCTTCATCTTCCTCCTCCTCCCCTTCTTTATCTACCTCATCATATTCTTCCAAAAGGAGTCCTTCGACGAAACCAAAAACCTTCCCCCGGGCACCAATGGCTGGCCTATTTTCGGCGAAAACATCGAGCTCGGCCTTCTCGGTTTCTCCAAATTCGTGCGCGACCGAATGGAGAAATACTCCACCGATGTATTCCGCACCTCACTCCTCGGCGAAAAAGTCGCAGTCTTATGCGGGGCACAGGTAGGATTTGTTATCAAGTCGAGTTAAGTATCATGATTATCATCTAATATTGTAGATTATCAGTCTAAAAATGGTTTAGGGTTTGGTATATTGTTAAAGTATTCAATTAAAAAAAAAACAGTGTTGAAGTTTGGTTAGAGATGGTCTTACAAAACACTTAACCTCAATTTTCGATAACATCGATGTCATTTTTAATTCGTTTTTCAATCATTTTAGAGAAAAAATAGATTTTAAGAATATAGGGTTCATTTATATATTGTTTTAGGTCATATTTCCTAACAATTACCTCTATGTTAGTTCAGTGTTTTCCAATAAAATTGAGCTTTACATAGATTACTACGTCAGGGCAATAAGATGATCTTCACCAACGACGGGAAGCTCGTGACGCCTTGGCTACCCTTATCCCTCAGAAAAATCATCATCCCCGACTTCGACCTCGACTCGTCCTACAAAGATGCCGTGAGCCTCTTCCGCAACTTCCAAGACGACCTCCTCAAGCCGGAGGCCCTCCGCCAATACATCCCGGTGATGGACGCCATGGCCCGCGCCCATCTCCGCGGTGACGGGTGGAAGCCTCACTCAACCGTGAAGGCTCAGCCACTGATCAGCAAGTACATCTTCGAGCTAGCGTGCAGGCTGTTCCTCAACGTGACGGACCCCGAGAGCCTGCAGAAGATCTCGGGGCCGTTCGCCCCGATGAGGAACGGGATGATGTCTCTGCCGATTGATCTTCCATGGACGGCTTATGGCCGTGGGATCAAGGCCGGGAAGACGGTGAGAGAGGAGATGGCGAAGATCGTGGAGGCGAGAAGGGAAGAGAGGGGTGGAGAGGTGAGGGATTTGTTGTCGAAGTTGCTGGAGTTGAAGGATGAGGAAGGGAAGTGTTTGAGTGTGAATAAGATTGCGAATTTCTTTGTGGGTTTGATGGTGGCTAGTTTTGACACCACTGCTTCTTCGGCCATTTCGGTTGTGTTCTTTCTTGCAGAGTTTCCACATGTGTATGAGGAGGTTCTCAAAGGTAAGAGTGTGTGATATGAGTTTTGAGATTAATAGTTGGTGTAGTGTGACATGAGTAGAGAATGGTCTTATCTGTTTCCATTATTTTTTCTCTTACTTTATTGTCTCTCTATTTTAACTAATTAACATCATTTTTCCAAAACGTGTGGTTAAATTATTGAGGTTATTGAGGGATTAGTGACGGTGATCGATCGCTCAGCAACTAGTGACGGAAAGCGTTAGACACTATTTGCTGATAGAGTTGTCCATCACTAATACAAACTTACTTAAACAGCCACCCAATGTGTTCCGTCAGTTAATTT
This sequence comes from Salvia hispanica, assembly GCF_029641045.1. Classification (NCBI taxonomy): domain Eukaryota; kingdom Viridiplantae; phylum Streptophyta; class Magnoliopsida; order Lamiales; family Lamiaceae; genus Salvia; species Salvia hispanica. The sequence continues at coordinate 35,244,068 of NC_142697.1, read as the reverse complement.
ACATGACAGACAAGTCCGTCACTAAAATTTTAGTGATAAGCTTTTTGATTACGGCTCTACCGACACTGATCTGTCACTAACTTTGTTCAAACATGGAAATTTGTTGATTAGTGACGGAATAATCTGTCACCGGTTACCGAGTTTTTTGTAGTTCATGTGTTTTGTTCTGAAATACTCAAATTTTACAGAACAAAAGGCGATTGCGAAATCCAAAGCCCGCGGTGAGAATCTAACGTGGGAGGATATCGAAAAGATGAAGTACTCATGGAACGTTGCACGTGAAGCGATCAGGATAGTGCCATCTACACCGGGAACATTTAGGGAAGCCATGGCCGATATCTCCTTCGCAGGTTTCACCATTCCTAAAGGAATGAAGGTATGAATCACAACCCAATTAGGCAAACTAGACATTTTATAAACACTATAAAACACTTACTAATTTTTAAGGACATAAAAATCGAGATGCTTCCATTACTTGCATCGGATAATTTTTAAAATTAATAACAATTTAGAATGCAAAATAAAGCGTTCCTAAATTAACGACAAGTAAACTTCAAATATTTGCATTTTTAGGACGCTTCCATTTGCGTCCTTTAATTTTAGTTAGGATACTAACAATAAGTACATATTTCGAAGGGTTGGTGGTATATTTTTACAAAAGAAATTAGCGTCCTTAGTTGCAATAAAAAAACGTCCTTAGCAGATTCTTTTATTGTAATACATTAAATTATTATTTAATTTATTTTTTTAAATTCTTGCTTGTAATAACCTGAGAAAATTTCAGATGTTGTGGACGCCGCACTCTTCCCACAACAACCCTGAATACTTCCCGGATCCGGAGAAGTTTGATCCATCGCGGTTCGAGGGGAGTGGGCCGGCGCCCTACACATTCGTCCCGTTTGGAGGAGGAGCGAGAATGTGCCCCGGGAGAACCTATGCTAAACTTGCAATATTAGTGCTAGTGCACAATTTGGTAACAAAGTTCAGAATTGAAAAGGTTATCCCTCATGAGAAGATGATTTCGAAATTTGCGGCTAAGCCTAGTCATGGCCTTCATCTCCACCTTTGCCCTCATTAGCCAAATTGTCTTGAGTTATTAATCTTTTAAAGAAAAAATATAAGTAATTAAGGATTAAACCTCCTTAACTACAAATAAATCAATTATTTTATCTAGTGTTAAGTTTGTTTGCGCGACTATATGTATACCGAATTGTTTTTTACATTCACCTGAATTTGGGTTTAAATATTTGAATTGATATGCATAATTATATGTTGTTATTGCAAACATGTTTTGCATTATAAATTTTAAGTTTTACATTAACGACGTAAATGAACATATTAGTTTGTAATGCAAAACATGTCAGTTTACTGTAATATAAATATTAGTTTATATGCATTTGATTGCTTTTTGAAAATATTTGAACATAATGTAATCATCCACACTTGTATAAATGATACAACATCATCATCGAGAGTCGATGTAAAACAAGATTTAGAGATTTCAACATAATTAAACCGAAAATCCAATTCATAATAATCTTTGCAATTTTTTCACATTTATGTTGTGGCTGATCTTTTTCATTAAGGGTTATTAATTTTAATTTTGCTTTATTCATTTTATTTATATTTTAAGTGCCAAATAAACAACATTTCGATTCGTAATCTATGCAAACCTTTTACATTCATGTGGTGCTGACCCTTTCATTAGGGGTTTGTTAATTTTAACTTTTGATTTATTCATTTAAACTGTTATTATAAGGGCCAAGTGTACAACCTATGGATTTCCGGCTGCCACAAGTAAAACGAATGTCAATTCACACGTGGGGACATTAATATAAGTCTATATAAAAGGTTATTTATATTTATAAAATATTGAAATATCATGACAGAAATAAAGGAAGCCCAATGACTATCCATAGCTTTCGCCTAACAAATTGAATGAAAACCAATAAATATGAGAAAGCAAATAACATTGAAGATGTCTACATCTCCATTGATTAAGCTATAGGCCAAAATATCAAACTTTTTAGGGGGGAAAGCATTCAATAATCCACCAAAAAGTTACATTAGAGTAAAATCATTCATATCTTCGTAGCCCCATTATATGATACTCCTCTATCCGCTATTAAATGTCCCATTTTCTCTTTTTCGTCCGTCCGCCAATAAATGTCTCATTTCACTTTTACTATATTTGGTACGTGAACCCTACATTCCACTAACTCATTCCACTCACATTTTATTATAAAATCAATATATAAAAATAGTATCTACATTCCACTAACTTTTCTACCCACTTTACTTCATAAAGTCAAATAATTTTTTAAACCTAAACATTTAATGGTGGACGGGGAGAGTAATTAAAAGAGCCAAGGTGAAACGGTTGGAGTACTATAATTTACACACCCACTCTTTTGGTGTTGGAGAAACCTATTTTATCAAAAAAAAGGATTTGGACCGTATTCCGGTTTCGTTATCGTTTACTAAGGTCGTTATGTGAATGTAAATCATCAATTTATAATTTCAACAATTATTAATCATAGTCATTGGATTTGCATAAAAGACAAGAAGAGACAAGTCAACAACCAAAATAAATTAATCGAACATATAAAGAGTGAGGACCCTTTATCTAGCAAATATAATGGGTACTTTAGGTCACACGAAAATTATGATTTTGTTAAGGATCATTTCATGTGAACCTCAAAAATTGGATAAAAATAACTGAACTATATGTCTATATAAATAAATAGGTATATTATTCTCTGACAATCAAATAAGCTTAAAATCAAAAAATTCTTTCAATTATCTGAGATGAAGAAGCTCCTCTTAGTTTTACTGATTTCCCTTCTACTCATACAGGTAAATTTGTAAAGAAAATAATGCCATACTACTATGTCTCGTGTAGAGGTGCCCCACGGTTCCGGAACCGTCGGTTACGGTTTGGAACCGCCGGTTCTGGTTTTGGAAATTGCCGAACCGGAATCGAACCGCGAGGGTGTTTCACGGTTACGGTTTCGGTTCCGGTTCCAAAACCCCGGGTTTCGGTTTCAGTTCTGAATTGACGGTTTTTACGGTTTCGAACCGGCGGTTTTCAATGGTTTTTTGCAGTTCCGGCTTGATTCCACAGTTTTTCGCGGTTCCGGCACGGTTTCGGTTCGGAAATTTTTGAACTTGAATCGAACCACAGTTCTAAAATTGATGGTTTCGATTCTGGTAAATTTTCACGGTTCCGGTTCGAAACCATAACCGACGATTATGGTTTCGCTATTAACCTCCGGAACCGTAAACCTTGGGCACCTCTAGTCTCGTGTTCACACCCACCAACCTCGTCTGGTTCGAACCCGTTTTTTATTGTTGTCTACATGAAAACATGATAATAATTTTGAAATAAATAAAAGTATGGTTACACTAATTAATGTTTACTAAATTTGTCCATTTTTCATCTTTTTTTCAGGATTTCATAGAGGCGGAATCAGTGGGTGGAGCTACTGATACTTTTCTTAATCAAGTAGTAAATCGTAAAAATTTGAATGATTGACTATATGCATAATGTTAGTTTCCAAATCAAATTGAGCCTAATATATTTTTTCTAATCTTGTTTAGGAGCATGCCAAAGGACATTCGATCCATCATATTCACAATCACAAGCATAGTAGAGCAAAACATGGTAACTACAATGAAATTTTCTTTTAATAATCTTTTATCGATTTGAAAGAATTAGTACATTTCTAATCGGATGAATAATCGGATATGTCCTTACCTTTAATAACTTTATCCTAATATTCTAAATTACTACTACTCCTACTATATTAAAGAGACTCAGATAGAATTGATAAATTTGAAAGATTGATATAAAATTAACATAAATTACCAAATAAATAACGAAATATATTCATATTTTGGCCCGTCTCTGTCTTCTTAAAAACTTATTTATACATCACGAAGTTTACAATATTTGCAATTATCTCGCCTGTCTCATTTCTATGAAAATATGCGATGATGTGGCAGCCAGTTTCAAACGCGTAATTCACCACAAAAATATGTATATACCACTCCAAGGAACGAAAAGAGTTAATTAAGCATATCTAACATAGTCATATCATTTCCACGTATTCAAAATTGGCTACCACATCATTGTGTATTTCTTTGATAAGGAGCTAAATGGGATAATTGCAAAAAATGCAATTTTTTTTTTATTTGTAATTCATTTTTTCAAAATATTGGACGAACGAAAATTTTACATCTCTTTCATAATTTTGGCTATTTGACCATCTAATTTTCCCTATGATATTGTTTGTTCAGAATGCATCAAAGCATGCAAAAAGAAATGCAGCTATAGGTGGATGTGGAAAGCCAAGTGCCATCGAACTTGCTCGAGACGCTGCAAGACATAAGACCAAACGTTGAGGATTCACATTTGAGCCAATATATAATAACATTGAATTGAATAATGTTTTCATGAAAAATAAGACAGTATAAGTATCGGTTTGTTCTCTTGCGACATTTCTTGTTATAGTAATCCTATTAATTAGAAGTAGGTAAGTATATTAGTATACGGTGACGGATTCAGAAATTTAAATTCGAGGTTCGACCCAGAAAAGATTAATAATAAATAAAATATTTAAATAATTACTATATTGACATTTTTAACTATATTGATACTCGTGATAAAATGATCTTTTATCTTGATTTAATCATCCGATGTCTATTATTTAGTTGTAGTTAGCAATATAAGGGCGAGTTATCAATATAACACATCCCTAGAATAAGATATACGGTAGTAAAAATATTAAAATATACTTACTTTGTTCTACAGTAGTGGAGTCGTTTTGTCATTTTGGTACGTTCCATAATACTGGTGTCACTTCTCTTTTTTGTAAAATTCAACACATTTCTTCTGACTTACTTTCTTCTCTCTTTTTTTATTTTCTACTTTATTTTTTTTTTACTTAATTCATTTAACATAATTTTTTTTAAAACGTGTGCTGAAAATAATGTCTAAAAAATGGAAAAGAGATAATATATTATAGGCGTAGGAAGAGAATGTCTAAAACATAATGTTGTAGTACTCCACTTCTAATTGGTAAATAGAACGTAATGCTGTTGGGCCACTTAATGAGCCAAAGCCCAAATCATGTTTATTAATAAATTAATCATAAGATATTGTCTTGTCTTTTCATTAGCATTAAGACCAGTAAGGTAGCTTTACCTTATCAATTTTTTGATATGCCATATCAAAATTAGATATATGGTAAAGTATATCGAATTTCAGTACGAAATATTGATATAGTATGAAATCCAGTATATATTATACTATCAACATATAGTGATATTATGGTATACCGACAAAGTGACAATAAAGTAAGATATATACCAAGTTTTTGCTATATCACAGTATATAAATATGCATCTTTATAATACTAATATTCTCAACGTCATATCATTAAAAAAAGTCACGTTATACCAAAATTTTGATGTTCCGATACTTTTTCAATATGCATACTGATAATTCTATATATTTTACTTTCTAAATATGAACATGCCACATACAAAATATCTTAAAAATTGAAACTATACACTTAGATTTGTCATTTGAAAGCGCCAAGCCACCAATAGAACTCAACATCAATAACATACTTTAAATGGGGTTGTCTTGGAAAAATTGGACTTATTTTCATAATGTCGAATTGTGCATATATATATTTCTATGCAAAAAAGGATTAGTAGATTTATATGACCTTACAAAACGTGAAATATAATTTGTTTGCATCTAAACTTTTGGATTCAAGAAAATGAGTTGATATATGGTCGAATTTTGTGTACATTCAAATCTGAATTAGAATTTATTAAGATTTTGAAAATCATAATAAAAATTTAATTACGACGAAGCAACATATATAAGTGTATCTGAAATAAAATTGCATAATTCAGAGGTTACTTTGACTTATGCTCGTTTTGGGGGAAATCTCGATTTCTTCCTTATTAATTAATTTCGTAAAAATTAATAAATTGTTGTGATGTGTATGGACTTGTGAGTGAAGATTTAGGGGAAATTACATCATACATGGAGTATAAAATATTTCTTCAGTACAAACTTATATAAAAAGTTTTAAGTTTACATTAATCATACAAAACGTTTCAACAAAAATTTAAATTAATACATTCTGTTAAATTTCTTATAACATCGTATATTATTTTAACCTTTTTTATTTAATATTGGAAGAATAATAGAAAGAAGATATGTCACTTACCCATACTTTCCAACAATTAATAATAGGTAAACTTTGAATTTTGTCTTAAAATTTTTTGTGGACTTTGAGAAAAAGGGTCGAGAATATCTTTTACAATTTTATAATATCTTAAATTTCTTATTATTCTCACATCAATCAGCTATCAGGTTAAATAATCCAAAGAAAAGAATATTGCTAAATGACATACAAATAAGAACAAGAGTACACTATGAATCCATATCATGATAGATCCCAATTTTTTAGCAATGATACTTGAAATTGTGATAAATAGAAATCAATACTTATTATTACCCCTATCCAAAGTTACTCGCATTTTTTTTATCGTAAATTTGGAATTGATTTTTTTATTATAATTAAATTACTAATATTTTAAGTGTAATGAGCAATTATTTAATAAGGAAAAATTAATTAACTCTCATATAATAATTGAATGTCATAGAAATAGTGTAGTTTGGGATGAGTCAAAATAGAAAAGTGAGAGTTATATAGGATAGAGAAAGTATAATGTTATTTTAACAATCATATCCCATACCAGTATATTTTGGCCATCATATCATAAAGAACATTTAAACGAAGCATTTAGATTAACAATTAGACATCTTTGGAGTGAGTAATTGATTATGGTAAGATTACAACACCAAAACAAATTCGTTCGAGAAAAGTTTTGATATCATAGTATGAGTTGACCATCGAAGTTTGTTGGACGTTTATGGATGAAAAATTCACTAAAAAATGGAGTTTACCGACGAATTTACTAATATACACGTTATCCATCTATGATTACTGTTCAAGGTGGAATTATGCCAAAAATATTTGTATAAAACAAAAATAAACAAAAACTTAAATGGTTAAAAAGGGCTTCCATCATAAACATAAATAAAGATATGAAAAATGCCCCCCCACCCAAAAAAAAAAACAAACTCATTAGATAAAATCAAATCAAACTTAATAAAAAATCCCACTCCTTTTCCTTTCTTTCTTCACACTCCTAATCAGAAATCAATTCCTCTCCGGTGAGCTTTCCTCAAATTCCTCCGACACCCTTCCGAAATCACCGTTACACCCTTGAAGAATCCCCTTATTTCCAATCGTGCCCTCGCCGGAGCTGGGTATACACACGCTCATTGTGTATCTACCTCCAATAATGCGCGGATGCCTCAGCTCAGGCAATCCGGCGCCAATGGATCGCGAAACGGCGTCGTCTCCGATCACTTACCGCTCAGTCTCCGCGGCGGCTCCAGGCAGTTCCACCACCGCCGATCGAAGGCGCCGCCGCCATATAAGATCTCGCTCGGATTCTGCGTTCTGATACTCGCGCTCATTCTGTCGATCTCCGCTTTCTTCTACTTCGCGCTGCAGAGTAAAGGTCTGTGAGTAATCTCTCCGGTTTTGGTGAGCTTTTACTGTTGAAAATTTTGGCGATTGACTAATTAGGTATAGTGAATCGGTGCTCAGGAGTTTAAGTGATGAGCCTTTGTGTTGAGTGATTGATTGCTATTATTTTTGTGGTCTTTGAACTGAGATAGTGTTTTTCTAGTGGGGGAAATTTGTGTATGGAAGTAAATTTAGTTTTTATTTTTTGGATTAAAGAGATCTAGCAAGGCGAATTGCAAGTGATTTTGAAGTTGATTCTTAGTATTTGTGATGTTGAAGTTTAATCAAGTCAATTTTGATCAAAATTAAAGGATTTGTAAAACCTCCATTTAGTTACTCCATTGTATTAGATCTGCAGTACTGCTCTGGTACATGTTTCAAAGGTGCAGAGATTTTGTAGAGTTTAAGATATAAGTCTAATTGATCTAGCTCAAACACAAATATCCTAGGTATGTAGATGCTGACTAAGGCCTTGCTTTTGTGATGGATATTGAAATTGAACATTTATTTCCAGCATTCAATCCAAATTTTAAAATCCACCAACTGTATATGCTGATATGTTTGTCGATCAGAGCTTTTTGGGCTTTCCGGTACCTGAATAGTTTCATCCAACTGCATCTAGCCGTAAAAATGGGTGTATGCTGACTTCTCGCGTTAAACTATTTATACTTGAATTTGTGCAACTTGATATCACACATGCTGATATCTAGAGAAACTTGTTAGACAGGAGCTTGAGACTTGCAACTCACTCGTTCTTTCTGTGTGTCAGGAGTGGAAAGCAATAGACACCAGACTGAAGATGAAGACATTAGCAATGATACAGATTTTCTAATGGATGTGACACGAATACAGAGACCCAGGGAGCTTAAGTTTGGTGACGGGTCTGTTGCACATGGCCGGGATTCACGGTACTGGGACAGGGATGATAGAAGAAGAGATGAAGACTATACTGAGGAGGAACAGGAGCGTGCCCAGAATGTTTCTGAGGATAAGGTTCGCGTTCCAGTTAATAGGAGAGATAAGGTATCTTCTAATGACCGTAGCTGGGATCACCATAGGAATGGTTTATACAATGAGGCTGGGCGCAATGAATTGAAAATGTATGAGGCTGAATATGAGGCTTCTTTAAAGAGCAATGGGAAGTCCACAGATCAAGATGATCACAGAAACCAGCAGTCACAGGATACTGATGGGAGGGGACATAGAGCACTAGATGAGGTGGATGAATATGATGATGGTATTGACTTACAGGACGATCTAATGGATGAAAGTGATGATACTGGAAATGATGACATCGACCACTCTACTGCCACTAAACCCCACAGCGGCAATAGAGAGGCCTCTCTTGTGCATGACACTAGTAAAAGTAAGCAGCATAACAATGAAGAAGTTGATGAGGCTTCTGCTGATTTGTATGGGCAGGAGTCTCTTTCAGACTCCCAGCAAGTTAAGTTTAACCTGATTTCTGAGCAGGCCAGTTCTGCTGAAGGTCAGCCTGTTAAGAAGGTCGTTCCTGAAAAGCGCCCGGCTTCGAAAAAGAAGTCCAAGCGTCGGAAATTTTCTGGTAATTTGTTTGATTATCAATCACTTTTTCTTGAAAGTCCTATTAATCCAGTGATTGACAAGCTTTTCTGATACTTAGTTTGAGCTGTTTTCCCTTTTTCACATGTTTATTCCATGTCTGGAATTGTGGATACAATGCTGATGCTATGCAATTTTTAGGTTCTTGTGAGATGAAATTTATGGATGCTTCTGCATTAATTGTGGAGCCCATAGAAAGTCGAAAATTTGCGAGATTTTCCTTGCAATATACAGAAAGAGAAGAGAAGCCCACTGAAGATGAAAATTGGCAACCTAGATTTGCTGGACATCAGAGTCTCCTAGAAAGGGAGGAATCCTTTAATGCCCAGGATCAGAACATCAATTGCGGCTTTGTGAAAGGTCCTAAAGGGTCAGCAAGTACTGGGTTTGACTTAGCTGAAGATGATGCAAAATACATTAGCAGTTGCCACATTGCTGTTATGTCTTGCATTTTTGGTAATTCTGACCGCTTGAGATCACCAATCGGCAGAGCTGTAAGATTCTAAGGACCCTTTTCCTGCCTATTAGTTGTAGCTGTTGACTTCATTTCCATCATGCATAACTGATAAAATCAACTTGATACTTAAATTAAGTAGAAGTATAGGTAATTCATAATTGTAAGTGTAAGGTGTAACTGGTTTTTCAATTTTGCATTAAAATAAATGGAAACAGCGAAAATTGTACAGGATTAGATTTCGTATTTTCCTTCATAAAAAGTTCTATTCAAAAAGGAGTCTATCATTCCAATAAATTGGAAAACGATTCTCCCTTACACTTGAAGCTATTCAGGATCTGCTCTAATTAAGTGAGCCTTTGTAATCTGTTTGGAATTCTTAGTTCATTTTACTTTCATTACTATACACCTGAATGTCTAGAGTGTATTTTTTCTGTATTTGGTTTTTGTCTTCATTGGAGTTGACTAGTTGAGTCAGTTGACATTGTTAACCTTTTGTATACCTTACATAATTGTCTGATTAAATGATATTCTTGTAGCTAGAGTTTTTTGTTGGGGTTTGAGGTCATAAAAGATTGCTGATATTAGTTTGAACTCACATGTTATTTATCTGGAGAAGTGGTAGCGATTAATGTTGGAACTAAAACTGGATTGATTAGGTTACTACCTAAAGAGATCTCATAACTTTTCTACCAAAAATGTACTTACTTCATTTCTACATCAGGTCTCTCGTATGTCAAGGAAAAATGTATGCTTCGTCATGTTCGTTGATGAAGTGACTTTACAAACTCTTTCGTCAGAAGGTCAAATGCCTGATACGATGGGCTTTGTCGGGCTGTGGAAGATTGTGGTGGTAAAGAATCTTCCTTACACAGATATGCGGAGAGTAGGGAAAATACCAAAACTTTTGCCCCACCGACTTTTTACTTCAGCAAGGTACAAAGAATAGCTAGAACACTTTCAAGATGGATTGTACAGTATTATACTTTTAATCTTTTGCTAAGCATGTCTTTGACTGTACTTTCTTATTTTCAATTTGTCACATCAACACAATTGTTTCTGGGGCCTTGACGAGCTTTTGAGTTTTTATACTGGTAGATTTAGCCCAGCACCTAAACGGTGAATAATGTGAAATGTGTATTTTAGATATACATTTGTGGTTTAAAATTCTAATGTTGTCCAATTTTTAAAGCAATGGATTAACATCACACTCTTACCTATACTTTCTCATTGACGATCTGAATTCCCAGGGCAATTTATTGTATATAGTTGCATTCCTGTTTTTTGGTGAAAGATACAGTCCTAAAAGTTGGCCTCGAAATGCAGGCAACTTAGGTAAATGATTTAGTAGTATTTCAGCTAGGACTCTTCTCATAGTAGTATTATATACGGAGTACTATCTTACGAATTGTATGCTAGTCATATCCAGGTGCCAATGTGGGTGGGTTGTTTGATATTTAATTCAAACGTATTCATGTTCGTAATGCACTCTGTCCGACACTCATTTTACTTGTGTGATTGGGGCGCGGTTTCACAATTTGCATCTCTGTGGCTAACTCAGTATTGATTGCCTCTTATATTTGAAATTTTGATTGATTGACAATGTATTTCTCAGCACCTTATTATCAACATCTCCATGTGCATATCATTTCAGGTACTCAATTTGGCTGGACAGCAAACTTCGTCTCCAACTTGATCCAATGCTTATTTTGGAATATTTCTTGTGGAGAAAAGGTCACGAATATGCTATTTCGAATCACTATGATCGCCATTGTTTGTGGGAAGAGGTGGCCCAAAATAAGAAGCTCAACAAGTATAACCATACCATTATCGACGAACAGTTTGCATTCTATCAAGCAGATGGGATGAGAAGATTCAATGCATCAGATCCTGGCAAACTTCTTCCAAGCAGTATGATTTTGACAATTTGATCTTTACAAAATCCTTCCTTTCCGGTTGTTATGTTGTTTCCTGTATATGACACGTTGATCGTATGGCAGATGTACCTGAAGGTTCTTTCATTGTTAGGGCTCACACGCCAATGTCAAACTTGTTTTCCTGCCTTTGGTTCAACGAGGTCGAACGATTTACTCCCCGTGACCAGCTGAGTTTCGCCTACACATATCACAAACTGAGAAGGACTAATCCAGAGAAACCGTTTTATCTCAATATGTTCAAGGTGTCTTTGTAGTTCAAAATATATACATACATATATATATTCCTGGTGTTTTGATTGTTGAACTCACACTATCCAATTTTCAGGACTGCGAGAGGCGAAAGATTGCTAAACTGTACCATCACAGGTCTGAGGAGAAGAGGAAATCCCTCCAACACGAGACGGGGTAAGTTGTCCATCATGCCTCGTGTAGCATAACAGGGAGACGGCTTCATTCTTTTGATCTGTGTGTCAATGTGGGAGTGGTGGATACAAATCTCGTACGATGTATATTTTCAACTTGCTACGTCGAATGGTGAAGGCGCATTGCTTCCACCGACGCAATACGATACAAGCGAGGCGAAGGTTAGCTTTGCTGGATCTGCAACTTGATTGAATTATAGAACTACATAAAACATATACATCATGTTCTAGAGCCTCAATTCGAGTCCATTGATGAGATATATTGATTGTATAATGCCCAAAAATTTAGCACCCGACCAATATCCTTTGTAGCCATATTCATTATGATAGCTACTGTTATAGTTTCTACACCATGTATTGTGTCATCATTAACTTGATAAAATTTTGGTGGTTATTCCAAGATTTACTTTTGCTTGCAGAACATAGCGAAGAAAACATAATTTTTTTGTTTTTGGTTAAATTTTTGTTTATGGTTGAATTATAGGAGATTAGCCATTCCAATCCAATAACAAAATTCATAATCAACAATCAAAACTAATACTACCTCCGTCCCACGAGATGTCCACATTGTTGAGCCGGGTTTTCGGTGGAATAGTTGTGTGTGACAAAATAGAATGGAAAAAGCGATTGAATATTTTAACGAGGAAAGAGGAGAAAGATTTATTTACAAATATAGAAAGTGGACATATAGTGTAAAGCCTCGCCCTCTAAGGGTACAATAAATTCGGCGGTCGTTACCTAGGCGGACTTAAATGCAACAAGAACAAGGCTAGGGTTTCATTTAACGAGATTTGACCTAGCCATTTAACGAGCCATTGAGGCAATAAGACCACAGTTAAATCAGGAAAAATCAATGAAGAGTAGATAATCATAATTGACGATCAAAGTCAAGAGTTTAACAAGAAAGTCAAAGGAGAAAGATATCATAAACTACGATCCAAAACAAGGGTTTGTCATAAGCTCAACAAAATCCACGACATGTCTTAATCGTCTAAGCGAAAGGGGAAAAATAAGTTCAAAATGACTAAGTGATAATAATGAGTTTCGAAAATTTATCAGAAGCATCCAAGAGAAAGTGAAGCCATGCATGAAGACACGACTACACTCGAGGTTCAAAATATCCATCTTATTAACTAAGTTTGCTCAACACCCACCAACGCTCGTCGTCATCCAACCTGCACATAAGGAAAACACATGCAGGGCTGAGTATTTTGAAATACCCAGTGAACTCGTTGCCAAAATATTTTATTTAATAAGTTATGCCACCCTTACCATAGTAAACTCGAGTTTTAAGCATTTAAAAAGAAATATCACGAGTATCACAAAAATAATTTCTTAGACTGGCCAGTCAAACATCTCCCCGCTTTTCTCATCAATATCCACAATCACAATCACAATCTTTCCATAGTGCGACGAAAGCGTGGCCACGCTTTTCGCCCACGAGACCGGCCGACTAGCAAGGACGGCTCCCGATCCCACCGTGTACACGGCCTGGTAGGGTTTGCGGCCCGTACTCAGACCCGAATTCGTTTATACATATCCATAGCCACTGTAGCCTAATGGAGCGTACTCGCAAACTAGGCATCAGACACACAATATCATCAAAACTATCACAAGATAGACATGGCATAACAGTCAAACCACCCTTATAACACCAATCAATATTTTTGCAAGAAAAAAAAGAGTTTAAGAATAAAGTCCACCTCGACTGCTTAGATTTCAAGTATGTTCTTTCCCTTTGTTATCCTGATTCGCAACGGAGGTTTCACCTTTTTACCACATATGTACATACCATGTATTAGTCCTAACATAAATTCCTAAAATCATGCATGCCTCACGTTTCCCTTTTCCCATCGATTTATCTTAATATCACCAATCAAAATCAAGCCATATTCATCACATAAATTCATTCGCATCTTAACTCTAGATCTATTATCAACATATGTCACACAAGAGTATTTTGCCAACATACACACAACACACACACGCAACACGCACACACGCACACGCAACGCACACACCCACGACGCACACACACATGCACACATATATTCCATATCCCCTTTTTCCCACTTTCACTCGATCAAGATGCATGAGGGTTCAAGAATACCGATTAATCGGTTAGATGAAGAAGGATTAATATAAGAATACCTTTTTGGAGAAAAACGAACGGTAGAAACAAAGTAGAGACTTGTTTCTTCAAAAATCTTGAGGCTCGAACTCTAATTCTTCTCAAAGGATGAAGGATTATTGGAGTAAAGTAGAAGAAAATTGAGAGAGTGTGGAGAGAGGGAGGGCTCGAAACCTATGGAGTAGGGGGCGAAAATTTTAGGGTTAGGTTTAGGAGTTCTCCTATTTATAGGGTTCAATAAAATCTTTAGATAATTAAATAGAATATTTGGAAAGATTTTATTCTCCACAATTAATTTAAAACAAATATTGTGGAGTAGGGAAGAATAAATTAACAAAAATAAGCTCTAGGGCTCAAGCATGAGTGGCTTTTAATTAGCCAAGATTTTATTTTGTATATTTTACGGAGTAAAATAAAATATCACGGAGCAAAATAAAATAAAAATCCTCCCCAGGTATAGAAATAGGCTTGTAGTATAGGTAGTAAATAAGGAATGGATTTTGAATATTAACTAAAATAAGATACGGAAAGATCTCCTTGAGGTATGGTAAGATTTGCTAGAATATTAAATTTTAGGTATGGAAGGAAATCAATAAGGAATCAATGAAACAAGTAAAAAAATATTTCCATCCCAACATAGATGATTTTCGAAAATCACCATGGAGTAAGGGGGGGTCGATTTTTCTCATAAAAAAAATAAGAAATAATTGGGTCTTGGATTTAATTTGGATAAATATCCCAAGAATTAAATTAAATCCGGAAGAATAGGATTTTCTCAAATAAAATGAGGGGTTTTCAAAAATTCCAAGAAAATAAGGTTATGGAACAAAAATATATCCTAATAAATCTCACTCACCCATAAACAAATAATTCACCACATAAATCACCTTTAATTCAAATATTCACATGCCACGTCATAAAATCCACAAGTTTGACTTTTCAAACTTCCAACGCAACCCTAAACTTGACTCGGTCAAAATTTCGTTCCTCAATTAATTCACGTTTCCTAAGTCATGAATTAGGGAATTAAATTTTTGGCTCTAAAATTAGGGTTCGGTAAAGTGGGGTGTTACATATAGAGTGGGACAAACTAAAAATGAAAGGTGGGCATTTAAGTGGAATGGAGGGAGTACTAAGTATCGTATATTGTAATATTATATTAGTAGTTTTAATGGTAGGCAGTCCTAGTTTACCATTTTAGTCTGTCTGCCGTTAGGAGTTCTAATTCACTTTTACTTAAATGGTAGGTTGATCCTACTTTTCAATAACTCATTTAACTCACATTCTATTACAATAGTATTTATAAAAATGAGCCTCATATTCCATTATCTTTTCTCACTCACTTTCCTTTACATTTTTAAAATCCGTACCGAACTCAAATGAGATTCCAAATGACGAACGGTGGACCGTGGATGTACTATATAGTTGAATTTCCAAAAAGTGTATTTGGACTTTTTTTCATGGCCGGTGTCTTACATTTCCTTTTCATTTTCAATAAGTAAGAAAGCTTCAATTTTGTCACTAACCAACCACTCACATTAATATCCCCCAACTAGTCCTGATTTGCAAAGGTGAACAACTTCTTGTGTACTGGCATTGCAACTTTTATTTGAGAGCGATGTTAAGCGGTCACATCATGGTCGTTCAAACAAGATATTAGTATTAGATATATTAAATTACTAAAATAAAATAATTAAATTTATTTGATATTAATTAGAATTATTGATTTATGTATATTTAATGAAATAAACTTGTGTAATGGCTTTGATAGTGTTGTGCATAGTTTTATTGTTTAATTGAACACTTTTAATAGTTTGTGACAACTAGTGATTAACGGTTGTATCTTTATATATATGTTGCAATCAAACCGAAAAATTGAACTATCCCATGAAATGGACTATTGAACTAAGATTCATTCAATATTTGATGTGTCACTTTGTCAAACACATTGAAGTATTTGAAAGAAAATGACGATGGGAGCATAGATAGGATCCCATTATGGTTGGGGAAAATGGAATATTAAACCTAGTTCTATTTCCCCAAATAATGTTACTAAAGTTAGGATCCCATTATGATAATGTCAAATGTATGCTTAAAAAATAAAAATACTTTAAAACCAAAAGTCAATGCCACATCTCGGTAAATTTTTTAACTTACAAAACAATTTAGAACCACAACAAAATTTCATATCTAGCTAGTTCATGTAATCAAACAAACGATTGTTACATAATATTGTAACTTCACATTCAACTTCATGTATAATGTTGGAAATATGCGGAATTAGAAAAGCGATAATAATAATAGTAGTATAGACTATTTATTTCTATAATAAAATTAATCACATAAACCAAATAAAAATACAATAAAAAATAGAAAAAGAAAAAAAGATACAAAATAAAAATAAAATTCTTTTCTTCATCCTTTTTCTCTTTCTTCCCTATTCCAATAACAAAAACAAAAGGAAAAATTCGAGGTTATCTAAACAATTAAAACCAAGCTTTATCATGCATGAGAAACACCTTATTCAAAGCTTTTTGATGAACACAAGAATGTTCATTTTCTTCCCATTTATTGCATGCTCCTTTTCTCTCAAACAACTGATTCTCACTTCTCTCAAACGATGGCCATGAGTTTGGTTTTGGAGGGTTGTAATAAAGAGGTGAGAAAGGGAGTGTGGCGGTGGTTGATTAATTATGTGTGAAAGGTTCAGTTCAACCGACGGTGTAGGATGAAAACATATCACGATGTGGTGTAATAATATGATATGATGCACCAAATAATCGATCTAGTCCCTTAGACAGGCCATATTTCACTTTTTACCATATCACTTGCTTAAGAAACAATACTTCCAACTAAGGATGTCAGTATTGTCTGGGACCCACAGACTGGCCTGAATAACTAGTTAAATTTAGATGGTTGGCGTTGGATTTCTCACCCAGTAAAAATCCAATCGATTAGCCCACAACTTGAGTAAGGCCAATCTAAATTGGCCCTAGGTGCAACTATTACCTATTCTTCTTCCTTAGTTGAAAATTGGTTCTACGCTTTAATGATGCTTATGATGAAAATTAATAACTAAATAAAAATAAAATAAAATTAACCCTCCAATTGATATTTAGTATTCGCTCAGCTGTCCCATGAAGTAGGCACTCTTCTCATTTTGGTACATCCCTTAAAAATAACTTTTTTTTAAACAAATTTTGGAAACCTTTTTTTATTATTTGGTGAGCTCTATTTTCCACTAACAAATTACTACTACTATAAGTGGAAGAAGTAAAAAAATTAAAATTTTGAATTATTTAAAAAATATATAAACCCATAATCGAAATATATAATACTCCAACTCACAACGCCCGTCTCCCTTGCCCCGCAATACGTTCCACATTTACACAAAATGGAAATCGGGAAACCACGAAACCATAGCCTAGAAATCATCCATTTTATGTATAATAGGCTTACAAAATTCTCCCTTCATTAAATTAAATATGGAAAACAAAACACAATTGAAAAAAAAAATAGAAAAATGTGTTTTCTTCACTTTTCTTTTTCAAAATGCTTCACCAACTCTCTCTTGTTTTCCTCACTAGTTACACTGCTCTTCTTCACCATAAATGAGCTTCAATTGTCTTCCCCTGTAATCACCTACTGCCACATACTTATGGTAGAAAAACTCATAAAGCATAGCTCAATATTTGTTGCTACTACTACTATTCACCATCATATGTAAACTTTGATAGTCAAACATTGTGGCTTTCACATGCTATCTCCACAAAATCTTGAAGAATTTCATTTCTATATATTTACATTCTTGTAAATCAGTATTTACCTCTTTATCTATTTTCCCATACTTTCTCAACATAGCTGCATTTAGGGGTGTACATTCGGGTTTCGGTTCGGTTTTTCGCCCAAACCGAACCGAACCCGAAAAACCGAATTTAGGTTAAAACTGAAACCGAACCGAAACCGAAAACCGAAAAACCGAAATCCGAAAAACCGAAAACCAAAATTGAAAAACCAAATTAAACCGAAAAACCGAAATTATATAAAAACCCTAAAACCCGAAAATTCTAAAACCGAAAAACCGAATAATCAAAACCGAATATCTGAAGAGGAAAAAAAAAGTTACAACCATTACAAACAAACATTGATAATATCTATAATCAAATAGCACAATAGAAAGAGTAGAGAGGGAATCGGTCTAAATCTAATGATGGAAAATGAGGAACATAGAGAGGATTTGGGCGAGAAATCAGATTTGGAGAGAGGAGCGCAGCATTCAAAATATGATGATCTAGATTTGCATATAAGGTTTGAATTTCAAAAATTATATTCAAGGCTGTATATAAAGGAAATCGCAATCTTTGTTGAATTATGGGGTTTAGATTTGTATTTTCTGAAATCTCACACAATTCCAGCTCTGGTTTCCAGCCAGAGGGGCGACAGGCGACGGACGTTGGCTTGGAGTTGGTGGTGGATTGGTGGAGGAAGTTAGGGTTAGAGGGAGAGAGGAGGAGAGCGGCGCAGAAACTGATTCACAATTCACAAACGTGAACTTTCTAATTTTCAATTAGGGCTTTAATTTTAAATATAATTAAATAATAACATATAGGGTCCTATTCTAATGCTTTTAGCACCCTAATCCAAATCCTAATCAAAATCAAGACTAAATCTCCACCCTTGGATTTTAAAATGAGTGGATGAGATTAAAGCTCACAGAATCTCAATAAATAGTAGACAAAATATCAACAAAAGGGTAATATCGTCATTATGTTATCATATGATAATTTTCGTGAGTGTTTTTTTATATCAACATTGTGTATTACAAATATCAACAATATGACATTGGAATATCAACACATTTTTATTGAGATTGGACATGCATAATATTGAGATTTTTTGTTGCATTTGTTGAAAATAGCTGCTTATCAACATGTACGAAAATTGAAATATAATTTATCAAATTTCATCACCCGAACATCGTCGGAACATATGCAATTGAGATCTCGTTGGAATCCTTATTAAATTATCTTTAATTTGATATATTTTTTGCGAAAAAATAATTTAAATTGAGAGAGTTACGTAAATTTAAAGATTTGAGATGATTTTGAGTAGAGAGAAAGTAGTTAGTTATAATTACTACATATAGGATTTGACATTAATACCCTTTTAATTCAATTAATAATTATTTAAATTTAAAATATATTACACTTGACATCATATTAACCACAAGATCTTCTAATCTAATGGTTGAAAATTGGTCTCAATTTGGGATTGTTAATTAGTTAGCAATTGATTACATCCCATAACATATATATATAATTAAATACAATTCGGTTTTTCGGTTATTCGATTTTTTTCACGACTGAACCGAACCGAACCGAAAAATAAAAATTATTCAAATTTTAAAACCGAATCGAACTGAAAAATCGAACAAACCGAACCGAATTTTAAATTTTCGGTTAGGATCGGTTCGGATATTCAGTTTTCGAATTTTTTGCTCACCCCTAGCTGCATTAGCATGGATACCTTAATTCCTTATCTTCTTCCTCTCCTTCTTCTTTCTCTTCCTTTCTACCTCATCTTTTCCATTCAGAAAAGGGAGAAAAACCCTCCTCCGGGCTCCATGGGTTGGCCGTTTCTCGGGGAAAACATGGAGCTCACCACATTAGGCTCTCAGAAACTAGTGAGAAACCGAATGCAGAAATACTCCGGAGACGTGTTCAAAACCTCGTTGTTGGGAGTGAAAATGGCGGTCCTATGCGGTGAACAAGGCAATAAGTTCATCTTCAAGAACCAAAACACACTTTTCGCGCGATGGGCTCCTCCCTCGCTGAGAAAGGCCATGTACCAAGATCTTGATGCAACCAAACATCAACAACCAAAGGCCAACTTCCGCAACTTCCAATACGACATCCTCAAGCCGGACGCCTTGAAGCAGTATGTCCCAGTGATGGACTCGTTAGCTAGTGAGCATCTTGAAACTGAATGGAGAGGTAGTGATAGAAATCATGAGACTTGTATAGTAGTTTCGGTTTTATATTGACACTGATGTGAGATAGTTATTTGTTATTTTTTTGTTTTACTTGCCAAACACCCCCTTTAGACCCTTCAAGGTAATCCTTGGAGGAGTTGGGCTTTTTTTTCTGATTGATTAGACCACTGGCCTAAGTTTAAAGCTCAGATATACTATTTGGGCATACTATTTGGGCAGTTAGTTTTTTTCTTCTTCGGTCCAGGTATACTGTTAGATCAGTTAGTTTTGGCGGCGACTCACTTTGATAACACAATAGAATTCTATAGTGTCCATCCTAAAACTAATTAGTGATAGGAGGAGTGGCCCATAAGACTTATTTAGTGGTTTCAATTTTCTCTTGAACAATAACGTGGGATAGTTATATATTATTTTTTGTTTTTACTTGCCAACTGGTAGCTCAGTGGTGGAGGCTCTTCCATCAACAAAGAAATACGCCCTCTCGTGGGCGTTTAGAGTGTTCATGAGCAAGGAGGATTGGGAGAATGAGAGCGATTTCTCCCAACCCTTTTCTCTCATGACTAAAGAGATTCTTTCTTTGCCAGTAAACTTGCCAGGGACGGCCTTGAACCGTGCTATGGAAGAAGGTTTAATTTATGTCCTGTGTGACATAATTTGGTGTCTTTGAAATAGTCACCAGAAAATGTCAACAGGGACATTAATTACTCATTCCGTCCATGAATATTTATCACTTATGTTCATTTACTTCCGTTTGTAAAAATTTGTCATCTTTCACTTTTCTTATTTTTGATAATGGACCCTACTCCACTAACTCAATCTCACTCACACTTTATTATAAACTAATACTCCCTCCGTCCCATAAAAGTTGAGATAAAACTTTTGGGCACGGAATTAAGAATTTATATTAAATAAATAGGAGAGATGAAAAAAGTAGGAAAGATAAAAGAGAGTAAAGTAAATGATGGAATAAAGTAAGAGTGATTATGTGTTTTGTCTTTTGTTAAAAAAGGAAATGACTCAACTTTGTTGGGACGGACTAAAAAGGAATACGACTCAACTTTTGTGGGACGGAGGGAGTATATAAAAGTAGGACTCACATGCCACTAACTTTTTCAACCCACTTTCTATTACATTTTTTAAATCCTGCGCTGGGTCAAATGATGACAAATTATAAGGGATGGAGGAAAGGGAGTATGTTTTTCACATAATTGGGGTTTTTAAAAATAAAATTGTAAGTTGGGATATTTTTTAATATCCCCATGGGATTAACTTGGAACAGAACAAATGGAGATTGCAAAAACGAAAGGCCCGAACGAGCTTCTGACGTTTGAGGAGTTGGAGAAGATGAAGTACACGTGGAACGTGGTGGTGAATGCATGAGGGTAACACCCCCTTCCGTAGGAGGATTCAAAGAGAGCACTGCTGAATTCACCTTTGCAGGTTTCACTATTCCTAAAGGATGGAAGGTGAGATTTATTCAATCATGAATGTGTATTTATACATACTTATTGGTGCTTTCATAATTTCATTGACAGGGACCTAGACTTTTACTTTATTTCGGAAGGAAGCTGCTTATTTTATGTTTTGTTATTTAATTGTTATGATTTGATTTACTTTTAGTTGTTAGGATTTGATTTAATTTTCTAGTTTATAGGAGATATTTTTATTATTAAGAATAAAGAATTAAATTATTAATCCCATTATCTCTTCTGGCCCCTAGCATTTCAACTTGGATTGTTCTCTTTTCTCTCTACAAATTCACCCAAATAATTCCCCCGATAGGTAAACCCTATCACTTATCATAGATGAAATGAGAATTTTAATTATCAAGAATAACAATGAACTTTGTAGGTAATGTGGACTGCCCATTCATCCCACATGAATCCGGACTACTTCCCGGAGCCCGAGAAGTTTGATCCATCGCGGTTTGAGGGGAGTGGACCGGCCCCTTACACGTATGTTCCGTTTGGAGGAGGAGTGAATATATGCCCCGGAAGAAACTATGCTAAACTTGTAACATTGGTGTTCACCCACAATTTGGTGACAAGGTTTAGACTTGAAAAGGTCATTCCAAATGAGATGATGTTGTTTGGTTCTTCGCCAGCACCGGCTCACGGCCTTCCTCTTCGCCTTTATCCTCATAAAAAATATATCATTCTCTCTTCAATATATCATTATCTGGAGTTATTATTCTTAGTTTGTGTTGTTTGTTTGACAATGATAAGTGAAGATTTTGAGCCTTATATGTACAATAAAAGTGGCCTTATACAAAATAAAAAAGGACTCCCTCCATGACTCAATCCTAGTATTAAATTTCAGTATGAGATTGGAGGGAGTAAAATAGATGTTGTTTCCAATTATGTTGATGGACATTATATTAAAATATTATAAAGAATTATTTTTATCCATTATAATTATAGTGAAAATTGAAAATTTTGATATTTTAGAATTAAATATTTAGCTTAGTGATGAATAAATATTAATAATTATTGATGAATTATTTTCATTGGAGGGGAAAAGATTGGTCACAACAAAGAGCCCTAGTTTACTAATATCTCCATAGAAACCAATGCATATGATATACCAAACTCAAATATCTCAAACCTAAGCAATAGTCTAAATTATATAGAAAAATTGCATCATCTCTTCATCTCAAATTCCCTCAAACCATAGAAATATTTTTTTTTAAAAATCCATAATAATGCTCTTATTATCTTAAAAAAAATTCACTTTCACTACCCCTACTTATCACAAAAATAAATAAAATCTTTTCATTTTCTCAATTTGTTAAAAAAATCATAATGATAATATTGTTATGTCCTTCAAAACTCTCCTTTTATGCTGTATAGATATAGATTATAAGTATACCATTTAAATTAAAAAATTATACTACTACTTTAATTGGAAAACCTTTAAGTTTCATAACATTTCGACACAAGCAGGGACGAATACCTACCTTCTCCGACTGCTGCCATCTTCGCCGCCACCGTCTACATCTGCCGTCGCCACCGCATTGTCCTACAAGGTTAATCATTACAATGACCAATTTCGTATCTCTGTTAATTTCATGGTAATATGTTTTTTTTTTCGAAATTTCTTAGTAAATTGTTGCTTGTTTTGCTCAGTACTTGGAATATAGTAGCATCCATATATCTATTTTGTTTCTTGCCGTACTGAATTTGCTGAATTAATTTTTCGTGTGATGAGTTAGGGTTTGAGCTTAGCCCTAAATTCAATTTTAAAATTACCACTTTTTTTTTCTAGTGTGAAATGAAGAATGCAGAAAAATCCGAATTAGGGGAAGATTTGTTGCTAAATCTACCATCAGAAATCCTATTAGATATCCTCTCACGTCTCGATGCTCGCACCGCCACGAGGGGCAAGTGTGTATGTAAGCCATGGCTTGATCTGCTCACTACCCCCGAGTTTGTCTGGTCCCATCTTTCTAAATCTCTCCCGTGCCTTGTTATACGAATGCGTAAATCCAAAAAGTTGAATGAGCTCAAACTCAACTGCGATTGGCTTCGTTTGAATACAGTCTTCGTCTTGGACCTCCCTTTTCGCATTCTAATTCATTGTTCAATCAATGGTTTGATATTTTTGAAAAACAACATAGATCGTGTCGTGTACAATCCAATCACTCGTGAGTATATCAAGCTTCCTTGTCCTAGACAGGGTTCCGGTATACCTAGATGGGAGATTTATGGATTTGGAGTGAGCAGATTGAGTGGCCAATACAAGGTGGTTAGGATTTCCTCACAAAGAACGCTACAATTACAAATTCCTCCGCATTTATTTTCCGATGAAGCTGAGTGCCAAGTATACACTCTTGGAACCGGATTGTGGAGAAGAATTGGCAAATTTAAACAGTTTGAAAATCTTGTGGAAAAGTCATTAATGCCACTCTTTTGCGGAAATCTTCATTGGTGGCGGGTAAGTATGGGCGCTTTAATCCCAACACAAATTTCTCGTCTTGATCTTGAAACAGAATCTTTTAGTACCATTTCTGGTCCTCCTAGTGATGATGGTTACAAAGAAAGGTGCCTATCTACTTTAAGCGGTTGCCTATGTGTATGTGACAATTCAAATCCGGTGATTGATATATGGGTGATGAAGGAATATGGAGATGAGAAATCTTGGACGAAGGAGTTTAGCATTCTCAAAGATAATATTAGGGGTAGTTTAAAACAACTTGACCCCAATGAAATTTTCAAGAACGGCGATATGTTCGTGTCACGTAGAAAGGCTAGGTTGTTATACTACTCCAGCAACACTAAAACTGTTCGACAAGTTGATGACGGTGATCTAATTGATTCACACAACAACCTTATGTACGAGGCGAGGCTTTACACCCCGAGCTTTATTTCTCTCAAGACTTTTGCTACCGAAAGGGTAAGTTCATTCTGATTTCTAACTATGAATTTCTTAGAGAAAAAGCTAGTTATATCATGTAATGAAATTGTGCACTTTTGTTTTGCCTTGACAATCATCCTCCAATGACCATATATGTCTATTTTTGTAGCTTTCTTTCATGATATGAAAAGCAATATATTTGATGGAGAATGGTGTAAGAGTATTTGAGTTTAGTTATTAGTTTATTAATTACTTGATTTAATCATTATGCCTTTCCTTTTTGTTTATGTTTGTTGCTTCGACTTAGGGCTTGGCATGTTTTTGATTACTCTATATACTGAAGTTTTTTTAAAAAAATCTTGTATGTTTTTTATATATTGGGATGTAAATAAGTTTTGAAGGAAATATTTTGTAGGGTAGTGTCTATAAACAGAAATTAATTTATTTCTATGGACATTCCAAAATATCATATAAGTGATGAAAGTGATTGGTCATAGACTATAATTTGTATATTAGTACTCCTACTTGTTTTAATAAGTATGCCTTTTATTTTTATATGTTTGTTGCTTCACTTTACTTATATATGCTGGGCTTGGTTTGTTTAGAATAGCCTATTTACTGAAGATATTTTTGTATAGTACTCCTTCCGTCCCAAAACTTCGATTCCTTAAGTTTCCTTTGTAGTCCATCCGTCAATACTTGTTGTCGTAATTTTCTCTTGTTGTGTGTTTTCACTCCGAACCATGTCTGTAGTTTTTGGCTTGAGCCAATGGGAAAATTGAAGATAATTTGAAACTCATCAACAATCCGACATGTTGGATTTTCAATATTTAAAAGCATTTCAATTATTTTCTCACGAACGAAAACGTCACCAAAATTGTCCTTTTCTTACGGTGCCGTAAAAAAACTAACGGTTAATTCCCATTAACTAAATTTTAACTTAATTAGAATATTGATCTACAATTAATTAAAATAATATAAAATAGATACTCCGAAGCCGTAGCATGAAGAGCGTGCTTCCCTACCTCGACGACATCCACAGTCCTGGCGTGCTCGGTGTGTTCATCACGATATGCAAAAAGTAGTGTTAGAAAGTTGATATCTGCAAATTATTGAATAAAGAAAAAAAAGAAACGCACGGGAATGATAAATGATAATCACAAACCCTATTTATTACTAATATTATTTTTAATTAAAAGTGCAACTCGGTTGTGCCAGCCCGTTTAACCTGCCAACCCAAATAGGTAGGCTTGAATAGAATGATTTTATAACCAGGTTATAAAATTACAGCCTTAACACTCTAATTTTATCGAGTCATGCTATACGGGCTGACGAGTTTCGGGCTAAATTGATAACCCTAGGAAGAGGGATTGCAATAATAAATAGAGTATATTTTTGGTAAACCTAAGCTTCATCATATTTCGACTACTGCCATCTTTGCCGCCGCATTCTCCTACAAGGTGAGACATTGCAATTTTTTTTTTTTTGTTTTTTTTAAAATTTCGTATCTCTGTTTGAATTAGTAATATGTTTTTGTTTTTCGAATTTCTTAGTAAAACGGTGTTTGTTTCTTGCCGTACTGAACGTGATGAATTTATTTTCGTGTCTTCAGTTAGGATTTTATCTTATTAGGCCTAAAATCAATTTTATAATTACCACTATTTTTTTTCTAGTGTGCAATGAAGAAGGCAGCAAAATCCAAAATAGGGGAAGACTTGTTCCAATATCTACCATCAGAAATCATAATAGATATCCTCTCACGACTCGATGTTCGTACCACTAACAGTGGCAAGTGCGTTTGTAAGTCATGGCTCGATTTGCTCACTACACCCGAGTTTGTCAAGTCTCATCTTTCTAAATCCGTCCCATGCCTCACTATAACTGAGCTTAATTTTCAATTGAATTCAGTGACACACAAAATGGTGATTGAGCTCGATCTCAACTGCAATTGGCATCGTTCGAATACACACTTTGACTTTGATCTCCCTTTTCAAATGCCAATTCATTGTTCAATCAATGGGTTGATATTTTTGAATAACGACCTTGTTCGTATCCTGTGCAATCCAGTCACCCGTGACTATATCAAGCTTCCTTGTCCTAGACAACCTTCCACTATAACTAAATGGGAGATTTATGGCTTTGGAGTGAGCAGAATGAGTGGCCAGTATAAGTTGGTTAGGATTTCCGCGCAACAAACACATCCGCATTTAAATTCTGGCGAATCTGAGTGCCAAGTATACACTCTTGGCACGGGACTGTGGAGAAGAATTGACAAGTGTGGCCAATTTGAATATCTTCTGAAAAATTCAGTGATGGCACTTGTTTGTGGAAATCTTCATTGGTGGTGGAAAGGTACGGGCGCTTTAGCCCCTACACAAATTTCTCGTCTTGATCTCGAAACAGAATCATTTAGTACCATTTCCGGTCCTCCTAATGAGGATGGTTACAAAGAGTGTTTCTTATCTAGTTTAAGGGGTTGCCTATGTGTATGCGAAAATTGGTATCGGGTGATTGATATATGGTTGATGAAGGTATATGGAGATGATAAATCTTGGACAAAACAGTTTAGCATGCTCAAAGTTAATTTTTGGACTAGTTTAAAACCACGTGACCCCATTGAAGTTTACAGAAATGGTGATATGTTAATGTCACGTATAACAGGTAAGCCGTTATACTACTCCAGCAACACTAAAACTGTTAAACAAGTTAATGTCGTTTCAGACGACAAACTTGTCTTCCAGATTAGGTTTTACACTCCGAGCTTTCTTTCTCTCAAGACTTTTGCTACCGAAAATGTAAGAGCATTTACAACGGAGTTGGGAGGGGCGCCTCCTTAGGAGAATATCAGCCTCCAATGGCCATATATATCTGATTTTTGCAGCTTTCTCTCAAAGCTATATATTAGATGGAGAATGTTGTGAGAGTATTTTAGTTTTGGTTATTATTTTATTTTAATTACTTGTTTCACTTAAATTTCCTGTCCTTTTTTAATGTTTTTTTCTCCGCTTGACATAACTTAAGGGCTTGGCATGATTTTTTATTTTGATAGTTACAAAGGTCGCGGGTCCAGTGACTATTCCCCGCGCTGATTTGTAGACACCTCAAAGAGTAGGACAGTTGGCCCAAGGATTTAAAGCGGCTTCATACCCAAGGCAAGGATCGATCTCCTGACCATTTGGTTAAGGATGGACGAGTCTCATGCCACTCAACCACACTTCTTAGGTTGGTTTGGCATGGTCATGATTTTGATTACTAGTATATACAAATTTTTTTTAATATATATCTTGCACTCCCTCCGTCCATAAAAAATACTCCATTTATCTCTGAAAATTTGTTACTTACTTTTTCGTTCATCCCTAAAAAAATTTTACCTTTCACTTTTACCATTTTTGGTAATGAAACATATAACTCATTCTTATTCACATTTTATTATAAAACTAATATATAAATGTAGGACCAACAAGCCACTAACTTTTTCAACCCACTTTCTATTACGTTCTTAAAACTCATGCCGGATTAAATGGTGACAAATTATATCCTCTCACGACTCAATGTTCATACTGCTCACTACAACCGAATTTGCCAAGTCCCATCTTTCTAAATCCGTCCAATGCCTCACTATAACTGAGCTTAATCTTAAATTGAAATCAGCGGCACGCAAAATGGTGGGTGAGCTTGATTTCATTTGCAAAACCTATTTCACATTAGAGGTAATACGAGACTTTATATCGTACATGACTAATATTAAAAAAACTAGTTTTTATAAATGAAAATACCATATGCAAAATTTTATCAATGGGTGACGGAGATAACCAATCTTGATCTATGCAAAATTTTATCAATGGGTGACGGAGATAACCAATCTTGATCAATTATGTTGATCTTGTTTTGAAATTATGTGTTTTTCTGTTTATATTTCTCTCTCCAATGTGGCACGAATCCCTACTTATAAATCTAGATATTTAGTAGTATTGGTGAAGACATGAAGTTGTGACTATTTTGTTGGAATATGACTATTCGTTTGTAGTATATATTTAAAATGATATACTATGGAACAGGGGAGTGTTATATTGCTAACTCAATGCTTAATTGCTAACTACAACTCAATAATAGCCATTAGATATTTAAATTAAAGGCCTAGATAATTAACCACAAAATATCAATACGATCAACAAAAAACGTCAATAAAGTTATAGGATTAATTCCAATAAAAATCAATAGGGGTATTAATGTCAAGTTAGTTATAACTAACTTTTAAAAGAAATTCCAAAACTTTAAATTCATATAACATATATCAAATTAAAGATAATTTTATAAGGATTCCAACGATATACTACATGCATATGTTCCGACGTCAAAATTTGAAAAAAAAAATCTAGAATTTTCGTATTTTTCGTACACAGGCTAATGTCAATACATCTAAGATAATATGTCTATATAAAGCATATATAATGTCAATCCTAAATTTGTGTTGACATTCTCAAAGCATTGTGTTGATATTTTCGAAACACTATATTGACATTTTCATCCAAAACCCTAATTTGCTGTTTTTTTTTATTTTTTCGATTTAATTAATAAAAACGAAAATTACACGTGGCAAATTGTAGACCACACGTTTTTTAAAATCATGTGGCCTTAAATTAGTTGTAGTTAGCAATTAAATGGTGAGTTAGCAATTGATCACTCCCCCTATGGAACAGGTATAGGAGGCAATTTAACTTTATCTGGATTTGATTTAGTGATATTCTTTTCCATATAATATTAGATTTTATTTGATAATATTTATCTGTTTCCATATAATCTTAATCGAATCTCCTCAATCATATATTCCAATTAAAAATCACGGGTATTACGGTTCTATGACAAATTTTTAAAAAGAAAATTTATAAATTATTTTTGTTATATATTTCTTCAAACTAATACTACTAGTGGGGAGTGTTATATTGCTAACTCATAATTTAATTGCTAACTACAACTAAATAATAACCACTAGATATTTAAATTAAGGGCTTAGATCATTAATCCCTAAATGTCAATACAATCAACGAAAAACGTCAATAAGGCTATAGGATTAATTCCAAAAAATATCAATAGGGGTAGTAATGTCAATTAACTACATGTTTAGTTATAACTAACTTTTAAATGAAATCTCAAAACTTTAAATTCATATAACATATATCAAATTAAAGATAACTTCATAAGGATTCCAACGATATCCTACATGCATATGTTCCGACGTCAAAATTTGAAAGAAATTTCAAAATTCTTTTATTTTTTCGTACAACAGAAATGTCAATATACTATATAAAATATGTCAATATAATACATGTAGAATGTCAATATAAGCAATGAGTTAACATTCTTAAAGCATTGTGTTGACATTCTCAAAGCATTGTGTTGATATTTTCGAAACACTATATTGACATTTTCATCCAAAACCCTAATTTGGAATTTTTTTATATCTTTTTTTATTTTATTAATAAAAACGAAAATTACACGTGGCAAATTGTAGACCAAACGTTTTGTAAAATCCTATGGCCTTAAATTAGTTGTAGTTAGCAATTAAATGATGAGTTAGCAATTGATCACTCCCCTACTCCTAGTATATTTTAAATCAAATGCATGAATTACGGTTCCAACTAAAATTCACGATTTTACATAAAATCTTTTTTATTTTATTTAAAATCATATAGTCCATTAATTTGCCTTACTAAATATTCCTCCCAATAATATTAGTTGCGCATTCTGTAACAAACTAAATCAGTGCTTATTTTAGAATTTAGTTTTTCTAGCCGTACGGAAATATGCTGAATTAATTTTATGTGTAATGAGTTAGGGTTTTAGCTTAGCTCTAAAATTAATTTTGTAATTACCTATTACGGGGAGGACTTGTACCAATATCTACCATCAGAAATCATATTAAACATCCTCTCACGGCTCGATGTTCGTACCACTAAGAGTGGCAAGTGCGTTTGTAAGTCATGGCTCGATTTGCTCACAACACCCGAGTTTGTCAAGTCCCATCTTTCTAAATTCGTCCCTTGCCTCACTATATCTGAGCTTAATCTTAAATTGAATTCAGTGACACACGAATTGGTGATTGAGCTCGATCTCAACTGCGATTGGCATCGTTTGAATACGTTGTTTGACTTTGATCTCCCTTTCCAAATGCCAATTCATTGTTCAATCGATGGTGTGATATTTTTGAAAAACGACCTTTAATGCATCCTGTGCAATCCAGTCACTCGTGAATATATCAGGCTTCCTTGTCCTAAACTTCCTCTATGACTACATGGTAGATTTATGGATTTGGAGTGAGCAGATTGAGTGGCCAATACAAGGTGGTTAGGGTTTCCGCACCTCCGCGTTTGTTTTCTGGTGAAATCTGAATGCCAAGTATACACTCTTGGAACTGGATTGTGGAGAAGAATAGGCATATGTGGCCGATTTGAACATCGTGTGGAAGATTCAGCGATGCCACTCCTTTGTGGGAATCTTCATTGGTGGTGGAAAAGTACGGCTGCTTTACAAATTTCTCGTCTTGATCTTGAAACAGAATCTTTTAGTACCATTTCTGGTCCTCCTAGTGATGATGGTTACAAAGAAAGGTGCCTATCTAGTTTAAAAGGTTGCCTATGTGTATGCGACAGTAGGATTCGGGTGATTGATATATGGATGATGAAGGAATATGGAGACGAGTGGACAAAGGAGTTTTGCATTCTCAAATCCATTATTAGTGGTAGTTTAGAACAACTTGACCCTATCGAAGTTTTAAAAAATGGTGATATGTTCATGTCACGTAGAATGGGCCAACTATTATACTACCCAGCAACTCTAAAACTGTTGAAGAAGTTGATGTTGATCGAAGTGATTCAGACGACAACACATTCAACCTGATGAGGCTTTACATCCCAAGCTTTCTCTCTCTCAAAGACTTTTGCCGCCGAAAATATCAGAACATTTACAATGGAGTTGGGATGGGGAGGGGGCACGGCTAACGCCCCCCTCCATTGGATATGGCGGGGCTGAGACGGGCGCTCACGACGCCCGACGAGGAAGGCATAGCAACAATAGAATTTTATCGGTTGATCATATTTTTCTTCACATCTTTTTGATATTGTTCTATCCGATTTGAAATCATACAACTGTTTGGGTCAAAATAGGGAATATTTTGTAATTTCTAATTCCTTACAATTGGATAATTTTTAACCAAAAAATTTAGTAAATTCTAACAACCACAGCATATATACCAAATTATTAAACTCATAGCTTCAAGATCAAAACAATCCAAGCAATGAAAAGACCTATTACTAAAAAAAAAAATGAAAGAGTAAGTTCATTCTGATTAACTATGGATTTCTTAGAGAAAATTCTACTTATATCATGTAATGAATTTGTGTTCATATATATATATATATATATATATATATATATATATATATGGTTTTAATCTATCAAAAGAAGGGCCTAAGTACCAAAATACAGACCAATTACCAACCGTCGTATCCATATGTGAGTGGCCATGATTTGTTGTTTAAATTATTTCGTTTGAGTCATAATAAAAGCAAAATGCGTCATGTGAAGGGTATTTTCGGTAGAATAAATAAGTGGAACCGTCATGACCGTTTTTAGTGGGCGGATTTAATGGGAGTGTTTACTGCACATGCTAAAATCACTCATTTATTGAAATCCCCCAAATCAAACGGATTAAATCCCAAAATCAGAGACCCAAAACCTAAACCACTCTTCTCTCGCTTCTCCAATAAACCAAAATCCTCATCGCCGACGATTCTTCAGTAATGGTGAATACACGCTTGGCTGGAGCAGCGAAGGATGACGGAAAAGGTTAGCAAGGGTTTCTAAATCCCTAGTTTTTTAGAATGAGCAATCTGAATTGACGCAACGTTCTTTTGTGTTGGTACCGCCAAAAGCAACAACGAAAATTTGTATGTTGTCTAAAATATTTGGGTTATTTTTGTTCGGATTATATTTGAATTTTCATCTGACAAATCTTTTCGTGTTGATGTTTGTCTTCCTGAACAGCGACTGCAACTATTCTACACGTCAAATGTAAAGGCTGCTGGAAGAGATGACCCAAAACAAGGTTAATGTGTTATTTTTTAGGTTATTATTATGTAGTAGGTTTTATGGTTTTCTACACTGAAACAATGAATTTTGTCTACAAATTGAGTTCAACTTAGGATTACATACTCAGACTGCCGTAGTGGATGTTTCAAAGGCTGTTAAAGGTTAATGTGCTAATCTACACAAATAATGAATGAGGTCATAGCTTTGACTGTTTTGTGTCATAGTTCAGAAACATTGATTGTTGCAATATTTTTTTATAAAAATTGATATGAACAGAGTTTAGTGTTATGGATTGTTTGAGGTTATTCGATAACATTTCTAGTTTTTTAAGTCATTGTTAGTTTTTGTTTACATCATTTTAGGGTATGCTTAATATCATAACATAAAAAGCATATTAAAATTGACCTCCGTGTTGTCTAAACAGGACCTATGTTATTTAAAAGTACGGGTTTGAAAAATACGGATGTCATTTTTAGATCATTTTAGGTCATGCTTTCTATATGCCCTCAAAGACTAAGAATGACTTCATATATATGTACAGGTA
The DNA here is from genome assembly GCF_029641045.1 of Salvia hispanica. Taxonomy (NCBI): domain Eukaryota; kingdom Viridiplantae; phylum Streptophyta; class Magnoliopsida; order Lamiales; family Lamiaceae; genus Salvia; species Salvia hispanica. Next base: position 35,210,944 of record NC_142697.1, on the reverse strand, counting down.
CTGTGGTAGAGAATGTTGATGCAGCTGACTTACAAGAATGCGGAGATCAACGTTGAAAAATGATAGCAAACTACATATCTTAAGCAATTGCTATATGTCATAAATAAAAAGACTGGAACTTTGTTTCATTTTTTTTTAGTTTACCACTGTTTTAAATTAAGGATGTTTAAACAGTTTAGCTTTACATATTTGGATGGTGTTTTAGAAGTGGCATCAGATGTTATTGTTTCTTCAATTTATATATGAATACTAGTGCCAAACAAGCTCTTTTTTATGTCATACTCTATGCGTGTTAGAATATTTGGGTCATAATAAATGAATATTTGGGTCATAGCATCGTATGGTTAATTTGTGTCATAATAAACCAACATTCTGGTCATTATATAACACTAAGGAGTACCAGAATGCGTCATGCAAATCTGATCAAAATGTTCGTATCAAACAAACTGAAGTTAAATACACGATTATATGTCGCAATGTTTGTAATGCTTTCCTCTTGTTTCTTGTAGTCGAAATATCATATGATGAAAATTACTTCATACATTGGATCATAATAAATGAATATTTGGGTCATAGACTTGTTTTGGTTAATTTGTGTCATAATAAACCAATATTCAGGTCATTATATAACACTAAGAGTACCAGAATGCGTCATACAAACCTGATCAAAATGTTCGTACCAAACAAACTGAAGTAAAACACAAGATTATTCTCATGTTTTTGACATATTAAAAAAACTCAATATTAATATGGCCGAAGAATACACAAACAATAGCCCAAACATCAATTCAGTCAACAGCTTGAAAGTGGGTGAAGGACCAATATTAGCACCAGCACAATCCGTAATAAATTTTTGGTGTACTGGATCAAGTTGACGATTTAATCTCATGAACTTCTGGTGTTGTACCAAAACCATGGGGTGGTTGTGTTCTTCGTTCAAGTGTTGAATGACATAACCACGGCCAGAATCGAATTTGAATGCAACCCGAGCATTACATCCACATTTTTTCGATTTACGTCGTCGTTTGGGTTGTTCATCGCTAAATTTATGCTCACCTTCTCTGTTACACACCATGTAAAACCATATGGTGAGATCATCAACCTTCTTTGAACCGTTCTTCCTTGTGTCAAAATTGACACGGCGCCCATAGTTCTCGTAGAACTCAATGGCGTTGTCCAATGTGGGGAAGCTACGGCCAACAAAAGGTTTATGCTCTATAGGGCATTCTGGTGTATTTAAATCTGAAATAATTCATAATCAAAACACACATAAAAACTAACGATGAAGTAAAGACAAGTTTCCATCTACTGGATTTAGAATGATAATAGGTCATAATAGGATGAAATCGCGGCATACAACAAGTTCAATTGTCTTATACGAAAATGGGTCATACTAAACACAAATCGAAGCATAGCGGAAAAATCGATCAAATAATATAGGTGAAAAGATTCATACAACAGAAGACAATGTCAGTTCATAAAAACAAATATATAAATTGGAGCAACACAAACAAATGAAAATAAAAACAATAACCATAACTTGTATTATCAAGAACGTCATCGGAGTATGATCAATTATCTACGTGATAAGTAGAATGGGTGTCGGATTCCATCGACGATGATATAGAATTGAAAATGGAACAGATTAATCTGGAACACGATTGGAGTTGGGGTCTGCCAACGACGATGATATAGAATTGAGAATGGAACAGATTAATCTGGAACAAGTATAATGGAAGTTTGATGGTACAGTGGCCGAAGAAGATGAAGATACGAAGGAGATGATTTGTTAGTGGAACAAGTATAATGGAATGTTAACTCATAATCACGCATATGATTTGTTAGTGGAAAGAGAAATTGCAAGATTATAGGAGTTGACATAATAATCGAGATGTAGCTAATGACTTTAGTAACCTTATTGGTTTTTTAGTGAATAAAATAATAAGATTTAGTGAATTAATTGAGCCATTAGATGTTTTAATCTCAAGATGATCTCGTCAGATCCTAAGGCTGAAAGTTGGCCTGTATTTCTTTATTTAAAGTCATTTTTGTTTTGATCAAAATCCTATATATATATATATATATATATATATATAGGATTTTGATCAAAACAAGAATTGGTTTAAATAAAGAAATCAAGGCCGAATCTGGTCCTTAGGATTAGTTCAGATCATCTTAAGATTATACGATCCAATGGCTATATTAATGTCTTAAATATTATTATTCTAATCTCTAATAATCCTCTAAGGTTATTTATGTCATATCATCTAAACGTCTGTTATGCAATTCCTATAATTTTGCCTCTCACTAACAAATCATATGCGTGAGTGATGAATTATCATTCCTAACTTCTACTCTTTCATATCTTCCATATTCATCAGACGATCTTCCATTCATCTTCCATTAATCTTAATTCCAAGGAGATTTATTATTCTTGTGCAATTAGTGTCCAGGTTTTGTCGTTGTGTCGTGTTCTAGATCAATCTGTTTCATTTTCAATTTTATACCATCATCGTTGGCAAATCCCATATATACTGCAAGTTAATACTCTATACCATCGTTTCTCATATCATTTTTCATTTCAGCCGGCGGTCATAATCCTAACCTACAAATATGGCATCCGACACACATTCTACTTCGCACGTAGATAATCAATCATACTCCGTTCTTGAGAATACATGTTATGGTTATATTTTTTATTTTCAATTTTTTGTTATGCTCTGATTCATATTTTTGTATTTTTGACTGTCATTGTCTTCTGTTTTATGAATCTTTTCACCTATATTATCTATCTGATCGATTTTTCTATTATGCTTCGATTTGTGTTTAGTATGACCGATTTTCATGGAAGATAGTTTGTACGCGTTTTATGCCGCGATTTGTCTTTATTATGATCTATTATCATTCTAAATCCAGTAGATGGAAACTTGTCTTTACTTCATCGTTAGTTTTTAGGAGTGTTCTAATTATGAATTATAACAGATTTAAATACACCATAATGCCCTTTAGAGCTTAAATCATTTGTTGGTCATAGCTTCTCAACATTGGACAACGCCATTGAGTTTGAAATCTCCTCTAGTTAAGGTTGTTCATGTTGTCCAATGCCAAGATGTAGCAACGCATGTTTATGTTGCTGAGAAGAAGAAGGCACAAACAATTTTGTTGGGAGAGATTTTGGGTTTGTACCAAGCTGTATGTGTCGATATTGATCAAATTCATGAGCTGACATCTATAGTTCGTGAAGCAAGACAACTGATTTTCGTCGACGGCGTAGTAACGTTTACAGCCCAAAAGAAGAAACTAATTGAAGAAATTATGAAGTTTGATACCATGTATTTTGTTTTTGAAGTAACGACAGTTTAAGTTTTTTTTTAGTCCATTTTATTTGCAATGTCACGTTGTTTGAAATTACTCAATTCATTCAGATTTGTATTATGCATTCTGGTACTCAGTAGTTGTTTGTCATGACTTGAATATGGGATTATTATGACTCAATTTACCCATAAGTTTCCATGACCCAAATATGCATCTAGTATGACCCAAAAGAATAGATGATGTTTTGGGTATTATAACATTATTCTTGTACTCAGTAGTTTTATGTCATGTCTCGAATATTCGATTATTATGACTCAATTTACCCATATGTTTCTATGACTCAAATATTCGTTAGTATGACCCAAAAACATAGATGATGTTTTTAATATGTTTAAAACATGAGAACAATCGTGTATTTGGTTTTTTTTTTAATATGTTCAAAACATGAGAATATTCTTCGGTCACACTAATATTCAGTTTATTTGATACAAACATTTTGATCAAATTGTATGAGACATTCTGGTACTCAGTAGTTTTATGCCATGCCTCAAATGTTGGTATATTATGACACAAATTAACTTAACAATGCTATGACACAAATATTCATTTACTATGACCCAATGTATCGAGTAATGCTCATCACTTGGGCTATCATCTACAAGAAACAAGAGGAAAGCATTCCAAGGTCATTGTAATGGAAGTTTATCTCATCTTACAAATAATATATAGTAACAATGACATCCAGAGGACATATAAACATGATTTAAAAAAGAGAATTACAAGCTCTAAACATCGTTTCATTAAAATAGTGGTAATCTAAACATCCTTTCGGTGCTTTTGGGATCGGCGGTATCTTCTTCTTCACGTCGTTATCTGATACACTACGCGACATCCAACCAATTGAAGTGAAAATTTTGCCAGATTTTGTCAATTTTAAGTCAATCGTTGTACGAAATCATACTAACCTTTTCCGTCATGCCTCGCCGATCCAGATGCTCGAGTGTCGACCATTGTTGAAGTAGGCTTTTGGATCACCCTCCTCGTCGATTTCAGAATCGTATTAGTATGACATAACGTTACTATCAATTATCTTTGCCCACTTTTGCCTCCAAATTCGATGGATCAAGACGAGGTTAATACTCTTCAATAAACAACAACAGTGTAGTTGAGATAAAATCACAATCAAATCAAGTCATGATTTATTTTGTCTAACATTTTCCACAATTAGTAACATCTCTTGCATTTGCTACCCCTTTTTCACTTTTTGCAGTTTTTTTTTGTGATGCTGTACATGAAGCATCAATAATTTAGTGTTTAACATTTACACAAACAAAGCAGATTATGAAAAAACACACGAACAAAAAACAGAGTGCACAAAAAAGAACTAAAATTTCATTCCTTCAAATAATAACCCAGATAATGTAGTCGACATACCTTCTAGTCTTTAGGTTTTACCGGTGCCTTCTTCTTCCCAATATTTCGTTCATGGACTAGGTTACAGCCAACCATTGGAATTGAATTCTGGGTCATATTTGAGTTGAGTTTCGGTCAAATTGTAAAAAAAAAAAAAAACTTACAAACCTTTTCCATCATGTGTCGCGGTTCCAGAAGATCTTGTGTCCACCATGGTTGAAGAAGACGCTCTACAAATCGTGCTCGTCAAGTATGGGTTTAAAGTCGATTTTGATGCCCAGACGGATCCTTCGTCGCCGAAAATATAGTTTGAGTTTAGTAGGGTTTGGGTGATTTTGACGCAGAGACGATTTGGGGGATTTTGATTCTAGTCTGTAGGGTTTGCTGATTTAGTGATGTATTTTTGGTGAGAGAGAGGAATTGAATGGCGTGGGAATCGAAGAATCAACTTAATAGCGTGTGGAGTAATAATCCCAATTAATCCGCTCTTAAAAAACGGAAGCACGGTTCATTATATTTTTGATCCCTAAATTACCCTTACATGACACAGATCGCTCCTATTATGACCCACAGAAAACGTTGACCAATCCAGATCGTGGCCATTCATATCCAGATAATCTCCAAATCTAACGGTGGGTATATGGTCTGTATTTCTATACTTAGGGGCTTATTTTGATAGATGAAAACCCTATATATATATATATAGGGTTTTGTTAGGTTGAGATTATTTAGCTAAATTGAGAAATGAGATGCAATATGGGTCACTAATCCACAAGATTAACAAAATGTCAACAAATACCACATTATGTCAACAAGGGGGTATAATTGTCTTTTCATTAAATTGTGTTTGAAATCATTTTCTAAAATCATCTCTGAAACTCTAGCCGCAAAGTCTTCAAATCTTCAACATTCAAATCTTCAAATCTTCAACATTCAAATGTTCAAATGTTCAAATCTTCGAATCTTCAACATTCAAATATTCAAATCTTCAACATTCAAATCTTCAACATTCAAATCTTCAAATCTTCAACATTCAATAAAATAACACTTATAATTCACATATCAATACCGAGAATATCGAATGTCAACAACACGTATTAAAATGTCAACAACTAAAAAATAACACTTAAAATTCACATATCAATACCGAGAATATCGAATGTCAACAACTCGTATTAAAATGTCAACAACTAACAAATAACACTTACTATTCACATGTCAATATCGAAAATATCGAATGTCAACAACTCGTATTAAAATGTCCATAACTGACAAATAACACTTATAATTCACATATCAATAGCGAGAATATCGAATGTCAACAACTCGTATTAAAATGTCAACAACTAACAAATAACACTTATAATTCACATATCAATAGCGAGAATATTGAATGTCAACAACAAACATTATTTATGTCAACTACAATGTCAACAACAAACTTTATTTATGTCAACTACGATGTCAACAACTTCATTTATGTCAACTATTATGTCAACAACAAATATTTTCATGTCAACGACGTATATTATTTATGTCAACAACAATGTTTTACTTATAATTCATGTCAACAACAATGTTTTACATATAATTTATGTCAACAACATTTTTCATAAAATTTATACCAACGATCTATATAATTCATGTCAACAACAAACGTTATTATGTTAACGAGCTATATAATTCATGTAAAAAATAAACATTTTCATGCCAACAACTTATATAATTTATGTCAATAATACTATTTTAGGCAATATCACAAACACCTTATCTACACAACTCAAAAATTCCAGCAACATAATCTAATTAAAAACTGCATTCATATATTTCACAAATTTCATCGTACAATTAAACACACGCAAATTTAAATCTACAAATATTGACAAACACCAAACCCAGCATGGCTCCGAACAAATACACAAAAAATACAACCTAAACTCAACCCTTCTCACCATCACCCACAACTCCATCTCATCCACAACTCCCACACCTTCCACAACATGACTCTCCACATCTTTCTCCACCACCAATCACACTATTTCTATTCAATTTTTACAGTAAACAAACACTTCATTTATTGCTCAACATATGAACACAACAATCACTTATTATCTCTTTGCATCATCAACAATCATATACCACAAAAGTAGATTCTCTTTGCATATGTCAACAACTAAAAAATAACACTTATAATTCACATATCAATACCGTGAATATCGAATGTCAACAACTCGTATTAAAATGTCAACAACTCACAAAATAACACTTATAATTCACATATCAATAGCGAGAATATCGAATGTCAACAACTCGCATTAAAATGTCAACAACTAACAAATAACACTTATAATTCACATATCAATACCGAGAATATCGAATGTCAACAACTCGTATTAAAATGTCAACAACTAAAAAATAACACTTATAATTTACATATCAACTACGATGTCAACAACAAACATTATTCATGTCAACTACGATGTCAACAGCAAACATTATTCATGTCACCAACAAACGTTATTTATGTCAACTATTGTGTCAACAACAACATTTTACAAATAGTTAATGTCAATAACAAATATTTTCATGTCAAAGACCTATATTATTTATGTCAACAACAATGTTTTACATATAATTCATGTCAACAACATTTTTCATAAAATTTATGCCAACGACCTATATAATTTATGTCAACAACAAACGTTATTATATCAACATCTCATATTAAAATGTCAACAACTAACAAATAACACTTATAATTCACATATCAATAGGCAGAATATCAAATGTCAACAACTCGTATTAAAATAACAGTCTTTCTGCTCGTACACGTACTCCTGCGCCGATTTATTCAGCAGCATCACAAAGATCGAGTGATTCAGCAGGAATTTCTTCAAAATAACAGCAGGAATTTTCAGCTCTAAACTAAAATTTAAAAAACATTGCTATTTATTATAACTTTCGATGGTTGAGAATCGGAGAAGCAACTGAAAAGGGGAAAAATTCCTAATTCGCTGGTTAGGAGTATCTAAGATCATAACCACACAAGCAATAATTTCATCGATCGATTGAAAATTCTCAAACACAAAATCAAAATAAAAAATGAGGAATCATGTGGATGCAAAATTAAACATGAACTCCACATTTGAAATCAATTTCGGCTGGAGAACGTCACCTTATCACCGGTGGTGGCGGCTTCCTTCTTCGACGCCGTAAATGAACTCTTATCTTTTCTCTTATCCTGATTAATTTGTTGTTGCCTACTCTATAGACTGCAGAAACAATATCAATAAACACAAAAAAAATATTAAGATGATCATCAATTGAATATAGATATATGTGATTCGGATTAGTAGATCGCGAATTTAAAAAGTGATTATTTGATTAAAAGTGAAGTAAACTGTACCTGCACATGAAGATATCGTGGCCAGGGATGAGGCAGGCGGCTGTTGCAGAAGGAGCAAACCCTCAGAAAACTAGCATAGATTTCCTTGGTGGCATGAGCAGGAGCCAATTCAGCAGCCTTGAACTTCTTACTCTCTGTTTCCTGAAAACATCCAGCTTCGTCTTGAACTGAATCATCGATGACTTTCTCACACTGAAAAGCATCTTCTTCGAATCCGTGCTCTCTCCTCTGAAAGCCTCCCTTCTCCTATGCGCCGTCAGCAGCTGCACCGTCCAGATTTAGATCTCATCAATTGATTCACAATCGATCAATCCAGATTTAGATTTTATCGATCCAGATCTAGAATGGATCAATTGATCCAATCGAAATGTTTGATCGATTGATTTAGAAAATTGAGATTTAGATTTGATGAATTGATCCAAACGAAATGATCGAGGTATAGATATGATCGATTGATTCAGAAGAAGATTGAGATTTAGATATTTGATGAATTGATTGGAGATTTACCTTCTGCTGGAAGGTGATGATAGAGTTGCCGGCGGCGTCGAGCAAGATGCGGCGGTCGTGGAGGCTGAAGACTTTGCCTCTGATCTTCGAGCGCGGACTGCAGCTCCAACAATCTACCGGCGAGATCGAATTTCTCGTCCTTGACGAGGCGACAGAGCTCTCAAGTGGACTGATCGACCACCGCCACAGAGGCGCAGCAGAGGCAGTGGCTAACGGTGGTGGCTCCGGTGGCGGAGGGCGGTGCGGAGTGAAATTTGTCGAAGATTGGATCCAAACTCCGTCGATTCTACCTCCGTCTTCCCCGCCCCGTTGACCGGCGCCGGATCCTCCTCCTCTCTGGTGCATCACACGGTGGCGCCGACTGTTTTGATCTCCCTCCCTGAGAAGGCTCAGATCCAGGCCACGCCGGCGGTGGTGTCGACGGCGAACATGTGCTCAGCGTGTGGGAAGAAGGTCGGGTTGCCCTTGTCCATCTACATTGATCAGAATTGATCGATTCAGTGAGATTTGGATTTTGATTTTGATTCTAGAGAGAGAGTACCTTTTTGGATTTGGGGAGGTGGAGAGTGAGCGGCGTTTCTCGGCTTCTGGAGGCAGGTTTTGAAATCAAATTACCATTATGCCCTTTCATAATAAATTAATCTAAAATTAAAAATCTGGACCACTCATTTAATAAAAATGAGTGGCTGATATTGCATCTCATTTTTCAATTAGCATAAAAAATCTCAATTGATCACAATCCTATATATATATATATAGGGTTTTCATCTACCAAAAGAAGTCCCTAAGTACAGAAATACAGACCATATATGAACCGTTAGATTTGGAGATTAATGGCCATGATTTGGAATGACTCATCATCTTTGTTGGGTCATAATAAGACGGATTTGTGTCATGTGAGGGGCAAATTAGGAATCAAACAAATTAGGAACCGTCACCTACTGTTTTAATGGGCGGATTTTATGGGATTTATTAATATTGACAGCAATCTACATTTTCATTTCCTACGCTAGATATTAGGTGAGAGAGAGAAAAGGTTTATCATTTCTTCAAAGCAAATAACACAAAATCATTCACTCCTAAACAAAAAAACCCCAGTAATTTATTTCACACGCTTCAACGAAATCGGCGATATCTCTCAACAGCGACGCTTCTTTAGCGATGACGACCACTCGCTCTGCCGGAGAAGGGATCGTGGATGGTAAAGGTTATTAAACATTCTAATAATTTCTATTTTTAGTTTTGGGTCAAAATTAATTCACGATTTCTGGTATTTTTATTCGCTATCCATAAGTTTATGAAAGGATGAAGGTGAACAAGAAAGAAACACAAAACAACCTCCGAAAAATGGTATTTGGCCACCTAGATTTGGGTCATTTCGGTGTCGATCGTTTGGATTTTTAAATTTTGCCCTAATTTTCTAACCTTGTTGTGTTTCGAATAGCCGCTCAATCTGGTTGGCGAACTTTGAAGAACAATTGAGAGGGAATCATTAATGGCAAAGGCGAGGCCTAAGCAAATATGAATGGTCCTGAAAAAGATACTTACCGATATGTCTTTTTCAGTAATGGAGAAATGTGAACTAAACTTTAATATTTTTTGTTGGAAATGGGTAACAGAATTACCTAAGAATGTCTCTCAAAAATTTCATTTCATATACATGAAACGTATTAGGTCATATATGTAACAGTTTTGTGTCATGTTTACAAACTGTTATTGTTTCTATAAGTTGCATTCAATTTGGAATCACCTAAAATAAATGTATGGTCACTGATTAGCATTGGAATAGTTTTATGGGTTATGTAGTATAGCAATATATGAATTAGGTCATGTTTGTATCACTTTTATGTCATAAGTGAAATATATGAATTAGGGCATGTTTGTATCACTTTTATGTCATAAGTGAGTGAAATGTTTATTTTCTCAGATGGAAGTCAACATGGGTGAGAGAAGGCTATTGGAATTGTGGACTATCGACTAGATATAAGGGCGTGCTTCAGTATTTAAGAGCTAAAAACTATTGTGTTGAAGTTAGCTGAAAATAATCACAGCTCCCTTTCCAATAAAACATTGACATCCAAAAATTATGCAACGGACAACAAGAAAATGATGATCGATGTTGAAAAGATGGTAGCAAGCTACAAAGCTTTTGTAATGGCCATGTCATAAATTTTGGATTTAAAGTATGTTTCATTGATATAATTATGTGCGTATTTAACATATGGATTTTCAAACATTTTATTTCATCAATGGGTGATACTTTAAAATGACATTGGATTTTATTGTTTCTTCAAATTAGATTTTCATATGAATTATTTTTCAGACTCTATGACCAAGATAAAATATGATGGTTGTTTGATCTCTTCTAAAAAGTAAAAACACAGTATAAGATGACTCTATGTCATACTTCGTAGATGTTAGAGTCATTTTTGAGCAAAAAAGATAAAAATAAAAATCATTAACTTGTGAGAAAAAATTGATTATGTAAATTAGCAGTTCATGTCATAATATATGCATGTAAAAGTCATAATGAGCATAATCAGGAAAAAAAATAATAGTATCTGAGAATTCATACATTGGGTCATAATAAATGAATATTTGGGTCATAGCATCGTATGGTCAATTTGTGTTATAATAAACCAACATTTCGGTCATTATATAATAGAATGTTCATACAAATGCCAAAACCATGGGGTGGTTGTGTTCTTCGTTCAAATGTTGAATGACATAACCACGGCCAGAATCGAATTTGAATGCAACCGAGCATTACATCCACATTTTTTCGATGTCGTCGTTTGAGTTGTTGATCGCTAAATTTCTGTTCACCTTCTCTGTTACACACCATGTAAAACCATATGGTGAGATCATCAACCTTCTTTGAACCGTTCTTCCTTATGTCAAAACCAACACGACAACCATAGTTCTCGTAAAATTCAATGGCGTTGTCCAATGTGGGGAAGCTACGACCAACAAAAGGTTTAAGCTCTATAGGGCATTCTGGTGTATTTAAATCTGTAATAATTCATAATCAGAACACACCTAAAAACTAATGATGATGAAGTAAAGACAAGTTTCCATCTACTGGATTTAGAATGATAATAGGTCATAATAGGATGAAATCGCGGCATTCAACAATTATAACTGTCTTATACGGAAATGGGTCATACTAAACACAAATCGAAGCATAGCGGAAAAATCAATCAAATGAAGACCATGACAGACACAGATACAAATATATGAATTGGAGCATAACAAACAAATGAAGTAGAAAACAATAACCATAACCTGTATTCTCAAGAATGTCATCGGAGTATGATTGATTATCTACGTGCGAAGTAGAATGTGTATCGGATTCCATTTTTGGTGTTAGGATTTGCCAATGACGATGATATATAATTGAAAATGGAACATATTAATATGGAACACGCTTGGAGTTGGGATCTGCCAACGATGATGATATAGAATTGAGAATAGAACAAAATAATCTGGAACAAGTATAATGGAAGTTTGACGGTACAGTGGCTGAAGAAGATGAACATACGAAGGAGATGAAGTTGAGGAATGTTAAATCATAATTCACGCATATGATTTGTTAGTGGAAAGAGAAATTGCAAGATTATAGGAGTTGCCATAACAATCGAGAGGTAGCTAATGACTCTAGTAACCTTATTGGATTTTTAGTGAACAAAATAATAAGATTTAGTGAATTAATTGAGCCATTAGATGTTTTAATTACAAGATGATCTCGCCAGATCCTAAGGCTGAAAGTTGGCCTGTATTTCTTTATTTAAAACCATTTTTGTTTTGAACAAAATCATATATATATATATATATAGGTTTGTGTTAAAATGACAACTCCTCTTAAAATGACACCGTGACACCAATTATACAGCAATATTATAAACGCTACACAACAATATTCAATACGGTAGATAGCAATCTATAGATTGCTATCTAGCGTGTTGGATACTGCTGTTCAAGAAAAATTGTTGTATAAAGACCAGCAAATTGTTGCCCGTCTTTTTTGGGGGTCTTTTTTTTGCCACGCGGCAGCTTATTATTCGTCCACGTGTACAAATGATTGGCTAGGAATGGTAGTATGGTGTTATTTTAAGGGGTGGTGGCATATATATCTGATTTTTGTAGCTTTTTTTCATGATACACCCTCATTAAGTATCCACTTTGGTCATTTTGATTCGTCCCCATTAAGAGTCCAATTTCACTTTTTTTACCATAAATACACGAAGTTAAGAAGCATACAACGTAGAATGCATGACACACGCTCAAGATAGTCTCCAGACTCACACCTGTGTTTAAATCTCAAAAATCCTGTCGACATCGACTCGGTGATGTGGGATACCCAATCCCCTGTACCAAAGGAACGGTCAATCATATACTCCCTCTCTCCCACAATAAAAGTCTAGTTTTGTTTCTGTCCATTCTATAATAAGAGTTCTATTTCACTTTTACCATAAGTAGACCACATACTCCACCAACTTATTCCACTCACATTTTATTACTCCTCCATCCCACATTACTTGAAACATTTCTTTTCGCCACGGGATTTAAGAAAAGTTGTGTTTAGTGTAATTAAATAAAGTAGAGGAGGGAATAAAGTAAGAGAAAGAAGAGAGAGTAAAGTTAAAGAAATAATAAAGTAAGTGTGATTAGATGTTTTGTTTTTCGCCAAAAAGAGAAATGACTCAAGTAACTTGGGACAATCCAAAAAGGAATACGACTCAAGTAACTTGGGACGGAGAGAGTATAAAACTAATATACATAAGTGGGACCCATATTTCACTAATGTATTCAACTCACTTTTTCTTATACCTGTCTCCATAAAATGAGTATACTTTCTCAAGCAATCCACCACAATAAATATAACGGACTTGCCACAAAGTTTTAATTTGAATTGTTAAAGTAGTGTAGCCAATGCTGATCAATTATGTTCACTTGTGAAATTTTGTGTTTTTCTATTTATCTTTCTCTCTCCAATGTGGCATGAAGCTCTACATATAAATCTAGAGATATAGTATTGGTGAAGTGGTGATATTTTGATTAAGAATGTATGTGAATTTCACAATTTAATTTTATCTATGATTTGTTTTGGTGATATTTATTTCCATATAATATTAGATTTGATTTGGTAATATTTATTTCATACTACTCCTCAATCAAAAATACAGAAATAAAATAGTGAAATTAGCTCTATAATCCTAATAAAATCTCCTCAATCTTTATCATTATTTTTTAAATATTTCATACAAACTAGTAATATTTATATTCCAACTACAAATCATTGTTATTACGGTTCTATAGACAAATTTTCAAAGAGAAAATTCATATATATTATTTACCTTATTATATTACTTAGTATTTACTTGAGTAAAAGCCAAAATTGGTCCTGAACATATGGCCATTTTGGTTTTTAGTCCAAAACATTATCTTTTGAATTTTTTGGTCCTAAACATATGGAAATTTTATCATTTTGGTCTTGGACTAACTGTTCCGTAAAAAACTAACGGTCAACTGGTTTAATCCCGATTTTGACGAAATTAAACTTTTAATTATGATTTTTAACTCCCTAATTAATTCCCTAATTATTTTTATAAATATTTTTATAAAATTAAAATTAAATAATATATAAAAATTGCTCCCACTAAAACACAAAACACGATAAAAATTGCTCCCACTAAAATTAGAACTGCCGTGGCGATTTCCAGTCGGAGGAGGCAGATTTTGAGTCGAGGGACCGGATGTATTTTCATCCGAAGGAGCTCCATGCCTGTGTAGATCCTCCTTCCTCTTCTCGAACTTCCACTGTGAGTCGCGAGGCAGCGTGTTCAATAGACAAATTTTCAAAAAGAAAATTCATATATATCATTTTACCTTATTATATTACTTAGTATTTACTTCTTTAAACTAATAGTACTAGTATATTTTCAATCAAAGGGGAGAGATCAATTGCTAACTCATCATTTAATTGCTAACTACAACTAATTTAAGGCCATAAGATTTTAGAAAACGTGTGGTCTACAATTTGCCACGTGTAATTTTTATTTTTATTAATTAAATTGAAAATGATTAAAAAAAACTCCAAATTAGGGTTTTTGATGAAAATGTGAATATAGTGTTTCGAAAATATCAACACAATGCTTTGAGAATGTCAACACAATTTAGGTTTGACATTGTATATGCTTTATATTGACATATTATCTTAGCTGCATTGACATTAACCTGTGTACGGAAAATACGAAAATTCTAGATTTTTTTTTCAAATTTTGACGTCGGAACATATGCATGTAGTATATTGTTGGAATCCTTATAAAATTATCTTTAATATGATATATGTTATATGAATTTAAAGTTTTGGGATTTCTTTTAAAAGTTAGTTATAACTAACTTGACATTAATACCCCTACTGATATTTTTTGGAATTAATCATATGGCCTTATTGACGTTTTTTTTTATCGTATTGACATTTTGTGGTTGATGATCTAGGTCTTTAATTTGAATATTTAATGGCTAGTTGTAGTTAGCAATTAAGCATTGAGTTAGCAATATAACACTCCCCTTAAATCAAATGCATGATTTACGGTTCCAACTAAAAATCACGATTCTATATAAAATCATTTAAATTCTTTTCACACTCCATAATCCATTAATTTGTCTTATTAAATATTTCCTCTCAATAAAAATGGCTGCGTGTTCTGTAACACACTAAATCTAGAATTTTTCCGGCAGAGACGACTGCTACCATCTTCGGCGCTTTATTAATTGGTAATATGTTTTTTGTTTTTCATCTGGCAGTTTTGTATCTCTCTGTTTTAGTAATTGTTAATATGTTTTTTGTTTTTCGAAATTTCTTAGTAATGAGTTAGGGTTTTAGCTTAGCCCAAAATCAATTTTGCAAGTGTAAATAGTTATTGAAATCACAAAGTTTGGTCAAAATCTGGTGTATCCCACAAAGCTTGAAATCCACTAATTAAATCACGTTTTTTCTAGTTTATCCCATTTGTCAAATTTTAGGTGGAATTTTTATTGACATGGATTGAGATTTAAATCACTAAAAAGATGTGTGGATAATCCTATATCTTAAAGTTGACTTGAAATTTAAAGATGGATTTCAATGTAGAGATGCAAAGATTCCACCTAAAATTCGACAAATGGGATGAATTATAAAAGTTGAAACTTAATGATTTAATTAGCGGATTTTAATCTTTAAGGGTAGACCAGATTTTGACCAAACTTGGTGATTTAAATGGCTATTTACCCATTTTGTAATTACCATTGTTTTTTTTCTAGCGTGAAATGAAGAAGACAGCAAAATCCGAAATAGGGGAAGACTTGTTTCGAAATCTACCATCTGAAATCGTATCAGATATCCTATCACGACTCGATGTTCGTACTGCTATGAGTGGCAAGTGTGTTTGTAAGTCATGGCTCGATCTGCTCACTACACCTGAGTTTGTCAAGTCCCATCTTTCTAAATCCGTCCCATGCCTCACTATAACCGAGCTTAATCTTAAATTGAAATCAGTGACGTACAAAATGGTGATTGAGCTCGATTTCAACTGTGATTGGCATCGTTTGAATACAGTCTTCCACTTTGATCTCCCTTTTCGCATACTAAGTCATTGTTCAATCAATGGTTTGATATTTTTGAAAAACAACCTTGATTGTATCCTGTGCAATCCAATCACTCGTGAATATATAAAGCTTCCTTGTCCTAGACAGCCTTCCACCGTAACTAAATGGGAGATTTATGGATTTGGAGTGAGCAGAATGAGTGGCCAGTATAAGTTGGTTAGGACTTCCGTGCTACAAAGACCTCCGCATTTAAATTTTGTTGAATCTGAGTGCCAAGTATACACTCTTGGAACTGGATTGTGGAGAAGAATCGGCGAATGTGGCCAATTTGAACATCTTGTGGAAAATTCAGTGATGGCACTTGTTTGTGGAAATCTTCATTGGTGGTGGAAAGGTACAGGTGCTTTAGTCCCCACACAAATTTCTCATCTTGATCTTGAAACAGAATCTTTTGGTGCTATTTCATGTCCTTCTAGTGATGATGGTTACAAAGAAAGGTGCCTATCTAGTCTAAGGGGTTGCCTATGTGTTTGCGACAATAGGAATCTGGTGATTGATATATGGGTGATGACGGAATATGGAGATGAGAAATCTTGGACAAAACAGTTCAGAATGCTCAAAGATAATGTTTGGGGTAGTTTAAAACAACTTGACTCTATTCAAGTTTACAGAAATGGTGATATGTTAATGACACGTAGAACGGGTAAGCTGTTATACCACTCCAGCAACACTAAAACTGTTAAACAAGTTAAGTTTGATTCCGACTACAAACTTATCTACCAGATTAGGCTTTACACTCCGAGCTTTCTTTCTCTCAAGACTTTTGCTACCGAAAATGTAAGAGCGTTTACAATGGAGTTGGGAGGGGGAGGCGCGCCCGGTGAGGCGCCGCTGCGTTTATTATAATTATATCTGATTTTTGCAGCTTTCTCTCATGATATGAAAAGCCATATAAGATGGAGACTGGTGTGAGAGTATTTTAGTTTTAGTTATTACTGTATTTGAATTACTTGTTTTAATCAATTTGCCTGTCCTTTTTTAATGTTTATTGCTCTACTTGACTTAAGGGCTTAGCATGCTTTTGATTACTCTATAGTGATAATTTATAATTTTGATAGTCATAAAAATTGATACCCACCTAATTGATTGAATGAATATTCATAAATTTCGGTTTATATGGTGTTGTAATACTTAGTTGTCAATGAAGAGTATTAGAGCATCGGTAACAGTGCCCGATTCAACAGGACGGGACACCGTTTATTAAAAAAATTGATCCACCTAATTGATTGAATGAATATTCATTAATTTCGTTTTATATGGTGTTGTGATATTTAGTCCTCAAGTGGATACTAACTCCCACTCCTTTGCTACTCTACCACGTCAATTGTAGTGAAAAACTAATAACTTTATTTATTCTTGCATGCTCTATCCATGCATAAAAAATTGACAAGTTTTACCATTTTAGATCGTCTATTAAAATTAGACTAATTAGTTTAAAAATAGAAAGTTTTTAACAAATATTGATCCTACACATCATTCTAAATATGCATCCAACAATTCACTAACACTACTTTCACCATATTTTTCCTGTATCTCTTATTTTACCAATTATGTATTAAAACTCGTGTCATTTACAACTTTGTCTATTTTTTTTTGGACGGATGGAGTATTAATTAATAAATTTTCATTTATTCTATGTTAATTATACTCATTTTTATAAACTAAACTTAAGAAATTTTTGGGCCTACCGACACAAGCAGAGCAGAGAAGATAAAAGGAAAATAAAATATTTAATGAATAAAAAAAACTTTATTTCAATTGAAAAAGATAAAAGTAAAAACTGTAATTGGAGAACTTTAAATTTCATCACATTTCGACACAAGCAGAGCAGAGACGAGACGACTACCCATCTTCATCGCTGCAGCGGTACCATTTTGTTTCTTGCCTTACTGAATTTACTTAATTAATTTTTAATTACTGAAGTTTTTATTTTTTAATATAATGAGATGTAAATAAGTTTTGAAGGAAATATATTGTAGGGTAGATTCCCTAAACAGAAATTGATACATTCCTAAATAAATAAAAGTGGGCGTGTCAAAGTTTTTTCGTTGTTTATGATATTGATGAATGTAAGTGGTGGTTTAATATTAATCAACTTTGAGAAACGCATAGCTAACATTTAAATTAGTGGTTGATCATATTTTTCTTGATGTTGGACTTCCCATCTTCTTGATATCATATCCGATTTGAAATAATACAGTTTCATACTAATATTTCTTTTGTTGATCATATTTTCCTTCACATCTTCTTGATATTATTCTATCCGATTTGAAATCATACAACTGTTTGGGTCTAAATAGGGAATACTTTTTCATTTCTAAGTCTTACGTTTGGATAATTTTAACCAAAATTTAGTAAAATTCTAACAACCACAGCATATATACCAAAGAACATGTGCCAGTAAAACCCAAATTATTAAACTCATAGCTTCAAGATCAAAACAACCCAAACAATGAAAAGATCTCTCGCTAAAAATTTGAGATGCCATTAGTTGCGTTGGAATATTTTAAAAAGAAAAATGTTTTAGAGACATAATGTCTCCGAGCCATAATGCCATAATGAGGTTAAAATTATAATCTTATACTATATTATATTTTTAATTAAATCTACCATTTTTTACATCAATCTTTTTGCCCTTACATCTTAAATAAGGATGTGGTAGCTTAATTATGGAATATATATAAATGTGAAAGATATGATTTAAAATTAAAATATATACCTAAAGAAGTAGAATATTAGAGAAATGGGAGATTTATTCATAAATATTTTATTCAACGTAATGTTCCAAAACTAAGGGAATAAATTATGAGATTTGAACTTAATGAATAAATTATTAATTCATTTTATAAAAATACTAATCCTATATTATTTTCTTCTTTTTTCTTATATAAAATATTAGAGTTTTAAGCTCCATTCAGTATATCATTAAATAAATTAATAATAATAATAATAATAATAATTGACTTTATAATTTTTATTATACTACTTCTTTCCTTTCCAAAATTTTAATTTATTTAAATTTTTTATTCTTAGAACATTGCAATCGAACTTTTTATAAATAAATAATTACAAGGCATTTTCTCTTTTGCTTTATAAATAATTGAGTTATTAGCTCAATTCACTATATCATGAAATAAAATTAAGAAAATATGTATAATATATTAATACTAATTGGGTGTAGCTTTTTTTATATCATACTTACTATTCTAAATTATTCAATTTTAAAAATTTAATTTATTCAAATTTTTAATTTTTGAAAAATTATTGTCGAAACTTAGTCAAAATAAATACAATACTAATTGAATTTATTATTTTTATTTTATGTATTTTATAATATTAGTACTCTAGTTTGATTTTTGAGTATTTATTTTTATGTTATTCCTATGTAAAATATATAATATACTCTATTGAATTTCACCGTTAGCTTTATTATTTATTATAGAAATTAGATCACCCCCTAATGATTAGGGCTGGGGAAAAATACCGAAAAATGATATATCGCTCGTATCGTATTGAAAAATATCAAAAAATTATCGAATTTTCGATATGATACGATATTGTATCGTAAGTTTTCGATACGATAACGATATGAATTTCCTTATATCGCGATATATCGTTTTATATCGAAAATACTATATATATCGAAAATTTTCGATATATATCGAAATTTTCGATATATATCGATATTTAACGATATATCGAATTTCGGTACGATATATCGAAATATCGATACGATAACGATATGAAATTTTTTTATATCGAAATTCGATATATCGAAACTTTTGATACGATAACGGTATGAAATTCTTTCATATCGATATTTTCGATACAATACACGATACAATGTTTTCGATACGATATATCGTATCGACCCACCCCTACTAATGATCATGCTAATTGATTTTATCCAAAAATAGCGTTTGGTTATATTTTTCCACATATAAAATATAATTATGGCATAAAGACATGAGAGTATTATGGCATGATGACATTATGTCTCTAAATCACTACTCTTTTAAAAATTCATAAATTAGAGAGGCAAATAAAAATTTCCTTAAATTAGAAATATATTAAAAATTGTTTCCCATAATAACTTAAATCAAAGAAACATTATATATTACGTCCCAAAATTACTTAAATTAGAGGAGAATTGAAAATTGCATCCCAAAATTTCAAAAGCAATTTAAAATAGGAATAAAACAATATAAACATTAACATTGCGTCCCATCATAGCCTCTGCCTTCATCCACCCCATCTCCGCCGCCGTTCCTTCACCGTGATCCACCGCCGGTAACGATCGCCTTCCCTGTGTTATCCAAACATCTCCGCCACTTAAGCAAAACGCTTATTCACTAAGCTTATGGAGAAAAAGGTGAAATTTTTCATTCTCGATTGGATTGGTGTGTTGAGATCGTTTTTGTTGTGTTTGGCATCATAAATGTTAAAACGATTGAGATGAATCGATTCAATTCGGGAAATCGAGCTTGATCTCATGTTTCAATTATAATTGATTTCGTCAGATGAATTAGGTTCAATTCGTTCAATCAGGTTCAATCAGGTCGAGCTTAATCTCATGTATCAATTTTTGGGAATACAATATGATGCTTCAATTGTCTGATCTACAATTTTTTATTCAAGTTATGTAATCATAATTTGTATAATAATTCAATGGATATTCCTCTTGCAAAAGGAGACATGTCAAAATTGTGGAGTTTCTCATTAAACATGGTGCTAGAATTGGTTTAAAATACTGAGGAATTCGCTAAGTTGCACTTTGCAGCTCTAAAAGGTAAGTTATTTTGAAAGACTTTGGTAATATTGTTATATGCTCTATTGTTTCATTGTTTGACATGATAGGGAGCTTATATACTTATTTATGAACTAACTTTCTTAAATCATTAGATTTGCGAATGTGAATAATAGTTTGATTTGTTTAGATATCAAGTTTGGTGATTTAGTTAATCATACTGATATGATATTGAGTTTTTGTACTCCCTCTGTCCCGCTACAAGTGAGGCGCTCCAAATCGGACATTGTTTTGCAAAAATAATAATAAATAGTTAGAGTAGAGATAAAGTAAAGTAAGTAAGATAATAATGTATGAACGACTCTCTTCTATATTATTATCTATCTTACTTTAATTTTTTTCAATTCTAACTATTTATTATTATCTTCATAAAAACACGGCCAGAAAGAAACGCCTCACTTGTAGTGGGACAGAGGAAGTAGTAACTTATGTGTTATGATACATTTCTTATATCAACCTATGATGTAATCTCGTGAGATTAATCCCTTCATTGCTTTCCATTTCGCAGCCAATTTTTTTATTATGCAGTTGTGGACAACCCTCTTGTATATGCAGTCAAGTTTGATCATTTGAATGCCTGAGGTTGCTGCTTGAGTGAGTTATTATTCATTTGAAGCAGTTGATTTCTATGTTTCCCTTTTTTATGGTATTGGTATTCTTCTTGTACTTGTGATATCTTCAGCCACTCTCTTGTTGCAGATATCTTTGAAAATTTTTAACATTACTCTATTTATAAAGTATAAACATGTATGTGAAGCATTATAACTATGTAAATTGCTTCGTTTAACCACTTTAAGCTTATAAAATTGACACAATGCAGATTATACCTGCACTTTAGAAGTTCACTTGTGTGGAAGTCTTATCTGTTGCTGAAATTTATACCTTAATGATCAATTTGTGAACGGGCTAGTCGCTGCTTTTGCTTGAGGTAAAATTCTCAAGGATCTCGACTTTGCTAATTGCAAGGGAGTTGATATAGTTAGTGACTCTTGCTTATCCCTAAAATCAATTTTGTAATTACCACTGTTTTTCTCTAGTGTGAAATGAAGAAGACAGCAAAATCCGAAATAGGGGAAGACTTGTTTCAATATCTACCATCAGAAATCATATTAGATATCCTCTCACGACTCGATGTTCGTACCACTAAGAGTGGAAAGTGTGTTTGTAAGTCATGGCTCGATCTGCTCACTAAACCCGTGTTTGTCAAGTCCCATCTTTCTAAATCCATCCCATGTCTCACTATAACTGAGATTAATCTTAAATTGAAATCAGTGACGCACAAAATGGTGATTGAGCTTGATCTCATTCGTGATTGGCATCGTTTGAATACAGCCTTTGACTTTGATCTCCCTTTTCAAATGCTAATTAATTGTTCAATCAATGGTTTGATATTTTTGAATAACCGCCTTGATCATATCTTGTGCAATCCAGTCACTCGTGAGTATATCAAGCTTCCTTGTCCTAGACAACCTTCCACTGAAACTAAATGGGAGATTTATGGATTTGGAGTGAGCAGAACGAGTGGCCAGTATAAGCTGGTTAGGATTTCCGCGCTACAGACACCTCCGAATTTGTATTCTGGTGAATCTGAGTGTCAAGTATACACTCTTGGCACTGACATGTGGAGAAGAATCGGCAAATGTGGCCAATTTGAACATCTTGTGGAAAGTTCAGTGATGACACTTGTTTGTGGAAATCTTCATTGGTGGTGGAAAGGTACGGGTGCTTTAGTCCCCACACAAATTTCTCGTCTTGATCTTGAAACAGGATCTTTTAATGCTATTTCATGTCTTCCTAGTGATGATGATGACAAAGAAAGGTGCCTATCTAGTCTAAGGGGTTGCCTATGTGTATGCGACAATTGGAATCTGGTGATTGATATATGGGTGATGAAGGAATATGGAGATGAGAAATCTTGGACAAAACAGTTTAGCATGCACAAAGATAATGTTTGGGGTAGTTTAAAATCACTTTACCCCATTGAAGTTTACAGAAATGGTGATATTTTAATGTCACGTAGAACGGGTAAGCCGTTATACTACTCCAACAACACTAAAACGGTTAAACAAGTAAAATTTGATTCACGCGACAAACATGCCTACCAAATTAGGTTTTACACTCTGAGCTTTGTTTCTCTCAAGACTTTTGCTACCGAAAATGTAAGAGCATTTACAATGGAGTTAGGAGGGGGAGGTGTACCCAGCGCCCCCCCTCCGTAGGAGATGGCTGGGCCGGGACGGGGGATGGCCGCTGTTGCGGCGTCGCTAAATGAGCCAGGTGAGGCGCAGCCGCGTTGATTATAATTATATTATGCAATGAATTTGTGCAGCCATTTTGCCTTGACAATACCAGCCTCCAATGACCATATAAATCTGATTTTTGCAGGTTTCTCTCATGGTATGAAAAGCTATATATTAGATGGAGAATGGTGGGAGAGTATTTTAGTTTTAGTTATTTGTTTATTTTAATTACTTGTTTTAATCAATTTGTATGTCCTTTTTAATGTTTGTTGCTCCACTTGACTTTAAGGGCTTGGCATGCTTTAGATTACTCTATAGTGATAATTTAAAATTTTGATATTAAAAAAAAATTGATATCCACCTAATTAATTGAATGAATATTCCTAGATTTCGGTTTATATGGTGTTGTAATACATAGTCGTCAATGAAGAGTATTAGAGCATCCGTAACGGTGCCTGATTCGGTGGGATGGGACACTGTTTATTCAAAAAATTGATCCAATTAATTGATTGAATGTATATTCATTAATTTCGTTTAGAGCATCTGCAATAGGACTCCTGGCGGACATTCCGGCGGATATCCCAAAAACAACTTGTGCTACGTCATAAGGACATCCCACTGCACAATAGCAGACATCCCCAAGGACATCCCGGCGGACAAAAACAATATCAAAATTCACAAATTCACAAATATGCAATTTACGGAATTAAAATTTCGACACGGATACGAGGAAAATGCAACTATTTTATTTCAAAAACCAAAATCGGAAATCGGGATGTCCGCTGCATCACCACAATAGTGGACGTCACGACGGACGACCCGACGGACATCCGTGCTCAGCCGCAAATGAGCTCTCGTCCTCCCCCGACTTCTGTGTCCGCCTCAAACATCGCAATAGCGGATGTCCCGTGCGGACGACACGCTCGCCAGTCGGAAGTCCGCCAGGACATCCGCTATTGCGGATGCTCTTATATTGTGTTGTGATACTTAGTCATCAAGTGGATACAAAGTCCCACTCCTTTACCACTCTACCACATCAATTGTAGTGACAAAAATAATAACTTTATTTATTCTTATATAGTCCATTTGTCCATAAAAGTAGATAAATTTTACCATTTTGGGATGTCTATTAAAATTGGACTAAGTCTAAAAATAGAAAATTTCAAACAAATACTGATCCTACACATCATTCTAAATATGGACGCAACAGTCCACTAATAATACTTCTACCATATTTTTCCTCCATCTTACTTTACCAAATATACATCATTTACCACTTTGTATATTTTTTTTGACGACTATGTTAACTATACTTATTTTTGTAAACTAAAATTAAGAAATTTTTGGGCCTACCGACCATGATTTTATTTACGTAATTTTCAATATTTAGGATTCAAATTATTTAGTTTTTAATTTTTATGATTTAAATTATATAAATTTTTAACTTTTAGGAATTTGTAATGTTTTTTAAATTTTTTTAAATGAAGTTTAATCAATAAATATATCCAATATGTCATATGTTACTCGCATTTTTTTTAATATTTTGATGTCTTAAACTACTTCATTATTTTTATTTTAAGTACGAATTAGGGCCCTTTTTTTAATTTACTTCTATTAGAGTTAATTAAGTGTATCCTTATTAATTTATCTCATTATACTTAAACACTAAAAACTTAATCACAAATTTACGACCTAAAAAATGCGAGTAACATAGGACGTGAGAGTATTAATATGATAATAAAATATGAAATACTACCTCCGTCGCTTAAAAATAGAACAATTCAATTTTTGTCGGTCCCTTAAAAACACAAACTTTCTATTTTGAAACTACTTCTACTATTTTATCTCTTTACTCATACTTCACCAATTGTGTATTAAAACTCGCACCGTTTCAAAAGTTTCTATTTTTCAAGGACAGGGGAAGTACTCCCTTCATCCATGAGACTGGCATAAGTTTTAAGAAATTTTTTAACTTTATAAAATAAAATGGATAGAAAAAGTTAGTAGAATGTGAGATCTACTTTATATATTCCTTTTGGGCCACTCTAAGAGAACCATTTTCCTTTTTGTGATGTCCCACTCTAAATAATAATCCCCCCGTCTCAATTAAGTCGAGTCGTATTCCTTTTTGGGATGTCCCAACTAAGTTGAGTCATTTTCCTTTTTGACAAAAAACAAAATATATAATCATTCTTACCTTATTTCATCAC
Organism: Salvia hispanica; assembly: GCF_029641045.1. Classification (NCBI taxonomy): domain Eukaryota; kingdom Viridiplantae; phylum Streptophyta; class Magnoliopsida; order Lamiales; family Lamiaceae; genus Salvia; species Salvia hispanica. The sequence goes on along the minus strand of NC_142697.1, from coordinate 35,185,396 downwards.
CTATTTTACTCTCTCTTTATTTCTCCTATTTTATTCCTCTCTTTTACTTTTCAACACAATATCTTAATCTTTGTGCCCAAAAGATTTGTCTCAACTTAATTGGGACGGAGATGGAGTACTGCATTTCTAGTTCTAAAATCTCGTGCCGATCTAAAATGTTCCAATTAGAGTGAGACGAATTGAGTATTGATTTTATAAAGAAATATGAGTAGAATCAATTAGTAGAATATGAGGTCCACTTATCAAACCTTCTAAATATGAAGTGAAACATTTCTTGGTGGATAAAAAAAAAAAGGAAAAAGAAATATTTAATGAAAAAAAAACAAAAACTTTATTTCAATTGAAAAAGATAAACGTAAAAACTGTAACTGGAGAACTTTAAATTTCATCACATTTCGACACAAGACGACTACCAATCTCCGACTACTTCCATCTTCATCGCTGCAGCGGTGCCACACTCCACCGCATTCCCTTACAAGGTGAATTATTACAATTTTTTCTTCTTCTTTTAAATCCGGCAGTTTTGTATCTCTCTGTTTTCATGGTTATATGAGTTTATTTTTCGAAATTTCTTGGTAAATCGGTGCTTGTTTTACTCAGTAGTTAGAATAAAGTAGCATCCATATATCAATTTTGTTTCTTGCCTTACTGAATTTGCTGAATTAATTTTCGTGTAATGAGTTAGGGTTTTAGCTTAGCCCCAAAATCAATTTTGAAATTTCCACTTTTTTTTTTCTAGTGTGAAATGAAGAAGACAGCAAAATCCAAAATAGGGGATGACTTGTTCCTAAATATACCATCAGAAATCGTATTAAATATCCTCTCACGGCTCGATGTTCGTACTGCTATGAGTGGCAAGTGTGTTTTTAAGCCATGGCTCGATCTGCTCACGACACCCGAGTTTGTCAAGTCCCATCTTTCTAATTCTCTCCCATGTCTCGTTGTACGTATTCAAAAAATCAAGGAATTAGAGATGGAAAAAATCGTGGATGGGCTTGTTGATCTCAATCGTTTGAATACATTATTCCACTTTGAGCTCCCTTTTCGCATGCTAACTCATAGTTCAATCAATGGTTTGATATTTTTGAAAAACGACATGGATCGTGTCGTGTGCAATCCAATCACTCGTGAATATATCAAGCTTCCTTGTCCTAGACGGCCTTTCTGTAAAACTACATTTGAGATTTATGGATTTGGAGTGAGCAGATTGAGTGGCCAATACAAGGTGGTTAGGATTTCCGAAGAAAGACCGCTACAAACACCTCCTCCCCATCAATATTATAGTGAATCTGAGTGCCAAGTATACACTCTTGGCACTGGACTGTGGAGAAGAATCAGCAAATGTGACGAGCTCCAACATTATGATGGAAATGCAGTGATGGCACTCTTTTGCGGAAAACTTCATTAGTGGTGGAAAAATACGGGCGCTTTAATCCCCACACAAATTTCTCGCCTTGATCTTGAAACAGAATTTTTTAGTACCATTTCGGGTCCTCCTTGTGATGATAGTTACAAAGACAGGAGCATATCTAGTTTAAGGGGCTGCCTATGTGTATGCGACGGCTGGAATCCGGTGTTTTATATATGGGTGATGAAGGAATATGGAGATGAGAAATCTTGGACAAAAGAGTTAAGGATGCTCGTGGATAACTATTTGGGTTGTTTAAGACAACTTGATCCCATTGAAGTTTTCGAAAATGGTGATATGTTCATGTCACGTAGAACGGGTCAGCTATTACACTACTCCAGCAACACTAAAACTGTTCGAAAAATTGATGATGATCTAATTGATTCGGACGATAAGATTTTCTACCAGATGAGGCTTTACACCCCGAGCTTTCTTTCTCTCAAGTCTTTTGCTACTGAAAATGTAAAGAGTGTTTACAATGGAGTTGGGAGGGGGAGGTGGCGCGGCCACCACCCCCCTCCGTTGGTGCTGGCTGGGCCGGGACAGGGGACGGGAGTCGACGGGTCATGGGTCTCTGTTGTGGCATCGCGATGGCCGCTCACTACGCCCGTTGCGGGAAGGCACACCATGACAGGAATAGGGTTTTCGTGCTTTAAATGTGGGGAGAGAGTGTCCATTGTGGGAGTTGTGTTCTGAGACAGAAAAATAGGAGAATGATAACGTGGTGGGAGTCTTGGCTTAGGGAGAAGCCTAAAGTTCATTATGATTTGTGACTATTTCTTAGAGAAAAACCCCATTTACCAAATCTGATTTTAGGTAGCTTCATTCGTGATATGAATATCAACATATTTGATAGAGATGGTGTAATAGTATTTTAGTACTCCTAGTTATTAGTTTATTTTGATTACTTGTTTCAATCAATTTGCCTTTCTTTTTCTTTTTTTTTATGTTTGTTGCTTCACTTGACTTGAGGGGTTGGCATGTTTTTAATTACTCTGAAGTTTTTTATTTTTTAATATAATGGGATGTAAATAAGATTTTTGGTTGTTTATGATATTGATGAATGTAAGTTGTTAATTTCTTTGTAAGTTGTAATTTCTATTCTTACAATTGGATAATTTTAACCAAAATTTAGTAAAATTCTAACAACCACAGTATATATACCTAAGAACAAGTGAACCATATAGCCCAAATTATTAAACTCATAGCTTCAAGATCAAAACAATACAAGCAATAAAAGGACCTCTTACCAAAAAAATGAAGTGTATGTAATAGTTTCAACTTTGACAATAACATAAAAAGCATATGCCACACTACCTTGTTCATGCAACGTCTTCGTTATGTATCAATGGCTCGGGTGCTCTTGTTCGAAGGCATCCTCATCTTGATTCATCTTGAGCGAGGGCATCCTTGTAGTTTAACTGGACGAGGTGATACTCAAACGGAATCTTTAATCTCCCATTATACGAAAAATCTACAGCGTTAGGTCTTTAGGGTCCTCGATTATCTTGGCCAGGGTTTGCAAGAAGGCTGCCAGATCAGCACCATATATCACGCGATGATCTGCTGTTACATTTACCTAGCAGAGTCGAGAAGTTCTTAGTTTAGGTTAATCACATTTAAAGTTTCAATATAACTGGATATCACGAGCGTGATCTTACCTGCATCTGAGTTTTCAGTCCGATCCGGCCATCCTTTGTACCAACAAGAGACGGTTCAGAAGCACCGACAGCCATGATTGCACCCTATGGAAATCACATATATGGTTCGTTATTTCCTAATATGGTGCAGCAAAATGATATTTCTACGGGCAACACAATAAATTCTTTCTCGAATTATGTATGAAAAGCTTACAGTTCCCGGTGGCAAAATAGCATCAAAACGATCCACGCCAAACATTCCGAGGTTAGACAGTGTGAAAGTTCCTGTGAAGCAATGAGACAGCCATGGTAAGTGTAAATCAACTGCAACGAGCGGATTTCAACCAATGAGGTTAACAAGTTACCCGAATTATATTCTTGGGGCTGGAGCTGCTTCGCTCGTGCCTTATCAACCAATTCCTTCCACTTTCTCGATAATGAATAAATATCAATCTAAGACGAAAGGGGACGACAAAAAGGATGAGCAAAAGTGAAAGAAGACAGCCAACACAAAAAACTGTCCAGGAAACTTGATAAAAGACAAGAGAGTATTATGGACCTTGTCAGCATCTTGAAGTACTGGTGTGATCAAACCACCGTCTATGGCTACTGCTACTGCAATGTTGATATGACTGTTATACGTAAAGCTCTTTCCGTCTCTGCAGCTGGAGTTCACAACAGGGTGCTGGACCAGAGCAAGTGCCGTTGCCTTGGCTAGCAATGCTGTCATAGTCACTCCTTTAGACTTGATCTGATAAGGAATCGGGAAATATTACAACAAGCCATACAATCTGATCCACAAAACCGAGAAAACAAGCATTTCTAAGAAGCAAACCCTATTGAAATTACACCAATTCGATCAATTCCCAAACCGATTTTGTCTATGCTGCAAATTATTCCCTCTTGTGTCATTTTCATAAAACTTGTTTCTTCAACAAAAAGCAAATGAGATCATGTCTTATATCATCTATATAACTGCTCAGTCTTATACTAACTTCAACAAACTTATCTAATCCATCAAAAACTGAAAAGACAAGCATTCCTTTGAAGCAAACCTATTGAACAACACCAATTCGATCCATTCCCAAACCAATTTTGTCAAGGTCAAAAGAACTGCAAATTATCGTAACCCTGAAACTCATTTCTTCAATAAAACTGCAAACGAGGTCATGTTTTATATTGTCTATATAAACTTCTAAGCATTTCATCACACATTTTCTCAAGAACTCCTACTAAACTTCTAAATACTCTTCGGCTCTTCCTCTTATTCAATTTACGAACTGAGTTAAGCTCCTATTCACATAGAAATTATCTAAAACCTCCACAAAATCGAAACTTTAATAGTAATTCACCAAGAATTGATCTAAAACCTCCACAAAATTGAAACTTTAATAGTAATTCACCGAGAAAACGAAAAACTAAGCAATGAAATGAAACACCATTACCTTCTTGTATAAAGCATCAAGAGCATCTGTTGTGAAAGTATACCCCACTCTGAATGTCGGCACGGCCAAGCTCTCAACCATGTTCCTACTCACAGCACTCTGCATCGTCGTGAATGGCACCACGGAGCCCAATTCCACGCCACTCGGTGTAGCCACCGCAGCTGCAGCAGCCACCGTGGCAACCTCATTCACAGCAGCCTCCACATCCTTAGCCACCACTCTCCCATTTGGCCCGCTCCCAACAATTCCCTTCAAATCCACCCCCAAATCCTTCGCCAGCTTCTTCGCGTAAGGCGACGCCACCACCCTCTTCCCCCCTTCAGACGCCGGATGCACAGCCGACCCCACAGCAGCCGAATTGCTGCTGACACTAGCTACAGCAGCAGAAACTGGGCTCGGCATTTCATCAAGCACCGTCGGGGCATCGTTGCTGCCAGCAGCGGCGGAGGCTGCTGAAGGGGCGGGAGAAGACGACCTTTTCGATTGGGCGAGGGCGATTTCTTCCTCAGTCTCGGCGAGGAAAGCGATGGTGGATCCAACCGCAGCTGAGAGGCCCTCGTCGACGACAATGGCGGCCAAGTACCCATCGTAAAACGACTCCACGTCCATATCCGCCTTGTCGGACTCAACCACGACGACTGATTCGCCCTTAGCAAGCTTATCCCCTTCCGATTTGACCCAAGACACGATCTTTCCCTCCGTCATCGTGGAGCTGAGCGCCGGCATGAAGATTTCGCGGATCTTGGATTGAATCAGATGGGCCTTTCGGGGGAGGTGGGCGGCGCCGCCAAGGCGGCGGCGGAGGGCGGGACGAGCGGTGGGGACGAAGGAAGTGTGGAGAAGGTGGGAATGAGCCATGGTTTTAGTGAGAGAGAATTGGGGAGAAGGCAGAGAATGTGTTTGATGAAATGGGTGTTAGAGTATTTGCTGTGAAGAGGGAAAAGAAGAGGGAAAAAAAGAGGGTATTTTTCTTGAATTCATCGAAGGAAAGGAGGCGGATATTCCTAAGCTCAACTAACTTTACCGGTAATGTCAAGAAATAATGAAGAGAGTGTGTAATCTGTGTGTTCATTTTTTATTTTTTAATTGCAATTTATTTTATTTTGTTCATTAATACTCTCTCTGTCGGCGAATAGGAGTCATGTTTTGTCATTTTAGTCCATCCGCGATTAGGAGTCCCAGATCATTATTACTATAAATGGTAAGGAGTCATACATTCTACTAACTCATTGCACTCATATATCATTTAAAACTAATACACACAAGTGGGACCCACATTCCACTTATTTTCTTCCATCCATCTGTGTCGGATGGAAATGAGACTCCTATTCGCGGACGGAAATTGTAGGTTGAGTGTGAAGTAGATTATGGTTTACCTAACTTTAACTTTTGGGTTAGAGCATATGAACTATTCATAACATCTTTTTTATTCCGATAATTGATTGATTATAATCGAATAACCAATGAAAACATTAGGTAATGATCATGTTAGTTTCTAATTTAGACTATGGTCTCTAATTCAAAACTTGGTGCTCTACAAAAGTATTCCATGAGCATTAATGAGTTGATGAAATGAAACTCCAATACACAATTGATGTAGTAATTGAGAAACTAGAGCAAAATTTGAAACATTTGTAACCGTAGAAGGTACAAAGTTGCACGGTTGCACCTCCTTTTACTCGACCACGATGGGAGTGAAAACAGAACTACGAGTATTTTCTATCCTATTCTGCTGTAATTTTATAATTGGTTAATCGACAAATTAATTCGAATTATTAACCGAATCGACTGATTACTTAGTGTTAATGTTTCTAAGCACTTTTGTATTTATAAATAATATTTTATATTTCTATTAAATATTATTGTTTTCAATAAATTTGAGGATTATGAAAGTTTTTCATTTCATAGCTTTAATCATATGATTAATTTTATAAATCAAGTTTAATTTTTATTTTGTGTTAAAAAATACCTCACTCAATAAGTAGTGAATTTTTTTTTGTGTCAAAGAAAATAATACGAACATAGAAGATGAAAAGACCTTCTTTTGAAAGGCATAGTAAAGGGCTCTTTTCAAACATGCTATGAATCTCATTTAGGTTCGAAATTGTGCTTGATATACTAGTTTCACGAACTTATAAAATTGAATTATCAAAAATGTTTCACTCAAAAGTGGCTAAACCTAGATGACACATTTTAATATTCAACTTAAAAGAATTGATCATGACACAAGAAAATGAGGAATTTAAGCCCACCAAGCAGGCGCAGCAAGTACCATGAAATAAAAGACGTATCAGAGTATACAATTCCTAATTGGATTTGTCAAACCAAATTCAATTTTTTTTTATAAATATAGGTTTAATATATAAATTGTCTAGTACGAAAAATATGGCACCATATGACTACCCCAACTTGAATATAATGTGAATTTAATTGGATTGCTTTGAAAATTAAAACGCACGTGGATAAATAAATAAACATGCCTATGAAAACTCCAAAGTGGCACTTTCATTTTGATTTTTATTCCGAAAATAAAATCTCGAAAAGGGTTTTCGATATTCTTGATGAAATCTTATCCACCGACAGAATATTTCTTTTTACCTTCGAAAAATAGAATACATTTTCTCATGTAATACTATGAACTTGTTAAAATGAATATTTAGTCGATAGAGTAAATGAACTTGCAATGATAGTGGAGTACTATTAGTTTGAAAGTTTGCGTAGTACTGGAATATGTAAAAAAAAATCAATTTAAATTGTTAGAAATTTGGAACGTGAATCCTATTTTTTTTAAAAAAATTATGAAAATTATGTGGTTACAAGACTAAGCTAGAAATTTTATATGCATTGGTGTCAAACAATAATGCTTTGGTTTTTGGATGTTTTTGTTCATCCCAACTCTTTTAAGCATCACCGGTCCCATTCATTAGAATTTTTGGTATCACCCTATTTATTTTCAAATGTCCCTTTATGCGAACTTTGGCTTCATGCCAATTCATATGTTGGATCCGACATGGTGCAATTACAAAAAAAACTTTTAATTAACTGATAACAGTATATGATGGCAGACGTTTCACTGTATTAAACCCTACAAATCATATTATCGAATCGAACTATTGTACAAGAATTGTAGCTCAAAATAAAATAAATTGATGAGAGTTACTTGAATAAACACATAGATTTGGACTTAACATTATTCCATCATTTCAAATTCCCAACGAAGTCAATGGTCGCAATCAAAAGAGAAAAAGTCTTGATCATATTGTATTAAATTCATCCGACTTAAATGAAGTCGTTTTCAACCCCCACTTGTATTATTCTAATACATACAAGCTGTGTTTAATTTTCTTTTAATGATCAAATTTACCTTAATTTTTTAGTGATTTTTCTTTCTATTTTTGATTAAGTTAATTTACTTCATATTTTGTAACTTTGTCAACCATATCCCAGTAATTTCATTTTATTAATTCTAGTTTAACCTATGCAATTTGAATTAAATTTATTATTGGAACTGTCAAAGATATGACACGGTCTCCAAATAAATTTAATGTCAAAATTATAGAAAAGACTTTATATTTACAAGAATCGATGGAGAGAGTGAGATTTAGAGAAGCATCCAGGTTGGTTGGAAGATACCCACTCCCAACTCAAAGTCAAGATCGCAATAATTCAACTTTTTAATACACAAAATTACACTAAAATAGAGGCAAAGTATGAATAGATTAATTAAATGAAACTAGCAAATAGTTAAAAAGAGTAAAGATTCTCAATTTCGATTTCAGAAAATTTTTAATAATCCGGATATTTTTCAGATAATGTGTCCAATCAATTACAATTACAAGCAATGACAAATTAAAAATTCTCAATTTCAATTAAAAAAAAAAATCAATAATTCAAATATTTATCAGATAACGTGTTCAACCAATTACAATTACAGAATAAATATCCAAAATAACTAAATTTATAATCGATTTACAGAGCCCAAAGAGTGGTAGCAAGTGGTAAAAATAAATAAATAAATAAATAAATGGTGTATTAATTTATTGAGCCAAAAAATATAAAATTTGTGCAAGAAATTAAGTAATGAATTGACATCCATGGTGAGAGATGAGATGGTGATATATATATATGGATTGACTTTCAACTTAGAAAGGATCTTTCTCAATTTGCATCTGCCTTCTCTTTAATCTAGTGAGTTTCTATCTATTTTTAGCTGTCTTGATTTTGTTGGATCACTGCTTTTCTGCTACTCCTTTTTGGGTTCTTGATTTTATGCTTTGATTCAATTGCTCTTGAATTTTATGCTTTGAATTTTCTTGATTTGTTAGCTTTGATTCTTGAATTGCTTTGCTCTGAGCTGAATCCCCTGATTTGATCGAAAAAGGAATTAGGATGTGACTCTGAGTTCTCTGAGAATGTTGGGAACTAATAAAAAAATAATCTTTTTCTTATTTAGAGAATAAATATATGAAATCTGTTTTTCTATGTTTTGTTTGGTGATTTGGGATTTCTTGTAGTTGAGAAAAGAAACAATGAAAAACAGAGATCCTTAATTTCCTCTTATTAAGTTGAAGCAAATTTACTTCTATTGGTGTTTATCTTATAGCTTGGCAGTAGAAATCAATGATTGAATAAGTAATATAAGTTCCTAATTACAAATTGATAGAATATTATTTGGATTTAGCAGAATGATTTACTTTCTCTTTATCTGGTTTTGCTGAGGGAGCTGATTTTAGGTCATTTTGATTCTAATTGGGGATAATTTGTCAAACATGGTAAAGATGCAAGCTTGATTTGTGGATAACACCCTTCACTAGGTAGAGATTATTAGTTTTTCTCGAAGCTCTTCTCGTTCGTGTCGTTCCCCATCAATTCGAAATCTATTTGCTTCCAACTATCTGCATCTTTGAAAGGCTTGAAATTCATGCTGCTGTGGTTGTGGAAAGTCGTTGAGGCGTGCTTGTCGTGTATGCTATTCATCGCCGTGTTGGTTTTTGGTTTGTTTATCACCTGACTTCTGCTAAAGCTTTTGCACCTTTCCTACTATGATTGCAGATTTAGTATCTCACGTTGCGAATTCTAAACTTAATATGGACCCCGACGAGAGGCTATGTGCAGAAACGTGGGCAAAGTCTTCATCGGGTCATGAATCACTCAACACGGATACAAATAACCGAACGTTCACAGATTTTGATAGACACCACCCGAAGTGGGAAGAATCCTCGTTCAATGGCTGCGTTGTAAGGACTTCAGGCCAACAATTTTCTGGTTTCGAAGGGTCATTTGCGTCTGACGTTGATAGCCAGAGGCAAAAGAAGGATCTTCATGGTAAGCAGATACCCGAGGCTCATGGGTCGGGTAATATGCAGAATTGGGATCCGAGCGCCATGCTGAACAATCTCTCATTTTTGGAGAAGAAGATTCATCAGCTGCAGGATTTGGTCCAGTTAGTTGTCGGGCGCAGAGGCCAAGCTATGAACCAAGCTGACGAGATCTTGGTTCAGCAACAGCAGCTTATCACGGCTGATCTCACCTCGATTATAGTTCAGCTGATATCCACCGCAGGGAGCCTTCTCCCGTCTTTGAAGAACTCCGAGAGTTTGGCAAGCCAGCTCGGCCAATTTGGTGGGATCACGACTGACAATGTTGTCCATAACAAGATGGAGGAACGCCATGATCCAACGGGCGTTTCTGAGGATCATGAAATGAAGAGCGATGACGATGCTGAGGAAGGAGAGAATCTCCCTCCTGGCTCGTATGAAATCCTGCAGCTCGAGAAGGAGGAGATTCTTGCGCCTCACACCCATTTCTGCACGATCTGCGGGAAGGGGTTCAAGAGAGACGCCAATCTACGGATGCACATGAGAGGCCATGGAGACGAGTACAAGACTCCGGCAGCCCTAGCCAAGCCCCATAAGGAATCGAGCTCGGATCCGATCTTCATCAAGAGGTACTCCTGCCCTTACGTCGGCTGCAAGCGCAACAAGGATCACAAGAAGTTTCAGCCTCTTAAGACGATCTTGTGCGTGAAGAACCACTACAAGAGAACCCACTGCGACAAGAACTACACCTGCAGCCGCTGCCATGCGAAGAAATTCTCGGTCATTGCAGATCTGAAAACGCACGAGAAGCATTGTGGGAGAGACAAGTGGCTTTGCTCGTGTGGCACGACCTTCTCTAGGAAGGATAAGCTCTTCGGCCACATTGCCCTCTTTCAAGGCCACACCCCGGCCATCCCTCACGAAGGAGCCGGACCGTCTGATCAAGGGCAAAGCAAGAGTGAAGCAACAAATAAAGTCGAGCAACTGGACTTCAACTCGTGTCAAGGTTTAATGGAGGTAGAAAGGTCCCGAGACGACCCATCAAACTATTTCTCGCCTTTGGGTTTTGACACGAGTAGTATGGCCGGATTTCAAGAATTCCCCCGACCTCTATTTGAGGATGCAGAGAGCTCCTTCTCGTTCTTTCTCTCTGGTTCTGGCAACTACTCTCCGAAGAATGGAAGGTACGCTGCTCCAAACGATCTTGAATGAGCCGTTCTCATTCTCGGTTAACGTAGCTTTAAGTACTGTGTATCAATGTGTTATTTCTTTGACATCAAATAAATCTTTCTGTAGAATTATTTCCATGGTGATCTACCAATTCTGCTCTTTTCATCAATGAGAAAAGCATTTAAATTCATAATTTTGCAGATTCTTGTAATTATATGTATAAAAATGCTTTGTGACAACAGATCAAAGTAAAACTTCCATTTCCTTATATCTATTACGAAAATATAGTAACATACATTGAGCAATTGAGAAGCACTCAAATTTAGGGCATAAACTCTCAGCAGCCTAAGCTCTCATCTGTCTGAAATTGGAGTTGTGCAGCAGTATCAGCTTCAAACCTTTAGCTCCGTCTCCCGATCTTGTGGCCTTCTTCATGGGGCTCGGGTAGTATTTCTCCTTAAGGACTGGTGCGAAATTCTCTTGGAGAGCTGTCGGAATACAAGAACCTCGCTGAGAAAGGGTTGACAAGACTGGTGCGAAATTCTCTTGCTGTTTCGCAGATGACACCCTGCAACGGATCATAATCAGTTGGACGCGTTTGCAAGCTCAAACAGACTGTTTAAAGGAACTGTATATAGATAGAGACGCGCTTACCTCGGCCATGGCTTTGATCTTTAAAGTGACATCATCGCTGAGAAGGACAAGTCGCCGGTCCATTGCTTGCTTAAAGAAGAGAGCAGATTCGAGGATGTGGTCTGCAGCGGTTGGAGTGACGATTTCTTGCAGAGTATAGGGAGAGAAGGGGACTGAGCCAACAGAGAATGCACATTTTTCCTCGCTTAACCAGCGGGCAGAGGCAGCAGCAGGCGGAGTTGGTGGGACGAGCCTGCTCTCCTCTGCTGAGCTCTGCACGTGAGTCCAACACGTTGTTGAAGCCATACATTCTTCAATCCATTGCAGCGCAGAAGAAGCCTCTGTCATCCTTGATAGGAAACTAGCACGCCTCACCATGCAGTCGAGCTCCCTCAAAACTGAGATTCAGAAGAGAAATGCATAATTCATCTAAATCGAAGAAAAGTTTCATTTTTACAAAGGAGAATGCTGGATCAAATCATACCGATTCTTGGAATGACCAACGAAGTTCCTCGGAGACCTCTCAACAGCTGCAGCTCTCTCCTCGACTTCTTGTTCAGCAGACAACCAGTGTCTACTACAATAATCCACCTGTTCCCACTCGCCTTGGAGTGATCAACACATGTTCCTTCTCTCTCCGTGCATTCACGAACTGGAGGTGTCGGTGTGGACTTATCATCACCGCTGGAAACCACAGGCAGCGGAAGAAAAGGTTCCCTTTCTGCTGCCTTGAAATCACAATGGCTTTTGGAAGCTGATTTCAGTTCCTGTAGAATAACGCGACGATCTATCTTCAAGGGCTAAGGTTTATGCAAGTTCGAACGCCTAACTTCTCGAGAGATCCCAACATTCTTGATGGACTTAAGCAGATGGTTGTTCGGAGTCATGTTCTCCTTGTCTGAAGTAAAACTTTCATAGTCTGAGACTGATTCACTCTTCAAAGCCTGGTCGAATTTCGATCCCAGGGATCTAACTAGACAGGAATCGGGGGAGGCGTTCTCCTTCTTCGGGGTGAAGTTCTCTTCATCCTTATTCTGACTAGAACCACATTGATCTTTCACCATTGGTTTATTCACACGATCTTCATAGAGAAGTGATCTGACCTGCGTGCTCATATGAATGCTCGTGCAGGCCGCCTTGGTTCTGCTGGTTCTGATTTCACCAAATGTTCATACCTAACCTTTTCTCCGAGTTGATCTCAGAAGCCTCCACGATTTCCGTCAATGGAATGCGGCCTTGCTGACTGCTGTAGAATTCATTCTCATCGTTGCATATCTCAGACGGACTGACAACCTCCACTTCATCTTCTGGCCGTGGAGTCGTTGTTGCCTCGTCACATATCGGCCGAACCTCCATAGTTTCACCTAGATCATTCCCTTCATTATCCTGAAATTCAAAATGCATAATGCATAAAAGATTAAATCTTGACATTTACAAAAAAAACCACATCCCTAAACCCAACCATATTACATGATCTCTCACCTCTTCTGCTTCTTCATCACCAGAAAATGATGCATCCAACGACAACAGCTGACCACCGGAGATTTCATTTTCATCATTGAACATTTATATGATTTATATCATTGAACATTTTCATCATCCAACAGCTGACCAACGGATGAAATGAAAGTGAGGTTGCAAAAGAAGAGGGAAACTGAAGTAGTTGGGTGTATGATTTATTATTCAAAGTTAGGCGATAGGCATTTAACTCTATTTATTATTTACGAAATAATTTATAATATTTTATATGCGTGCTATAATGATTGAGATCGTCTCATAAATCAATTAAAACAGTAATCAACAGTAGCATCAAAGTTATTCAAAATTGACAATATTCGGTTGAACAGATTCAGCTGCACAGCCTACACTAATCCATAATTTTTAAAAAATAATGCGAAAACCTGAACAAGCATATCATCGATCAAGTTATGTGCAGTGAATAGCGATTTCTCAAATACAAATGCAGCAAACAACCAGCACTTCCAAATATCCACTACAGCATTACTCAGGCAGCCACAATTACTCAACAACGCCAGAAAACGAAACAAATTCGAGCTCTCTACTTTACAAAAATTCGAGGCAAATAGCTAACCTGAAACGCGTTCAGTGGCGGTAGCTGAAGAGCTGAGTCCGGCGACGGTGGTGGAAACTGGAAAGCGGGCCGGGGGTGTCGGATTTGGCGGTATCCACCGGCGCCGACTGAAGTACTGTGAATTGAAAGCTCCATTTTTTCAATGGATCGAATATATCTGTCGGTGACCCGACCCGACCCGACCGGATTGGGAAATGGGGTATATGGAATATTTACAAACAAAGGCCCAAAACCTTGATAATAATAGGCCTACTGCAAATTCCTATCATATTTTAACCAGTGTAAATTTTAGTTTTATTTTCTTAGTGCGAAGCACTTTGTCTAATTATGTTCGACTAAAAATGATAGTAGTATGAGTAATTTTTTATGAAAGTGTTGATAGATACGGTCTCCTTTACTCAAGTACTTATAATGATATGTTCATAACAAAAGTACTAGCTATGGTCTAGTATGTAATATTAATATGTTCATAATACTAGCTAATTTTTATTTATAAGTATGGATAACTCTTCTCCTTATCAGGTTTTTAAAGAGGATAAGTTACTAATAACTAATATTGTATGGGCTGGTAGTAGAGCGGGTCCAAATTGAGAATGAGTTTCTTTAATCCTACAAATGGAAGTCCGATGTTTATTCAAACCCACATCGATGATGGATCTCTTGTCTCTAGTCTTGTCTATCTCACGTTTGAAAGTCCTATGTATTCCAGCTCACACATGCGCTGGAGCGTGTTAAAGTGAGTGACCCATTTCTAAAACTCCCTCGGTCCCACTTTAACTCGCACGCGATACCAAGTACCACTAGTTTATAAATTCATTAGAGGCCACAATTCTTCAGTTAGCTCATCACAATCAAGCAATACGGTTGTTCTCGCTGCGGTCATCACACGGCATATAGTGTTTGTTTTTATGTGAACATATAATTGTATTTTGATAAATGCTTTACATTTTGAAATTTGAAAGTTACAAGTTTGGAATTGAATTAAACGCATTTTGTTATTTTGACCCATTTAATATAATTAACACATTTTTTTTCTTTTATTTCTATTTTATATACTCTAATTAGTTGAGCTTTGTAGTTATTATCAAGACTATTATTGTATTACCTAATTAGGGTATATATTATTGTATTACCTAATTAGGGTATATAATTGTTTTTTAGAATTTATTATCACTTTTAACAAATAATTTTTTTGAAAAGGTTTATTACATAAAAATTGATTGTTAGAGTTGAAAAAGTCTAAAGTAGGATATATAATTCTGATTTTTTTTTGTCATTTTCAGAATTATTACTATCAAATATGATGTGTTATAATATACTAATAACTTCTCAACGTATATTTTGGTCAGATAATTAAGTATGTATTTTAATTACTACTACTATATAGATTGATGCATTATGTGTGGTGTAGAGCTATATTGAAGTAGTCTTGAAAGCATATAAATTGTATTCATGCATGCCATTGCGTTGACTTCACTCACCCGAAACAGACTCGACCTTTGTTTGTGGAAAATTCATAATAAAACAAACGATGATATTATAGCTACCATACAACTAAAAGAAGTTGATAGATTGAAAGCTAAATATGAATATCTTATTCACTCACAATAAATTTAGTTTTTAACGTACAAATTACAGCTTAAGTACATGTACACCTATTGCTAGGAGTATAATGATCCTACCAACTAAACTACCATTTGTTGCCATAAGATTAATTAGATTTGGGTAGGATACTTGTCCTTTTTAACTAATCTAATATATATAATTGGACCCATATTTTCTTGATAGGAGTATTATTTTTTTACTAAAGTCCATAAGTCCTAGATAAACATTAAATGTGTTAGCTTCTTGTTATAATCATATGTTTTCTTTCATATTTAACGATTCAATCATAAATTAACGCTAAACCACGAGTTAAATATGGACCAAAAACTAACACAGTTAAAATGTGTAGGTCCAAATAGGTGTCTTGTGATGTACGAGACCAATTTTGGACTTTAAATTGCGACTTACTATTAATTTTTGACAGAACCGCAAAACATGGACAAAAACATATTATTAAGAAGAGTAAAGGTCAATTTTGGTCCTAAACATATGACCAAAATACAAATTATGTCCAAAACATTCACTTTATGAAAATTGGGTCCATAACAAATGAAATCTTTGTCAAAGTGGTTAATTTTTTACGGTTCCGTCAAAAAACTAACGGTCATGCCACTGTGTAATTAGCGTCGAACGATAGTTTTTTGACGGAACTGTCAAAAAAATGACCACTTTGACAAAGATTTCATTTGTTTATGGACCTGTTTTTCAAAAAGTGAATGTTTTGGACCAAATTCGTATTTTGGTCATATGTTTAGGACCAAAATTGACCTTTACTCTATTAAGAACCAAACATTTTTTAGAGCAATACTAGCCAATTATGGACTTTAGTCCATATATAGTCATTTCCATATCCACTACAGTTACACAAAAAATCTATCACATGAAACCATCCATGGAGATTTGCATGTTTTATTTTGGTGTTTTGTTGTTGATGTCAAGCTACTTATCCCTCACCTCTTCCACATCACACTTCAATCTCACCACCGATCAATACGCTCTCACTATTTTGAAAAACTCCTTTGTTTCCGATCCTAATGCCATCTTGCATAAAAATTGGTCAATTCACACTCCCATTTGTGGATGGATTGGTGTGTCTTGTGGCATCAAACACCAAAGGGTTACTGCCCTAAACCTCTCAAGCTTCGAGCTCCAAGGCACCATCCCTCTGCATCTTGGAAACTTAACGTTTCTTCGGGTTTTAGACATCAGCTCCAACAGTTTCACGGGCGTCTTGCCATCTGAGCTGTCTAAGCTGCGACGTTTAGAACTGATAAACGTCGCAGCTAACAACTTCACCGGAGAGATACCACCATGGTTCGGAGCCTTATCCCAGCTCCGACACGTGGATTTGAACAACAACAGCTTCTCCGGCAGAATCCCTTCTTCTTTATTCAATATTTCGAGGCTTCAGAGTCTGAATATGAGCCTCAATCTTCTCGATGGAAGCATCCCAAACAACATATGCAATATTACTTCAAGATTAAGAGAATTCAATGCCTATAAGAACCAACTTGAAGGGGAAATTCCAAGAAATATAGGCAAATGCAAAGAGCTTGAGGTGCTGCAATTGCAAAACAATAGTTTCAACGGCGATATACCGAGTGAAATTGGAAGTTTGAGTATGCTCAAGATTTTGTATCTAGGGGAAAACGAATTCAAAGGTATATCGCAATTAATTCTTTAAATACACTCTTTTGTTTCACATGACTATATGATTTAAATGCAATTTCATGCATAAATCGTTTGATGATTTGATGTTTTCAGGTGGAATACCAGAGCAATTTGGCAACCTCACTTCTCTGAGAGTGCTACACCTTGGGTATAATCACTTGACAGGCATGTTTTCGAATTGAATAAAACACCAAAGAATTTTATTTGATGTTTAATTAAGTTTTACCGAGATTGGCTTTTTTAGTATTCATCAGTACCTTTGATATAATGACTTTTATGTCTCATATAGAAAATCAGCTAAAATTTATTTAAATTAAGTTACTAATTTTGCATATTTATAAACTTTTTTTAAAAACTTCTGTTTTTCGCAGCTCAGTTCCTCTTTCGTATTAATGCGTAGTTGTGTACCTCTCACATTAAGGGTCTTCACAAAATTACATTTTAAAATTTTGAGCAAAAATCGATTTTAAACCTATTACAAATCCAGTATGTTATTCTTGTTGTGAGGGCAAACAATTCCCACATTAGAAAATGAACAAGAGTTACAAGCATGTAAATGGGCTACTGCAACTCTATTAGTATTAGGCCTTTTGGGGAGTACCCCAAGAGCAAAACCGTGAGAACTTTGCCCAAAGCGGACAATATCATACTAATGTGGAGTTCGGGTGTACGCCACCAATCCCCAACACTCGTAAATATATATTTAATAGCCAAAGTCACAATATTTTCAGGCAATTTATTGATTTATTATGATTTTATGAATCGTTTTTAATGTTTTCAGGACTTTATGGATTGGACTTTATTTGTGTTTTCATGATTTTGTAACATTTTAGTTAATCGAAAGTTTTGACTCTCTAACTATTAAGTGAATAAAATTTATATACTCCCTCTGGCCTATTATAAATAAATAATTTATTATTGAATGAAATTTAAGAAAAACAATATTTATTGTGATTATTAATTTTTTTTACACAAGATTTAAGAAAAACAATATTTATTGTGTTTAGTGTAAAAAAATAAAGTAAGAGAGATAAAAGAGTACTCCATTCGTCCAATAATAGATGACATAATTAGAAGATGACACAAAATTTAGGAGATGTTATTTTATGTGTTAAGTGGAAAGAGAAAATATTATATTTATATTAACGTGAGAGAGAACCTTTTCAAATAAAAGAAATGTGACATCTTTTATGAGACAAAGTAAAAAAAAAAACGGGTGACATCTATTATGGAACGCGGGAAGTATTAAATATGAGAAATAAAATAATAGAAAATAAATACGTTATTTTTAAAAAATAAAATAAAAACTAATCATTTATAATTGAATATAAAGAGTATATAATGGACACAATATTTTTTCAATTCTCAGCAAATTACAAGATTGCCCAACTTTTTGGCTAAAGCAAAACGTTTAAACGTTTTAGTGCTTTTACTGTCTATCATCTTATTTTGATCATGCCCTCCGCCAGCATAGAAAAGGGGGTACAATTGAACCCCAAATCAGTTAATATTACTAACATAGTATTGAGATCAATATTAAAAAACTCATTGGTGGTGCATTGGATGTCGTGGTCTCTACTCTAAGTGGATATCTAAGTTCTATTCTTCCTTGTCTCATCCGTCTATGTTCCTATTTTTCTATAGTTTATCGTTCTGTGTCTCTATTTTTGTATAATTATCTGCTGTAGATTTGTTTTTAAGTTATTTTTTTTATGTTCTTTCTTTGTTACTATTTTGTGGTAGTTTATATTTAGTATATAATTTATTTTACCTTATTTATATTTTAATGTACTATTATTTTTGATAGGTTGTATGTTTATTTATTATACAATTTGTACTCCAATTTAAAATGTTTGGATCCGCCACTGTCCGTACTGCGATCAGATTCCAATTATGTGGTAATTTGACGATTTCAGGTGGAATATCAAAGCAAGTTGGGAATCTCACTTCTCTGATAAAGCTAGTCCTTGCAGATAATCACTTCACAGGCATGTGTTAGTTGAATAAATATAATATTGCTTCTCTTCACTATAATCTGACATATTATATCATTTTGAGTTTGTTGTAGTTTAATACTCTCTCCGTCCCAGAAATTTGTCACCTATTTCCGATTTCGTCTAACCCTAAAAATTTATCACCTTTCACTTTTACCATTTTTCGTAGTGGACCCTACATTCCAGTAACTCATTCATACTCACATTTTATTATAAAACTAATATATAAAAGTATGACCCATGTTAAGGTTATTTCCCTCAACGAATATCGACGGCGATGCTCGTCGACCTAAAGTAACGACCGACGCCCTTCGTGAAGGGACGAGCAACGGAAGCGTGCGTGTAAAATATCAATTCAATTAAATCAAATAATCAAGATCTATTTAGTCGATTATTTAGACAAATTCTATTCGCGCAATTATTATATGTATCATACTCATAACTCAAATAAATCATGCTTTAAATTAATTAAAACCTAAAACATGCTTTTCTACGGTTCAACTATTTTACCTTGATGATTCTCCAAAGAATCGAAGATAGGTAACGCCTTCTCCATGTGAAGATCTTCAGTATTAAACCACAGATCTTCTGTCTGTTTCCCGGACTGTAAAATGATATCAGGGTGGACGAATCTCACCAGTGTACTAGGACTTAAATAAAGAAGACGGTAAACCTATCTCACGGAGGAGAGAAAAATCGCCCCTTTTCTATGTAGAGAAGGGTACGAAAATTTTGGAAGGAAACAAGTGTGTTTTCTGTCTCCTTTATTCTCCTATTTATATTAAGTCACATATTGGGCCCAAACAGAGATCTATGGAAGGCTTTGGATATGGCCTCCTCCAATTAGCTGTTATCTAATTAAATTGCACCCCTACTTAATATAAGCTTTTAATTGGAATATTACAAGCAGCCACTACAGAAGTAATATTGCACTCCCCATCCAAATCCGAAATTATAAGTAATCCGGGATTCCGTTGCTTGTTATTTATTTCTCACGCTTAAGATAGAAACAACCATTAATTAATTAATGTTTGCTATGGACTTAATTAATTAATATCTTATTAACTCCAACTAGCTAGGTTCCGAATAATAAAACCTTATTTCAAGCTCCTCTTGGGGATGTTATGAAACGAGACTCACATCGCGCACGATTCAATATAATAGCAATTCTAGCACCGCTAGATATTAATCACCACTACCCAATATATCAGGCTTATTGGGTTGCGAAAAACCCGCACCATTTGGTAAGTCAAAGTAGTGCATAATCAATTCTGTATTCTCAATGCTAACGTACATTGATTAAGAAATAATAATTATCAAGACCTCGTCTTTCAGTAGATAGCATAAAGACACGTCTCGCTGGTAGATCCAATTCAGTGCTATACCACACCAACGTCTACTTATTTCAATAAGGCTTAGAAATAATCGGACTGAAATTGCAACTTTTCACGATAGGTAGTCTAAGCCTATCTAGGTTGTGAAATACTTCTTTTTCTTTATTCAGAACTGACCGTGTTACCTTAAAGTGGGCGTCGCCCACAACCGGTCTACTAAAACAAAGACTTAGACTTTGTTAAGTTACTTATACATTTAATCATGTAATAAACATCCAATAAATGTAAAATATAACAACATTATGATAAAAATAATCTGTTATTCATTGGAAAATAAAATAAGAGTTTTAACAGTATTCAATCACTCGAAAGGTGATTTATAGTATACAAACTCTAACACTTCGTTGGGTCGTCGGTGATAGAAGGCGGTTGTGCGCGGGAGATCCTCCCGTCGGGCAGCGACAATCCTAGGTTTGTGGTATTTGCTTGTCTCGCAAGTTTAGGGCAAAAATATGTAATTCTTATTCAATGAATTCCTTTCTCACAAAATCCCTATTTATATATCTAAGGATCCTAGGGTTGGTTCGACCTCCTAATCATCTAGGGAAAGAACCAACAATGAAAACCCGAAACATAGTTTATAATTGCGCTCGACTCTAATTGGCAATAAAATAAATAATAAAAGTAATTAATAAATATAACTACTTTGGAACGTAGTCACCGAATCTATTCGGTTGACGTGTGTTCCGCTTTGGTTTAGTCTTCGCAATAGACGCCGGAGCTTGCGCCGACATGACTTGCGCCTCTGTTGATGTGCTCGCCGCTTCGCTGGCTGCTTCCTCGTCAAGCTCCTCCTCTACCGGCGTGGTTTGGATGACTTCCTGTCGTTGAGGCGTATCAACTCCCTCCCCGATAGAAACCTCCTTGTCCTCAAGGAGCACATTTGGAAATTTATGACGGACTACTTCTAGAGGTTCCTAAGTTGGCGACTCTGACCCATCTAACCACCGAACTAACATATGCTCCTTCGGTTTGCCGTTATGCCATAACACACGCGTGTCCAACACTCGCACCGGGTAAACTAGTCTGTCGCCGACGAACTCTGTCGGAAAACTCACCACTGGTTCCTCGTCCTCCACAGCTACAAACAGTCGCAGCAAACTAATGTGAAACACATTATGAATCCAGCATCCCTCCGGAAGATAACCGGGCCGATGCAGTAAATGACCTCAAAAGGACCATAAAAACGACGTGACAGCTTCGCAGAGAGGGGGTGTACCACCGAATATTGCCTGTAAGGCTGCAACTTCAACCGCACCATGTCGCCCACCTTAAATTCCACATGGCGACGATGCTTGTTAGCACTCTCACGCATTCTTTGCTGCGCTCTCTCCAGATTGCGGCGCAACTGTACCAGTAACTCGCCGTGTTGATGAATTAACTCAGTGGCTGACGTTGGAGTAGTGGCTGATGGTGGCGCAAAAATCAATGGTGGCGGTTCCCTACCATACAACGCCTTAAACGAGGACATTTTCAACCCTTCGCGATAAAGCAATTTAGGGCCAGTTCCGCCAATGGAATGAAATTCGCCCACTTACATGGCTGATCTGCCGTAAATGCTCTCAAATATTGTTCGAGAACCCTATTTCTCACCTCCGTCTGCCCGTCCGATT
The DNA here is from genome assembly GCF_029641045.1 of Salvia hispanica. Taxonomy (NCBI): domain Eukaryota; kingdom Viridiplantae; phylum Streptophyta; class Magnoliopsida; order Lamiales; family Lamiaceae; genus Salvia; species Salvia hispanica. The sequence goes on along the minus strand of NC_142697.1, from coordinate 35,163,413 downwards.
GTGGATGATACGTTGTCGATAAATTTAATTTTGTTCCACTTAGGCGCATAATGTCCTCCCAAACTTTATTCAAAAATATCGGATCTCGACCGGAAACCAGTTTCTTAGGAAATCCATGGTGACGAACCACCACATTAATAAACAAGTGCGTTACCCTCAATGCGTCGAAGCTTGCCCTCAAATGGGCAAAATGTGCGTACTTCGACAACCTATCCACCACGACCATAATAGTAGTGTAACCTCGCAACGGGGGTAAAACTGTGATAAAGTCCATCGATACTTCCTCCCTTACCTGCGACGGAACCGGTAGCGGTTGCAGTAGCCCGGCGGGCTTCTGAGTTGAGTACTTGGTCGTTTGGCAGGTGACGCAAGCCTCGACAAACTGTTTCACCTCCTTCCGCATATTGGGCCAATAAAAACTTGCTGCCACCAGCCTGAAAGTGCGGAGGAAACCCGGATGTCCGGCTGCCGGAGAGCAGTGATACTCTTGCATTATTGGGCTGCGAGCCAAGCATCTTGAGCCCACAAAAATTCTCCGCTTGTGATAAACTAACCCGTCCATAAAGGACAAGTGTGGTGAATCCTTGCCTTCCCGAATGGATCCTGTGATCTCCCGCATTTCTGGCAAGGACTTTGTCTTGTTTCGCAACACTTCTAGCAGCTATGGTACCGGATGCGCAGCTGCCGTTAGTAGAGCGCAATCGTTCAACCCGGCGTTCGCATCCTCGGCTGCCAACAATTCCTCACCGAACCGTGTACCGAACCGGGCGTCTTCACGTCGCGAGAGCGCGTCTGCTGCACGGTTCGTACTCCCCTTCTTGTACTCGATCTTGAACTTATAGCCCATGAGCTTTCAAACATAGAGTAGTTGATATGGGGTCTGCACGACCTGCAGGAGCAACTCTTTCAAACTCTTCTGGTCGCTCCTAATAACGAATTCGCGGCCCAACAAATATTGGCGCCATATTTGAATGGCCTCCACAATAATACTCCCTTCGTCCCGGCTAAGATGACACATTGCTTAGCCGGCACGGGATTTAGGAGTTATTAGTTAAAGTGTTTAATTGAAGAGAGAGAATGTGGGTGGAAGTATTAAAGTAGAGAGATAAAGAAAGATGAATATTTTAATAGGAGTGAGAAAAAGTGGTTGAGTGTATTTATTGGAGAGAGAAGGTTACCAAAAAAGGAAATGTGTCATCTTAGTTGGGACAGACTAAAATGGAAAACGTGTCATCTTAAGCGGGACGGAGGGAGTATATAACTCTTTGTGGTATTTAGACGCGACACGGCGTCGAGGACCCAACCTTCTGCTAAAATAGGCGATAGGATGGTTGTCTTGAATGAGAACCGCCCCAATCCCCACATCAGATGCATCAGTTTCGACGTAAAAAGTCTTCTCGAAATCTGGTAAACGCAGAATTGGTGCCGTGGACATGGTCGTTTTTAGATTTTCGAACCCCTCATCGGCCGCTGCTGACCACTCAAAAGCATCTTTCTTGAGCAAATCCGTGAGTGGTGCGGCAATCAGCGCATACCGCGAAACAAAACGCCGGTAATAACCTGTCAACCACAAGAATCCACGCAGTTGCTTTACGTTTTCCGGCTTCGGCCAAGTTGTCATAGCAACTAACTTTGTCGGATCAAGTGTCCCAAATACTCAACCGTCGACTTGCAGAACGAACTCTTAGATAATTTCACAAAAAACTTGTTGTCGCGAAGGATAGTTAATACTGCTGCTAAATGTTGGCTGTGGAGTTCCTCATCTGGATTGTATACGAGAATGTCGTCAAAGAACACGATTACACACTTTCGCAGCATCGGTTGAAAAATCGCGTTCATGGCTTCCTGAAAAGTAGATGGTGCATTCGTCAATCCAAATGGCATCACCAGAAACTCGAAGTGGCCCTCATGGGTTCGAAATGCCGTTTTAAAAATGTCTTCATCATGCATTCGGATTTGGTGGTATCCCGCGCGTAGATCCAGTTTCATGAAGACCCTTGCCATGCCCAATTCGTTAAAAAGTTCATCCTGTTAGAGTTTGTAAACTAGAAATCACCTTTCGAGTGATTGAATACTGTTAAAAATCCTATTTTATTTTTCAAATGAATAAACAGACTATTTTTGTCATAATGTTGTTATGTTTTACATTTAATAGATGTTTATTGCATATTTAAATGTATAAGTAACTTAACAAAGTCTAAGTCTTTATTTTAGTAGACCGGTTGTGGGCGTCGTCCACTTTAAGGTAACACGGCCAGTTCTAAACAAAGAAAAAGAATAATTTCACAACCTAGATAGGCTTAGACTACCTATCGTGAAAGGTTGCAATGTCAGTCCGATTATTTCTAAGCCTTACTGAAATAAGATGACGTTGGTGTGGTATAGCACTGAATGGATCTAACAGCGAGACAGTCTTTATGCTATCTACTGAAAGACGAGGTCTCGTAAATTATTTCTCAATCAATGTACGTTAGCATTGAGCATACGGTATTGATTATGCACCACTTTGACTTACCAAATGGTGCGGGTTTTTCGCAACCCAATAAGCCTGGTATATTGGGTAGTGGTGATTAATATCTAGTGGTGCTAGGATTGCTATTATGTTGAATCGTGCGCGAGGTGAGTCTCGTTTGATAACATCCTCAAGAGAAGCTTGAAATAAGGTTTTATTATTCGGAACCTAGCTAGTTGGAGTTTAATTACTCTATGAATAATAAATAAGATTTTCTTGCTGAGTCCTCTCTTGGAATAAATAAGATATTAATTAATTAAGTCCATAGCAGACAATAATTAATTAATGGATGTTTCTATCTTAAGCGCGGGAAATAAATATAAAGTATTGGAAACCCGAAGTACTTGTAATTTCGGATTTGGATGGGGAGTGCAGTATTACTTCTATAGTGGCTGCTCGTAATATTCTAATTTTTAGCTTATATTAAATTGGGTTTAATTTAATTAGTAAAAAGCTAATTGGATGAGCCCATATCCAAAGCCTTCCATAGATCCCTGACCCAATATGTGACTTATTATAAATAGGAGAATAAAGGAGACAGAAAATACACTTAATTGTATTCTCAAATTTTCGGTCCCCCCTAGTCCTAGGAGTGGTCGAATTCTTCTCCTCCGTGGGAAAGGATTTCTGTCTTCTCTATTTAAGTCCTAGTGCGCTGGTGAGATCAGCCCACCCTGATATCAGTTCACAGTCCGGGAACCAGTCAGAAGATCCGTGGTCTTGTACTAAAGTTCTTCACGTGGAGAAGGCGCTAGCTATCTTCGATTCTTTGGAGAATCATCAAGGTATAATGGCTAAACCTTAGAAAAACATGTTTTAGGTTTCAATTAATTTAAAGCATGTTATTATTTGAGTTATGAGCATGATACATGTGATAATTACGCGGATAGAATTTGTCTAAATAATCCGCTAAATAGATCTGAATTATTATGTAATTGATTTATGTGAGCGCTTCCGCTGTCAGTCCCTTCACATCCGCAGTTGCATGGGAAATGGTCCGGCATTGTCTAATTATTCAAAGCTCGGTAATCGATGCAGAACCTGAAGGTGCCATCTTTCTTGCGAATCAGCAACACTGGTGATGAGAATGGATTGTTACTTCGTTGGATGATACCCTGTTCCAACATTTCGCTAACTTGCCTCTCTATCTCGTTATTTTGGAAGTATGGGTAGCGATACAGACGAACGTTAATGGGGCGTGTTCCTAGAAACAGTGGACACGTTGATCAAATGGGCGACTAGGAGGCATTCCGGCCGGAATGCTGAAAACCGTCCGGAAATCCCCCAAAACGGCAGCTACGCCCGCGGGTAGACCCTCTGGAAATTCGTCGTTGCTGCCTTGTGATGGTGTTGCTACCGCCGGTTCCAATAACACAATCTCATAACACTCTTGCGTAGGGATTAGCGAGGATAAGGACTGTAGGGATACCCGACGCGTCGGTGGATGAATGCCTTTCAGAAGAATCGGCTTGTCCTCATGTTTGAACTCTACCTGCAAAATCAGCTGTGACCTTACCCAAAGATTCTAACCAGTCCATCCCCAAAATAATGTCGTGGCCATGCACCGGCAGAATATGAAGGTCAATCTTAAAAATAGTGCCATGTACTTCGAGTGATGTCTGCTTCGATGTGTGAGTACACAATAGCGCCTCGCCGTTTCCTACGTACACCCGAAACGAAGTGATGGGTGAGACCGGAAGGTGAAGTCGTTCCGCGATTGCCGGGTGCATGAAGTCCCTATCACTTCCTGTATCAATCAATATACACACTTCACAATCTTGTATTAGCCCCACAACCTTTAATGGTCTCGAACGATGGCCCGCATCCATCGCGTTGATATGTTATATATCCGCATACACAGTTTCGTACAACCTCTGTTCCACCAATCAACCAACGTCCTAATACTTTTCATCGTCCTCATCTGCGTAGCATAATAAACGCTGCTTGCATACATGGCCAACGATCCATTTTTTCGGGCAATGCCAAGGCGTGAACGTTCCACTTTCTCTGCCGGTGAGACTCAGATTCTTGGCAAATGCGGTTGTTCTGGGGCTCAGTTCGCCGATCCTGTGGTACTGCACCCGGGGTAACTGTATGCGAGTTTGGCTGTGCTGCTGAGAATCCAGACTATCCTCGAGTATCGCGTTGCTGCCATGTGCGATGATTATTATTTGTCGTTTGCTGTGACGATCTATCGGGCTGTGTTGCCGCGAACTCCAAGGTCAGCGCCATCGCTTCAGCGAGGGAGGACGGCCGATGCAGCCTCAAACACTCCTGCAAATCCGGTTTGAGGCCGGCGACAAACAGGGTGAACAGCTCGGACTCCAGTATCCCCTGAATCAGAGGCGGACATATGCAGTGCCATGGGGGTCCCATGGAACCCCCAACATTTATATGTTTTACTATATATATTTTAGGTTCATGCGTTAGTGCAAGTGGCTGAGAATCCAGCCTTCAACTTTTGAGGTTTAGGGTCGAATCTTGTTAGGGCCACAGTTTCTTCACTATGTTTCCCATTAGATTTTTTTTATTTTGTCAACTCTACCTTTTTCTTCAAATAGACAAGCTAATAGTTTTAAATTATACACACTACGCAATAATTATTTTATTTTATTAACACTTACCATTTTTCAACTACTTTTAACGATTATATGTATAAGTAGTTATTGTCATCACCCTTTTAATATTCTGCAACTGTTAATACTCACTTTGTTCAATAGTAGTGGATGCATTTTTTTCCAGCATGGAGATTAAAAAAGATTGTATTGAATAATTTAAATAAACGAATAATACAACACGAAATGAAAAAGGTTGAGAGATGAAGAGAGAATAAAGTAAGAGAAAGTACAGTTAAGTGAGAAAAAATATGTGACTTTTACTAAAAAGAGAAATGACTTCACTACTTTGGAACGTACCAAAATGACAAAATAACTATACTACTATGGAACTGAGGGAATAGTAATTTGGACCCCCAGAGTCGAAATCCTGCGTCCGCCACTGCCCTGAATTCAATTTTGTTTAAGTATTTCTCGAATGTGTCGTGATAGTCCGCTACTAATCTTGTTTGTGTAAGTTTTGCCAGTAGACCAAAATAATTTTGAAAACTCTGTGGGTCAAAGTGATGCCATACATCCTCCAGAAACTCCTGCCATGTGGCGAAATCATTGTCTGCACAATAATTGAAAACCCATTCCGAGGCAGGTGGGTTAAATAGATAGCATGACTGCGTAATGTAAACGATGGGCCTGAGGCATCATAACGTGATCGAAGTAGTACTTAACTCTGGAGATCCAATTCGCGGAATCGGAGCCATCGAACCTTGGCAGTGCCATCTTCACCTTATAGGGTTTATCTTACCCCGATGCATGTGGGTTGAAACGCGAAGGAGGGTCCCAACACGACGCCTGACGGTTGATTGGCTAATCGTAACCTCCAAATTGATGACGATTATTATGAGCCTCCGGTGGATCTCAACACGACGACATCCGCTCCCTTTGCTCGCGGTGACCCCAGTCGTCTGAATGATGATCGCGCGGCCCATAACTAGGGTTCCTGTTTCGTAAACCCTTCTCCAAAACTCTCATCCGACGGGCTTCCTCACCATCCGAATCTTCCGCGTCATCAATCCCTTATCATATATCTTGGAAGCGTGTAGCGGTTGGGTCAATATTATCGAACTTGCGATCCGTCTCCTCCCTCCAAGATTCAAACTTATCCAATCTATCCAATACACGATCTAACTTTCCCCCAATAGAGTCATCTGTTATCTGATCATCCGTAGGTCGGCCAATCACCACCCCATTGTCCTGATTAGCACGGTTGAAACCCCCTTGATCGCGACGCCCCTTGGGGTAGTTGCGACCTGACGATCCATTCAAAAAAGTATCCGGCCGGGGCGCCCAGGCCGATTTTTCCGTTATTGTAGTAACGCTTCATGAGTACACAGGTGAAAGCACCAGATGTTAAGGTTATTTCCCTCAACGAAGATCAACGGCGATGCTCGTCGACCTAAAGTAACGACTGGCGCCCTTCGTTGGGTCGACGGTGATAGAAGGCGGCTGTGCGCGGGAGATCTTCCCGTCGGGCAGCGGCAATTCTAGGTTTATGGTATTTGCTTGTCTTGCAAGTTTAGGGCAAAAATATGTACTCCCTCCGTCCCATTAAATATGCAACATTTGCTTTTCGGCACGAGATTTTATGTAGCGTTGTTTTGTAAGTTAATGAAGAGAGAGTAAAGTAAGAGAGAAGAAAAAAGTAGAGAGAGTATTGTTTCCATTTTTAGAAACATTTTATTTTTAATGGGACAGACCAAAAAGGAAAACGTTTCATTTCTAGCGGGACAGAGGCAGTAATTCTTATTCAATGAAACAAAAGCCCTATTTATATATCTAAGGACCACCCTAGGGTTTGTTCGATCTCCTAATCATCTCGGGAAAGAACCAACAAAGAAAACTCGAAACGGAGCTTATAATTACGTTCGACTCTAATTGGAAATAAAATAAATAAAACTAATATCCAAAATGAATTACTCAAAATAAATAATAAAACTAATTAATAAATATAACTACTTTGGAACGTAGTCACCGAATCTATTCGTTTGACGTACGTTCCGCTTTGGTTTAGTCTTCGCAATGGACGTCGGAGCTTGCGCCGACGTGACCTGCGCCCCCGTCGATGTGCTCGTTGCTTCGCTGGCTGCTTCCTCGTCAAGCTCCTCCTCTACCGGCGTGGTTTGGATGACTTCCTGTCGTTGAGGCGGATCAACCCACATGCCACCAACTTTTTCAACCCACTTTCTATTACATTTCTTAAAACATGTGTCGAGTCAAATGGTGACGAATTATTAGGGACAGAGGGAGTACTATTTTTAATAAGTGGACATCATACTCTACTAATTCATTATAATTAAAATAAAATGAAAAGTAAAAGAGAGAATAATATAGAAGAGAGTCTATTCTACATTATTCTCTCTCTTATTTTGTTTTTCTCCCCATATAACTACTCCATTTATTAACATTTTCACAAAACACGTGCAAAAAAAAGAGTGTCATTTACACCAAGACGGATGGACTATTATACAATTAATATATACTGGTATGACATATCGACTAACTTTTTCAATCATTTTTTCTATAAAATTAAACAATAATGATCTTATTCTAACCATTCTCATTCCCATTAAATTTTATGTTTTCAATTCTGTGTTATATGTCAGGTAAATTACCAGAAGGACTATTTAATTTCGCTTGGCTGAGTTTGCTTGCTGTTCCAATGAATTCCCTATCTGATGCTATTCCACCACTCATCTTCAACATATCAACCTTGCAAACATTAGACCTTTCATACAATCAGTTTTCAGGTACCCTTCCTTCAAACATGGGACTATCACTTCCCAATCTCCAAGTCCTTGCTTTACAAAGCAACAAACTCACCGGCCCCATTCCTGCCTCTATCAACAATGCTACTCAGCTTCATATCTTAAACTTGCAAGTGAATTCATTCAGTGGCTCCATTCCCAGTTTTCCTAGTTTAAGGCTCTTAACCATGTTTGTACTCAGCAAAAATAACTTGAGTGCAACCCCGGAAATGAAATTTCTCTCATCATTAACTAATTCCCAGCACCTAAAGGTTATTGAAATAACAGGAAATCCACTACTGGGTTGTGTTCTACCAAATTCCATAGGAAATCTATCCAAGTCCCTTGAGGCTTTCTTGGCGCACAACACAAGTATGAAAGGTGCCATTCCTTCTCAAATAGGAAACTTGACCAATTTGATAGCTTTACTTCTAAGTGAGAATCAGTTGAGTGGACCAATTCCGACAACAATAGGAAATTTGCAGAAACTTGGGAGATTATCCCTTTTTCTGAATCAGTTGCAAGGATCTATCCCGCTCGATCTTTGTCAGATGAGTGAGTTAGCAGAGGTGTACATTGGCGACAATGAGCTCGAAGGTCCAATACCAGAATGTTTGGGAGGAATGCAATCGCTGAGAGTTATTCGCTTTGACTCAAACAAGTTGAATTCCACCATACCTTCCAATTTCTGGAATCTCAGAGACCTCATCTTTCTAAACTTGTCCACAAACTATTTGAGCGGTCAGATCTCACCCCAAATTGGAAAATTGGAGGTAATCAACAATGTAGATTTCTCGTTTAATCAATTTTCCGGTGATATTCCCAGCTCAATCGACCGTTGCCAATCATTAGAATATCTAAATTTGTCGAATAATAACATCGGTGGTTCCATGCCTCAATCACTGGGAAATATGAAAGGCTTGACAACACTGGAATTATCTAATAACAGTCTTACTGGATTAATACCCAAATCATTACAAGATCTCAAATTCTTGGAGTATTTCAATGTGTCATACAACAGATTGGAAGGGGAAATTCCAAATGGGAGCTGTTTTTCCAGATTTACTGCTCAATCATTTGTGCACAACTCAGCTCTTTGTGGTCCAACAAGATTTGAAGTGCCGCCTTGTCCAGAAGTTGATGGAGGATCAAAATCAAAGGGTGTTGCTCGATTAATGAAGTACATTATGCCTCCTCTCGTTTCAGCTATGGCTGCAGTTATCATTGTAGTTATTCTCATAAGACGATGCAAGCCTGTGAAAGTGAAAATTCCAGTTTCGACTTCGTTGGGTAATCCTTGGAGAAAAATCCCATACATTGAACTATCGAGAGCAACAAATTCCTTTAGTGAGACAAATCTACTTGGGAGAGGAAGCTTTGGCTCAGTGTTTAGAGGGGTATTTGATGATGGACTGGATTTTGCGGTGAAAGTGTTCAATATAGAGTTGGAAGGAGGTAACAAGAGCTTTGAAACTGAAAGTAGAATACTAAGCACCATTCGGCACAGGAACTTAGTTCGAGTTATTGGTTGTTGCACCAACATGGATTTCAAGGCTTTGGTTCTTCAGTTCATGCCGAATGAGAGTTTGGAGAAATGGTTATACTCGGATAACTATTGTGGAGATATTGTACAATTGTTGAACATCTCAATCGATGTTGCTTTAGCTCTGGAGTACCTTCATCACGGGAACACGTTCCCCATTGTGCATTGTGATATAAAGCCGGGCAATGTGTTGCTCGATGAAGATATGACTGCTCGTGTTGCTGATTTTGGTATTGCAAAGCTCTTTGATGAGGGGGATGCAATGATCCACACTAAAACACTTGCTACAATCGGCTACGCAGCACCAGGTGATGTTTTTATAAGATCATATAAGAATATAATTTTCTTTACTATGTATGTTTGTATATATGTATTTTCACATGAATTGTTTTTTTATAATCGTAAACTTGTGATTAGAGTATGGGTCGGAAGGAAAAGTTTCCATGAGTGCTGATGTGTACAGTTTTGGGATAATGCTGTTGGAGATGTTTACAAGAAAGAAGCCAACAGATGATATGTTTGGTGGGGAAATGAGCTTGAAGGAGTGGGTGACTGAATCATTACAAGCCAATGACATCTATCAAGTATTAGCCCCTGCTTTGCTTCCGGAACAAGATCGAAATTTCGATATGAAGATGAATTGGATGACATCGGTGTTTGAATTAGCAATGAAATGTTTGGCCATTTCACCCTACGAAAGAATCAACATGATTGAAGTAACAGCCACACTAAAGAAGATCAAAGCAAAAGTTGCAACGAGGGTGACCATAAGGTTTCATCACCATGCTTTGTGATGAGATGAGGATTTTGTTACAAATGGTTGATGGTAGCCGTTTCCATTTTTAGATGTTCTTTGTAAGTGAGTCGAGCGTGTGATAAGCTCCTTCATGGGTTTTTATTTGTTTGCATATTCTTGTAATTATATGTATTATAAATGCTTTGTGACAACAGATCAAGTAAAACTTCCATTTGATTATATCTATTGCCAAAATATAGTAAGTAGTAACATACATTGAGCAATTGGGAAGCACTCAAATTTGGGGCACAAATTCTCAACAGCCTAAGCTCTCATCTGTCTGAAATTGGAGTTGTGCAGCAGTATCAGCTTCAAACCTTTAGCACCGTCTCCCGATCTTGTGGCCTTCTTCGTGGGGCTGGGGTAGTATTTCTCCTTAAGGACTGTATCATCCACACAAGTCCAAGTAGGCCCTCTTGGAGAGCTGTCGGAATACAAGAACCTCGCTGAGAAAGGGTTGACAAGACTCGTGCGAAACTCTCTTGCTGTCTCGCAGATGACACCCTGCAACGGATCATAATCAATTAGACGCATTTGCAAGCTCAAACAGACTGTTTAAAGGAACTGTATATAGATAGAGACGCGCTTACCTCGGCCATAGCTTTGATCTTTAAAGTGACATCATCACTGAGAAGGACAAGTTTCCCGTCCATGGCTTGCTTGAAGAAGAGAGCAGATTCGAGGATGTGGTCTGCAGCGGTTGGAGTGACAATTTCTTGCAGAGTATAGGGAGATAAGGGGACTGAGCCGACAGGGAATGTGCCTTTCTCCTCGCTTAACCAGCGCGCAGAGGCAGCAGCAGGCGGAGTTGGTGGGACGAGCCTGCTCTCCTCTGCTGAGCTCTGCACGTGAATCCAACACGTTGTAGAAGCCATACATTTTTCGATCCATTGCAGCGCAGAAGAAGACTCCGTCATTCTTGACAGGAAACTAGCGCACCTCACCATGCAGTCGAGCTCCCTCAAACCTGAGATTCAGAAGAGAAATGCATAATTCAACTGAATCGAAGAAAAGTTTCATTTTTACAAAGGAGAATGTTGGATCAAATCATACCGATTCTTGGAATGACCAACGGAGTCCCTCGGAGACCTCTCAACAGCTGCAGCTCTCTCCTCGACTTCTTGTTCAGAAGACAACCAGTGTCTACTAAAATAATCCACCTTTTCCCACTCGTCTTGGAGTAATCGACACATCTTCCTTCTCTCTTCGTGCATTCACGAACTGGAGGTGTCGGTGTGGACTTATCATTACCGCTGGAAACCACAGGCAGCGGAAGAAAAGGTTCCCTTTCTGCTGCCTTGTAAACACAATGGCTTTTGGAAGCTGATTTAAGTTCCTGTAGAATGCCACAACTATCTATCTTCAAGGGTGAAGGTTTATGCAAGTTCGGACGCCTAACTTCTTGAGAGCTCCCGGCATTCTTGATGGACTTAAGCAGATGGCTGTTCGGAGTCATGTTCTCCTTGTCTGAAGTGAAACTTTCATTGTCTGAGACTGATTCGCTCTGCAAAGCCTGGTCGAACTTCTCTCCCAAGGACCTAACTAGACAGGAATCGGGGGAGGCGTTCTCCTTCTTCGGGGTGAAGTTCTCTTCATCCTTATCCTGACTAGAACCACATTGATCTTTCACCATTGGTTTATTCACACGATCTGCATCGAGAAGTGATATGACCTGCACGCTCATATGAATGCTCGTGCAGGCCGCCTTGCTTCTGCTGGTTCTGATCTTGACGCCTTCGGATTTACCCCTCCTCGACCAAATGTTCATACCTAACCTTTTCTCCAAGTTGATCTCAGAAGCCTCCACGATTTCCGTCAATGGAATGCGGCCTTGCTGACTGCTGTAGAATTCATTTTCATCGTTGCATATCTCAGACGGACTGACAATCTCCACTTCATCTTCTGGACATGGAGGCGTTGTTGCCTCGTCAGATAACGGCCGATCCTCCATAGTTTCACCTAGATCATTCCCTTCATTATCCTGAAATTCAAAACGCAGAATGTATTAAAAATCAAATCTTGACATTTACAAAAAACCACATCCCTAAATCCAACCACATTACATGATCCCTCACCTCTTCTGCTTCATCATCACCAGAAAATGATGCACCCAACGAAAACAGCTGACTACCGGAGATTTCATTCTCATCATTGAACGTTTTAGATGCTTCATTTTCATCATTGAACATCTCAGACTTCATTTTCAGCGTTGAACATTTCAGGTGAGTGAGTGTTGTCTACCTCTGCAGCCGTTTCTTGCACGGACAAACCTAGATCCTCCTCAGAGAATTGCCACCTTATAGCTTCTATTTCGTCACTCAGATCCCAGCCACGAGACAGATGATTCTCATCCTGAAAATCAGATACCAAATCAGTCAGATATCCCAAATCACAATAAGAACATCCATGTTGAGATACAACTATTTAAAGTAGACTTTTAAGCTGCCTGATCTGCTCCTTGTGTGTCTTCATCGACAATGTCCAACGCATCCAGCTGAGGTACAAACGGGTCGTTTACCTCATAAGCAAAGCTGATCGGAACCCAGTCAAGTCTGTACAATCTACTTGACTCCCCGAGCTTCAGCGTGTCGCCTGGAACTAGCTCCATTGTGACCCCCGGCTCGATTCTTTTCCCAGAAATGCAAGTCCCATGGACTGATTCAAGAAAGGCAACAATTCAATAACGAATACAGAATAATAAACACAACAATCATATCAATTCACAAACTGTAGTGTTAGATTGTTTCTATAGAGATTAGGAAACCTACACGCGCACACAATTGGAATCTCTACAATTATCAAGAAGAATTTAGGGCTTTCATTTCAAGAGTTTACCAACAAAAACCCAAAACTAATCAAGATTAAGAACACACACACACACACGACAAGATTATGGCCTCAATTATAGTTTAGACACACACAAATAACCTTCTGCAATTGAAATTTTCGATCAAATCAAAACCCCTAATTTTCCCCCCAAAAACAGAGCATTGTGATCAAAATGTTTCAATTCAACTAAAGAGTTTCTAAACAAGTGAGCAAAAACTCAATACCACCAAATTACACAAACAGATTTAATCAGTTTCAAACACCAAAACACGCAGTGGAGGTTTACTCGATGATAAATCGGTGACGAAAAGAGATCGAGAATCAGGCTTCGAGTGAATGCGGAGATGGAATCTGCTGATACTCGGGTGCTCTAGCTTGATATTGCAATCGGGGTGCCTCCCCACCAGCAATACCTCTTCAATTTCCGATTTCTGACCGGAAATTTCCCCCGAAGAAGATGAAGAAATCGGAGGAGGATTATCCAAAACGAAGATATTCTTCAGTATGCAGTCGTTCTTTATGACTGTGAAAACCGGGATTTGCCTCTCCTTTGGCTTCAGTTGTTCTTGATTCTCCGCCATTGTAGAGAGTAGGAAGCTGAGTGAAAAATGGGGTTTTTATATAGTTGGGAATTTGAAATGAATCGTTTGAAAATGGTTACCGTAGGAAATTATGATTTCTTTGACTACAATTTTAGCTCTAATTTTGTGCTATTTATAATTTCATTATATTTCTTAAATTGAAAAAAACAAAAGTAAACTGTCATTTACTAAGATTTATTTATTTTAATATTTCGTGGTCTTCAATTTTCTTATATTTATGATAGTCCAAGTTCGTAAATTTCGTTCCAAAAACAGCTTATATATACTTGGACATTGTTACTTTGTAAGTAACAAGTTTGAATTTGTATGGGAGTAGTAATATTTATCTTTTTTCAATTATTTTAAAAAGACTAAAGTTCAAAATCAATCTCTTATATTTGCTCAAAAAATCTTTTTTGTGTCACGATTGAGAATAAAAAACCAAAGATTTGCGAGAATTGTGTGGCATATGTGTTTTCCAAATGGAAAGTTGAGGATATGGGCAAAGGCAGACATTTTATGCTGGGTTCAAAATTGATCTCCTATATTTGTGATAGGTTTATGAGGGTTTAGGGTGGTTTAGGGTCAAAGTATTGAAACATGATCAAATAATTATTTGATATCATAACAATAATCATTTTAGTCATAAGAACAATAATCATTTTATATTCGTAACAATAATCATTTTAGTCATAAGAACATTACTATTTCACAAACTATCTCGGACTATAAAAAAGAAACTAAACTAAATTATAAATATTGGTATTTATAGACCACGAATATAGGTATATGTCATATTCCCACAAACTTTAACATTAGTCTAAAATATCCCACATTTCGATATCACGTGTTTCTTAGATGGCAGACTATTCTTCGTCTCCTAGGAAAGAGTTCAATTTCAATTTAGATACTTTAAAAAAAAAATCTATTACTGATATTTATACACATTACCCACAACATATCTTATACTCAATATATTATTAACTCTACATATACATAAGACGGTGTTTACTTTTATTTGGCAAGTGTATTAAGAGTATTTTATACTCTTTGATGTTGTTCAGTTTACAACTCTTTGTTTTGTAAAATTATATCTCGAGATTAAATATGTACTATATTGCATTTAGTTTATGAAATTTACAATATAAGCTTAGACAAATAATCATATGATAATTAGTCATAGTCACTCTCCTCCAACTAAAATAATCTCGCAACTCAATCATAGACCACATCTCATGATTATTTTGTATATCAAACTAGACATCACTTATGTCTCTAAAAATAATATTTTTTTTTTCATTTTAATTAGTACCTTAAAATTAGTTCTTTTTCATTTTTGAAACTTTTTCACTATAGTATTATACTACTTCCTCCGCTACAAGGTAGTTGAGTCATTTCTTTTTTGCACCCGTTTTGATAAATAATGATGAAAAATTAAAATGGAAGGATAGTAAAGTAAGAGAAAAAATAATGTGTAGATGACTTTTCTCTACATTATTTTCTATCTTAATCTATTCTTTTTTCACTTTTACTATTTATTATTATTTTTTTAAAAAATAAGTGAAAAAAATAACGACTCAACTATCTTGGGACATAGAAAGTATACTATTATCGGACTATTTATGAATATTATTTGTACTTTACAAATTTTATATGTATAACTTTTCCTGAATATTTGAAGTATTCAAACACAACTGTTTGGTGATAGTAATTTGATTTGACAATTGAACCTTCGGACAATATCGGTCCCCAATTTTCCCATATGTTACGTAAACTGAAATACAGCTTTTCATGAATGGATTTTAATTTAAATGTTTCTCTAAATAATTTATTTATTTATATTGATCGCAAGCTAAAAGTTTCTACTGCCATACATAATTCTTGCTTTCATTTCGTATGATTTACACTCCACGACCTTGACTTCACAACAGATTATAAATTGGTTTGAGTTTTTGGAATTTTGAGATAGTAATAGTCGAAATTAATTTGAACCTCTCCTTATATATATGGAGTATAAACCATTCATTTACATACCCACAATTGTTATACCAAATAGAACTAGTACATGAAACCATCCATGGAGATTTACTTGTTTTATGTTGGTGTTTTAATGTTGATATCAAACTACTTTTCCCTCATCTCTTCCACACCACTCTTCAATCTCACCACCGATGAATACGCTCTCACAGTCTTAAAAAACTCCATTGTTTCCGACCCTAATGCAATCTTGCACAAAAATTGGTCAATTCACACTCCCATTTGTGGATGGATTGGTGTCTCTTGTGGCACCAAACACCAAAGGGTTACCGCTCTAAACCTCTCCACCTTTGAGCTCCATGGTACGATCCCTCCACATCTTGGAAACTTATCGTTTCTTCAAGTTTTAGACATCAGCTTCAACAGTTTCACAGGCGTCTTACCGCCTCAACTGTCTAAGCTGCGCCGTTTAGAACAGATAAACGTTGCAGCTAACAACTTCTCTGGAGAGATACCATCGTGGTTCGGAGCCTTATCCCAGCTACAACACATGAATTTGTCCAACAACAGCTTCTCAGGAAGAATCCCTTCTTCTTTATTTAATATTTCGAGGCTTCAACGTTTGAATATGAGCTTCAATAATCTCGATGGAAACATCCCACCAGAGATTGGTGACCTTTCTTCACTAAAAGGAGTTACTTTAGAAAGTAATCAGTTGAGTGGGTCCATACCGTATACTATCTTCAACATTTCTTCGTTGATCACAGTCAATATTGGATATAATATGCTTTCAGGAAAGCTCCCAAACAACATATGCAGTAATACTCCAAGATTAAGAGGACTCACCGTCTATTGGAACCAACTTGACGGTGAAATTCCCAGGAATATAGGCAAATGCAAAGAGCTTAGGGTCCTGCAATTGCAAG
Organism: Salvia hispanica; assembly: GCF_029641045.1. Lineage (NCBI taxonomy): Eukaryota > Viridiplantae > Streptophyta > Magnoliopsida > Lamiales > Lamiaceae > Salvia > Salvia hispanica. The sequence continues at coordinate 35,146,893 of NC_142697.1, read as the reverse complement.
TCAATAATTTCAGCGGAGAAATCCCGAGTGAAATTGGAAGTTTGACGATGCTCAGAGCTTTGTACCTATGGAGAAACCAATTCAAAGGTATATCATCTTGCAATTAATTCTTCTTTTCGTTTACTTGATAAAATTTGATTGCCAATTCATGGATATCGATTGGTGATTAAATTTGATGATTTCAGGTAGAATACCAAAGCAAATTGGGAACCTCACTTCTCTAACAGCGCTGTACCTAGAGTCTAATCACTTGACAGGCATGTTTTCTAACTCAACTTTGATTGAACCCAGAAAAAATAATCTTGGCTTAATAAAAGGCGGTCTTGTTTTATGAATTTAATTTCTGTTAGTATGCTTTGAATATGTTGTTTGCCGCTAGCCAAGCGAGGTTTAATTGTCTTATTGTCTTAGGCCTTAATTGTCTTATTGGGCCTAGCCCGTAGTCTGTATCCCTATTTATATAGAAGTAGGGCGCATAACTCAGTAATCCGACACAACGTTGGTGACCCATATAAATCTATGTCTCTTTACGTTTTCTTGATTACACAATTACTCAATTCTGTCACAACAGTTTCCTTCTTTTATCAACATATATGGAGTATTAGTTTTCTATTTTTTTTTAATTACAATTCACTTAACCTAAACTTTTGCTTTGTGCTATTAAATGTACAATATATGACTAGAAGGCCAATTCTTTGGTGTGAGATGAGCGATCACCAAAAAATATTTATGGCAGGTGAATTGCCAGAAGAGCTTTCTAATTTGGCATCCCTACGTTTTCTCATTTCGGGCAATAATTCTTTATCCGGTGCTATCCCACATGCCATCTTCAATATATCAACCTTGCAAGCATTAAGCCTTCAAACGAACCAATTTTCGAGCACTCTTCCTTTAAACATGGGCGATTCACTTCTCAATCTCAGACGCCTCGCTTTACATGCCAACAAACTCAGCGGCCCCATTCCTGCATCTATCAATAATGCTTCTCAGCTTAGTGAATTGATATTGCAACAAAATTCATTCACCGGCCCCATTCCCAGTTTCGCTAGTTTAAGGTTCTTAACCTTGTTTGTACTCAGCGAAAATAACTTGAGCGCAACCCAGGAAATGGAATTTCTCTCTTCATTAACTAATTCTCAGTATCTCCAGGTTCTTCAAATATTAAACAATCCACTATCGGGTGGTGTTCTACCAAATTCCATTGCAAATCTATCCCAATCTCTTGAGTTTTTCTTGGCGCAAAACACAAGTATTAGAGGTGTCATTCCTTCTCAAGTAGGAAACTTGTCCAATTTGATAGAACTAAATCTATTTGGCAATCAGCTGAATGGATCAATTCCGGCTACGATTGGAAATTTGAAGAATCTTGGGAGATTAGCCCTTGTTTCTAATAAGTTGCAAGGATCTATCCCCGTAGAGCTTTGTCAGATGAGTGGTTTGGCAGAGCTGTACTTGAGCTACAACAAGCTCGAAGGTCCAATACCAGAATGTTTGGGTGTAATGCATAGTCTAAGAGTGGTTGAATTTGACTCAAACAAGTTGAATTCCGCCATACCTCCCAATTTCTGGAATCTTGAAGATCTCGGGGGATTAAACTTGTCCTCAAACTATTTGAGTGGTCAGATCTCATCTCAGATTGGAAACTTGAAGGTAATCAACGAAATGGATTTCTCCTTTAATCTATTTTCCGGTGATATTCCCAGCTCCATCGACCATTGCCAATCATTAGAAAATCTCATTTTGTCAAACAATAAATTTGGAGGATCCATCCCTCAATCGCTGGGAAATATGAAAGGTCTGACAAAACTAGATTTATCTAATAACAGTTTTACTGGATCGATTCCCAAATCATTACAAGATCTCAAATTCTTGGAGTATTTCAATGTATCTTACAACAGATTGGAAGGGGAAATTCCAAATGGGGGCCATTTTTCTAACTTTACCGCTTTATCATTTGTGCACAACTCAGCACTTTGCGGTGAAGCGAGATTAGAAGTGCCACCTTGTGCACAAGTTGAGGGAGGAGCAAAATCAAAGAGTGTTGATCGATTAATGAAGTACATTTTGCCTCCTCTCTTTTCAGCTATGGTTGTAGTGATCATTGTAGTTATTCTCATAAGACGACATAAGCTTGTACAAGGGAGAATTCCGGATAATACTTTGCTAGGTAATTCTTGGAGAATAATCTCATACATTGAACTATTGCGAGCAACAGATTCATTTAGTGAGACAAATCTACTTGGGAGAGGAAGCTTTGGATCGGTTTTCAAAGGGATATTTGATGATGGATTGAATTTTGCAGTGAAAGTGTTCAATATAGAGTTGGAAGGAGGTAACAAGAGCTTCGAAACTGAAAGTAGAATACTGAGCACAATTCGACATAGGAACTTAGTTCGAGTCATTGGCTGTTGTACCAATATGGAATTCAAGGCTTTGATTCTTCCGTTCATGTCGAATGGAAGCTTGGAGAAATGGTTATACTCAGATAACTATTGTGTAGATATTCTACAATTGTTGAATATCTCGATTGATGTTGCTTTAGCTTTGGAGTACCTTCATCACGGTAATACCTTCCCCATTGTGCACTGTGATATAAAGCCGAGCAATGTGTTGCTCGATGAAGATATGACAGCTCGTATTGCTGATTTTGGTATTGCAAAGCTCTTTGATGCAGGGGAGGTCATCATCCACACTAAAACGCTAGCTACTATCGGTTATGCAGCACCAGGTGATGTTATAAACAAATAATTTTCTTTACTCTGTATGTTTGTATATATACATGTATTATCATATGAATTCATGTTTTTGATAATTATATACTTGTGATGCAATTAGAGTACGGATCACAAGGAAAAGTATCAACGAGTGCTGATGTATATAGTTTTGGGATAATGTTGTTGGAGATGTTCACGAGAAAGAAGCCGACAAATGATATGTTTGGAGGCGAAATGAGCTTGAAGGAGTGGGTCAGTGAAGCACTAGAAGCAACTGAAATCTATCAAATAGCAGCCCATGCTTTGCTATCAGAAGAAGATCGACAGTTTGATATGAAAGTGAATTGGATGAAATCTGTGTTTGAATTGGCAATGAAATGTTTAGTCATTTTGCCCGATGAAAGAATCGACATGGTTGAAGCAGCAGCCGCACTAAAGAAGATCAAAGCAAAAGTTGAAACAGCGTCGCGCAAGTAATTTTCACGACTAATGGTCAAATATAAATAGTTTCTTTTTATGTTTTTTGTTGTTTAAATGAATCGAGCATGTTAGAACTCTTTATAGGTTCTTCTTCTTTTACTTTTTCCAATGTTGAATTGTGGGAAAAGGACATAATTTTATCTATTATTTATACTCCCTAGTCCCTCCGTCGCACCTATTGTCCCATCCAAAGTGACTCGTTTATATAAGCATGCTGAAAAACTGAACAAGCATTTCATCGAACAAGTTATGTGTAGTGAACTTCATATTATGGTTTCTCAGGCAGCCCCAATAATTCAAACAGCGCCAGAAAACGAATGAATTTCGAGCATTAATTTTAGGGAAACAACTAACCTGAAGCGCAACTGGAGACGGGCGAGTCGGAGTCGGCGGTGAAGTGAATTGCGAGCTTCCTTTTTACTACTTCCTCTGTTCCTTTAATATTGTCACATTAAAAATAGTAAAAATTGAAAATATTTGTATTGGTTAATCCGAACTTGACCCGACCGGGTTTGGGTAATGGGCTATAAATAAATTTGGAGGCCCATTTTTGAAGTGTTGGACTTGCAAATTTTCAGAGGCCCAAAACCTTGAGAACTAACCTACTGCACATTCCTATCGTATTTTAACCACTTCCTATAATTTTATTTTTATTTTTGTTAAATTATAATCTTAATAGAAAACATGAGTTCATATATAAATATTGTTAAAATAAATGAAAGTACCGCTGATATGAAAAAATGACCACATATTTCAAATAATTGACATTTCTTTTATGGGACATCCACATATTTGATCTCAGTTCCACACAAGATTCCACATTCCTTGAGTGGCAGTGGGATAAGTAGAGAGGAATTTGAAATGATCTCATTTTGTTGTTTTTGGATGTTTATAAAAATAGTTCCATTTCTATAAATAGAAAGTTTCTCTCTTATACTTTAATAATTTTTTCTTCATATCTCTGATTTTACCTAATTTTTCGTCTTATTTTTTACCGTCTAATTTTTTTTAAACTCGTACCGTTCACAAATAGGACTATTTTTTGTGGACAGAGAAAATAGTATTGATATGAAAAGTGAAATCATACTTATTTAATTGTCGGATGAGATTGGGTATCTACTATGGTGGTGTTCGGTTTTCTAAGATAAAATAATACCAAGATACAATCTTGGATTTTGTGAGATTATTTTAGTTATATGGGTTAGAAATGACTAATTATCCTATGATTATTCATTTATGATTGAATTGTGGTGTTGAATCTCATGACCAAATATACTACAAATTTAATCCCGGATACAATCTTGCAAACCGATCACCCCCTATTTGTATCACATTTATCGCATGCACAAGCACTTAATTAATTATTTTAATAATATTTATTATGACAATGCATTATAAATTAATACTAACATTTATAAAAAAAAAAGTTATAGTATATCCTACTTAAAAATTTATGAACTCTCATAATCATTTTTTGTAAATAAAGTCATAAAAGATAATATATATACTAAAATAACAATCTTGATAATAAGGAGTACAAAGTTGAACTAATTAAAATACTCTCTCCGTTATAAGGTAGTTGAGTCGTATTTCTTTTTGAGTTTTACTAAGATAGTTGAGTCATTTCTAATTTTAACATTTCATGTGATCGTGTTGACATTACAAATATCATTGTTAACATATTGTACAATATCTACTAAGTTTACAATGTCAACATGAGAATTAGTAACAGATCACACCCCTTCAGTCTAATTTCCATAAAAACTGTTAGATACTTGTCACTTTAAATAAAAAAAAAACATCATTTTACAGGCTTCTAAAATACAAACAAAATTTTGATATTGGGCCTTCAAAGATTTATAAGCCCAAAAACATTCCCAAATTGGGCCTTCAAAATATTCCACTCCCAATACATTCTATCGTCGCTGCCGGCCTCAGCTCGTCTGCCAGCGCCACTATTCGCGCATCAGGTTAGTTGTTTTCCCTAAATTAACGCTCGAATTTTGTGTAATGTATTGATCGAATTTATTTCGTTTTCAGGTGTTGTTTTGGTTATATGAACTTTACTGCACACAATCTGTTTGATGAAATGCTTATTCAGTTTTTCAGCAGAGTTAAAAAATTATGGTCGTCTACCGATTATTTTATCTGAGTCGGTTTAAATATTGTTATGAAAAAGTGAATCTTTCATGTTACCATTGATTGTTATTTAATAGATTTATGAGATGATCTCAATCATAATTTTTAAATTTAGAAGGAAACGATTGATATCGACCATTAATTGTAAAAACGGATAAGAGTTTGAAACTAAAGTACATATTGTGTGACAAACTATTTTCTCAAGTGATGGTAATTGCATGTTGTTGACTCCTTGTCACTCTTGTTTCAACTTTTTCTTTGATCTTCTATAGTGTGGATGCCGCCTCAATCATGTTGATTCTTTCGTCGGGCGAAATGGCTAAACATTTCATTGCTAATTCAAACACTGATGTCATCCAATTCATCTTCATATCGAAATGTCGATCTCGTTCTGGTAGCATAGCAGGGGCTAATACTTGACTAATTTCATTGGCTTGTAATGATTCAGTCACCCACTCCTTCAAGCTCATTTCCCCACCAAACATATCATCTGTCGGCTTCTTTCTTGTAAACATCTCCAACAGCATTATCCCAAAACTGTATACATCAGCACCCGTGGACACTTTCCCTTCCGATCCGTACTCTAATAACAAGTTTACAATTATAAAAAACCTTATTCATACATAGTAAAGAAAATTATTTTCTTATATGATCTTTTATAAACCTCACCTGGTGCTGCATAGCCGATTGTAGCAAGTGTTTTAGTGTGGACCATGGCCTCCCCCTCCTCAAAGAGCTTTGCAATACCAAAATCAGCAACACGAGCAGTCATATCTTCATCGAGCAACACGTTGCTTGGCTTTATATCGCAATGCACAATGGGGAAAGTATTGCCGTGATGAAGGTACTCCAGAGCTAAAGCAACATCAATTGAGATGTTCAACAATTGTAGAATATCTCCACAATAACCATTCGAGTATAACCATTTCTCCACACTTCCATTTGGCATGATTTCAAGAATCAAGGCTTTGAATTCCATGTTGGTACAACAACCGATTATCCGAACTAAGTTCCTGTGTCGAATGGTGCTTAGTATTCTACTTTCCGTTTCGAAACTCTTGTTACCTCCTTCCAACTCTATATTGAACACTTTTACTGCAAAATACAGTCCATCATCAAATACCCCTCTAAACACTGAACCAAAGCTTCCTCGCCCAAGTAGATTCGTCTCGCTAAAGGAATTTGTTGCTCGTGATAGTTCTATGTATGAGATTATTCTCCAAGGATTACCTAAGGAAGTTGGAACTTGAGTTCCCACTCTTACATGCTTCCATCGTCTTATGAGAATAACTACAATGATCACTATAGCCATGGCTGAAAAGAGAGGAGGCAAAATATACTTCATTAATCGAGCAACACTCTTCAATTTTGATCCTTCATCATCTTTTGAGCAAGGCGGCACTTCAAATCTTGCTGGACCGCAAAGAGCTGAGTTGTGCACAAATGATAGAGAAGTGAAGTTTGAAAAACAGCTCCCATTTGGAATTTCCCCTTCCAATTTGTTGTAAGACACATTGAAATACTCCAAGAATTTGAGATCTTGTAAAGATTTGGGAATCATTCCAGTAAAACTGTTTTTAGATAAATCCAGTGTTGTTAAGCCTTTCATATTTGCCAGTGATTGAGGAATGAATCCTCCAAAGTTATTGTTCGACAAAGATATGGATTCTAATGATTCGCAATGGTCGATGGAGATGGGAATATCACCGGAAAATAGATTAAAGGATAAATCTATTCCGTTGATTATCTTCAAGTCTCCAACTTGAGGTGTAATCTGACCGCTCAAATAGTTCGAGGACAAGTTTACAAAGACGAGGTCTTTGAGATTCCAGAAATCGGAAGGTAAGGTGGAATTCAACTTGTTAGTTCAATCATTTTCAGCAACTGCATTCCACCCAAACATTCCGGTATTGGACCTTCGAGCTCATTGTTGCTCATGTACAGCTCTGCCAAAGAACTCATCTCACAAAACTCGAGCGGGATAGATCCTTGCAACTGATTTTCATAAAGGGATAATCTCCCAAGTTACTTCAAATTTCCTACCGTTACCGGAATTGATCCACTCAAGTGATTATTATGTAGTTGGATATCACTCAAATTTGCCAAGTTTCCTATTTCAGAGGGAATGACCCCTCTGATACTCGAGTTGTGCGCCAGGAAAATCTCAAGCGATTGGGATAGATTCCCTATGGAATTTGGTAGAGCACAGCCCTGTAGCAGATTTCCCGATATTTCAACGACCTCTAGGTGCTCGGAATTAGTTAACGAAGAGAGAAATTCCATTTCCGGGGTTGCGCTCAAGCTATTCTGGCTGAGTAAAAACCTGGTCAAGAGCCTTAAACTAGGGAAACTGGGAATGAAGCCAGTAAATAAATTATCTAGCAAGAATAGTTCTTCAAGTTGAGAAGCGTTGTTGATAGAGGCAGGAATTGGGCCACTGAGGTTGTTAGTATGTAAATGGAGGTATTGGAGATTGGGAAGTGAAAGCCCAATATTTGAAGGAAGAGTACTTGAAAAGTTGTTCCATGAAAGGTCTAATAGTTGCAAGGTTGTTATGTTGAAGATACCAAGTGGGATAGAGCCAGATAAGTTATTACCTGACATAAGGATACCACTCAGGTATGCCAAATTAGAAATCTCTTCTCGTAATTCACCTGTCGATTTGACATGTGACTTAAATTTCTTACTTGAACTAAATATTCTAAAATTAATTAGACCAGTCACGACTCATTTTCCACTGTCAAAATTTTCTTTCTATGTCTCTCTTATTTTATCAATTTTGCATTAGGACTCGTGCCGTGCCGTTTCAAAGGTTACTAATTTTAGGGGACGAATGGAGATATATATCTATATATATAGAAAGAAAAAGTGATTGAGTATTATTAGTGAAGAATGAAGCAACCTTATAAAAGAGAAAAAACTTATCAAAATGAGAATGAACTTTTTTTGTAACATGGACCATAATGGAAAAAGAACATTATTCTTATGGGACGGCAAGAGTAATATTTTTAGAGTTATATATTTATATTCAATAATAACAAGTACTACTCCTTGTTATATAAAAATCATGTGCGTGATATTATATAAAATATATAAATACATATAGTCATCATTTTTTTATGGTTCCGTCAAAAAACTAACTCCCATGCCTACTGTGCAATTAGTGTTAACCGTTAATTTTTTGACGGAATCGTAAAAAAATAAACTACTTCGTTGACATTTTTATTTGTAAAAGACCTGTTTTTCAAAAAAGTGATGTATAGAATCAAACTTGACCTTTACTCTAAATTTAAATTAATAAAATATTAATGAATTTAGGCTAACTATGCTTTCAAAGGATCTCTAGTAAAATGAGAAAGGAAAAGTTGAGAATGATCTAAAATATGATATTTTTTTGAGTTCAAGGATTTAAAAGATGCAAGCTCTATTTTACAGGGATTAAATTTCAATTAGAAAACATGCCTGTCAAGTCATTATACTCAAAGTTTAGCACTTCCAGCAAGGTAAGGTTCCCAACTTGTTTTGGAATGCTACCTGAAATGGCAATATAATTATACTCCCTCCGTCCACAATTAAGTGTCCAATTTCTAAATGGCGCGAATTTTAAGAAATGTTAAGAAAAGTGGGTGGAAGAAAGTTAGTGGAATAGAGGTTCCACTTGTATATATTAGTTTTGAATGATATATGAGTAGAATGCTTTAGTGGAATGTGAGATCTCTTAACCTTGGAGTATTACTGCATATGTTGTTTGGGAGCTTTCCTGATAGCATGTTTCTTCTGAAATTGACTATCATCAACGAAGAAATGTTGAAGATAGTATATGGTATGGATCCCTCCAACTCATTGCTTCGTAAACTAACACTTTCCAGTGAAGAAAGCCCGCCTATCTCCTCTGGGATGTTTCCATCGAGAATATTAAAGCTCAAATTCAGATTCTGAAGCCTCGAAATATTGAATACAGAAGAAGGGATTTTTCCTGAGAATCCGTTGTCTGACAAATCCATGTGTCGGAGCTGGGACAAGGCTCCGAATGGTATCTCTCCTGAGAAATTGTTAGCTGCGACGTTTATATCTTCTAAACATCGCAACTTAGACAGCTCAGATGGCAAGATGCCCGTGAAACTGTTGGAGCTGATGTCTAAAACTCGAAGAAATGATAAGTTTCCGAGATGTGGAGGGATGGTGCCTCGAAGCTCGAAGCTAGAAAGGTCTAGGACAGTAACTCTTTGGTGTATGATGCCACAAGAGACACCAATCCATCCACAAATGGGAGTGTGAATTGACCAATTTTTATACAAGATTGCATTAGGATCGGAAACAATGGAGTTTTTTAAGACAGTGAGAGCGTATTGATCGGTGGTGAGATTGAAGAGTGGTGTGGAGAAGGTGAGGGAAAAGTAGTTTGATATCAGCACCAAAACACTAAAATAAAACATGCAAATATCCATGGATGGTTTCATGTGATGATAGTTTTTTTTTAACAATTGGGGGTATATAGAAACTGTTGAAAAGTAAAATGCGAAAAATAAAAGATTATTGCAAAAAGTGAAAGACAGGGGAACTATAAGACTACATTGTGAGACTACATTGTGATTGACTTGAACTATTTTTCTGTTCAATATGGTTAGATCATTTGATTCCAAACTTGATAAGGACTTGAGTGCTTTTATAATTATATAGACATCAGTTTAGAGGATTGGAGATAAATTATAAATCTACACCCTACTTTTGAATTTATGAACTCTAATAATCAATTTTGATTCCAAACTTGTAACTTTCAAATTTGATAATTTAAAGCATACACATGTGCCGTGTGATGACCGCAGCCTGGAGTTTAAATAAACTCAAGAATTATGGCCTCTAATAAATACATTAATTTATTATTGTCAACGCGTCTTGTAGCTTAGACAATACAAAAAGGAAAATTGTGTATATACATACTAGAATTCCTAAATGTAAAGTGACCTCAATTTATTAAACATTACAATTTGCAGCAGCCCCCTCTCAAGTTTGTGGTCTAATATCACTAATATTAGTAAATATTACCATTACACCTAAAGCTTGTCCCACCAGTTTCTGTGTCAAATATGTGAGTGAGAATAAAAATAGAGAAGAGTAATAAAAAAGAATCATAGTAAGGATATATAATTTTTATTTAATTTCTTAAGTACTCCATTTCTTAAAATAAGCACATATACTAAAATTATTATCACTAATAAAGCAATGTTTTTAATCACAAGAAGATTCAATTACATGCGATCAAAATTTTCATATCAACTGTACTTTTTTTCATTATAACAATATTTACAAGGTACACTTCGCACTAACGAAGAAAAATTAAAATAAAATTATTCACAGTGGTTAAAATACAAGGAGTTTGCAATGGGCTTGTTATTCAAATTGTGGGCCTTTTAAGATTAGTAAATCCAAAACAACACCAAACTGGGCCTCTAAATATTCAACTAGCACATTACCCAATCTGGTCGGGTCGGGTCGGGTCGAGGTCAGTCAATAACCGACATATAATTTCGATTAAATATATTTTTTTTTTTAAAAAGGAGCTATTAATTTGCTCCGCTGCCGTCACGGGCCTCAGCTCCTCATTCACCGCCGCCATTGATCGCGCTTAAGGTTAGTTCCAATTTAATTCATTTTCAGGTGTTTTTTTGCTTAGATTTGTGAGAATGCGGTTGCTTTATTCATTGCAATACAAATTTAACCTATAAAAATGCACGTATTGACTGCAGATTGTTTGTGTGTTGTAGTTTTATAGAATAAGAAGTTATAGACTGATCGCCCATAACCTGCTTGTCAAAATGACCCGGATTTCTTGAATAAAATTTTAACTAATTTGAGAATGCTAAACATAATCAAACTAGGAAACATAAACTAAACATTCTAATAGATTACTAAAGAAAAATTTGAAGGAAATAAGGAAATTGTTTGACATCACTTTCAGTCTCTTAATGTGAACACTCCCGCTCAATTCGAGCAAACAGAGAGTACAAATTCCCAACTTATTCCGGAGATTCGAGAAGAATTGATAGCTTAATTTTTTCATAAATTATATGCCATCTGATCCACCGAAGCTACATGTCTCAATTCAATTTCTTTCACCACCACCTTGTCCCGAACGAAGTGAATGTCGAACTCAATATACTTCGTTCTCTCGTAAAACTCTTGGTTGGAAGCAAAGGCTATCGTACTAAGGTCATCCACCCAGATCTCCAGAGCAATAGAAGGCTTCTTTTTTAGTTCAGAGAGGAATGAAGTGATCTAAGCAGTTTCGGAGAGATGCTGGATTGATTCTTAGAACACCAAGGAATCATAATCTTTCCATAATAAGTTAAGTAATCAAGAGCATTCGAGAGAAGCTAGAGTTCGGGAGAAAGGAAAGATTTTGTATTGAGTGATCATAATCTTTTGCAAGATACATCCCTTTGTATAGACTCCCGATTTGGTTCAAAGACTACGACATGGGAAAAGAACCAAACAAAGAAAAACCCATGAAGGAGCTTATTACACGCTCGACTCATGTACAAATAACAACTAAAAAAAGAAATGACTACCATCAACCATTAGTAACAGAATCCTCATCTCAAGTAATGGTAATTGTATGTTATTGGCTCCTTCTCGTCACTCTTGTTTCAACTTTTGCTTTGATCTTCTTTAGAGTGGCTGCCGCTTCAATCATGTTGATTCTTTCGTCGGGTGAAATGGCCAAACATTTCATTGCTAATTCAAACACTGATGTCATCCAGCTCATCTTCATATCGAAATTTCGATCTTGTTCTGGAAGCAAAACAGGGGCTAATACTTGATTGATGTCATTGGCTTGTAATGCTTCACTCACCCACTCTTTAAAGCTCATTTCCCCATCAAACATATCATCTGTCGGCTTCTTTCTTGTAAACATCTCCAACAGCATTATCCCAAAACTATATACATCAGCACTTGTGGATACTTTTCCTTCTGATCCGTACTCTAATAACATCACAAGTTTATGATTATCAAAATAACCCAATTCACAAGAGATTACATACATACATACATTCAAACGTACAAAGTAAAGTAAATTAATTCTTTTATGTAATTCGAAAACATCACCTGGTGCTGCATAGCCGATTGTAGCTAGTGTTTTAGTGTGGATCACGGCCTCTCCTTCATCAAAGAGCTTTGCAATACCAAAATCAGCAACACGAGCATTCATATCTTCATCGAGCAACACATTGCTTGGCTTTATATCGCAATGCACAATGAGGGAAGTATTACCGTGATGAAGGTACTCTAGAGCTAACGCAACATCAATTGAGATATTCAACAACTGTTGACAATCTACGCAATAGTTATCAGAGTATAACCATTTCTCCAAGCTTCCATTTAGCATAATTTCAAGAATCAAGGCTTTGAATTCCATGTTTGTACAGCAACCGATAACTCGAACTAAATTCCTGTGTCGAATTGTGCTTAGTATTCTACTTTCAGATTCGAAGCTCTTGTTACCTCCTTCCAACTCTGTATTGAACACTTTCACTGCAAAATTCAGCCCATCATCCAATACCCCTCTAAACACCGAACCAAAGCTTCCTCTCCCAAGTAGATTCGTTTCACTAAAGGAATCTGTCGCTCGCGATAGTTGGATGTATGATATTATTCTCCAAGGATTGCCTAACCAAGTAGAAATTGGAATTCTCACTTTTATAACCCTCCTTCGTCTCATGAGAATAACTACAATTATCACAACAACCATAGCTAAAATGAGAGGAGGCAAAATGTACTTCATTAGTGGAGCTACATTCTTTGAGTTTGATCCTTGATCAACTTTTGGACAAGGTGGTACTTCAAATCTTGCTGGACCGCAAAGAGCTGAGTTTTTCACAAATGACAGAGCAGTAAAGTTGGAAAAACAGCTCCCATTTGGAATTTCCCCTTCCAATCTGTTGTAAGACACATTGAAATACTCCAAGAATTTGAGATCTTGTAAAGATTTAGGTATCACTCCAGTAAAACTGTTATTGGATAAATCCAATGCTGTCAAGCCTTTCATATTTCCCAGCGATTGAGGCATAGATCCTCCAAAGTTATTGTTCGACAAATTTACGTATTCCACTGATTGGCAACCATCGATTGAGTTGGGAATATCGCCGGAAAATAGATTAGAGGAGAAATCTATTTGGTTGATTACCTTCAAATTTCGAATTTGAGGTGAGATCTGACCGCTCAAATAGTTTGAGGACAAGTTAAGAAAGACGAGGTCTTTGAGATTCCAGAAATTGGAAGGGATGGTGGAATTCAACTTGTTTGAGGCAAGTTTAATCACTCTAAGTGATTGCATTACACCCAAACATTTTGGTATTGGACCTTCGAGCATGTTGTTGATCAGGTTTAACTCGGCCAAACTACTCATCTGACAAAGATCGAGGGGGATAGACCCTTGCAACTGATTATGAGCAAGGGATAATCCCCCAAGTTTCTTCAAATTTCCTATTGTTGTAGGAATTGACCCGCTCAACTGATTGCCATTTATATGTAAAAATATCAAATTGGTTAAATTTCCTATTTGAGAAGGAATGGCACCTCTGATATTTAAATCTTGCGCCGAGAAAATCTCGAGAGATTGAGATAGATTCCCAATGGAAGTAGGTAGAACACAACCCAGTAGTGTGTTATTTGATATGTCAATATCCTCTAGATACTTGGAATTAGTTAATGAAGAGAGAAATTCCATATCTTGGGTTGCTCTCAAGTTGTTGATGTTGATGAAAAACTTGGTTAAGAGCCTTAAACCAGGAAAACTGGGAATTAAGCCAGTGAATGAATTCACTTGCAAGATTATTTCTTCAAGCTGAGAAGCGTTGTTGATAGAGGTAGGAATGGGGCCGCTGAATTTATTTCTATGTAAACCGAGGTATGTGAGATTGGGAAGTAACAGCCCCATATTTGAAGGAAGAGTACTAGAAAACTTGTTCCAAGAAAGGTCTACAACTTGCAAGGTTGATATATTGAAGATGACATGTGGGATAGCTCCGGATAAAGAATTATTTCCCAAAATAAGGAAACGCAGGGATGCCAAATTAGAAAGCTCTTCTGGCAATTCACCTGCCATAAACATTTTTTGGTGATCGCTCATCTCACTCCAAAGAATTGGCCTTCTAGTCATATATTGTACATTTAATAGCTTTAAGCAAAAGTTTAGGCTAAGTGAATTGTAACTAAAAAAACAGAAAATTAATACTCCATTTTATTAAGCCAATATTATTTTTTCTGGGTTCAATCAAAGTTGAGTTAGAAAACATGCCTGTCAAGTGATTAGACTCAAGGTACAACGCTGTTAGAGAAGTGAGGTTCCCAACTTGCTTTGGTATTCTACCTGAAATCATCAAATCTAATTACCAATCGATATCCATGAATTGGCAATCAAATTTTATCAAGTAAACTAAAAGAAGAATTTATTGCAAGATGATATACCTTTGAATTGATTTCTCCATAGGTACAAACCCGTGAGCATCGTCAAACTTCCAATTTCACTCGGGATTTCTCCGCTGAATTTATTGACTTGCAATTGCAGGAGCTCAAGCTCTTTGCATTTGCCTATGTTTCTTGGAATTTCCCCATCAAGTTGGTTCCTAAGGACAGTGAATTCTCTTAACCTTGAAACATTACTGCATATGTTGTTTGGGAGCTTTCCTGATAGCACATTATATCCAAAATTGACTGACATCAACGAAGAAATGTTGAAGACAGCATATGGTATGGATCCCTCCAACTCATTGCTTCGTAAACTAACACTTTCCAGGAGAGAAAGCCCACCAATCTCCTCTGGGATGTTTCCATCCAGAATATTGAAGCTCAAATTCAGATTCTGAAGCCTCGAAATATTGAATAAAGAAGAAGGGATTCTGCCTGAGAATCCGTTGTCCGACAAGTCCATGTGTCGGAGTTGGGATAAGGCTCCGAACCACGATGGTATCTCTCCGGTGATGTTGTTAGCTGCGACGTTTATCTCTTCTAAACAGCGCAACTTAGACAGCTCAGGTGGCAAGACTCCCGTGAAACTGTTGGAGCTCATGTCTAACACCCGAAGAAACGACAAGTTTCCGAGATGTGGAGGGATGGTGCCTTGGAGCTCGAAACTCGAGAGGTATAGGGCAGTAACCCTATGGTGTTTGGTGGCACAAGAGACACCAATCCATCCACAGATGGGAGTGTGAATTGACCAATTTTTATGCAAGATAGCATTAGGATCGGAAACAATGGAGTTTTTTAAGACAGTGAGAGCGTATTGATCAGTGGTGAGATTAAAGAGTGATGTGGAAGAGGTGTGGGAAAAGTGGTTTGTTATCAACACCAAAACACCAAAATAGAACACAAAAATCCCCATGGATGGTTTCTTATGCTAGTTCAATTTGGTGTAACAATTGTGGGTATGTAAATGAATGGTTTATACTCCATATATATAAGGAGAGGTTCAAATTAATTTCGACTATTACTATCTCAAAATTTCAATTTAGTTTTTTATCATAAACTTTAAATGTGGTGAAAAATATAACTAACTTTTAATTTGTACAAGTATATTTCCCACAAATTCAATTTAGTCCAAATTTTTTCCTACATGACGCATCCAGGCGTATAAGTCATCTGACCGAGACGATTCCCTTGAGCGACGCAGTTTGTAGGATAAACTTATAATGTTTTAAAAAAATACATAAACTTTAATTTGGCGGAAAATTTAATCCTAATAAATTTACTACTCCCTCCGTTTCTTATTAATAGAGGTATTTCTTTTCGGCATGGAGTTTAAGAATAGTATATTAAATGGATGGTGGAAAAAGTAAGAGGGTATAAAGTAAGAGGGTATAAAGAAAGAGAGATGAAGAGAGAATAAAGTAAAATGGAGAATTACTTTTTATCAAAAATAGAAATGACTCAATTAACTTGGAACTTTCTAAAACAGAAAAATGACTCTATTAACATGGAACGTAGGTAGTACAAGTTAAAGATTAGTGTATTTTCTTACCATAGTTAAAATTTGTGGTAAAACCCGAATTTCCCAAAAGATGGTGTATTTTTTTGCTGTTAGCCGTAATAAGTATTAATACGCACATTAATTCAGGCGTTGTTCAATTCGATAGATTAGATAAGATAGACTATTATGACTATTGTTTGGTTTGGTAGATAAGCTCGATAGTTAATCTCTGGATAATGTTTCCTAGGAATTAGTCATAGATTTTTATAATAACCAACTCTATATATTGTCAAGAAAAAAATTCAGAGAATAAATAGCCTACCGGATGCAAGGTCATTCTGAAATACAATAGGAGATGTTGCAGAAAGTTGCAACAATAAATCCAAATTGAATAAATAGAGGACTTGGTGAAATAATGTAGCTGCCAATCAATCATATTTTTTTAGTTTTATGCAACTTAGCATAGTACTCCCTCCATTCCATAAAAGTTGAGACAAAAATTTTGGACATGGAGGTTAAGAATTTATATTAAATAAATAGGAGAGATGAAAAAAGTAGAAATATAAGAGAGAGTAAAATAAATGATGGAATAAAAAAAGATTGATTAGATGCTTTGTCTTTTGTTAAAAAAGGAAATGATTCAACTTTGTTGGAACGAACTAAAAATGAATACGACTCAATATTTTTGGAACGGATGGGGTACTAATTAAAATTTTTGTTTTGTATTGAATTTTCCACAAACAAAGAGAATTCAGCGTCGAATCGGTCGTCGTGACTCTTAAATTTCTCACATGCATGACTACAAGTCTACTTCAAGTCAACACACAGTGGATATTATTTTTATGTAAGAATTCTTTTGTCTCTTAATTATCTCAAAACTAACTATGCGTTCGGAAGTTAAACTTTAGAGAATTATGCATCACTAAAATTTAAAATCGAAAAGCCGAAACCATACTTCTTTAGTTACAGGATGATATTCAGTATCCACTGCAGTCTATTGGTATCTCACTAACCTTTAACTACCGCTAAACTATTAGTACTAGTAATTTACACATTGTAAAAGGGGAATTTTGGAAAAATAATACACAAAATTGTCATTATGAATTGTTTTAATAAAATGAGAAAGTGATTTTTTTTGTGTGTGATAATTAGTGGAAGCAGAAATGAATTTTTTTTAATATAATAAGAGGGTCATTATGAATTTCTTAATAAAATTGGGGAAGTGAAAAGGTTCCATTACATTTAGATAATTAGGGTAAGTGAAAAGGTTTCTGAAAATAATTCAATCTTTAATATACATGAATGTGAAAATTTTCGCATGTTTCCAAAATTATTATTAATTAAGTGTTATGATATACTCCTGTGTCCTCTAAAAATCTAATTTTATATCATTCCATGTTCTTTTTCTAAGATATTATTTTTGCATCGCACTACCACAAAGTTTTCAACGTTATAGTTTGAAGTGATGATAATGATATTTTGTCATTTGACAATTAATATGTTAAGCTGTTATTCTAAAGTAAGATTATAATAATTAGTTTAATTTAATTTCCTATAGTTCGATTATATTTTTAGACTTAAATTTTGTTATATCCATATAATTAAAATTATTGTCAATATTAAATATGTATATTTATAAGTTTGTAAAAACATAAACACATATAAGAACTTATATGTGAATCGCACAGGTGTTGCACTAGTATTTATTATAGAGTAAATGTAATGTTAAGTCCTAAATATATGGCTAAAATACGAATTCGGTAAAAAACATTCACTTTTTGAAAAACGGTTCCATAACAAATGAAATCCTTGTCGGAATGGTCCTTTTTTTACGGTTTCGTAAAAAGACTAACGGTCATGCTACTGTGCAATTAGTGTTGACCGTTAGTTTTTTGACGGAACCGTCCAAAACAAGGCCTACTTCGGTGACATTTTCATTTGTTATGGACCTGTTTTCAAATAGTGAATGATTTGGGTCAAATTCGTATTTTGGTCATATATTTAGGATCAAAATTATCTTTACTCATTATAATACTAGTTTTATTTTTCTATTTTCAAATATAAATAAAAATTAATTTCTTATAGTGTGACTTGTTATTTTACTTCATCCATGGTTTCTCCTAGTCTCCTATATTTTACAAATTTTGCACTTAGGCTCTTGTTGTCTATTACCAATGAGGCCGTGGATGGATGTGTAGTATACTTGTTAATCGAGGTGTACTTTTCGGCGCGAAGTTTAGGAATAGTATATTAAATGGATGATAAATAAAGTAAGAAAGAATAAAGTAAAAGAGATGAAGAGATAATAAAATAAAAAGAGAAAGTTACTTTTTTTGCCAAAAATTAGAAATGACACAATTATCTTGAAACTTCGTAAAATAGAAAAATGACTCATGGAACGAAGGAAGTATTTATTGGCGATAACTATAAAATTTGAAAATTATATACCACCCACTCTTGAATTTATCAACTCGGATAATCGTATTTTAACACATAAAACCCAATATTATCTTAGGGGTGGCGAAACGGGTTACCCGCGGGTACCCGCACCCGACAAGTCGGGTACTCGTACCCGATTATAGCCATATTGGTTGTCCCAATACCCGCCCCCCGACATACCGGGATTACCCAATACCCGTGTCGGGTATCCCGTATCCGACATTGCGGGTACCCGTACCCGACCCGAAATTCTGAAAAATTTGAAAATCATAATAACCGTCAATGTTCCCTACTTTACTTTATTAATATCAATGGTAAACGTTGAATAGATTGAAAATAAAAGTGAGGGAATACTCTATAACTAGTTCCGGTGAGTTTTCAATTGTATGTTTGTTGGAATATAAAAATATTTTAAAAGAACAGTTAGATTATAAACTCTGACTATTTTGCCTTAATAGAGGCATTTCATTTTCTTCACTCATTTAAGAAATATAATAATATAAATACTCTTTTCTACATTATTATCTCTCTTACTTTATTTTTTCTCCGTTCTTATTTTAATTTTTCAAAATGAGTGCGTATATGGCTATTATTATTTACCTATTTAATTTTTTTCCCTACTTTAACTATTTGAAACACCTCTATTAATTTGGAATGGATGAAGTACTAAAAGATGGAATATGGCTAATACTAATAATAATGGGTATTATCGGGGCTAACAGGTATACCCGCGCAGGTAGTGGGTCTTAAAGATGGTAATCGAGAGAGATATAGAAAGATTGGATAGACATATTGATGTAGAAAGCAAAGAGATTGTATTTCTTGATGAGAATGATATGCTCATCTCCCTAGTATTTATAGGGAGATTTGAGTCTCGTTAAATACACCAATAAATGAGTATTGGAAACACACTACAACTTGGAACTCTACACATAATAAATGTGGGCGGCCATTTATTCTTCTTCCTTTTTCCAACACTCCCCCTCAAGTTGAGCAACGGTATCGCCGATACTCAACTTGCCCAGAAATTCTTTGAAGACTTTAGGACACAATGCCTTGGTCAGTATGTCTGCAAGTTGTTCCTCAGATCGAACAAATGGAAATTCGATGATGCCGCCTTCGAGTTTTTCTTTGATAAAGTGTCGATCAACTTCGACATGTTTTGTCTTGTACAGGATTCTCTGAAATGCTGATTGCTGCTTTGTTGTCACAAAAAAGTTGACTTCTCCGTGTCGGTGGAAAGCCAATTTCTGTTAACAATCTTCTAAGCCAAAGTATCTCCATAAAACCACTTCTAATCCCTCGAAATTCGGCTTCCGCACTTGATAGGGCTACAACTTTATGTTTCTTGCTCCTCTAAGTGACCAAGTTACCCCCAACAAAGGTGAAAAACCCTCCAGTAGACTTTCTATCGACTGGATTACTTGCCCAATCGGCATCGGTGTATCCATCGATTTCCAAATCTTCTTTCTTTTCTAAGAATACCCCATAACCAGTTGTTCCTTTTAAATACCTCACAATTCTTATGACAGCATTCATATGATCTTCCTGCGGTTAATGCATGAATTGACTCACAATGCCAACTGCATATGAGATATCGGGCCGAGTATGAGCAAGATAGATGAGTTTTCCTATTAACCGTTGATACCTTTCACGATCTGCAGGTTTAGCTCCATCCACAATTTTCAACCCATGGTTGGGTATCATTGGGTTTCCGCAGGCTTGCAGTCCAGTAGGCCCGTTTCGACTAGCATGTCAAGTACATACTTTTTCTGTCTTAGGAATATCCCGTGTTTAGATCTCAACACTTCAATTCCTAGAAAGTACTTCAATGCTCCCAAGTCCTTCATTTCAAACTCCTTAAACAGATTCTCCTTCAGATTTTGGATCTCTTCGGTATCATCTCCTGTTATGATCATGTCGTCAACATATATGATTAGACATGTCATTTTGCCGTTCCTCTTCTTTAGGAATAGTGTGTGATCTTAATGGCTCTGTTCGAAGCCATGTTTGAAAATTGCTAGGCAAAATCTTCCAAACCATACTCTGGGGGACTGCTTTAACCCATAAAGGGTTTTTCTTAGTCTGCACACCTGCCCTTTTCCAAATTCTTCATAAAACCCTGGGGGAACTTCCATGTATACTTCTTTATTTTTCTCAAGTTCTCCATGAAGAAAGGCATTGGTAACATCGAACTGGTATAACGGTCATTCTTTACATGCAGCTACAGATAGAAGAGTTCTTACTGTGTTGAGCTTGGCCACAGGGGAGAAAGTCTCTGCATAGTCTATTCCATATACCTGAGTATATCCCTTAGCAACCAATCTTGCCTTGTATCTCTCGATTGAACCATCTGCACTTCTTTTTATGGTGAGACCCAACGACATCCAACTGGTTTCTTTCCTGGAGGTAAAGTACACTTCTCCCATGTTTCATTTTTTATCAAGGCATCAATCTCTTTCTTCATGGCTTCCCTCCAGTGTTTATGTTTCATTGCCTCTTCGAAGGACTGCAGAATCTCTTCTTCTTCATAAATTGCAGCTTCGAATGCCCTAGCCATTTCGGTGAGGTGGACCTGAGTAAGATTTGCCACAGAGTATTTAGATTTTCGCTCCTTCCAGTCTGGTGAGTATCTTCGAGGAGGAATGCCTCTTGTACTTCTGTTAGGCAATCTGCCGTCCCTGTCTCTTGTTCAGTAGGTGGCTCATCTGTATCTGAATTGCTTTTGGTTTCCCTGTCACTGTTAGTGGTTTCAGGTAAGGTACCAATATTGGGATCATAAGTATTTACCTCAGGATTCAAGGACTGGTCAGATAGCTTGGCAGTGCTCTGAAGTGGCATGTGTTGTTCTTGGGAATCTGACTGCCCGGTGTTACTGCTAACTTCCTCTGTTGGACCGACTTCTGTGACAGGATTTGGCTCTGGTAGGCTAGGTTGGTTGTTTTCCCTTTGAATATCCTCCCCCTGAATGGTTTCTCCCCACAAAGGTAGCCAATTTAGTGCGTCACTGTTTGGGCTTCCTGTCTCACTCTCCCCCTGACCGCTAGATTGGCTATAGAAGTATTCATTCTCAACAAAGTCACAATTCATAGTAACATACATGCGATCTGTCGACGGATCATAACATATATACCCTTTTTGATTTTTCCCATAACCCAAAAAGACACATTTGACTGCACATGGTGAGAATTTATCACGGTCATGTTTGGGTATGTGAGCAAAAACTGTGCACCCAAAAATTTTGGGTTCAAGGGCGAGAGATGATGGATCGAGTTTTGGTAAGAGAAGACTTCTAAGGGGGTTTTAAAGTTTAGGATTCATGTGGGAAGACGATTGAGGAGGAAAACAGCTGTTGCGATGACTTCCGGCCAAAAGGATTTAGGGACACTAGACTCTATAAGGAGTGCACGGGTGATCTCAAGGATGTATCGATTTTTTCGCTCGGCTACCCCATTCTGTTCGGGCGTATAAGCACACGAAGTTTGGTGGACAAGGCCCTTTTCAGTGAAGAAAGATGTCATCCTAGAGTTCACGTATTCTCTCCCATTATCGGATTTAAGGATTTGAATTTTTGAGTTATACTGGGTTTGGACAAGATGATAGAACTCAGTAAATTTCTCAAAAACCTCTGATTTTGTTTCCGAAAAATAAATCCAAGACATACGTGAAAAATTATCAATAAATAACAAAAAATATCTAAAGCCTTGTCCTCCAGTAACTGGGGCAGGACCCCACACATCAGAGTGAATCAACGCAAACAGTGATTTTTCTCTAGTATTGTTTAATTTGAAAGAATGTCTGTGACTTTTTGCCAAAACACAGGTTTCACATTTCAAAACATGTGTAGAAGAAACTAACTCGGGAAAGAGTAGACGAAGATATCCTATAGATGGATGTCCTAACCGGCGATGTAAGAGCCAAATCTCTCTGTCAGTCAGTCCGTGAGTCAGCATCGCAGTACTCTGTTGGGCTATCTCATCCACGTAGTACAGTCCATGTCGCTCAGTGCCACGCCCAACTATCGTCCCTGTCTTGATATCCTGTAACATACAAAAACGGGTTTGCATTAGCAATTTGCAGTTGAGATCTCTTGTTACATGACTAACAGAAAAAAGTTTGTGGGACAATGACGGAACATAAAGGCAGTTCGAGAGGTGAAGGGTTGGTGAGATAGTGATCGTGCCCACCCCTTTCACTTGTGCTAACTCCCCACTGGCAGTTTGAACAGAAGTTTTTGTGGACTGGGAGATATCAAGGAAATCGGATGCATCGAAGGACACGGTATCGGTTGCCCCACAGTCAAAAATCCAGTGGTAGTTTAGGTCCTATGTGGGAGGATGATGAGTACGCAAGAGGCTGGAAAGAATTTATACACGGATGGATGGCTAAAATTCAAAAATATGGGATGTAATTTTTGAATTTTCGAAAGATGGAGGGATTTTTTCAGAAATTTTGACCATTTGGGGGCTTTTTTGATATTTTTTGGACAGTTGAGGTATTTTTTGATAATTTTGGATTGATTGAGGATGTATAGTGGAAGAAGGTTGGAGGTGGGGTATATTTTGGGAATGTCTGAGAGTTTGGGGACAGACCATTTTGCAAAGTGAGAGATGAGTGGGGTATTTTTTTAGAGAGGCTTGGACTTGGGGGTGCATTTGGCAATTTTTGATGAGGGTTATCCCACTCAACCGTAGCTTCTGCCCCCATCAAAACAACTTCTGCCTCAACCACAACTTCTTCAAATTCGTGATTTCCGACGGGAAGCTGGAGACCGGTTCTGACGGAGTGGGAGATCGGCTTCTTCTTGGGGCAGCCGGCCTTCCTCCACGCGGCGCCTTGTCTTCGTCGCCGACGCTGTACAGCCTCGCCGCACAGCCTCCGCCGCCGACCCTTGGCTTTCTACCTGCATAGCCTCCACCGCCGACGCTGCTTTAGCCTGCGATGGGTGTTGCTGCCGTCTGGTGCTACTGCTTCCGCCGTTGCTGTTGTCTGTGACGGGTGGCGCTGCAGACTGGTCGCCTACTACAGCAGCCACCCGTTCACCCTTGTTTTTGACAAACACGGATTTTGCATGTTTTTAAGGGCTAGATTTGACTCGTTTTAAATGTCAATCATGCAAATTATGTTCTTAAATTGCATATGTTATACATTTGGTATTTTTGATGTGTTTGTTGATAAATGATAGAAAAAGATAGAAAAAAATGTGCAAAAAGGCCAAGGTGCAGCAGCCTCTGTTCGAGCCCATTCTGCCATCAGATTTGGAGTGCAGTGATTTATGCATATCATTCTCTTCCTCTTCGAAAGAGCTTCGCGTGGATATCTCGCACGTCTTAATCAGAGTTCTGTGGAGAAAGTTATGTCTATTCTACGAACGTTGCGCAATGCAGTCAAAGCTGGCGGGAATTTAGGCGGAAATTCACGGAAGAAAATAAATTATTATATTGGGAAGCCAAATCTCTCCCATATCTTGAAGGCCACGAAAATTAACCTTTTTCCAGCCTATAAATACCTCTAAACCTAATTTTAATCTTCATCTCAGAGCCTCAAATCCTTCTCTGTCTCTACACCTTCTTCCATCTCATATTCCACACATATATTCCTCCACCTTCCATTGGAGCGGAGCTCTGCAGATCCAGGCAAGAGAAGACTGAAGATTGAAGATTCAACCTTGGGTTTTATCTATTTCTTTCATGTCTCGTACTTTATTTGTAGTTTTACTTGTCTATGAGTAGAACAACTTTTGTGGATTATTTTGGTGAAGATATTAAATTGATTTTCCTTGTTAGCTCTTGCAGTTATTTGATTTATCCTTGTGCCTTCTATATTCAATTGATTAGCTACCTCTTGAATACATGTTAGAGTTTATTAGAGTACTCGGGAGACAAAATAGTTGACTTGGAAAAAGGATAATTCGCACTTTAATTCAATAGAACTCGGGAGAGTTGAGGTTTCACGTAAGGTCATTGGTCTTAACGACCTTTTAGGAGTTAGGTCTAAGAATTAGAAGGGGACTTCAATTATTACACCTAATCTACGGATTTCTCACCTCGGGAGGGGGTTTAATCTAGTTAAGTGACCGACTTAATAACTCTAGAGACCGTAACTCAAGGAGGTCGATTGTGTTTTGGATCCTAAAATTCTACATCATTAGCCTGCTTTGTATCATATGTTTTTATGCTTTCTTTTATTTGTTTATTTATTTTATGTCTAGTTTATAAAATCAAACCAAAAACTATGTGTCTCTAAATAGTATGTGATGCTTAGTATATGGTAGTCAGTTGCAATCTTATTCCCTGTGTTCGATATCCCGGTACTGACCTTTAGCTATACTAGATCTACCCTGTATGCTTGCAGGTATTTTTAGTGCTAATAAATAGTGCACCAGTTTTCTCCGGCGTTGGTGTCTGGTGCTGCAATAGCCAGTGGCGTTAAACCATTGTATACCCATGTTTGCATTCAACGAGGTTTGAGGCAGTAATCCTTCGGTTGTTCGCCGTTGTCTTTGCTTCAACAATGCGTTTGGACCCTACGCCGAGGTTTTTTGGTTGGTAGGAATTTTGGGTTTGGTTTTTGTTGGCTTTATACAAATCAATTAGATTTGAGATTGTCTCGATCAATAGTTCGAGATTTTGTATTTGGCTTACCTCCATTGGAGGTTTTTTATTCGTTTCCTGCTCTGATACCATCTTAAAGATGGTAATCGAGAGAGATATAGAAAGATTGGATAGACATATTGATGTAGAAAGCAAAGAGATTGTATTTCTTGATGAGAATGATATGCTCATCTCCCTAGTATTTATAGGGAGATTTGAGTCTCGTTGAATACACCAATAAATGAGTATTGGAAACACACTACAACTAGGAACTCTACACATAATAAATGTGGGCGGCCATTTATTCTTCTTCCTTTTTCCAACAGTGGGTATACCTGCTACCCGCAAAATTCTAAAACACACTACCCGATCCCGCCCTATTTCCCATCATCATCGAGTAGCGGGTACCCAATACCCGGCGGGTAGCGGGTCGAGATGGGAATTACCCATTACCCGCTACCCATTTTGCCACCCCTAATTATCTATAAATGTGGCAACACATTAATTAGGTACTCCACAAAGCAATTAAAGTAAGTTCACAGTGTAAATTAATAAAGTACTGTTATATATATTGAATGTTAAAAGAAAAAATAAAAAACATTTATAAAAAGTGAAAATAGTAGCACTACGTACATAAAGAGATATAGTGCAAAAAATGATCCAAATTCATTTAATTTCATTACAAATTTTAAAACTTTATGCACGCGTGATAACCGGCATACAGATTGTGAGTTGTGACATCACATAAAAAATAAAGGGAAAGATGATGTGACAAAAGTGGTCTAGTTAGAGAGATGTGAAGAGGAGCATTGAAATTTCAATCCAACACCACCAAGGAAGACTTATATCAACGCAATATTTTATTCATTTTATGTCACAAGCCTACCGACAACATGTATAAATATCTACTGAGTTTACGATTTACATCCATGTGCAAGACTTTCCAGTCAATGCGGGTCTTCCTTCTATCAGATTAAATCAGGGGTAAGGAAAACTACAGTAATATCGGTTTTATACAATGTTTTAAAAATTGAATTGACCGGCGACTTATGGTCATTACTGGTTCACTGGTTCAACCGGTTCACTGTTCGAACCATTGATTGAACCCAATGGCGGATCCAGAAATTAATAATCGTGAGGTCGAAATAAATGAAATAACTAATATCTATGTTCTGTTGTAATAGAGTCATATTCTTTCGACGCGAATATTAAAAAAAAATGACTTTGTTATAGTAGAACATTCTAAAACGAAAAATATTTCAACTATTTGAAACGTTAGGAAATATATATTTAAATAATTATTTTAAATAAAAAATTATTAAAATTTAAATAGCACTGTGTTATGTACAGTGTTATGCTGTACATGATAATTGGATTCAACTGAGTATTCAAAATCTGAAAACAATTAAATATAATTTTATTATTAAATTTGTCATATGATAGTTTGGATATATTTAATAAAATCACCAAAAGTCAAAATATATTCAACTAAGATAAGCAAAGTAATGAAATCAATAAACAGTATATTAATTATTATGTTTATTTAAAATATGATAAAAATGAATTTACGGATTAGAGAAAAGAATAATACTTATTGATTAGTACTCTCTTACTACAAAGTTGAAAAAAGAAAATGATAAAAATTTCCTTATAGAAAAAGTAAAAATATCATATTAATGTTGAAACTTATGCTACAGTTTTCGTATTCAATGTTATGAAGAATTAATTTAACATTGGAACTTATATTAAAATACAAGGTAAAAATGAATTGGGATTTAACTAATTTGTAATGAAGAAGACCCAATTAATATAAAACTAATATAGGAAACAAAACCCCTTCTTCTCTAAGCCGCCAGAACTGATATTGACGACGGGGCGGAGATGTAGAGACTGTGGGGTCGGCGGCTGATTGAATGTGTTTTCAGGCTATTCACCGGAGCTGGCGGTGGGGTCGGCCGACCCCACCTAGATCCGCCACTGGTTGAACCGGAATAATAATAAACACGTATATTATATATTATTATATACATATAATAACATATGTGAATAAAAATAAAAAATAGCCTTATAAAAATATTAAATGAAATATTTGGGGACTGCAATCAAGATTTTTCCACGCACTACCATGCCATGCTTGTCACTTTGTCAGCTTGCATTAAAACTTGAGAGTTCAAAAACCAAAATACATGAGACCAATAGCTACACAAGTCTTGCAACAAGTCTTTAACAAAATATATGAGTTTATCAAAATACCAAACTACTGACTCAAAACAAAATACTTATCATCTCAATCACTTTCATTTCCAGCATTAAGATTAAGGCAACTAATGTCACAAAAACAATCGTTGAGGCTACTAGTATATCCATTATCAAAAAGTTTAATGATTTAGTATAAGAATATTTAGTGTTTATATTTTCCCAAGATGGCCTTGTGGTGGAGTGGTTTAACTTCTACTAATTAGAGTGGAGGTCATGAGTTCAACTCATTTCAACAACAAAAAATTTTGGAAAAAAAACAAAAAATCGATTTCCGATTCGATGTCGGACCGGTCCGACCGGCCGGTTCAGGCGGTTCTTAACGGTTCAACAGCACACTGGTTTAAATAGGTGAACCGGACCGGCCTACCTACCGGCTCGCGGTCGGACTGGTCGAACCGGCCGGTCCGGTCCAGTTTTTAAAACATGGGTTTTATCATATTGGAAAATATCAAATTTTTGGTATACCTTGATTTTTGATGCGGTATAATATCTTACAGAAATCTTTCTGTAAGGTGACAATATAAATTTTCATATACCGCGATATATCTGAAATTCACTATATACCCTACTCACGGTACATACCAAAAGTATGTTACCATATACATGGTACATACCCAATTTGCGATATACATCGTAAAAAATAAATATACTTATATTTAAAATATATTTAAGATTCTATCCGTCCAAAAATAAATATACCTACCGGCTCGCGGTCGGACTGGTCGAACCGGCCGGTCCGGTCCAGTTTTTAAAACATGGGTTTTATCATATTGGAAAATATCAAATTTTTGGTATACCTTGATTTTTGATGCGGTATAATATCTTACAGAAATCTTTCTGTAAGGTGACAATATAAATTTTCATATACCGCGATATATCTGAAATTCACTATATACCCTACTTACGGTACATACCAAAAGTATGTTACCATATACATGGTACATACCCAATTTGCGATATACATCGTAAAAAATAAATATACTTATATTTAAAATATATTTAAGATTCTCTCCGTCCAAAAATTTGAGAATTGATACGGGAGATAAAATTATTTCCATTTTAGAAATCGTTTCATTTTTAATGGACAATAAAAAAAGGAAAACGTTTCATTTTTAATGATACAGATGGAGTACGATTGACTCATGCTAAATTTGCAATCAATATGTCACCCACAAGTATATGGGGTATGTAGCACGTGGCAAGTTGAAATTGTCGATCCTCGAAGACTAAATGCCGGCTTGAGTACTACGATCCAAATTTGAACACTATCTAGACTAATAAAAGGGGTTTTTAGTTTTTCTTAAACTACGAGCTAAGAACAAAGAACAAGTAAGCAAATAAGAGCAAATTAGGAAAATAAAGCAAATAAAAGGTAGTTTTCACACAAATTGGGAAGATAGGGATATGGATCTGTCGGTATGGATCACAGGTGTCACCTAGGGATCATGCTCATCTATTGAGTCTCATGTGTGGCTAGGAAAGTCGGGTTGATTGGTTAGACCCCCTCGCGAGTGCATCTAACGTATTGATCGGCCTCTAATGTAGGAGTCTTCTCCCTACACTTCAAGACCGACTCCTAAGACCTACGGACCCAAGCCCTCTCTCTAGCTATGCATCTCTCGATAACATAAAACGCACGGAGTTGTTGATTATTTAACAATCTAATCAAGCATTTCTCAATGACAATAATTAGAACAAGAAATATCCAATTGGTAGCTAAGCAATTAGATAATGAAAAAACTCAATAACCAACAAAACCATCAAAAAAGAGATAGATAAACACAAATCAAGGTTTAACCCATGGATTCCATACAAAGTTCACCAATATCCCTAATAAAGACTTAGTTACTCATAGTGGAAGCTAAAACAAAAGAAAATACAAGAACAACAAAGGAAAACATGATCGGAATGAAAAATAGAACTCCCTAAGGTGGACTTGATGTTGGGGAGAGTCTTCTTCTTCAATCTCTTGAAGATGGAAGCCTCCTTGCCTTCAATCCTCTTGAATATCTCGATTCCTCTCTCAATTTTCCAGTGGGGGAAGTTAGGGTTTGAAAATGAGTGAGAACCCTTTTATACTCGGAGTGAAAATCAGGATTAAGTGAGCAATTATTCAAAACACCCTGCCGGGTGATCTGTAAGTGACGAAACACCCGACTCCCTGAAGCTCGACTTCTTCTTCAAAACACCCGATCGGGTTTTCCGGAAAATGGGAATCACCCGGTCGGGTTTTTCTTCTGGAGCCCGCATAGTTTCTGCAAAACACCCGACCGGGTTTTCCGGGAAATAGGAAACACCCGGTCGGGTTTTCTCTCTGGAATCCTCGTCAAAATTCAGCTTCGGCTCGTTTCAACCTGATTTCATCACAAAACTACGACAAACCCATTAACTCGCCTAATTAGTGTATATGTGGTGAAAAACCTATATTAAACACCTTAAATCATCAAAAGCACTCTCTAATCACCCATAAAACAAGCCTAAACTATGAGTTTGTCAACTCCCCAAACTTAAACACTTGTTTGTCCCTGAATAAGAAGAAGAAAATAAGAAAACTAACTCATGTTAGGATGTTGGAGTGTCATCATTGCCTCAGTAGAAATAAAGTAATCAACAAGTATCAATGGCCTCGTAGACAAGTATAACATTATAAAGTATTGCTTCAAGCTACTATCATGTAATCAACCTTGCCAATTTGCCCTCACAAGGAGAAAATGCAATGTGCATTTTAGAAATTTCATTCACTCTCAAAGTATATAGGCTCATGACATAACTTTCAAATCATCAAGTCATGCATAGTTTACCATAGGCTTGCTCGAAATCTACACTATCCTCTACTACGGTGTGACTAAAGATCTAAGGTCCGAAAGGTCTTCTCTATAGGTTGTAATGTAGGCTCTTTGGATAGGTGAGGTAATTTTTGGCTAAAGTGACTTTAATCCCCAAGATACGACATATTCAACTTCACCAACTTTCTTCCCCAATTTTAGCTAGTTCTAGGCTTTGTCTAGACTCTTCTCACCTATCAACATTCCACTTTTGTCTTTTTCAACATTCAAGGCACCATTTTCACCAAAAACCAATTATTCACCATTTTTCACTTTCATTTTTCTTTTCTTGGATAAGGCTCCAAACCACGATGGTATCTCCCCGGTGAAGTTGTTAGCTTCGACATTTATCACTTGTAAACGTCGCAACTTAGAGAGCTCAGATGGTAAGACGCCCGTTAAACTGTTGGAGCTGATGTCTAAAACTCGGAGAAAGGATAAGTTTCCAAGATGTGGAGGGATGGCACCTTGGAGGTCGAAATTGGAAAGGTCTATGACAGTAACTCTTTTGTGTTTGATACCACAAGAGACACCAATCCATCCACAAATGGGAGTGTGAATTGACCAATTTTTATGGAAGATGGCATTAGGATTGGAAACAATGGAGTTTTTTAAAGCAGTGAGAGCGTCTTGATCCGTGGTTAGATTGAAAAATGGTGTGGAAGAGGTGAGGGAAAAGAAGTTTGATATCAACACCAAAACGCTAAGATAAAACAAGCAAATCTCCATAGGTGGTTGCATGTGATAGTTCTTTTTTGTGTTAAATTTGTGGGTATGTAGATGAGTACATATAGAAGGAAATAGGTTGTATTTTTCAAAATATTTAAGATCATTGTAGCTAGTATTTGAATGAGAATAATTTTAATTGTGCATGATGGGTCCTCTCTCTTTATGTAATTTAAACCATGGAAGATGCCAAAAAATGTTGTTAGGGACTTAACTGCAATGTTTTATTTCTAAACATCAATTCAATAAAGGGTTAGATATTGTCAAAAAAAAATGGTAGGGATCTAACGTATGATTAGTCTTGGTATATAAGTTTTAGCATTCCCCCTTTTAAGAAATTAATTTCGGGCAATCTAAAGCCAATTTATTTTCAGACAATCTAAGGACAGATTAATCTTGGGAAATCGAATATCAATATACATTGATATGAAAAGCAATTATTTTAATTCCGGCCTTTTCTGAAATTCAGTAGGAGATGTGATACGGATATATCTATAGAATATTTCTCATATCTCTATTGTTATTTTATCATATCTTTTTCATATCATTATTATCTTATTCACCAAGTTAGGTTATTCATAGTAGTATTATAAATAAGACTCCATATCATTATTATCTTATTCACCAAGTTAGGTTATTCATAGTTATAAATAAGACCTATTGTTATTCTCATTAATCAATCAAGAAATACAATTACCTTTATCTTATTTTTATCGCTTATTTCAGTTCGGTATTGATCTTGGTTTGATCGAAAGACAAAGCTCTCGCGACTACCTCGTCTACCTTTTATCCCTCCGACGATCGCCTCCGCGATGCCAGAATCTTGTTAAGAGAAATCATCTCTTAACAATTGTTGCACAAAGCTTGGATAATATATCCAAATTGAAAAAAAAAAAAAAAAAAAAAAAAACTACCGCCAAATTGGTTTGCAGGAATCAATTAGAAAGTTATGCTTACACTTAATCATAAAAATCATGAGATTAATACAGATTTCCTTAACATTGTAGTTCATATATATATCTTGTTAATTAGCTGTGAATTAATATAGATTTCTTTAACATTTTATCAAGAATTTCAAATGGTCATTGGTCATGGACGTTATTTATACTTTTGTTAGTTATAAGTATATTATTTGTGTAATTAATCTTATGACGATGAATGGTAGTTTAGTTAATAAGATGATTCTCCTTTAACCAATAGATTAGGTGATGAGAAACTCCAAAATTAGCCCAAGACTTGTTCTTGTAAAAGTAACACAATTAAAACTACAAGCATTACTGTAACATCCCAAAATATGCTTAAATAAAATTTATTATTTCAATAAAGAAATATCTAGATTATGACCAATAGATACATATTTTGAATTAAAACTGATCATTATTGATGGAGATTGAGCTTTATTTTAAAAATAGGAAGTCTTTGGTATTAAGAGTTGAAATTAGTGTATGGAATATTGTGAAGAGAGAACTAAAATGATTTTTGATGATGTAAATTAATTAGAAACAATACTCCTAAATTGTTGATTTTAATACATACGTCTTGTATACTCCACAAAAGTGCCGATTAGTTTTAGTGGAGTTAAGGAATTGTTTAGTTCTCAACTTATTCTTCAAATAGAAAAAATGGTCTAGAAGGTGGATAATATTCTAGTACTATTATGAAAACAAATTGAATGACACGTCAATTAAAATGGAATTATCTACAGGAAAATATATAACCATGTGTAGTAATATATAACTAGACACTTGTCTTTAATATATAACTAGACACTTGTCTTTATACTAACCACATAATTAAATAAAGAATTGTTGTACATCCAATCTGGTGCTGCCATGTGGCACAAAACATGCAATATTTTAAACACAAAAATGCAATCTAGTTGTACATGCATTTTCGCAGATTGCATTTTTGTTGTATGTAAATTGCATTTTATAGTGTTGAGTTTTGCATTTTCACATAAATTGCATTTTTTATTGTTAAGTTTTGCATTTTCACATATAAAAATGCAATCCGTCTATATATAAAATGCAATTTAAATAGTCAATATCTAAAATGCAAAACTTAACAATAAAAAATGCAATCTGCATATAACAAAAATGCAATCTGCCGAAATTCATTTATAGCTTCTACAAATGCGTATTGCATTTTTCTGTGTACAATATTGCATTTTTCGTGGCATGTGGCAGCACGTGGTTGGATGTACGTTGTAACTTTAAAATTAGTTGTTATACTAGTACACCCCTATATATATATATATATATATATATATATATAGGGGTGCATTATAATGATAACCCCAATTTATGTGATAACCCTATAACTAAATCTCCACTACACATTTTTAAAATATGTGGTCTAGATTTAATCTAACAAAACTATCATTTTATCAAATAAAACTATCATTTTCGGACATATTAAGGGCAAAATTGTCATTTTGTTTTAAAATTTGGTGGGAAAGAAGGAAACTTGACTCAAACCCTGCATCAATTTCTCACACAATCAAACCCTCTGAATCATGTTTCAAAGCCTTCGAATCGAAGGAAAAATCATCCGATTCTGGAAAATGTCGAAGGAAAACGATCAAGCATCATCGAAGAAAGGTTGGATGAAGTTTATTACTTATTTCACTTTTGATTTTGCTCGATTTATCATTTTGCTGGAGATTTTCTCGATTTTTTTAGATTCTGTAGTTTTTTAGTGTAGATATTTCTTATATTTATACAATATCATTCATGCATAACAATATTGAGAACAATCTATATATTTAGATTTACATTTTGCTGTGTGTGCTACTGGTGTGTGTTTTTCTGTGTTTGTGTGTGTGTTTTGCTTTGTTTATGTGTGTTTTGCTGTGTGTGTGTGTTGCTATGTGTTTGGATAAGCTGTTTAAATGTGAAATTGTGTTTTTGCTTGATAAAATGATACTTTGGGTGCATAAAATGATAGTTTCTGAAAATGATAAAATGATACTTTGTGAATAGTGTTTTGTTCTACTTAAGTGACAAGTTATGCCCTCTCTGCTTTTTTGAACTCATTGAAATTTAGAAAATGATAGTTTCAGAAGATAAAATGATAATTGCCATTGATAAAATGATAGTTTCAGAAGATAAAATGATAATTTCATGGGATAAAATGATAGTTTCAGATTATAAAATGATAGTTGATAAAATGATAATTGCCCTTGATAAAATGATAGTTTCATGGGATAAAATGATAGTTTCAGATTATAAAATCATAGTTGATAAAATGATAATTGCCCTTAATAAAATGATAGTTTCAGGAGATAAAATGATAGTTTCAGGAGATAAAATGTTAGTTTCATGGGATAAAATGATAGTTTCATATTATAAAATGATAGTTGATAAAATGATAATTGCCCTTGATAAAATGATAGTTTCATGGGATAAAATGATAGTTTCAGAAGATAAAATGATAGTTTCATGGGATAAAATGATACTTTATGTTTGTGTGTGTGTGTGTCCTGAGGCTACTGCTGCTGTGTTTGTGTGTGTTGTTGTGTGTGTCTCTGTGTTTTTGTGTGTGTGTGTGTTGCTATGTGTTTGGATGATCTGTTTAAATGTAGAAATTGTGCTTTTGCTTGATAAAATGATACTTTGGATGCATAAAATGATAGTTTCTGAAAATGATAAAATGATAATTTGTGAATAGTGTTTTGTTCTACTTAAGTGACAAGTTATGCCCTCTCTGCTTTTTTGAACTCATTGAAATTTAGAAAATGATAGTTTCAGAAGATAAAATGATAATTGCTCTTGATAAAATGATAGTTTCAGAAGATAAAATGATAATTGCTCTTGATAAAATGATAGTTTCATGGGATAAAATGATAGTTTCATGGGATAAAATGATACTTTGACTTTATATAATTACATAAACTGTTTAACACACTGAAATCATTTGTTTATTAGGTAAGAACATTGATGATGTTGAAGCCAAGCGTAGATGGTGAAGTGCGTAGATGGTGAAGCCAAGCGCGAGCATGATAGGATCTCTAACTGAAACTCAGCGCTTGTTTTAATTACCATACTTCAGCATAGATTTTGTTGGTAGACATTTACTTATGTAGGCTTTAAACATTATTTTGCCATTGTTTGTGGTTCAATTTGAACTAGATTAGACTTTTCATTTGTAGGTCTGTTCAATGTGAAGAGAACTCTTCTGTATTGTTCAATTGAAATTATTTTGGAAGCCCTCTTCAAAGATAGTTTGTCATAGAAGTTTCCTTGTAGATGTAAACCGTTGTAGAAACTTTGTTCCAAGGTTGCTCATTTTATCAGCTAAAACGTATCATGTTATCAGCCAAAAGTATCATTTTATTAGTAAGAAGTATCATTTTATCAAGTACTATGACTATCATTTTATCAGCTATGACTATCATTTTATCAGCCAAAAGTATCATTTTATCACCTAGGACTATCATTTTATCAGCTATGACACGTCTGAAAAGTATCATTTTATCAGTCAAAAGTATCATTTTATCAGCTATGACTATCATTTTATCAGCCAAAAGTATCATTTTATCAGCTATGACTATCATTTTATCAGCCAAAAGTATCATTTTATCAGCAAAAAGTATCATTTTATCAGCTATGGCTATCATTTTATCACCTAGGACTATCATTTTATCAGCTATGACACGTCTGAAAAGTATCATTTTATCAGCTATGACTATCATTTTATCAGCCCAAAGTATCATTTTATCGCAGTATCATTTTATCCGACTAATATTAATCTAAAATCAAATTCAATACATGAATATGAACACAATCAATAATGATTGTTATCTTCGTTATTTTCTACAGATTCCATCGAAGCAAATTTTCACAGCAATTGAAGAGGTAATCAATGAAAATAAGAACACAAAATTCAAAACATCTTCCCGATCACAATTATGCGAGAAATATGGAAACAAAATCTGGAGACTACGGAATAATGAACAAATCGAAGAAAATCTGGAGATGTTGAAATAAAATAGGCGAGAAATATGGAAGATGAAGATGAGAGAATCGATCTGTTAATTGTGAAGATGAAGATGAAGATGAAGGTGAGAGAATTGAGTTCAAACAGAATGAAAGCGTGAATCGCGTGTTTAGAGTAAAATTCAAAAATTAAATGAGGAAATTACACTTTTATCCCTCTGCGCCTTTTTTATGAAGTAAATCTAAGTTTGAATCTCAACCACAAGATTATCAAATATGTGTGGTCCAGATTTAGTTATAGAGTTATTATGTGATTATGTGATTTGAGGATTATGATATGATCACATCTATATATATATATCTATATATATATATATATATATATATATATATATATATATATATATATATACACGTTTCCATCACTAAAAGGGGGAAGGAGAAGAATCGGCCTCCATATCTCACACACGGGCAAGTAGGCTCCTTAATTCCAAGGTTAAGGCCGTTTTCCGATTAAGCGAGCAACGTATCACGAATATGGTGCTAAATCAAGGCACAAATCCTTTACCGGGGAAGAAGAAACCGGCCATAGCTGCTTCAATTCTCAAGCTTATCTTACTGCATTTCTTTCAACATTTTAGTGAATCGAAATTGTAATTGACGGAATAATGCAGAGTTGAGGTAGACCTTTGATCCTAGTCTATTTATATGACCCAAAATTGATTTAATATTGAGTTTGGAAATCCGAAAGTTTCATGCATCTCATGTTTGAATGAGTGGTGATTAAATTCTTAAAATTGTTGTAGGATATATGATCATAATATGTAATTGTCATGTTTTCATAACTATTTTATTCAAGTTGATGAAATTATACAATTATATCTATGGGGTACGGATTGATAATATTAGCCTTAAAAATAAGCTGTTATTATATTATTAAATGGCTGAAGTAGCTACAGATATATATTCTAGGATGTGAATAGACATAAATTTCTTATTATGATTTGATTACATATAAAGGTTGATATAAATTATGGGGAATTGATATGAGACCAGTGAAATTGTATTTGTTTGAATAATCGTGATATCAAATGGTGACATCACTTATTCGGTGGATTTCTTTATCGAGTAAGAGGTGTTACAAGTTTTGGTATCAGAGCCTAGATTTAGGCGTTCCTAAATTCAAGATGAGGTCGATATGTGATTAATAACATATTACATAATATGTTAGATTATTTCCTATATCGATGAAGTGATGCATATTCTAATGTATACCTATTTTAACTATGTTAAGAGATTTTACATATAGTGAAGACAATGAGTTATCAAAGTACGAGATATATCTTCTTATATGTGACTGATGTAGTGATTTTGCAGATTCGGTGAATCCATATAATTCAAGTTTCAGTAGCATTCTCTTATCCGAATAATCTATGTGATTTTTATGTTATGTGCTCTTATGTGTGATAGATGTGATTATGTGTTTAGAATATGCTTAATAAATTATATATTGTATTATACGATTTGAGTGAACATAATGGGGCCATAATTGCTTGAATTTCATTCTAGTGATAATAATATGAAAGTGGATATGTTGTGAACTGGAGTAGGGTACTATGCATTGATACTTTATATTCTTATGTAAGTTAATTATAATGGTTATATGCTTATTGATATACTTAACTATGATTAATAATATAACCGAGTATGGGTGCTATGCGTTAAATATGAAATTGGAAAATCAGATATGACTTTCTAGTCATAGCACATTTTTTTTGGTTGATATATGATTATTATGTTAAGACAAATTATGGTTTAAGTTTTACGAAATTATAAATGATTTAAAGCTATATGAAGTTTTATGAAATAATTATATGAGATGTTGTATCTAAGAATACGTGGATGGATTAATGCAATGTGATAGTATTATGTGAATATATGTGTTAATGAGTGAGATGATGAAGTCCCGTGATTATATATGACTTATGTGACTATCAAATTCATCCATATTATTTAATATGGAATTGGAATCTAGAACTTGAACGAATGCAATATAATTAGTTGGGGATTAACCAGTCAGTAGGTTAATTGAATTTATGTTAATAGTTAAATGGCATGAAATAAGGTATTAAAAGATCTAATGGCATGAAATAAGGTATTAAAAGATCGAAGTTTGTACTATGTGCTAATAATTGAGGAGTAGTAATTAAGATACTCTCCATCATGTGAACTCGTTGCTGTTATTGCCTCTCCGGCACGACGTTGCTACGCCGCTGACCTCCTCCGTCCGATGTGACCTATCTCCATCTTCCTTCTCTTCCAATCTCCATGAAAGTGGGATTTAAAGCATAAAGTTCAACATGCTCAATCCCAAAGCTTGTGAAATTAAGGTGACTATTGATTCTAACTCACTTATGCTATCCTCTGTTATTGAATTCAGAATCAACGTGGTTGAATCTCAACTCTTGTGAAAGAAATGAATAGGACTGAGTACTTACCTACTCTTGCTTTGGTGAGTTTGTTCTAGTTACTTGGTTTGGGCAATAATTTAGTCTCTAACCTGTAAATTGAATTTGAATTGCAAATAAAAGTCGAATTTGAGATGAAATAGAGAACTGAGTTTGGGGTATTTAATTGTGTTTGGAATTATGCTGATTGATAGGTGTAAATATGATTTTGTTTAGAACTTACGAAAGAAAGAAAGAAGAATTTGAAGCTTATGTTATGGGCTGTAAAGAACTATGGAGAAGATGATTATTGATCTAATGTTTTGGAAGAGTGTCCGTGAGTTAGGAAGAGAAAGAAAGGGGAAATATGTCTTGCTTGATCAATAATATAGTACACAAATATATTGTTGAGCATGAAGTGTTAGAGGGAATTACTCAAAATATGAAATACTTGTACTTTATATCGTCCTGCCGGGCTGTACCGGTTAGTTTCGGTCACCCCAAATTGATAAAATCCTATTATAAAATTTTCTTTAGACATTATCATCACTTACGAAGGCCCCTTCAGAATTTCAACTCATTTCCTTAACGTTTGCTATTATAAAAAAATTCTTGGAAAACAGTCGCCAGAATCTGTCACAAGATGGCAAGCTGTAATAAAACGTTTATCACTCCCTAATCCCTTGGAGTTTTGGGATTTGCCTTTTTGTAAATTAAACTATACATCAAGAGTTTCTTGTGGTATAGGGCTCGACTCCTATGTTGCTCCGAGCAAAAACAGATTATTATTTAAAGATAGTGTAATGCAGTGAATTTTGAAAGCTCCAAAAATTGAAAGAAGAAATAAAATTATTTTTGCTAATTAAAGGTTATTCTTTTCTTTTTTTTTTTTTTTTTTTGGTTGGAAATCTTCTTTTGCGGGGGGCTAATTACATATATTTGTGAGGCAAACGTAGTTGTTCTAAAGAATTTTAGTTATCATAATACCTAGTCTTGTTGATAAAAATTGATGTGGAATATGCGTGTGATGATATAAAGGTGAACAAACTACAAATATTAGTTGAAGAAAGGAAAGTGGTGCATGGCTGAAAGGAATAGTGAATCAAGACTTTTGAACATTATGAGGTATAGGGTATCATGCGTTCAAACTCTTTTTCATTTTACTTAAGTTAATGGTATGCATAGGTCAACGAATTTTTTTTATAATATGCCACTGATGTAATTACTTGCAAATAATCTGATTGAATATGAATATGGTGTAATAAACATGAAAATGGGTATTCAGA
The DNA here is from genome assembly GCF_029641045.1 of Salvia hispanica. Classification (NCBI taxonomy): domain Eukaryota; kingdom Viridiplantae; phylum Streptophyta; class Magnoliopsida; order Lamiales; family Lamiaceae; genus Salvia; species Salvia hispanica. The sequence continues at coordinate 35,107,082 of NC_142697.1, read as the reverse complement.
GATTACGTTGCTAAGTTATATATTGTTATTGGTTGATAAGTGTGATACAAATTGAGATTGATATGCTAAGGCAGTTTTATGGTTTGAGTACTATGATGAACTTTGGGGGCACAATTGTTATGGATCACAGAATGAGGTAATTATTGACAAACATGAATTGTGATATCTGATATTGGTGTGATTGGAGGAATGCTATCTGACATGGTGTGATGGAAGGAAATGATATTGATATATGGTGTGATTGAAGAAATGCTATCTGACATGGTGTGATGGAAGGATACGATAGTAATGTATGGTGTGACTGGAAGAAATATTACGGGATATGATGTGATGGGAGGAAATGTTATACGACATACATATAATGGTGTGATTGGAGAAAATGGTGTATGATGCATGGTGTGAGTGGAGGATTCGATCAGGCCTTACGCTGGGGTATTTTGCTAAGTCCAAGTGCTCGTGTCAGTTGCTTAGCACACTTGGTGCATATATGTGCAATTATGTAATAATGTTTGTGAAAACATATGAGAATAAACACATGATAATGCATGATTTAGTATATGTGATCATACATGTGTTATGGTAGAATATTGTGTGAAATTTCGGTTATAATTCTGATATACCTTGAAATCTGGAATATGAGAGCGAGTTTTGCTTGAGTTTTAATACGTAAAAGTTTGGGTATGATGGGAGGATTCGATCTGTCCTTGCTGGTGCATTTGCTTAGCTAGTATATCTGCGCTTATCGCTAGGCACAGTGAAGGGATAATTATCTGTTATTTATTGCACCTTGCTAAATTTTGACATGTGATGAATTACTGTCTCATTATAAAATGCTCCAAGGTGCTCCGAATCTTTGAGAATAGTTATATGTTTGTTTTGACTTTGGAAATCTAATATCAAGTCTGAACATCTGAAATATGCAAGTTTTGCTCTGATGGTTGAATTGATAATGCTACTAAATTATGTCCAATAGGTGATAACATCATGCTTATGTGATCTTGATAAAACAATATATGATTGTGGGTTAATGTGACATTATTGACGTAATTAATATAGTACATATGTTATTGAATGTGATGTTAAATATGAGATTTGATGCGGAATATGTTGCTGTTCACTGACTTAGTTAAATTTCGAGGACGAAATTTTTATTAAGGGGGGTAGAATTGTAACATCCCAAAATATGCTTAAATAAAATTTATTATTTCAATAAAGAAATATCTAGATTATGACCAATAGATACATATTTTGAATTAAAACTGATCATTATTAATGGAGATTGAGCTTTATTTTAAAAATAGGAAGTCTTTGGTATTAAGAGTTGAAATTAGTGTATGGAATATTGTGAAGAGAGAACTAAAATGATTTTTGATGATGTAAATTAATTAGAAACAATACTCCTAAATTGTTGATTTTAATACATACGTCTTGTATACTCCACAAAAGTGCCGATTAGTTTTAGTGGAGTTAAGGAATTGTTTAGTTCTCAACTTATTCTTCAAATAGAAAAAATGGTCTAGAAGGTGGATAATATTCTAGTACTATTATGAAAACAAATTGAATGACACGTCAATTAAAATGGAATTATCTACAGGAAAATATATAACCATGTGTAGTAATATATAACTAGACACTTGTCTTTATACTAACCACATAATTAAATAAAGAATTGTTGCCACATATATATATATATATACACGTTTCCATCACTAAAAGGGGGAAGGAGAAGAATCGGCCTCCATATCTCACACACGGGCAAGTAGGCTCCTTAATTCCAAGGTTAAGGCCGTTTTCCGATTAAGCGAGCAACGTATCACGAATATGGTGCTAAATCAAGGCACAAATCCTTTACCGGGGAAGAAGAAACCGGCCATAGCTGCTTCAATTCTCAAGCTTATCTTACTGCATTTCTTTCAACATTTTGGTGAATCGAAATTGTAATTGACGGAATAATGCAGAGTTGAGGTAGACCTTTGATCCTAGTCTATTTATATGACCCAAAATTGATTTAATATTGAGTTTGGAAATCCGAAAGTTTCATGCATCTCATGTTTGAATGAATGGTGATTAAATTCTTAAAATTGTTGTAGGATATATGATCATAATATGTAATTGTCATGTTTTCATAACTATTTTATTCAAGTTGATGAAATTATACAATTATATCTATGGGGTACGGATTGATAATATTAGCCTTAAGAATAAGCTGTTATTATATTATTAAATGGTTGAAGTAGCTACAGATATATATTCTAGGATGTGAATAGACATAAATTTCTTATTATGATTTGATTACATATAAAGGTTGATATAAATTATGGGGAATTGATATGAGACCAGTTAAATTGTATTTGTTTGAATAATCGTGATATCAAATGGTGACATCACTTATTCGGTGGATTTCTTTATCGAGTAAGAGGTGTTACAATTACAACAACAACATAAACAACATTACAACAAACATTAAACAAGCATTACACTAAAAGGATAGGTGTTCCATCCCACAAAAAGATAGAACAAAAATAGAATGGACGAGGGGATCGGAATGGAAGAAATTGAGGAGTGAACAAATGATCTCTTGAAGACCGAAGGACCTCCACCAAAAAGATGATGGCAACCCTTGGCAACTTTCATCCAAGTAACCATTTATATCGACTCACTCGCTAGCTACACGACACTAGGGTATACTTTCGTTCGAGCTCCGCCACTAAAGGTATACTCTTTCGAGCTCCGCCCCTAGGGTATACTCTCACTCAAGCTCCGCCACTAGCTATATGGTGCTAGTTGTGAATTTACCAAGTGGCTAACCCTGGGCCAACCACCAAGTAATCATAGCCCGGCCATGAATTTTTCCAAACATTCATCTCACCCAACATGGGGAGGGACTCTCACAAAGGAGACACTCTTTTTCTAAACTCAATCTAATTTCTAATCTATTACAAAAGATACAAAAGGCTCTATTTATAGATGTGGGAGATTGGAAGATGAAAAGTCACTCAACTAGGGTTAGAATATGAAAAGGCACTTAAAATAATTCAAAATCCCGCCTTTTGAATTCTTCTCGGACACAAATCGCCCGGTCGGTTGTTTTCATGCAACAAAACACCCACCCGCGTGAACTTTCTGGAGTCTCCTTTGCTTGACTGCGTGACTTTCGTAAAACGACCATAACGTCTTCATCCAAGCTCCGATTGAGTCGTGTAAGATACCCACGCGAAGCTATTTCGATGAGGAAGACAATGGTGGTCTTTGAAGAGCATTTTGACATCATAAAGATAGGCGAATCGTTGCTTAAATCTGACCCCAGTTGCGGCTTGGCTCATTATCACCCCTTCACCTCACTTTCCTTGGTTTAGCTCTACCCGGATTCGCATCATCCTTTCCTTCTTTTTGAAAGGATTTGTCCCCAAATCCGGTTCTTCAATTCTTCTTTAGGGCTATTACAACAAATACAACAAAACAACAAACTTTACAAGAACAAGAACTTGGCTCCGATACCAAATGATGAGAGACTCCAAAATTAGCCAAAGACTTGTTCTTGTAAAAGCAACACAACTAAAACTACAAGCATTACAACAACAACATAAACAACATTACAACAAACATTAAACAAGCATTACACTAAAAGGATAGGCGTTCCATCCCACAAAAAGATAGAACAAAAATAGAATGGACGAGGGGGATCGAAATGGAAGAAATTGAGGAGTGAACAAATGACCTCTTGAAGACCGAAGGACCTCCACCAAAAAGATGATGGCAACCCTTGGCAACTTTCATCCAAGTAACCATTTATATCGACTCACTCGCTAGCTACACGACACTAGGGTATACTTTCGTTCGAGCTCCGCCACTAGAGGTATACTCTTTCGAGCTCGGCCCCTAGGGTATACTCTCTCTCAAGCTCCGCCACTAGCTACATGGTGCTAGTTGTGAATTTACCAAGTGGCTAACCCCAGGCCAACCACCAAGTAACCATAGCCTGGCCATGGATTTTTCCAAACATTCTTCTCACCCAACATGGGGAGGGACTCTCACAAAGGAGACACTCTTTTTCTAAACTCAATCTAATTTCTAATCTATTACAAAAAATACAAAAGGTAAATAGATGTGGGAGATTGGAAGATGAAAAGTCACTCAAACTAGGGTTAGAATATGAAAAGGCACTTAAAATAATTCAAAATCCCGCCTTTTGAATTCTTCTCGGACACAAATCGCCCGGTCGGGTGTTTTCATGCAACGAAACACCCGTCCGCGTGAACTTTCTGGAGCCTCCTTTGCTTGACTGCGCGACTTTCGTAAAACGACCATAACTTCTTCATCCAAGCTCCGATTGAGTCGTGCAAGATACCCACGCGAAACTATTTCGATGAGGAAAACAATGGTGGTCTTTGAAGAGCATTTTGACATCATATGGATAGGCGAATCGTTGCTCAAATCTGACCCCAGTTGCGGCTTGGCTCATCATCACCCCTTCACCTCACTTTCCTTGGTTTAGCTCTACCCGGATTCGTATCATTAGGACTTCGGGTCATTCATTTTGCCAGAGTGTAGGTGTGTACATACGTTGTAATTTGTAAGCATCGTTTGTTTTGTCTTGAATTTTCCACAAACAAAAGTCTGAGTCTGTTTCGTGTGAGTGAATGCAACGCCAACGCCAACTTCTTATAGTTGAATGGAAGCTATAATATCATCGTTTGTTTTTTCATGAATTTTCCACAAACAAAATTAAAGTCGAGTCTTTTTTCGGGTGAGTGAAGCCAACGCCAAATCACATGCATAAACACAATTTATATGCTTTCAATTAAGAATACTTCAAATTAGCTCTACTCCACACACATAAATTCATCAATCTCTATCTCATTTTTCGTTAGTCTCTTTTGTGATAATATTCATCAGTAGTTATTTAAAAAAATATATCAAAATTATAAACCATATCAACTCTAGATAGTCAATTTTTATCTATTGAACCTTTTAAAAAATTATTCGATAATAGTTATAACAGATTCTACAAAATAATTAATATAGATAATAATAACTACAAAGTTAATTAATTAAAGTATACTCCCTCCATCCCACAAAAGATGTAACACTTTCCTTTTTAGTTTGTCCCGCAAAAGATGTCACATTTTCCTTTTTGGAAAAAATTCTCTCTCACGTGAATATAAAAATTATATTTTCTCTCTCCATTTAACACACAAAACAAAACCTCCTAAAATCCCTGTCGTCTTACAAGTGTGACATCTTTTGTGGGACGGAGGGAGTATAAAATAGTGTCAAAATAGCCAAATACGTTTGATTCGATTCAAACTTACAACTTTCGACTTTCAGAATGTATAGCATTTTATCAAAATAAATTACACATAAAAACAAAATACTAATATATACATATATGCCGTGTGATGACCGTAGCGAGACCAACCTTATTGCTTGATTGCGATTAGATTAAAGCATACGGCGTGAATTCACGAATTGTGGCCTTCAATAAATAAATGGTAATAGTTTATAAATGGCAATAGGGTCCGTCCACGAATAGGAGTCCGGTTCACTTTTATCGTAAATGGTAATAGGGTCTCACCTTCACCTAACTTATTCCACTCACATTTCATTTAAAACTAATATATACAAGTGGGACCCCTATTCCACTAATTTTTTCCACCCATTTTTCTTAACATTTCTTAAAACCCGTGCCGCCAATAAATGAGATTCCTAATGGCGGACGGAGGGAGTATATGTTGTGTGAAAAAATTATTTAAATTGAGATAGTTATAATCATTTAAAATTTGGAGATATTTTCTAACTAACTTTTTGTTAATTGACATTAATACCCCTAATTAACTTTTATTGTACACTTTATTGATACTCGTGGTTGCATTATCTTATACATTGATTTAATCCAAAGGCTATTGCTTAGTTACAGTTAACAATTTAAAAGTGACGTAAATAACACACCCTGTTACTCACTAGTGTAATGAAAAATTGGACAGCTCAAATCATAATTCGTTAATTGCCGGATTAGATTCGGTATTCCCAATTGCTCTCATTTATCGTATCCTAGCACAAAATTAATTATTTTGATACTCCTTCCGTCCCATAAAAGTTGAGACAAAACTTTTGGGCACGGAGATTAAGAATTTATATTAAATAAATAGGAGAGATGAAAAAAGTAGGAAAGATAAGAGAGAGTAAAATAAATGATGGAATAAAGTAAGAGTGATTAGATGTTTTGTCTTTTGTTAAAAAAGAAAATGACTCAACTTTATTGGGACGGACTAAAAAGGAATACGACTCAACTTTTATGGGACGGAGGGAGTACTACTTAATGTATGAAATTAATATTACTGTTATTTACTGAAAAGAAATACTTTTTAAATCCTAAAATTTATCAACTTCTGGCTCTCCAAAAGTTAATTTTTAAAAGATTATTAAGTCCAAAAAATCATACTCCATCTCCATCTATCAAACTTCAGGCTGTCCATCTGTCAACTTCATTTAGTTGTATAATATCATCGGTTGTTCTGACATGAAATTTCCACAAACAAAGGTCGAGTCTGGTGAGTGAAGGCAACGCCAATGGCATGCTTTCAAATCCACTTCAAAATAGCTCTACTCCACATTCCACAGGGTATCGATCAATCTGTCTATCAATTTGGGAGAAAATTCTTTTTTTTTCTAGGGCACTTTAAACATTTCATAAAAGGTGTATTTTGTTATTTAGTTCCCACAAAGGGAGCGACGCATGACGGACATGCGTTTGTTTTTACCGTAAGACGCATCTTCTTCATGCGTCTCTTCAAAAAACAATTTTTTAAAATGCGTTTTTCAAGTAAGACTCATAAGCATCATGCGTTTTTTAAGTAATCGTCCAAGACTCGCGGCTTCTTTTTCTTACGCGATTTGTTCTGGTCTGTGCAAGGTTGTTTAATTTCGTTGAGAGACGCATGTGGCTCATGCGTCTTTTATAAAAAAAAAAGTGTTTTTTTATCGAAAGTCTAAAAACGCATGTCCGTCATGCGTCACTCCCTTTGTGGGAGCTAAATAAGAAAATACACCGTTCATGGAATGTTTAAAGTGCCCTAGAACAAAAAAAGAATTTTCTCTCATTTTGGGTTGGATTCTTTTGTTAAAATAGTATATACTCGATCTCATAGATACATACAGAATTATGTGGAGAGCCAGTCACATTTCACTTTACCATAAATGGTACTCCCTCCGTCCCAACTAAGTTGAGTCACAACTTTTGAGCATGAAAATTAAGAAACTTTGTTAAAAAAAGAAGAAAGATAAAGGTAATAAAATAAAGTAAGAGTGATTGGATGTTTTTTTTGTCAAAAAAGGAAACGACTCAACTTAGTTGGGGCGGAGGGAGTAAGTATGACTCAGATTCCACTAACTCACGTCACTCACATTTTATTATAAAACCAATATAAAAAAGTGGTCCTCATATTCTACTAACTTTTCCAACTCATTATTTTTTTTACATTTCTTAAAACAAATGCCCACACCAAAGTGACTGTTAACATGTGATAGAAGGAGTAAAAGAGAAGAGAACATGGAAAAGCGAAGAAAGAATATAAAGTTCGAGAGAGAACGAGGTAAGAATAAATAAAAGTGCGGTTTTGGCTAAAAAGGGAATGACTAATTATAGTACGTCCCAAAAAATTATATTAATCGTTTATAGTGGAACGTGAGGAGTATATAAGTCCTAGAATTAACCATATCTTGAGAAGTTGTAAGTTTAGTGTTAGGGCATAATTGTTGCTAGGATTATGCACGAGAAAGTAATCTGATTTTTTAATTTATAAATTTAAGTATTAGTTTAATTTTTAAATAAATAGTGAAAGTCAAGAGAACCCTGAAAATTAAGAAAATAGGGCAACTTTCTAGACTTAATAATTTTGTTCGATCACTTGAGTAGATAGAGCTCAATGCTTAATCTTAGATAATGACAAGTAAGAGCAGAGACAGATGTAGGAAACATAACTCATGGATTGTAACTCATTTTTGAAGATAGTAGTCACCAAACCTCCAACTGAGAAGCTATTGTAATTTAGACCAAGAAGAGTCAAATTTGGGAAAGTTTTGGAAGTTGTCAGTTGCTAAGAGAGAGCGAGGAATGTTACCATAATAAATTATACATCCTCCCAATTTAGATGAAAAAGATTGGAAAGACATTCAAAGTTCAAAAATATACAAGAAAAAATATACAAGAAAATGAGGCTTTGAAGAAGTTAAATGACAATTTGACGTGAACCCTTCATAGTGAGCCACCTTGATTATAAGGTTAGCAAACGTGGATGGAATGGACCGGGATCCTTCAAAGCGCGCCTAACTCCGTAATCTATTAGCGATAACTATACAATTATTAATCTTATGACAACAAATTGTGGTTTAGTTAAGTAGGATCATTCTACTAATTTGTAAGTAAAAAAACTATTTAATCTAATTTATTATGTGTAAATAAATATTCATTTTTAGGTTTCAATCTATCAACTTCTTATAGTTGTATGGTAGCTATAATATCATCCTTTGTTTTTTCATGAATTTTCCACAAACAAAAGTCGAGTCTTTTTTCGGGTGAGTGAGGCCAACGCCAATCACATGCATAAATACGATAATTTATATGCTTTCAATTAAGAATACTTCAAATTAGCTCTACTCCACCCACGTAAATTCATCAATCTCTATATCATTTTACGTTAGTCTCTTTTGTGATAATATTCATCAGTAGTAATTAAAATATACACTTATTTTTCTCATACCAAAATATACGTTGAGAAGTTATATATTATATCATAATACATCACAAGTAATTTAGGGGAAAAAATATCAAAATTATAAATCATATCAACACTAGATAGTCAATTTTTATCTATTTAGGTACAATAAATATCTTAATAATGACTACAAAGTTCAGCTAATTAAAGTATATAAAATAGATTATGGAGTAGTAAATTATACTCCGTAGTAAATGGGTGATCAAAATAGCCAAATACGTTTGATTCGATTCCAAACTTACAACTTTCGAATGTATAGCATTTAATCAAAATACATTACACATAAAACCAAAATACTACATATATGCCGTGTGATGACCGTAGCAAGACCAACCTTATTGCTTGATTTGCGATTAGATTAAAGCATACGGCATGAATTTTACGAATTGTGGCCTTCAATAATAGTAATTATAATTTTATAAAGTAGTTCTTGATTGATAAATAAATAAATTATTCAGAGAAGCATTTAAATTACAATCCATCCATGAAACTGCACATAAGACATCCGTGCCGACGCGTTTGATCTCTCTGTCCAAATATATCAAGTTCCCATCACCAAAGAGTTGATTTTACGTTAATAAAAGTAGTTGAATATTTAATAGGGATATATTGGTGGGTAGAGATAGAATCTTAATGCATATATAGTTTTAATTTTAATAATTCATGATTAAGAAATATATTATTGGTGAAAAACGTAATAAATCACGTGGTAGAAATAGAACTATAAATAAGTTCATGTAATATTCCGAATTAAAAAGAAAATGTTATAGGGCAGTGTTTAATTTACGAATAAAATGAACTAATTTTTGTGAACATATCAAAATGTCAAATTAGACTATTTTTAGGAAACTGTCAATTTCTCCATATAAACAACACTTTTATTCATTAGAAAAATATTTATAGTTGTAAAAACATTACTCACGCAACTGTTCATTTTTAGTGAACAAAATTAGATAGAGTGCTTCGCACTATAAATATAAATAAATAAAATTACAGTACAAAGTGGTAAAATTTGCAGTGGGCTTAACATTATCAATGTATTGGGCCTTTGAAAATTTGTAAGTCCAAAACACTTCCAAATTTGGCCCATTTCCAAAACCGGGTCGGGTCGGGCCGGGATCGGTACCAACCGACAAATACGATCGACGTCAAGAAGGGAGAGAGGACAAATTCCCAACTTATTCCTCAGCTTCGAGAAGAATTGATAGCTTAATTTTTTTATAAATATAACTGCTATCTGGTGCACTGAAGGTACATGTCTCAGTTCAATTTCTTTCGACACTACCTGGTCCCGAATGAAATTGATAACTGATGGCAGGGGATATGGTCGAAACTTGAGACCTGCACGTAACAAAGAAGGAAAAAGCCGATGGCGTATAGGGCAGAGAGATCGAGAGAAGCTAGAGTTTAGGAGAAAAGAAAGATTCGTATTAAGTGATTGCTATCTTTTCCAAGATACATCCCTTTATACACACTTCCTGTTTAGTTCAGAGACTACGACATGGGAAAAGAACCAAACAAAGAAAACCCATGAAGGAGCTATAAAACGCTCAGTCTCACTTATACTGAACAACTAAAAAATCGAAAAGACGTACATGTAATAGAAATCATCATATCAGGTAATGGTAGTTGCATGTTGTTGATACCTTGTGGTCACTCTTCCTACAACTCTTGCTTTGATCTTTTTGAGTGTGGCTGCCGCTTCAATCATGTTGATTCTTTCATCGGGCGAACTGGCTAAACATTTCATTGCCAATTCAAACACAGATGTCAGCCAATTCATCTTCGTATCAGAATGTCGATCTCGTTCTGGTAGCAAAGCAGGGCCTAATACTTGATCGATTTCATTGTCTTGCAATGCTTCACTCACCCACTGCTTCAAGCTCTTTTCCCCATCGAACATGTCATCTGTCGGCTTCTTTTCGGTGAACATCTCTAATATCATTATCCCAAAGCTGTATACATCAGCACTCGTGGATACTTTCCCTTCCGACCCGTACTCTAATCACAAGTTTACGATTATAAAAAGCACAATTCATGTGAGAATACATATAAACAAATGTACTTAGTAAAGAAAATAATTATTTTATTATGAAATTTGAAAAACATCACCTGGTGCTGCGTAGCCGATTGTAGCTAGTGTTTTAGTGTGGATCATGGCCTCCCCTTCATCAAAGAGCTTTGCAATACCAAAATCAGCAATATGAGCATTCATATCTTCATCGAGCAACACATTGCTTGGCTTTATATCGCAATGCACAATGGGGAAAGTATTGCCGTGATGAAGGTACTCCAGAGCTAAAGCAACATCAATTGAGATGTTCAACGATTGTAGAATATCTCCACAATAGTTATCGGAGTATAACCATTTATCCAAGCTTCCATTTGGAATGAACGGAAGAATCAAAGCCCTGAATTCCATGTTGGTACAACAACCGATAACTCGAACTAAGTTCCTGTGCCGAATGGTGCTTAGTATTCTACTTTCAGTTTCAAAGCTCTTGTTACCTCCTTCCAACTCTATATTGAACACTTTCACCGCAAAATCCAGTCCATCATCAAATACCCCTCTAAACACTGAGCCAAAGCTTCCTCTCCCAAGTAGATTTGTCTCACTAAAGGAATTTGTTGCTCGTGATAGTTCAATGTATGAGATTATTCTCCAAGGATTACCTAGCGAAGTCGATGCTGGAACACTCACTTTTACAAGCTTTCGTCGTCTTATGAGAATAGCTACAATGATCACAACAACCATAGCTACAATGAGAGGAGGCAAAATGTACTTCATTAGTCGAGCAACATTCTTTGATTTTGATCCTTGATCAACTTTTGGACAAGGTGGCACTTCAAATCTTGCTGGACCGCAAAGAGCTGAGTTTTGCAAAAATGATAGAGCAGTGAAGTTTGAAAAACAGCTCCCATTAGGAATTTCGCCTTCCAATCTGTTGTATGACACATTGAAATACTCCAAGAATCTGAGATCTTGTAGAGATTTGGGTATCAATCCAGTAAAACTGTTATTAGATAAATCCAGTTCAGTCAATCCTTTAATATTTCCCAGTGATTGAGGGATGGATCCTCCAAAGTTGTTGTTCGACAAATATAGGTATTCTAGTGATTGGCATTCATCGGTTGAGTTGGGAATATCACCGGAAAATAGATTATCGGATAAATCTACTCTGTTGATAACCTTCAAGTTTCCAATTTGAGGCGAGATTTTACCGCTGAAATGGTTTGATGACAGGTTTAGATAGACGAGATCTTTGAGGTTCCACAAATTGGAAGGGATGGTGGAATTCAACTTATTTGAGGATAATTGAATCTCTCTCAGCGATAGCATTACACCCAAACATTCTGGTATAGCCCCTTCGAGCTCATTTCTGTTCAAGTACAACTCCGCCAAATTGCTCATCATGCAAAGATCTAGGGGGATAGATCCTTGCAGCTGATTATTGTAAAGGGCTAATCCCCCAAGTTTCTTCAAATTTCCTAGCGTTGCCGGAATGGATCCACTCAACTGATTGTCTAGAAGTTCTATTTCAATCAAATTGGTTAAGTTTCCTATTTGAGATGGAATGGCACTTCTGATATTGGATTGTTGCGCCAAGAAATACTCGAGATATTGGGATAGATTCCCAATGGAGTTAGGTAGAACACAACCTAGTGGATTTCCTGATATATCAATATACTGCAGATACTGAGAATTAGTTAATGAAGAAAGAAATTCCATATCATGGGTTGCGCTCAAGCTATTGTTGGAGAGGGCTAACAAGGTTAGGAGCCTTAAACTATCAAAACTGGGAATTGAGCCGGTGAATGAATTCGCTTCCAAGATTAATTCACGTAGCTGAGAAGCGTTGTTGATAGAGGCAGGAATGGGGCCGGCGAGTCTGTTGTTATATAAATAGAGCAGTTCTAGATTGGGAAGTGACAGTCTCATGTTTGAAGGAAGGGTACCAGAAATCTGATTGAATGAAAGGTCTAATATTTGCAAAGTTGATATGTTGAAGATGAGAGGTGGGATACTGCCAGATAGGAAATTACTACCCACAGATAGCACACTCAGTGATGCCAAATTGGAAAGCTCTTCTGGTAATTCGCCTGCCATATACCACAGTGTTGGAAATGTTTTTCCTTGAAAATTAATTTGAATAGTGGCAAGGTTATATAACATATCACTTAGTTGGTACGACGTTTCTATCAAAAGATTGGATGTCCAAGGTGATTTATTATGAATCCAATAAATTGTCAAAAAATGAATAAATTGCCGAAAAGTATTGTGACTCAGGTTATTAAACATATAAATACATATTGGATCACTACTGAATATTAGTAGTAAAATTAGTATAGCTAAAGAATACAATCATCCCTACCAAACATGCTATGAATGTATATAAAACAGATTTTGTATTTCTTTTGGTCCATCCCTATAAATAAAAACTTTTCATTTTAGAAAACTTCATTCTCTCTAATGAGATGAGACTAATTTTCCACTAACATACTTTTTTGTTCTATCTTTCTCTTACTTTCTCTAATGAGATGAGACTAATTTTCCACTAACATACTTTTTTGTTCTATCTTTCTTTTACTTTACCAATTTTTATTAACCCAGCCGTTTCTAATGGTGGCCAAGATCAAATAAAACAGTTCTAATCAGTCATTATGCAATTATAAGATTTTTGTTCGGTTAGAAGACATGCCTGTCAAGTGATTATGATCAAGGAGTAGCCCACCTCTCAGAGAAGTGAGGTTCCCAACTTCTTTTGGTATCCTACCTGAAATCAAATCATCAAATTACCAAATGATATACTATATGAAATGACATTTATACTATATTAAGGGGGTGTTCGGTTGACGAGACTAAATCTCATGATTAAATATGTATCATGTTTGGTTCATAAGATTGACCCCCACAACTTAATCCTAGATGGATAGTCTCATGATTATTAGTTATAGCTTCCTCCCTCCAACTAAAATAATCCACAACTTAATCCTAGATGGATAGTCTCATGATAATTAGTCATGACAACCGAACACCACCTAAGTATACTAAAAGAATGTATTTAAAGAATTAACTGTGAAATATTCATACCGCTGAAGTTGTTGACTTGCAACTGCAGGAGCTCAAGCTCTCTGCATTCGCCTATATTTCTTGGAATTTCCGCATCAAGTTGGTTCCAATTAACAGTGAATTCTCTTAGTCTTGAAGTATTACTGCATATGTTGTTTGGGAGCTTTCCTGATAGCATATTTCTTCCAAAATGGACTGTCATTAGCGAAGAAATGTTGAAGATCGCATATGGTAAGGATCCCCGCAGCTGATTACCTCGTAAACTAACTCTTTCCAGTGAAGAAAGGTCACCAATCTCCTCTGGGATGTTTCCATTGAGAATATTGAAGCTCATATACAGCCTCTGTAGCCTCGAAATATTGAATATAGAAAAAGGGATTCTGCCTGAGAAGCTGTTGTTATTCAAATACATGTGTCGGAGTTGGGATAAGGATCCAAACCACGATGGTATCTCTCCGGTGAAATTGTTAACTGCGATATTTATCACTTCTAAGCGTCGCAACTTAGACAGCTCAGATGGTAAGACGCCCGTGAAACTGTTGGAGTGGATGTCTAAAACTCGAAGAAACGTTAAGTTTCCAAGATGTGGAGGGATGGTGCCTCGGAGCTCGAAGTTGGAGAGGTTAAGGGCAGTAACCCTTTGGTGTTTGGTGCCACAAGAGACACCAATCCATCCACAGATGGGAGTGTGAATTGACCAATTTTTATGCAAAATTGCATTTGGGTGATCAGAAATAATGGAGTTTTGTAAGATAGTTAGAGCGTATTGATCGGTGGTTAGATTGAAGGGTGATTTGGAAGTGGTGAGGGAAAAGTAGTTTGATATCAACACCAAAATACCAAAATAAAACATGTAAATCTCCATTAATGGTTTCATGTGTGTGTAACAATTGGGGGTATAGAAATGACTATTTATAGAAGGAAAGGTTCAAAAAAAAAAAATTAATATTAAAGGTGGAAGTGTAGAATTTGAATGAAAATGCATTTACATGTTTTAATTTACACATTGGTGGTTGCTTGAGTTGATGGATCAAATCAAATTGAGTCTTGAAATAGTGACATGAAAGAATGTTGATAAATTCTTGATAAGGATTTTAGTGCTTTATAATTGTTTAGCCATCAGTTCGGTAAGGGTTGGAGATAAATTATCTATACCCTACTTTTGAATTTATCAACTCTAATAATCAATTTGATTCCAAACTAGTAACTTTCAAATTTCAGAATTTAAAGCATACATGTGCCGTGTGATGACCGCAGCGAGACCAACCTTAATGATTGATTGTGAAGTGAAGTCATGAACTCAAGAATTATGGCCTCTAATAAATACATTAATTTATTATTAAGAGAAACAATTTAAATTTGCAATTACAATCAATCCAAGAAACTGCTCAGAAGACTTCCATGTCAACGCGTCTTGTAGCTTAGAAAATACAAAACACTAGAATTCCTAAATGTAAAAGTGACCTCAATTTATTAAACATTTTGCAACAGCCCCCTCTCAAGTTTGTGCTCTAATATCACTAGTGTTAGTACCATTACACCTAATTAAAGCTTGTCCCACTAGTTTCTGTGTCAAATATGTGAGTATGTGAGTGAGAATAAAAATACCGAAGAGTAATAAAAAGAATCATAGTAAGGTACTAAGGATGTACTCCCTCCGTCCCATTTAAAATACAACATTTGGAAATCGGCACGAGATTTTATGTAGTGTTGTTTTGTGAGTTAATGAAGAGAGAGTAAAGTAAGAGAGATGAAAAAGTAGAGATAGAGTTGTTTCCATTTTAGGAAACGTTTTATTTTTAATGGGACAACCAAAAAAGGAAAACGTTGCATTTTTAATGGGACAGAGGGAGTATATTTTATTTTAAAAGGATGTGATTGAAATATATGGGTTCCATCCTAAAACTGATTGGTGATAGGAGGAGTGGCCTATGAGATTTATATATTAGTTTCAGTTTTCTTTTGACACTGATGTGGGACAGTTATATACTTCCTCCGTTCCATAGTAACGGAGGAGTTTCGTTTTGAGCACTCATTTTGAAAAAATAATAATAAATAGTTAAAGCGGAGATAGAGTAAAGTAAGAGAGAAAATATTGTAGATAAGACTATTCACTATATTATTCTATCTCTTACTTTACTTTTTCTCCACTTTAACTATTTATTATCATTTTTTCAAAATGAGAGCTCAAAACGAAATGCCTCTATTACTCTGGAACGGGGAGAATATTATTTTTCTAGTTTCGATTGCCAACAGGATGTATAGTGATAAAAAGAATCATAGTATGGATGGTTTCATGTGATAGATTTTTTTGGGTAACAACTAGGGGTTTGTAAATGACTATATATAGAAGGAAAGGTTCAATTTTTAGGTTCAATTATATTTTTTAAATAATCCCTCCATCGGTAAAAAAATAGTCTAATAATGTCATTTTGGGATGTCCAAAAAAAGTTAGATTAGTCCCTTTTTGGTCCATAACATATGACGATTTTTTTATTTTGGTCAAGAACATTATCTTTTGAATTATTTGGTCCATCACAAATAAAAATGGGTCACATTTAGTCCGAATCTGACAGAACTATTAAAATTTAACAGTCAACGATTTTTAAATCAATTTTAATCTGATTAAGTTAATAATTATATTTAATTAATGTCTAATATCTATTATCTAATAAAATTGGGGATCCACATCACCTTCGCCGCCAACATCTCCGTGTGCCGGCGCTTGGCAGACACCAAAGGGCCTAACCTTCCTTGGATTCGACGACGGTTTCAAGCTCAGCTACGACACCAAGAAATTCATGACTAGTATACGAAGCAACGGCTCCAAGGCCTTGAGAGAAGCCATCGCCGCCGCAGCGGAGGAGGGCCGCCCCGTCACGTGCCTAGTCTACACGCTCATCCTCCCCTGGGCGACCAAGGTGGCGCGTGAGCTCCACATCCCCAGCGCGGAACTCTGGATCCAACCCGCCACCGTCTTCACCATATACTACCACTATTTCAACGGATTTTCCGACGAAATCACCGAGAAATCGGATAATTCAGGTTGGAAAATCCAAATCCCTGGAGCTCCGCTGCTCTCCAAAACCGACCTTCCCTCCTTCCTCCTCCCTTCGTCCTCGGAAACGCATAATTTTGCGTTTGCGGCGTTTAAGGAGCAGTTCGACTTGCTCGACGCCGAGTCGGGCAAGCCCAAGGTGCTCATGAACACCTTCGAGGCGGAAGCGCTCACCGTGTTCGACCGTTACGAGCTGATCGCAATCGGACCGTTGATTCCCTCCGCCTTCATCGGCGGAGAGGCTCCGTCGGAGGAAAAGTTGCTCGGCGCCGACCTCTTTGAGAAATCCGAAACCGCAGTCGTCGGTGGTATATTTCTAATATCTAATTAACCCTAACCTAATTAGATATTAGACATTAATTAAACATAATTATTAACTTAATTCAGTCAAAATCGATTTAAAAAATGTTGACTGTTAAATTTAAAGAGTTCTGTTAGATTCGGACTAAATGTGACATATTTTTATTTGTGATGGACTAAATAATTCAAAAGATAATGTTTTGGACCAAAATCAAAAAATCGTCATATGTTATGGACCAAAAATGGACTTTAGTCCAAAAAATTATCTCATTTCTAAAAATTGAAAGTTTTTCTTTTATACTTTATCTACCTTTTCTCTTCTCTTTCATATTTTATCTACTTTTTTTTTTCTCTCTCTCACTACAAAAAAATCATTATTTGTAGAATATAACTGTAACAATATATTCGCCGCTAAAATATCGGTGTGTAAAGGATTACACACCGATTAAAACTTGTGTCGTCCACAAATTAAACTATTTTTTTTGAACAGAAAGAGTATTAAAGATGGAAGTGTAGTATTTCGAATGTTGTTCAGTTTGATGGATTAAATTCCACAAGAAAATAGAACTTGTGGGTTGTAACTCACTGTTTGAAGAAGGTCATGGCCAAACCTCCAACATTCACTAACAAGTTAATGTGAGTTAACCAAGATGCCAATGAGTGCGATTTGGGAAAGTTTCGATAGTTGTCCAATTGCTAAGAGAGAGTAGGGAGAATGTCTGTTAATAAACGTTCCATTTTTGACTGACTAGATTTGGGAGAATGTTATCATAGTATAATGTGAAATCCACTTATTAAAATAGTCCTCCATCCGTTCCAAAGTAATGGAGGCAAAACTTTTCGGCACGGATATTAAGAAAAATTATGTTAGGTGAGTTAAGTAAAGAGAGAATAAAGTGGAAAATGAAAAATGTAGAGAGATGAAGATAGAAAAAAGTAAGAGAGAGTAAACTAGGTGTGGAAAAATGTGTTGACATTTTTACTAAAAAGAGAAATGACTCTATTACTATGGAATGGACGGAAATGGAAAAACGTCCCTATTACTATGGAACGGAGGGACTAAAAGTTAAATGGGAGATTATTGAGGACCGTTCAAATAAAAAGATATAAGACATTTATTGGGATCGGTGAGAGAATATGAGTAAATAATATTCGTATTTAGCTCTCAATCTATTATTCAACTTCTTGTAGTAGTTGTATGGTAGCTAGAATATCATCGTTTGTTTTTTCATGAATTTTCCACAAACAAAAGTCGAGTCTTTTACTGGGTGAGTGATACGAGCATATCTCCTAAAATATTCCACATATCTATTATTTAGTTAGTCATTGATTTCCCATATATTTTCATATATTATTAGGATCTTTATTTTCTTGTTCCCTAAATCAGAGTAGTTTATAAATAGGAGATATTGTATTCTTCTATGACATTAAGAAATTAATTATCCTTTTATTTTATATTTATGCTTTTATCGTAACATTCCTGGTTTGATCGACCGGCAAAGTTCCGGCGACTACCTTTTATTCCATAATTTGACGCCGGATTGTTCGACGGGCAAAAGCTCCCGCGACATTCGACGCGAATTATTCGAGTTAAGGAACTTCATCCTTAACAATCCGGCGGGCAATTTGGTGAAGTTCCTTAACTCGAATAATTCGCGTCGAACGTCGCGGGAGCTTTTGCCCGTCGAACAATCCGGCGTCAAATTATGGAATAAAAGGTAGTCGCCGGAGCTTTGCCGGTCGATCAAACCAGGAATGTTACGATAAAAGCATAAATATAAAATAAAAGGATAATTATGTTTCTTCAATGTCATAGAAGAATACAATATCTCCTATTTATAAACTACTCTGACTTAGGGAACAAGAAAATAAAGATCCTGGGAAATCAATGACTAACTAAATAATAGATATGGGGAATATTTTAGGAGATATGCTCGTATCAACTCCCCCACGGTTGAAATTCACCTTGTCCTCAAGGTGGAAACCACGAAACAACAAAGAGAGTCGAAAACAACAACTTCGGCAAGATATCTCCTCCTGGATCAAACGCATACCGAATGGTTGATGGTCTCCCTTCATTATTCCCATAAAAATACACCGAGGGAGGACTCTTGTTGAAAATTAGATGGCTCCATGTGTTAACCAATTCTTGAGCAATTTTCTGGTTGCTTCTGGTCTCCTCAGTCGGCTTAGACAAAAACATAATGTCCAAGGTCATTTTTCTTCAATTGTTCTCTTTGACCAAACTAATCCAAACTAATTAGAAGATCAAAGAAAATCCTCAGAATTGCAGCACAGACGTTAATGCTTGGCAAACTCCCATCAGGTAGTAGCTTGAGCCAATTCTTTAGGGGATTCAAAACTCCATTATCAGGCGGAGCTTCATCTTCTTCAACACACATGCACAAATTTATCTTTTGTAATCAAAATTGACTTCTTTCCCTCTACAGATTTCAATTCCCTCGCATCATCTTCCTGTGCTTCCAAATTCCCATCAATATCAACCTTTTCAACGCCATAAAAACGAGAAGAAGAATGTAGAATATTCTCCGAAGAATCATCAAATCCTTCCTCGACTCGATCACAGTTAAGAATCAAATTCTCTTTCTTATTACACTCCAAAACATCCCCATCTGAAGTCTTGGACAGAGCATAAGCCGACGAGCGATATTCCACTTGCCAAGGAAGAAGTGCTGATAGCGTATTTTGCGACGTAGCGTATGGCGGCTCGAGCGAAGCCTTGCTATTTCCTGATGGAGGAAGGTGCTGAACGAGGTCCCCAGACCCAAAAGTTTGGGAGCCGTAGGGCTGGGCAGGTTCAGGCTGCTCGGGAGGAAGCATGTTGTCGATGCGTCGGTCAGCTGCATCAAGGCGAGACTCCATCCTGTAGCACGCTTCCAACAACTGTTGAAGTTGTGTGAGAATCGGATTTGCCGTGGTGGTGGCTGGACAAGGCTGCCAAGAGGTGGGCTGTCTAGTGGAACACCCACTGTCAAAGGTGTGCGGCTGCGCCGCTGTTTCACGTGTTATGCAGTGCTGATTCCAACGTGAATTAGGGTCAAGGGGCAGTGGCTGATCATACGGCGAGAATCCCTGCTGCGTGCACAACCACGGCGGGTCCCAACAAGTGGGCGGTGGTGGAGAGTACAGAACTGGCTCGTAGGACGATGATTGCTGATATGCAGTTTCCTGGCGCAGCCATGGCGGATCCCATGAAGTGGGCTGACGGGCTTGGTAGGGATTGTGTTGTTGGTGGAGTCGCCCATCCTGTGGATGTGGTGGTTGTTGATCTAACGCTCTGATCGGATGGTGTGGGGGTTGATATGCAGGCTGCCATGGGTGGTAATCTGCCGGCCGGAGTTGATATCCAGTGTAGGTGTACGACATGTTGACGATGATTCGGAGGAAGAGATCACGATGAAAGCACCAAATTGTTAAGGATGAAGTTCCTTAACTCGAATAATTCGCGTCGAACGTCGCGGGAGCTTTTGCCCGTCGAACAATCCGGCGTCAAATTATGAAATAAAAGGTAGTCGCCGGAGCTTTGCCGGTCGATCAAACCAGGAATGTTACGATAAAAGCATAAATATAAAATAAAAGGATAATTATGTTTCTTCAATGTCATAGAAGAATACAATATCTCCTATTTATAAACTAGAACAAGAAAATAAAGATTCTAATAATATATGAAAATATATGAGAAATCAATGACTAACTAAATAATAGATATGGGGAATATTTTAGGAGATATGCTCGTATCAGTGAGCGAAGCCAACGCCAATCACATGCATAAATACTTTCAAGACTACTTCAAAATAACTCTCCTTTTTTTTACTTCAAAATAGCTCTACTTCAAACAAAATACGTCAATCTTGTGTTGGCCTGTTTTGTCAATATACGATGAGAAGTTAATATATCATAATACATCATAATTAATAGTACTTATTCTGAAAAATTAAAGGAATTAAAATTATGTATCCTACTTTTGAAATTATCAAACCTAATTAACACTTTTTTATCAAATGGAACTGTTCATAATTAAATTTATTTGAAAAAGGGGATAATTATATGACCTGATAAGTATGATAAAAGTATTGATAATGGTAACTACAAAGTTCAACTAACTAAATTGTAATAAAATAGAAATAAAAGGTAAAAATATATGTGTAAATTATGGTCAAATAACCAAATAAAATTATATTTCTCTTGAAAACTATAATACATATATGCCGTGCATGTGATGACCGTATCGATATCAACGGTGTCCTTA
This sequence comes from Salvia hispanica, assembly GCF_029641045.1. NCBI lineage: Eukaryota > Viridiplantae > Streptophyta > Magnoliopsida > Lamiales > Lamiaceae > Salvia > Salvia hispanica. The sequence goes on along the minus strand of NC_142697.1, from coordinate 35,085,609 downwards.
TTGATTGATCGTGATGAGATTAAAGCATACGACATGAAATTAAGAATTGTTGGCCTCTAATAAAAATAATTACAATATTATAAACTAGTAATTGATTAATAAATTAGAGAAATATTTAAATTACAATCCTCCAAGACCATGCGACTTCCATGTCAATGCGTCTCTCCTCTCTGTCCAAATCAAATTGCCACCACCAAAGAGTTGCTTTTACGTATAGAATAATTCTCTTTCATTCCCTTTGAAATATTTTTAATGTAATTCAATATGAGTTTTAATAAAAAATAGCCGGATAGGAGATATATATTCGTGGGTAGAGAATGAATCTCAATTTGTATATAGTTTTATATTTCTAATAATGATTAATAAATGTACTTCTGGTGAAAAAAATAGTACTAGATCATATGATAGACCTATAAATAAATTGATGTATAAGAAAATAATAAGGCACTAGTGTTTATAATGAACTATTTTTTATTAAAATATAAATACATTAATGTATTATTACAATCAATACAAGAAACTGCTCAGAAGACTTCCATGTCAACGCGTCTTGTAGCTTAGAAAATACAAAAATTAAAGAAAATTGTGTATATACATACTAGAATTCCGAAATGTAAAGTGACCTCAATTTATTAAACATTACAATTTGTAACAGCCCCCTCTCAAGTTTGTGGTCTAATATCACTAGACACTAGTGTTGGTAAATATTACCATTACACCTAAAGCTTGTCCCACCAGTTTCTGTGAGAGAGAATAAAAATAGAGAAGAGTAATAAAAAAGAATAGTAAGGATATATGATTTTTATTTAATTTCTTAAGTACTCCATTTCTTAACAAAGCACATAAACTAAAATTATTTATCACTAATAAAGCAATGTTATTAATCACAAGAAGCGTCAATTACTTGAAACATGCGATCACAATTTTCATATCAACTGTACTTTTTTTCAACATATTAAAATAAAACTATTCAAAGTTGTTAAAATACAAGGAGTTTGCCATTGAAGATTAGTTAGTCCAAAACAATACCAAATTGGGCCTCCAAATATTCCACTAGCATATTGCCCAACCGGGTCGGGTCGAGGTCCGTCTATGCCCTTTTCGATGGTTGGTATTTGGTACTCCCTCTGTTCCATAGTAATAGAATCATTTTATCATTTTGGTACGTTCCATAATAATAGAGTCATTTCCCTTTTTAGTAAAAGTCAACACATTTTTCTACACCTGCTTTACTCTCTCTTACTTTTTTCTCTCTTCATCGCTCTACCTTTTTCATTTTCCACTTTATTCTCCCTTTATTTAACTCAACTAACACAATTTTTCTTAATCTCCGTGCTGAAAAGAAACGTCTCCATTACTATGGAACGGAGGGAGTATTATAGTTCAATAACCGACACATAATAATCGATAAAATTTAAATAAAAAAAAAAAAGGAGCTATCAATTTCCTGCGCTTCCGTCACCAGCCTCAGCTCCTCAGTCACCGCCATTGATCGCGCTTAAGGTTAGTTCCAATTAACTTCATTTTCAGGTGTTCTTTTGCTCGAGAATTGCTAAACTTGATTTGTGAGAATGGTGGTTGCTTTATTCATTGCGATAAAAATGCACGTATTGACTGCAGATTGTTGTTAGTGTTGTAGTTTTATAGAATAAGAAGTTACTATTATATAGACTGATCGCCCATAACCTGCTTGTCAAAATGAGCCCGGAATTTTTGAATAAAATTTTAACTAATTTGAGATTGCTAACATAATCAAACTAGGAAATATAAACTAAACATTCTAAGAGATTACTGAAGAAAAATTTGAAGGAAATAAGGAAATTGATACCGTCACTTCATCGCGTTCTTGATTCAGTCTCTTCATCACCATAGCAATAGAAGGATTCTTTTTTTGAGTTCAGAGAGGAATGAGGTGATCTGAGCAGTTTCAGAGAGATGCTGGATTGCTTCTTGGAACACTAAGGAATCATAATCTTTCCATAATAAGTTAAGTAATCGAGAGACGCTAGAGCTCGGGAGAAAGGAGATTTTGTACTAAATGATTATAATCTTTTGCAAGATACATCCCTTTGTATAGACTCCCGATTTGGTTCAAAGACTACGACATGGGAAAATAACCAAACAAAGAAAAACCCATGAAGGAGCTTAAGACACGCTCGACTCATTTACAAAGAACAACTAAAAAAAGAAAGGACTACCATCAACCATTAATAACAAAATCCTCATCTCAAGTAATGGTAGTTGCATGGTGATGATACCTTTTGGTCACCCTTGTTACAACTTTTGCTTTGATCTTCTTTAGAGTGGCTGCTGCTTCAATCATTTTGATTCTTTCATCGGGTGAAATGGCCAAACATTTCATTGCTAATTCAAACACTAATGTCAGCCAATTCATCTTCATATCGAAATTTCGATCTTGTTCCAGAAGCAAAGTAGGGGCTAATACTTTATAGATGTCATTGGCTTGTAATGCTTCACTCACCCACTCTTTCAAGCTCATTTCCCCACCAAACATATCATCTGTCGGCTTCTTTCTCGTGAACATTTCCAATAGCATTATCCCAAAACTGTATACATCAGCACCCGTGGATACTTTTCCTTCCGATCCGTACTCTAATCACAAGTTTCCAATTATAAAAAAACTTTTTCATGTCATGTAAGATTACCACATATACAAACATACATAGTAAAGAAAATTACTCCATTTTCTAATATTCTTTTAAAAACATCACCTGGTGCTGCATAGCCGATTGTAGCAAGTGTTTTAGTGTGGACCATGGCCTCCCCTTCATCAAAGAGCTTTGCAATACCAAAATCAGCAACACGAGCAGTCATATCTTCATCGAGCAACACATTGCCCGGCTTTATATCACAATGCACAATGGGGAACGTGTTCCCGTGATGAAGGTACTCCAGAGCTAAAGCAACATCGATTGAGATGTTCAACAATTGTACAATATCACCACAATAGTTATCCGAGTATAACCATTTCTCCAAACTCTCATTCGGCATGAACTGAAGAACCAAAGCCTTGAAATCCATGTTGGTGCAACAACCAATAACTCGAACTAAGTTCCTGTGTCGAATGGTGCTTAGTATTCTACTTTCAGTTTCAAAGCTCTTGTTACCTCCTTCCAACTCTATATTGAACACTTTAACCGCAAAATTCAGTCCATTATCAAATACCCCTCTAAACACCGAGCCAAAGCTTCCTCTCCCAAGTAGATTTGTCTCACTAAAGGAATTTGTTGCTCTCGATAGTTCAATGTATGGGATTTTTCTCCAAGGATTACCCAACGAAGTCGAAACTGGAATTTTCACTTTCACAGGCTTGCATCGTCTTATGAGAATAACTACAATGATAACTGCAGCCATAGCTGAAACGAGAGGAGGCATAATGTACTTCATTAATCGAGCAACACCCTTTGATTTTGATCCTCCATCAACTTCTGGACAAGGCGGCACTTCAAATCTTGTTGGACCACAAAGAGCTGAGTTGTGCACAAATGATTGAGCAGTAAATCTGGAAAAACAGCTCCCATTTGGAATTTCCCCTTCCAATCTGTTGTATGACACATTGAAATACTCCAAGAATTTGAGATCTTGTAATGATTTGGGTATTAATCCAGTAAGACTGTTATTAGATAATTCCAGTGTTGTCAAGCCTTTCATATTTCCCAGTGATTGAGGCATGGAACCACCGATGTTATTATTCGACAAATTTAGATATTCTAATGATTGGCAACGGTCGATTGAGCTGGGAATATCACCGGAAAATTGATTAAACGAGAAATCTACATTGTTGATTACCTCCAATTTTCCAATTTGGGGTGAGATCTGACCGCTCAAATAGTTTGTGGACAAGTTTAGAAAGATGAGGTCTCTGAGATTCCAGAAATTGGAAGGTATGGTGGAATTCAACTTGTTTGAGTCAAATCGAATCACTCTCAGCGATTGCATTCCACCCAAACATTCTGGTATTGGACCTTCGAGCTCGTTGATGCCAATGTACACCTCTGCTAACTCACTCATTTGACAAAGATCAATGGGGATAGATCCTCGCAACTGATTCCAAAAAAGGTCTAATCTCCCAAGTTTCTTCAAATTTCCTATAGTTGCAGGAATTGATCCATTCAACTGATTCTCACTTAGAAATAAAACTATCAAATTGGTCAAGTTTCCTATTTCAGAAGGAATAGCACCTTTCATACTTGTGTTGTGCGCCAAGAAAAGCTCAAGGGACTTGGATAGATTTCCTATGGAATTTGGTAGAACACAACCCAATAGTGGATTGGCTGATATTTCAATAACCTTTAGGTGCTGGGAATTAGTTAATGAAGAGATAAATTTCATTTCCGGGGTTGCACTCAAGTTATTTTCGCTGAGTACAAACATGGTTAAGAGCCTTAAACTAGGAAAACTGGGAATGGAGCCACTGAATGAATTCACTTGCAAGTTTAAGATATGAAGCTGAGTAGCATTGTTGATAGAGGCGGGAATGGGGCCGGTAAGTTTGTTGCTTTGTAAAGCAAGGACTTGGAGATTGGGAAGTGATAGTCCCATGTTTGAAGGAAGGTTACCTGAAAACTGATTGTATGAAAGGTCTAATGTTTGCAAGGTTGATATGTTGAAGATGAGTGGTGGAATAGCATCAGATAGGGAATTCCTTGGAACAGCAAGCAAACTCAGCCAAGCGAAATTAAATAGTCCTTCTGGTAATTTACCTGCCATATAACACATAATTGAAAACATCAAATTTAATGGGAATGAGATGTTAGTCGCTAATTTAACTTTAATAAAATCTAAAATTTTCGTCAAAACTTCATTGTTAACTAGGTTTTGACTTGATTAATGAGATAAGATATAGACCGAAACATATTTTACAATGTTCAAAATCAAAAACTAACACACTTAAAATGTGTAGGACTGATACGGCACCAACCCAAAGGGGCACCGGAGGTGACGGACGAGCCACCGGAGGATAGTAGCGACGAGGAAGGCACCGCAAGGGAGGAACCGAGAAGATCTTCAAGGCAGCCGAAGAAACCAAATTGGTTGTTTCTAGTTAGCATAGTATTTTTACCTTTTATTATTTTTATTATTATTGTTGGATTGTCTATTTTTGGAACTTTTGAGTCGAGAAAATTATAAGCTCCGTTTCGGATTTTCTTGTTGGTTATTTCTCGGAATGACCGAGTCTAACCAAACCTAGGGTCCTTAGAATTATAAATAAGGATTCTGTGCATTGAAACCTCAAGATTCAATACATCAGAATTTACCTAATTTTTCCGTATCTTCATTTTCTACACTTTCTCTTCTTGTCCATCCCTAGTTGGCCGAAACCCTAGGCTGCTCGATGGGGGAATCCCGCGAACGAACCTACCCTTTATCCGGCGATTTCTTGTCGCCACAAACCGATACGATACACCATCGTATCATCGGGTGCTTTCACCTGTTCTCTTCCTTCCACCGTGACTCTCTCGAAGATGGTTGTACCCAATTCAGGTATTGGCCGCACTGAGGCGATCGCCACCACCACGGTTCCACTGCTGTCGGGGGCGGCCCAGACCCGTCAGTGACTGTTCCCAACTAGAGCAACTTACCACCGCAATCAGTGAATTGATGACACAGATGGACGGGCCGGACTTGGGATTCGGCGACGCGTCAACCAGGATACTGTTGGAATCTATGCCGGTCAATGGACTTTGACTAAATTATAATTTCAACGAGACATTTAATTTTGTGAAATTAAATGATATAGCGTCGATCTACGTCCGGAGTAGATGACCGTGGTATATTTATTTTCTCAAATCCAATTCCCGGTGAGTGAGAAATAATGGATTAAAGTTGTGCAAAATTGCAAAACTTAATGAGCTATGAGAGAAGCTTAGGGAATAATTAAGAGAGTTAATTATCCCACATTGGAAGTTACAACCTTATTAAACTAGTATTTAATAAGAAGGATTATTACATGTAATAATTATAGTGGACTAAGATGGGCTGTGAGAGCCCACACGCGCGCACACGCGCGCCCCATCCGCGCCGCCGCGAGCCGCGAGCCTCGAGCCCCAGCCTGCACCCGCGCCCGTGCTCGTGCTCGTGTCCGTGCCCGTGCCCTTGCCCTTGCCCTTGTCCTTGGACTTGGATCTTGGCAATTGATCTTTGGATGGTCTTTGGGCTGTTCATTGGGCCTGGTCGTGGGCTTGGCCCAAGGCTAGTGGGTCTAGGGTCTAATTCTTTTTAGATCACCACCGTTTCCACGTCAGCGAGCCAAGCGGGATGACACCTCGACAGTATGACGAGGTAAACCAACGTGGCTGACACGTGACAGACAGTCCACGTCATGACAGAATCTAAAAGCGTCTAGATTCAACCTCTCTAGCTCTGAGCGTGTAACGGCTCGTAGCGCCCGAACGTTACAGCTCGTAACCGACGACCGTTATGGTCTGGCATTGATGACAGCCATCAAGGCTGCGTTGACCCCTACAGTGGACTGAGCCTATAAATAGGCTAGTCATTCTAGCATTCTCTACACAGAAACTAGAATTCACTCTGCATCATACACTCTCTCCTCCCTCTGCATTGTTCTTCTGTCGAAGCTCTGCCCTCTCCCCTCCATCCAATTCGCCGGAGATCTGTTGATAGCGGTGCTGCTTCACTAGAGACGCAGCCTTTTTATCTTTGGAGACGAAACGCCAATCCGAAGAGCACTACCGGGGCGTATCTCGTCTTGCGGAAAGAGGCCTCCTCGACTCGGCTATTTCCTTTTCCTACGGTTTATAGTTTCGATTTCCGTTTGTAATTTTCGTTTCAGTTCTTTTCTGTATTCCTTCTTGGGTTGTATTACGCCCGGTTATCTCTTGTAACTCCATAAAACAAACAGATACGACCGTTGGCGGCGCTGCGCTTCTCTATTCCCTATTCGACGCGGACTACTGACCCCATGCCGATGTTTACATACACACGCACTCCATCGGTGGGACCACTCATCGGGGATACGTCTCTCCCGCCCTTTTCTTCAAGGTTTCAACAAACCCTAGGGCCGACTACCCCGACTACCTTTCCACAGTTCAGATTTACGGATGCCGGGAGTGCGATTACGACTCCTGTCAGGGTCTCGCAGTCGTAATCACAATCTTGGCTGCAGGACCAGCCTCCACGCCGACCACTGGATCGCATACCGTTACCAAGAGCCCAGATGGTGGGAGCAACGTCTTGTTGGGGCCCGCCGAGACCGACATAGACAGCCGGGTCCTTCGATTCTGATCATGTTAGGTTTGGTATACTGAAAAGCATGTTTCGAGCAAGTTTCACTCGAATAGAATCTTGCTTGTATACGTAAAACTCTATAATTCACTTTTAACCCGATTCAGTATTATTCGAGCAGTTTCGCACGAATAGAATCAGTATATTATTACATTGTGTTTGCTTGTGCATTTATAAGATGTTTTATAAACATTTAAATGTATATGAAGCAACCATTTAAATGATGTATTACATTAATTTTGTAGATTTGCCGTTGCATAATTTATTTTTCCGTTAACAAGAATTGAGGATATTTTTTCTCCATTTCATCAAAATTTAAACTCTCCCCTTACCCTACAAATTAGATTCATATGGTTCATGATTTCTTAATTTTTGGATGAATATCATGAATAAGAATAAATTAAAATAAATTTTATACTAAAATTACAATAATTTAGTAAGATATTATAGATTGGCTTTCTTCAAATTTGTAAAATACTAGTACTAGTATTAATTTGAATTGACTTACCTTCTAAAATAGAGAATTTTATATAATATTCAAACACTAAATTAACAGTTAGAGTTTCCTTAAAATTAATAAAATTCTAATTTTTAAATTCACTCATCCAATAGTCATTGTCACCAAATTATTTTTTATGAAATACTCCCTCCGTCCCAGATAATTTGGGACACTTTGACCCGGCACGAGTTTTAAGAAATCTAATAGAAAGTAAGTTGAAAAAGTTGATGTAATGTGGGTCCTACTTTTAAAGTGTTAGTTTTATAATAAAATGTGAGTAGGAATGAGTTAGTGGAATATGGGGTCTACCACCAAAAATGGTAAAAATGAAATGAGACAAATTATGTGGGACGGCCCGAAATGGAATACTGTGTCGAATTATCTGGGACGGAGGGAAGAATTTTTAAAAATTTGAATTATAAAAATGAATATAGGTATATATACTTATTTTTTTAGTATTACTCCTTTTCTAATGATAAAATAACAATTATTTGCATCCAATTATTTCGTTATTAAATAATCTTCAGGATTCTAAGTAATAAAAATAAATTCATGTATATATACTTAATTTCTTAGTGTTATCATCTAATGAAATAATCCATTCCCATCCAATTATTTGTAATTCATAAAGTTCTAAGTTATAAAAATGATTGCTTATCTATATTTAATTTCTTAGTATTATCATCAAACCAGATAATTATAGTCATACCCATTCAATTATTTAAATAGTTCTTAAAATTCTAAAGTTATAATGCTTAATTTCTTGGTGCTATCATCCAATGAAATAATTATAGTTATTCACATCTAATTAGATTAATATTAAATAATCTATAAAAATTATGAGTTACAAAAATGACTACATATATATACTTCATTTATTAATATTATCATCCAACGAAATAATAATTGTCATTCACATCCAATTAATTTATTATTAAATAATTCTTAAAATCCTAAGTTATAAAAAAGACTTGCATATCTATATACTCATTTCTTAGTGTTATTGTCCAACGAAATAATCATAGTAGTTATAATTCAATTATTTTATTATTAATAATTTAAAATTTATATGTTATAAAATGACTATGTACATATATACTTAGTGTTATCATCCAACGAAATAATCATAGTCATCCATATTTAATTTTTTAATATTAAGTTGTTTTAAAATTCTAAGTTATAAAAACGTGATATATACTATTCTTAGTGTTTTCATCCAACGTAATAATTATAGTCATTTAGATCCAATTATACTATTATTTAATTATTTTTTAAATTTTAAGTTCTAAAAATGAGTACATGACTTATTTCTTAGTGTTATCGTCCAACGAAATAATATTAGTAATTCACATTCAATTATTTTATAGTTAAATATTTCTTAAATTTGAAGTTATAAAAATGATTACATGTATATATACTTAAATTTTTAATGTTATCATCCAATAAAATAATATTAGGCATTCACACATTCCATTATTTTACTGAGCAATCCGTAGAATTCTGAGTTATAAAAGCTAAACAACTATGTGGATATAAACTTAATTCGTTAATGTGAATCGTCCGAGGAAATAAACATAGTACTTCGCATTCAATTATTATAGGAGTATTACTTAATAATATTTAAAGTTTTAAGTTATAAAAACAACTATTTTATGATTAAATAATTCCAAAAAATTATATAAATGCCACAACATTTATATATACTTCATTTCTACTATAAACACCTTTCGTGTTAGTTAAGAAAGAAAATATCATTAGTTATTTCTTAATATAAAAATATTCATCACTAAAAATAAAATAAATTATGAAACATTCATATATCTGTTTTTGAATATTTAATGAAAAAGGGAATAAGTTAAGGGAAAAAAATAGTATAAAGGAAAATAACATAAAAATAAAAAAATAAATGAAAAATGCTAAATCATTGTGGCTATAATATCTTTTTCTGTAGTTCACATTACAATTATAAAAATACTTTGTTATTTTAATTTATTTTTTCTTATATAAAATTATTGCATCGTATACATTGATGATTTATATGGCATGCTAATTTAGACTCAAAACAAAAATCAAACAAAATATGAAAACATAATACAAATGACAAAAAAGAATAGATATTAATTATAAAATGATCCAAATATAAATTTCTTTTTAAAATATATTGCACTTTACTAAATATGATCGTAATGATTTTATAATTAAATACATGAATTTAAATATGTAGTGTGTTAACTAATACTGTCATAAATAATTCACAATCTAAATCAACAAGATTTTCCTAAACTAATAGAATTAAAAACGACCAACATTAAATACTCCTACTAAGGAAAAATTAGTCATAAATTTATATTCTAAAAATGGAAACTAAATTAAAGGGTATTTTGTATATACAATTATTGTTAATTTATCTTTTCTCTTATATTCATTCAACTAACACATACCTGTCAAATGATTATCCGCAAGGATTAGCGTTCTCAGAGAAGTGAGGTTCCCAACTTGCTTTGATATTCCACCTGAAAAAGTTGGGTGATTTTGTAATTTGGTTGAAAAAAAATTAATCTTTTTATATAAATATTTTGAAATAAATAAATTTTGACTTATTAAACATTTTTAACAACATACGTAACCTCTTTGATTAATATAATAAGCAAAAGTGCATGAAACAACAAAAGTATTTTAATTAGATATAGTAGCAGTGAGAAAGTTAAGGAAATAATTTTTAGAAATAACTTTTTTACCATAAAATAGGATATACTTGCCAAATATTTAGTAGTGTATTATAAAATGTATTATGCTATGTATGAGGTGATCCCTTCTGATTATATATTCTTTATGTTCAAGTGATTAGTCTTAATTTTTAGCAAAAAAGTAACCTTTGTATTTTCTCTTATTTTATTTTATATATTTAACACTTTCTTCGGTCTCATAGTAAATGTCATACTTTCCTTTTAGTTTATCCGCAAAAGATATAACATTTCTTTTATTAAAAAAAATATCTCTCACATTGACATAAATATAATATTTTCTAAGTACGTCATCTATTATGGGACGGAGAAGAGTTTCTTTTTATCTATGGGACGGAGGGAGTTTCTTTTTATCTCTCTTACCTTATTTTTTTCCACTAAACACAATAAATATTGTTTTTTTTAAAATCTTGTATCAAAAAAATTAATAATCTCAATGAATATTGTTTTTTTTTAACTCTTGTACCAAAAATATTAATAATCTCGATAAAAATTGTTTTTCTTAAATTCCATTCTTACAAAAATTAATTATTTATAATAGGAGGAGGGAGTATATAGATATTGTTCACTTAATAGTAGAGTCAAAACTTTCGATTAACTAGAATATTACAAAATCATGAAAACACAAATAAATACCAATCCATAAAGTCCTGAAAAAACATTAAAAACGATTCATAAAATCCTAAGAAATCAATTAATTGCCTGAAAATATTGTGACTTTGGCTATTAAATGAATATTTACGAGAATTACATATTGGATTTGTAATAGTTTTAAATTCGATTTATGCTCAAAATTTAAAATGTAATTTTGTGAAGACCCTTAAAAAGGACCTGAGCTGCGAAAAAGAGATGTTTTTAAAAAAGTTTATAAGACATAAAAGTCTTTATATCAAAGGTACTGATGCATACTTAATTAAACATCAAATAGAAGTCATTGGTGTTTTATTCAATTCGAAAACATGCCTGTCAATTGATTATACCCAAGGTGTAGCATTCTCAGAGAAGTAAGGTTGCCAAATTGCTTTGGTATTCCACCTGAAAACATCAAATCATCAAACGATTTATGCATGAAATGGCAATTGAATTATATAGAACTAAAAGGTCATCCGTGGTCCTAAATATACGAAGATTTTACGATTTTGGTCCAAAACATTATCTTTTGAATTAATGCATCCTAAACAAATAAAAATGGTCCGGATTTAGTCCATTTTGGATGGAGCCATCAAATATTTAATGGTCAATGACAATTAAGTGAATTTTGATGGATTAACTACTTTTAATTAGAATATGAAGTAGGAGACCCCTCCATTTTCTTTTAATATTATAACCTAACATTTGTTATTGTTTTATTAAAAGTAGACTGGAGTCATTTGTGGTCCTAAATATTCTAATTAAAAGTTGTTAATCCAGTTAAAATTCACTTAATTGTCATTGATCGTTAAAAATTTGACGGCTCCATCCAAAATAGACTAAATCATACCGTTTTTATTTGTTCAGGATGAAATAATTTAAATAAATTTTATTTTGACTAAAATCGTAAAATCGTTATATGTTTTAGGACCACAAATGGCCTTTAGTCAATTATTATGTGAAACAAAAGAGTGTATTTGAAGAATTAATTGCGATATAGTACCTTTGAATTGGTTTTTCCATAGAATCAAACCCTTGAGCATACTCAAACTCCCAATTTCACTTGGTATATCGCCGTTAAAACTATTGTTTTGCAATTGCAGCACCTCAAGCTCTTTGCATTTGCCTATATTTCTTGGAATTTCCCCTTCAAGTCGGTTCCCAAAGGCATTGAATTCTCTTAATCTTGAAGTAATATTGCATATGTTGTTTGGGATGCTTCCATCGAGAGTATTGAAGCTCACATTCAGACTCTGAAGCCTCGAGAGATTGAATAGAGAAGAAGGGATTCTGCCGAAGAAGCTATTGTTATTCAAATACATGTGCCGGAGTTGAGATAAGGCTCCGAACCAAGATGGTATCTCTCCGGTGAAGTTGTTAGCTTCGACATTTATCACTTGTAAACGTCGCAACTTAGACAGCTCAGATGGTAAGACGCCCGTGAAACTGTTGGAGCTGATGTCTAAAACTCGAAGAAACGATAGGTTTCCGAGATGTGGAGGGATGGTGCCTTGGAGCTCGAAGCTAGAAAGGTCTAGGACAGTTACTCTTTTGTGTTTGATGCCACAAGAGACACCAATCCATCCACAAATGGGAGTGTGAATTGACCAATTTGTATGCAAGATGGCATTAGGATCGGAAACAATGGAGTTTTTTAAGACAGTGAGAGCATATTGATCATTGGTGAGATTGAAGAGTGATTTGGAAGTGGTGAGGGAAAAGTAGTTTGATATCAACAACAAAACACCTAAATAAAACATGCAAATCTTCATGGATGGTTTCATGTGAGAGTTTTTTTTTATTGTGTAACAATAGTAGGTAGGGAAATGACTATATATATACAGAAGGGAAGCCTCAAAGTTTTTTTAAAAATTACTCCCTCTATCCCGAAGTAGATGTCAAATTTGGGAATGCCGCAGGATTTTGGAAGATATTGTTTAGGGTGTTAAGTGAAAAGAAAATATATTCGAATATATTGATGTTAGAAACAAAAAGTTGATTGGAGTAGAATTGAAGAGAATTAAATGAAAATTGACATGAACAGTTAATTTCTGACTGAATCGTAAAATATGAATGAAAAACACATTGATTAGAATCAGAAGTGAACAGACTTAATGTGTAGAACCAAAAAGTTTTTTTAACAAATATACGAAACCAATTCTGGACTTTAGTAAAAAAATAATACTCAAGGAAATATGGGTCCAATTATTTTAGATTAGTTAAAAGAACAAGTATCCTACCCAAATCTAATTAATCTTATGACAACAAATAGTAGTTTAGTTAGTAGGATCATTCACTCCTACCAATGGGTGTGTACTTAAGTTCTACTTCCTCCGTCCCAATAAATATGAAACATTTAGAGAGTAAAGTAAGAGAGAGAGAAAAGTAGAGAGAGTGATGTTTCCATTTTAAGAAATGTTTCATTTTTAGTGGGACAACCTAAAAAGGAAAGCGTTGCATTTCTAATGGGACAGAGGGAGTAATTTGTACAGTAAAAAAAACTAATTTAATCTAATTTATTGTGAGTGAAAATATTTATATTTAGCTTCCAATCTATCAACTTCTTTTAGTTGTATGTATGGTAGCTATAATATCATCTTTTGTTTTTTTATGAATTTTCCACAAACAAAGGTCGAGTCTGTTTCGGGTAGAGTGAAGCCAAAGCCAAAGCCAATGGCATGCATGGATACAATTTATATGCTTTCAAGACTACTTCAATATAGCTCTACTCCACACACAATTGCATCAATCTCAATCTCATTTTGTGTTGAATTCTTTTGTTATAATACATCATAATAGTAATTGAAATATATACTACTTAATTATCTCAGACCATAATATACGTTGAAAAGTTACTATATATTATAATACATCATATTTGATAGTAATTATTCTAAAAAATGAAAAAAAAAAATCAGAATCATATATCCTACTTTTGAATTTTTCAACCCTTTTCAAAAAATTATTTGATAAAGTGATAATAAATTCTTAAAAATAATTTTATACCCTAATTAGGTACAACTATAGTCTTGATAATAACTAGAAAGTTCACTGATTAGATTATATTAAATAGAAATATAAGATAAAAAATACATGTAAAATATAGTAATTTGGTTAAATTAACAAAATGCGTTTAATTCGATTCCAAACTTGTAACTTTCAAATTTATCAAAATACAATTATATTTTCACATAAAAACAAGTACACATATGTGCCGTGTGATGACCGCAACGAGACCAACCGTATTGCTTGATTGTGATGAGCTAACTATTGTGGCCTCTATTGTAAATTATAACAATATAATTTTATAAACTAGTACCACTTGGTTAATATTCCCAGTTAGATTCACGTTCTATTATAAAACTAATATATAAAATTAAAATTCCATTCAACTAAAATTTTCAACTCAATTTTTTTTACACAAGTCAAAGTGAAACTTTAAGCCGTGAATGAAATGCATATTAGAATTGGGTCACTCACATTAACACGACCCTGCACAAATGGGTGGGCCGGAATGTACATTTTTATTTTTGGTAAAGTGTAAGCATTCCTTTTACTTTATTCTCTCTTACTATATTCACCGTCCACTTAACACACTATTTTTAAACTCCATGCTAAAAGAAATATCTTTATTAACATGGAACGAAGGGAGTATAAGACAATGTTTATAAATAAAAATGAACTATTTTTTTTAACATAACAAACATACTTGGACTATGTTTGGGAGACCGTCAATTTTTCCATCTCAACAACACTTTCATTCATATTATATATTTCTAAAAACAATTACTCATACAACTCTCAATTTTAGTCAAACATGATTGAATTTGCAGAAGGCTTATTAATTATTATTATCAAGGTTTTGGGCTTTGAAGATTTGCAAGCCCCATTACAAATTGGGCCCTCTAAATATTCCATATTCTCCATTTCCCAAACCGGATCGGGTCGGGTTCGGTACTATCCAATAACCGACAGATATATTCGATTCATTGAAACGGAGCTCTCAATTCACTGCACTGCCGTCGCCGGTGAACACCGCCGAATCCGACACGCCCGGCGCGCCTCCAGTTTCCACCACCGTCGCCGCACTCAGCTATTCAGCTACCGCCACTGATCGCGCTTCAGGTTAGTCGTTTGCCTCGAATTTTCGTAATGTAGAGAGCTCGAATTTCATTCGTTTTTCAGCGTTGTTTGAGTTATTGTGGCTGCCTGAGTAATTCTATAGTCGATTTTTGAAAGTGCTGGTTGTTTGCTGCATTTGTATTTGAGAAATCGCTATTCACTAAACATAATTTGTTCGATGAAATGCTTGTTCAGGTTTTCGCATTATTTTTTATAAAATTTATGGTAATCGGATAACTGTAGCTGAATCTGTTTAACCGAATATTGTCAATTTTGAATAAAAAACTTTGATGCTACAGTTGATTACTGTTTTAATTGATTTATGAGACGATCTCAATCATTATAGCAAGCATATAAATTATTTCATAAATAATAAATAGAGTTAAATGCATATCGCCTAATTTTGAATTATAAATCATACACCCAACTACTTCGGTTTCCCTCTTCTTTTGCAACCTCACTTTCATTTCATCCGTGGGTTCTCGCAGTTCATCTCGATTTTAGGTAATTTGACTTCCTTTTTCTTTGCAAAAATTTCTTGATTTCTTGTACTAGCTGGTTTTTTTTTTCTGGGTTCAAATGAATTTTTGGAACATTTGGTTGTTTGACTTTTGTTTTTTTTTTTTTTAATTTTTTTTTCTGGTTCTTGTATGATTGTATCTGGCGATGTATGCATTTGAGAATTGTTTGGTGAATTGTCAATTAACTTTTTCTGCGGTTTCGGTAGCTTGATTCCATTGAATTATCAGTTTCAGTTTACTGTGGTTCTTGTTGGTTTCTCTGATGGCATAATTCACCTACTATTTTCGTGTAACTGTTTATCTGTTGGTTTAATTATTAGTTTGGAGTTTTTGATATTGCGATCCCTTAATCCTTTGCCACAATGTAGAAATTTTAACCTATGAATATTGGTAAATCACTTCTCGTTTGTAGGAAATAATGCATATCTTGACTGCTGATTCTTTGAATGTTTGTAGTCTTATAGAATAAGAAGTTGTGGACTGTTCAAAATGATTATTGCAGATGATAGAACCAGCTCTCAATATTTCAGGATATGTATGTTATCTTTGTTGAAACATCGAGAGGGTCTGCAATCTTTCTTTCTCGGCATTTTTCCTGTTTATTGGATGGAAAATCTGTTCATCTCTTTATCAGAGTGTTTTTTAGTCGAATAGAATAGACTATGCTAAGGTAGATTGTATTGTTACTGTTTTTCTTTTTTTCTCGTCCTGTATGAATAAGAGATTGAAATGGCGCCCCTTATTCAGCTGAGAAATGTGTGAATACATCTTTAGTATTTGTAGTGATGACTAAATTTTTCTGCCTAACACAAGCCATGTCTCAATGACAATGTCGAACAGGATATGGCACACGTAGAACCTGAGAATGCAGACATGAATCTGTATCAAGTAAATAATTTTGTGAGGAGACCTCATATCCTGCTTGCTGCCAGTGGAAGTGTCGCTTCAATAAAGTTTGCTAATCTCTGTCATTGTTTCTCCGAGTGGGCGGAAGTGAAAGCTGTTGCTACCCAGGCATCTCTCCATTTTGTAGACAGGGTAGCTCTTCCCAAAGATGTAGATCTTTACACGGATGAGGATGAATGGTCGAGTTGGAAAAAGATAGGTGATAATGTGCTCCATATTGAGTTGCGTAAGTGGGCTGATATCATGGTCATCGCACCTTTGTCTGCCAATACACTTGCCAAGGTAAGCCACGATGTAGGCTGTTTAAATTTATTTGTTAACATTGCAACCCATCCATTACTAACGATATCTTAAAGAATCTTGTTACACTTGTTATTTTTTTTAACTGATAAACAGCCGGTTACTTCCATATTGAATGATCATTTGGGAAAAAGATTTAACTTGTTTTGCATAGACTTTGTTGATAAAAGTAAAATGACCTTTTTCAATTCGAATGTTTGGGAGCTCATTGTAGGCTATGGATATTTCTTAAGAATACAAGTATTATTTATTATTTGTTATCTTTCTTATAAGAGTTAATTGTATTTTACGTCCCTATCTTTGGTCAAATTTCAAAAATAGACCTTTTGAAAAAGTTGCAATTAAAGCCCAAGCCTGTATTTTATGGGCTCAATATTTAGACGTGGAAGGCCTGAAATCACCATCGTTTTGATGCTTGGGTGGAACAGATAATTCCACATTGGTTTTGGGTCTTCCACATGAGTATTTCGAGCCCGATGCAACTTTTCCAAAAGGTCAGCTTTTTGAATTATTTTGAGGGTCAACCCATTTTTGCAATTTGGCCCAAAGATGTTATTTGACTAACCTTTGTTCGACTTTTTTTTACTTTTCATCCTAAATAGATTGCTGGAGGTTTATGTGACAACTTGTTGACCTGCATTGTCCGGGCATGGGACTACAATAAGCCAATGTTCGTAGCGCCAGCCATGAACACCCTCATGTGGGACAACCCTTTCACTGAACGCCATCTCATGGCGATAGACGATCTTGGTATCTCACTCATCCCCCCGGTGAAGAAGAGGCTGGCCTGTGGAGACTATGGCAATGGCGCAATGGCTGAGCCTTCGCTAATATACTCCAATGTAAGACTATTCTATGAGTCTCGAGAACAATCAGGTGGTAGCAATGTTTAGTCTGATATATCACATCCATTTCAATGAGGAAATACCATCTCAAGTTTGTTAGGTCATGAACAATTTCTTACTTGTAGTGTGGTTTGTCAAAACTGTGATCTGTTAATTAGGAATTTAGTGTGTGCCATTCGAAATCGCGTGCTCGTATGTTGTTATAATGTTCTCTACTTGCCACAGTTATTCGAGAGATTTAGATTCATATTGTCAAAAGGCATAGGCCATAGATTGATTTTATATGACTTTTCATGTGTGATGCATATCTATCTGCTGTTGTGATGCAGTTTCCATAAATTTGTTCATTTGAATCTTAGGTAACATTTTTAGCAACCTTTTATCTATCATGTCTTCCATCAAATTGAATATTTTTATAGGCATGTATTGCAGTTTTGTTCCAGATATTGTATCTTAATGTGGATAAATATATGGAATGGTTTTTGTCGTTAAAAATTAGTACAAAAAAAAAAATGGAAGTTTCCTTTATATTCTTGGCCTAAGCAAATAATTTGAAAACCCAAAGCATGTTCTGTTCAAGATTTTGTACCAATATGAACAAATGGGCCAGCCCACATAGTAGTTTTTATTCACATATTGCTGTAAAAAAAATGTGCCCTTTTGTCATTTTTATGCAACTATAACATAGTAATATCAATTTAATTTGGTTGTAATTCACTAATTTGTTCCAAATCCTCTGATTTTAGGCCTAAATTCCTGCAAATCTTGTTGAAATGTGCTGTGTTCAAATCTTGTTTACATATGTTGAAATCTGTTTTAACAAGTATTGAGGTAACTCGCTTTATATATTACTCCCTCTATCCACCTTTGATTAAGTGTCACAAGTTTTTTTTTTTCATCATTTCACAATTAAGTGTCTTCCTTACTTTTTACTACAACTACTTTACTCTTTAAAGGACTAGTCGCATTCGGCAATACCTAAGATTTTCAGCGCCAACAAATATTTATATATCTACATGCATTTCGTAATTGCAGGTAACAACTTTTTTGGCTTATATACATATGAACCATGCATGCATCGAATATTATGAACTTTGCCAAATGTCCATTTCTTAGTCCAAGGGAAAAGAATCAAAGAAATATATGCTTATAGTGATTAAGACACTGGTTAACATATAGTTTGTCTTATTCATGTACTCCCTCCGTCCCATTGAAGATGATCCACTTTCCTTTTTGGTTTGTCCCAATCAAGATGACCCATTACTTAAAATGGAAACACCTTTATCTCTACTTTATTCCCTCTCTCTTACTTTACTCTTTCCTCTTGCCACACAAAATATAACTGCATAAAATCCCGTGCCGCCCAAGAAAGGACTCATCTTCCTTGGGACGGAGGGAGTATATAGTAATAGGATTTATACCCCCAACAAATCATACAACTTTGTCCTCATCTACACCCAAGGTCACGGAGGTGGGGTCGCCGGTCCGGTCCAGTCGGCCCACAAGAACATCTATCAGGCCACCACCGACTCTGCGTTCAATAGCTACACACCATGAGTATGCGTTCTGTTTCTTGAATCTGTCACTGCCCAAGATTATCCACTTTCTGACAAAGTTGGACACCAAGTTCCTTAATCACAACTAATAAAGAACATATATATGACATTCTTAAAATGATTTTCAAGTTGTTGCCGAGGTGGGACACCACACTAAACCAAACACTGTCTCTTTTGCAATTTTATAGATCCTCGAATTTGTAAAGGGACAACCAACTCACCTAAATGTCAATGCCGGATTAATACCAAACAACACGGATAAATTTTCTCAAATAATTTGATAGCCGGCATTGAGCATGAATATAGAGATGCATGGCTCAAACGGATTACACCGCTCGGCTAGAAACCAGACCATTGATCGTGTCAAGTCTAACCATAACTAGAACCAGAACCGTAAATCGGGTGTTAGAAAATTCAATTTAAAATTTTGTGACATTTCGATTCAAAATCGGAAAAGAGCAAAAATCAAGAAAATTTTGAGGAATAACCATATAAAACCGCTGGTTTGAACCGGAACTAGATCCTAGATTTTCGTTTAACCGGATTCAGCGGTTCGGCTGAGAACCAAACTGTTGATCATGGTTTCGTTCAAAACCATAACTGGAACCGTGACTTAGGTGATTCAATTTCGATATAAAAATTTAAAACCGGTCCAATTCTATCTTTCGCTTAACCAAAACCGACGATTCCAATCCGACAGCATCAAATCATGAATATCTATAATCATCTTCAATAGCGTTGAAATCTACGTCACGTGCGAGCTTGAAGCTGCATTCACATTTGATTTTTTAAGGTTATTTATATGCATTGCTTCATTCAAACGGCAATTTAGATCAAGGAATATTCAACATTTGTATTCGTTTGCTCTTCTAGATTTTCTTGATATTTGAAAATAAATAAATGCTGACAGAAGATAAAGTTATAATCAATTACATAGAAAATCGATTTTGTGATAAATTAACTATGAGATAAAAGTTCATAATTTCTTAAAGTAGGCCTTTAATAAGTGATTAAACTAATCAATTTCGTGACCCATAAGTCATCAATCCAAGGCAAGCATTTTGTCAACCGCCTTACAATAAAAATGGTTGGACAAGATTTGATCTCTAGTTCAGTCTTTAAAACTAGTTCGACATTGATCACACCGTGTGGTTTCATACCACCAGTTCAAGCCTCTCACTCAATGCGTCATTTATTTTCTCCCGCAAGAAAGGGAAGTTCGGGCTCCACCCTCTATTCTACATGTCAAGACAATATTCAATTCTCAAATGACTAGGATTGATTAGTTACTTATACTGTAAATTAATCGAATGAGTATTGAAATAAATTGTAGTACTAATTAATTTAGATATAGTTTATATATGAATGTCAATGGAAAATTAACACACTCTAATTCGGACATGAAACATGCCCAAATATATGCTTGTTTTCTAAGCATATAGTCAAAAATATAAGTGAAGAATATTAAGTATACATATAACTCCAAATACATAATTTGAAACATTAACTTCCAAAAGTTGTGAATCTTTCGATTGTCAAATAATTATATTGGACTTCTAATTAGCATTGTGCTGGATCACGAGCTCTTATAGTTTATAGTTAAAAGGATAGTTGGATCTTTTATTATATAGTATTTGACTATTTTCTATCAATATTATGCAACTACAATACAATCTCCCCTCAACGCTAATGACAAAGACATATTCCATATTCATGCGAATATTTGAGTATCAAAACAACAGTATACAAATAGTATGTTACATAGTTTAGTCCATGTTGTTATTATTATTTTTTATCCATTTAGTTTGCTTCCAATATATATTAAAAATTATTGTTGATGCCGTTCATTTTACGTATATATTACATAAAAATCAAATCTCAATTTACACAAATTTTCTATAACTTCAAAAAAATGAATAAAAGATCAAATCGATTCTTGAGTTTTATGTAATTTGTACAATTAATATCATGAATATTAAACAATAACATTTCCCACAGTATAATGCTCACATTAACTAGGTAATATAATAATTTTCTATATATACCCCACACTTATTGTAGGATCGGACACAGTGAAGAAAGTCGTCGCTAACAATGGATGACAGACAACGAACAGAGTGAACTCTAACCGAAGTCATATTTGATGTAACTTATAGATAGTCGGCGGTAAAGTCGATCGACTCGAGTTCAACCCCACCTAAATCCGCCACATTGTGGGCCCCCCAAAACTGGCATCTATATGCATGGAAAAAACAGTAGCTATATCAAAAACGCATAAAAAAAGGTCCATTTGATATCCATTATAGTCAAACAGAGAATACCAAACTCTGTAGCACTTTCCAACCTCTTTTTGTTGTCTTCTGACAACTACTCTTTTCTCGACGGAAAGTCAAATAAACTTGCATAAAAATGACATAGAATCTAGAAGGTTTTTTTAGTTTTTATCAATTCTTTTAGGAAAGAAAGAATCTCGAAGTTGGAACATGAGATTTTGTACAAATTGGACAAAGTCTCGAAGCCGACGGTTAGTATATTTAGATGCTTCAATTTTTCTTTATTTTTTATTTGTCGACAGCAAATATATACATGTCATTTCTTGACTTATCCGAACTGCCCCAACACAACAAAATACCATTTTGGTAAAATTAAACAAATAAATGAATAAAATGCAATCCAATTCTTGACCTTGAACGTTGAAATTTAAGCCCAAAAAGATATTCTTTTTCTTTCTCCATCACCATACGTATGAGTATTGAACTAATTCAAATTTGAAGTTAAATCATCTTGTCTATATTCTCCCATGAAATTCCCCTCCCTTTCCTACTTTTATTCCTTCTCTCTCTAAAAAACCAACCTCTCTCTTTCTTTCTCATGTTGGAGATGGATATCATGGACCAAGAGGACTTCTTGACCCTCAAACTCTCCCAAACCCCGGGCCACGACCGCGAGGGAAAGAGGAAAAGGACTATAATCCCGAGTTTGCCTTATGAAATCCCCGAGGAGGGCAAGATCTTCGACCTCCTCCAAACGAGGGAGGCAATGCTAAAGACGGATCACAACAAGAGATCAAACGGAGGCGAAGGCCTCCATTTGATCCACTCGCTCCTCGTCGCCGCCGCCTCCGTGAACGAAAACCACGCCGCCTCGGCCCTCGAGAATCTCGCTCAACTCTACCGTTCCGTCTCCTTGAGAGGCGACTCCGTCCAAAGAGTTGCGGCCTACTTCGCCGACGCCCTCCTCGCCCACCTCCTCACCCGGAAATCGCCCTTCTACGATGCCATCATGAAGGGCCCCTCGCCCGAGGAGGAGTTCCTGGCATTCACGTCCCTCTACAAGGTCTCGCCGTTCTACCAATTTGCTCACTTCACGGCCAACCAAGCCATCATCGAAGCATTCGAGAGAGAGGGCGGTAGGGCTCTCCACGTGCTCGATTTCGACGTCTCCTACGGCTTCCAATGGCCCTCCCTCATGCAGTCCCTATCAGAAAACGCCACCCCAACAAACAAGATCTCTCTAAAGCTCACTGCCTTTGGTAGGAACATGGAACAGATTCAAGAAACTGAATCAAGATTGGTCAGTTTCGCAAAAGGCTTCCCCAACCTCGTTTTCGAGTTCCATGGCCTTGTTCGAGGATCCAAGAATGCGAAGGTGAGGACGAGGAAGAACGAGACAATCGCTATCAACTTAGTATTCCATCTGACTTCACTCAAAACCCTCTCCAAAATCACCGAAACTCTATCCTACGTCTACTCTCTTAACCCCTCGATCATCGTTCTAGTTGAGCACGAAGGCAAGTGCACCAGCAACAAGTTCTTGCCTAGATTCATGGAGTCTCTGCATCAATTCGCAGCCATTTTCGATTCACTAGATGACTGCCTTCCATTAGAGAGCGGTGAGAGGCTGAGCATTGAGAGAGATCATCTAGGGAGGGAGATCAGGAGTGTTATAAACTACGATAGAGACGACAGCGAGAGCTGTCCAAGGTTCGAGAAGATGGAGACGTGGAATGGGAGGATGGAGAGAAGGGGGTTTGTGGGAGTTGAGCAGAGCTGCAGGGCTGTGATGCAGGCAAAGTTGCTGCTGAAAATCAGAAGCCATTGTTGCCCTGTAAAATATGATGGAGAAAATGGTGGTTTTAGAGTTTTTGAAAGAGAGAATGGCAAAGCAATCTCCCTAGGATGGCAAGATAGGATTCTTATTACAGCCTCATCTTGGTGTAATGGTGTATGATAGATTCTTGTATGAAATGAAATTCTTTAGTTCTTTTCTTTTTCTGTTTTTTTAGTGTAAAGTTTCTTCAAATATGAAAGACATGAAGCCAAAACCATAAACATAACAAATGAAGAGAACTTTCCTTTAAACTTATTTAACTATAAAGAGCCTAAGTTTCATATTTCAAAAAGTTTTAAATGGAGATCACATTTTACTTGTTAAAGACGCGGCACAACGGCTGTGTCCGATCATTTCGATCCTCTTCCTGGTAAGCTTTTCATCAATTTCTTTCGGTGGAGATAACGTAGCGCAGCCCCAGCCAGGGGCCAAGATGACATGATGGCTATGTAAGCAAGCAGCCAGATCGACTTGTTACTTTGACGCGAAAGTTGGTGCAAGCATCTCTGAATGATCCCTGAGCCCTTCGAACCACCATCATCTTCAGAGGATTGAGCATCATTGGTAGCAAAATGGGATTTCCTTCCACTAGAGACGTGGTTGTCGGTGACTGGAACTGTTTGATCAGTCTGACTGTGATTTTCAGGCGTCTCCTCGCCATCTATGTGCTCGTTGCCCATTGCAGCCACCATTCCATCAGTCAGGTTGAGATAGGGACCTTGATCGATCGAAGTTTGCATAAGAGGAGAATGAGGCCCGGCACTTTCCGCCTGCAATCATGAGAACATATTAGGGGGATTGATTACTGACATCATAAGATTGATATTTTATGTTTGAGAGATCAGATGATCAATAAAGCTCACAACTTGCTCGGGTTATCGAAGCATGTGGTTGATTAGACGACGTTATTTTCTTATCACCAAAAGTAAACACCAGAGATAGCTATTAGATGGACGAAAAGACCGTGCACCTTGTTCTGTTTGTGCATGTATGGACTCGAGAGTAGAACTCCGAGAAATTCATTAACGGCTCTCACCCACCTGTGGAAAGAAGAAGAATTTTATGCAAAACACTGCACTAATGAACAAGACGATGTTCTTGTAGCTATTTTATGATTCTCTCAATTAGTATATGCAGTAACTCAGAAGCTATAAATAACTCGACCAGAAAATAAATTGTTAGAATGAAGTACCATAGGCGAGATACAGTTATGCCTTCAAAGAACGCGAGATGTCCACCGTGCAGAGATGTAGCTAAGACTACGTTTTTATTTGCTCTACCATAATAAAACATCTTAGCACTATAAACGGTAGAAAGGAAGTCAGCAATTATGGAAAAATATAAGCAACTCTACCGGCATTCGTCCCAAGGAATGGCTTCTTTGGTGCAGACTGGATCATCCAATGCACTTATGCAGAGCAACGGAACTGAAACTTGTCCAATAAAAGCAGAACCGCTACATCGTCTATAGAATGTATCCACAGTCTTGAGCAAACATAAAAAAGTTCCAATACGTTAGTTAGGTAGAATTTATGCCGAGTTTGAAGGAACGGAGTAAATTTGAAAAGCTCCAAATATTCAGAAACGGGGAACAAGAGGTACCTCGTATTTACCAACTAGGCAGGTGGCATGGGTATCAAAATCCCGAACAGTTCGTGACTACATATAATAAAGGTATCATCGGCAAATGAAAACGCTAAATAACACTAAATTACTTCAATGTAAAACTGTTCGAACAAAAGTAGTTCAACATTATTACGTAAGATTCTAGCATCAAGCCTCAATTAACATTCATTAAGATCCTAGCTTGAGAACGATACAGTTACTTATTTTCGTATGATTATTACAAAAATATGACGTGTACAGTTCACAAATAGGCAAGAATGTGGAAGACTAACCTTTATTATACCATCCCAATTAGCAAGGCGAGTATAACGAGTTTCATGTCTGCATAATGCAAGCAAACATACTTGAGTTAGTTAAGAGAATAACAGTCCTCGACATATAAAGAAAAACCTACCCATGATGGAAAACAAATAGATGTAAGAGTATGGAAGCCGTCCATATTTCAATTTTTAAGTCCATCAATTTTGGCATTCCCAAATTATTCAATTGCCTATATTAGTAAAGAATTATGTAAGAAGGCAATGCAACATACAGCTGCGCATAGCCTTGAAGACCAATAGTAAGAGCTCTGTCATATAACTTTTGAATAGGCCTTCGAGATATAAACCTGGAACTGATCTGAAATGTAGAAAATGGAAAAAAAAATTGGAATATGAAACTAAATAACCAAAACAAAATGTTAACACCAGGAAAAAGAGTCTGTTATTAGGATATAGTTCGAAAAATATTATATACGCAGATTTTGAGCTCACTCAGCAAAGTTGATAGAGTTTTCGCGTAAAATCACAATAATTTGTCTGATCAGAGTACTCTCAGGCCAAGTCTAATTGCCGTTAAATAAACATTTTTAGTTCAAATACACGTAGTTCAGATCAACTGACCAAGAGATCCCAGGGAGAGCAAACTGCTGCAGCACCTGCAATCGGAACATTTTCTCCGTCCTCTCCAAGATATTTTACCTTAGTTCAAAGGGCATGCTCGATCAACATTGTCATTCCATTGTAAGCATGAAGACATAAGGCAGAACTCTACCAGAATGTTTGCACCGATACTTGTTCCCACTACAAACAACGGAGCCGCAGAATATTCTTTATGTAAGTGGTTTATAACTTCACGTACATCTTCAGTCCAACCAGCATTATAAAAGCAATCACTCTGTTAAGTTACGAATTAATATCAGTCGGTATACAATGATTGAGAGCAAATGTACAGTGATGGATTTTCCAAAGATGAAATATGCCCATGTCTAAATTAAAACATGCTATCACTTTAACATAATAAAAACAAATGCTCGAGAAATTAAGTGCAATTGAAAAGTCATTCTTCTGCTTATTTTGCTGACTTCTTCCATCCTTAGTACTTACAGTAATTGAAACGCCACCCAGTCCTCGATGATTGCTGACAACCACATTCAATCCATTTTTTGCAGTACCAAAGACGATATGTTTCATGTACTGCAGCCATAGAGGAGTAGCTAATTACACATAAAAATTGTAGAGAAAAACAACTCTTTACCAATTCATAATGTCCCAATCTATCATATGAATACCCAGTTGATGTCAAAAGATATCAATGTTCTGGATAGCATGTACACACTGCAATGATCAAGCTAAAGCTCGATTTTCCCCTTAAAATATCATCTTGAACTTCTGTTGATAGATTCAGGTTCAACTTAAAGGCAAACATGACACAAATTAACCAAAAACAAGTGTGGTATGGCTATGCGATACATTTTCTTTTGCTGTGTATTGGAGTTCATTTCACATTTTTTTAAGATTCATACTCACATATCAAAGACAGAGACAGAGGCAATACTTCAAATAACTGATTTTATACAATAAAAAGAAAATTAGATGATTAATAGGATGCATGACTCTTGTAAACTGCGGAAACAAAACTGTTGGCTTACAGGAGAAGCCGAATCACTTGTTAGTCCAGGAATTATAATAACAATAGGAGTTGCGTCGTCCTTTGCAAGGACATTATCATTTTGAACAGCTACGCCAGAAACTGCCACAAAAGCAAGGAAAATATCAAAAAGGACGAACAGAATTCGACAACGAAAATGAAGAAACAAGACACTTATCCAAAACATACCAACAAGCCAAAAGTTTTGAAACATTCCAAGAAAAAGAAACTTGCATTTCATGCGCTACAAATAGATAGTTCTTCTCCATCATCTAATAGTTATAGTATTTTACATTGTTTATTCATAGCCTTACTCAGAAGATGATGCTTGAGAGAAAAATTTCATAACCAAAGGTCCAACGCAGGATGCAGTAATTAAATTCCATAGAGGTAACTAACTAAAAGCCAAAACTCCCAAAAACCAAAATGGGTTTAGATTAAATAGCAATCCAATTCAAGGAGACATAGTAATTGAACATGGAACATGTAATGATAGAACTATTCATATAAAAGTTTTATATGCCATTTAGTTTTTTGGATATCCACAAAATTCATCGTGACGTTCTTACAGTAAACTATTGTGTGTGCCATGTTTTGCTACGTGCCTCAGCCAATTTCACTTAATCACTTCGGTGTGATATCTTTACCATCAGAATGCAACAGCCAATCGAGAGCAAAAGTTCCACCGTCAGATGCATGAAACATCTGCCTGAAGATACACAGAAAAATCAGGTGAATAAAAATAACACATCTATGTACAATATCAACAAACCAAAAATCCCTAATCCACTAATTATATTTAATCTTTGAAGAAGTAACAGATGATTTCACAGCTCTGTTTTTCCAGCAAGGAATGCAACTGGAACAAAATGGACTGTTCAAAAATAACAATTTATCTCAAGAAATCCGAATTCCACCGATCATACATATATTACTTTGAACATGACAATTCTCCACATAGTCAAGCATAACTTCGCATGAACTTATAAAAGTGAATGGCTGAAAACATTTTACAATCGACATTACAAGAACCTCACCTTCTATATGTGAACACCGGAGGCCTCCCAAAGAAGTTCAGAAAAGATGTTTGGATATGCGGGCTCGAGAGCCACGGTGTAGCCAAGTACCTATTGTAGCACAAAGAGAAATTATACGGCAGATAATTAGCTAAAAAAAACAACCTAAATCAAGCACTCCCTCCATCCCGATTCCCAAGTCAATTGAGTCGTGTTCCTTTTTGGAATGTCCCGAGCTAAATAGATCATTTCCCTTTTTGGCAAAACTCAACCTTTTTAATCCCTCTTACTTTATGCTACCTTCAATTATCTAGTTTATCAAAATAAGCATAGTTTGAGGCTCTCAAATATCACTACAAAATCATAAATTTGATGTGAACATACAATTTCTTCGACACTACCTCCCGTGAAGCGTCGGGCACTTCGACACAACCCCATGATAAATCTCCGAGCTCGAATTGTACGTCAAAGAAATGGGGGCCCCACGAAATCCAGTGAGAAAATCGTGAAAAAAATGGAATTCCAAGAAATTGTACAAGAAGACAATGATAGAGAAAAGGGCCGCCGCCAAATAATGCGACAGGGGAATCGCGATGGCCGACTTGAGAAGCAGCTCGTAAGCAGCAGCTGGACTTTCCAGAATTGCGTCGGAGCAATCCATGGAGCTGACAAAAGCTACGATTTTTAATCAAACAAAAGCGAATTCTATAAAATTGGGGAAGTGGGTCGGATTTATTTTGCTGAATTTGAGATTTTATGTCGCGTTTTTGTTCTCTGCGTTGCGACGGTGAGTGTTGACGGTGTGAGATTGGTAATAAACATGAGGTCTTGGTGCGGTGGCTTTGTCTACAGTAGTTTACAATTGCAACTTGGGGAATAAAAGGTTACGTATACAAATTATTTGATTTGATGATTTTTCGAACTGATTATAATTATATGAAAATTAAGTTTTTAATGTTAAAATGTGTACATTATATTATTATAATACTACGTTTTTGTTTTTATAATTTTATGCACAAAAGTGAAACAAATAACCATACTCTAGTACTGTTATTTGTTATGTTACGTAACATATCTTCACAAAAATTAATTTACAATTTTACAGGGAGTACTAATAAACCAGCTTTTTTCATTATAGTCGTATTATTATGGATACCTATTAATCTTCTTTTTTTTTCCTTGGGTTGTAGTAGTAATTATTTAGTTTAGCCTATCCTGAAAAAATGATGATTGATGTTGAGTTGAATTAAGTGAGTAATTTTCACGAATGAAAATTAGATAAGTTTAAGGATCATTTTTATTGCTTTCAGATTTTTTCTTTCTTTATTACATAAACGTTATGAAAAACATATTCATATATTAATTAATTTATAACGTATTTTAGTTCAGAAAAAGAAATGGAATGTTAGCAATTACTTGGCATAATTTTGTTTACAGAAATTTACTCAATTTTAATATGTACTGTACTGTACTACTTAAATGTTTAATATTTTGGTCGAACACAAGGGGAGACATAAAGTAAATTTGGATCTAATATTGAAGATATCGATTCTCATAGAGTTATTTGAGACTGAGCCATAAAATAAATTTGGATCTAATATTTTGGTCGAACACTAGGTAAACCATAACTAATAATGAAAATGACTACTATAATTTAAATATTTTAGATTCTAATATAGCCATTTAAGGCAGAATGTAATTATGTAAACCATGATAATTAAAAGAAATTGACTCAATATTGTTGATAAAACTAAAGAGAGACATAATTTAAAGATAAATTAAGACACCAAGATTTAATAATAGGCATCCGCATCACATACAATCACCTTCATCACTGATAATAGAAAAAAAAATGTTAAATCACAACAACTACACTTAGCGTGTACAAAATAATCCGGACCAAAAAAATTAATTTGGGCAAAAAAATTTAAAAATCCCAATTTAATTTGAAGGTGAATGATGATTGATAAGGATCATAAGATGCTGAATTTGGTAGCTAGTGACCCCCTCCGCCACTCAAATTTGTCAAGGCACCGGTAGGCGGCGACGGGAGCAGCGTAAAGGCCAAAATACCGCTCACGACTGCGGACACTGCTCCGACGATGAATGCCGGTATGTTTCCGCCGCCAAAGAGGGCATCC
Organism: Salvia hispanica; assembly: GCF_029641045.1. Classification (NCBI taxonomy): domain Eukaryota; kingdom Viridiplantae; phylum Streptophyta; class Magnoliopsida; order Lamiales; family Lamiaceae; genus Salvia; species Salvia hispanica. Next base: position 35,055,419 of record NC_142697.1, on the reverse strand, counting down.
CATGGACCACTCAAAACAGAAACAAACATCTGCATACATGGATGAACAAAAACTATTAATGAAAACAACTTGGTAATCAACATATATTTATAATTAATTTCATTAGTTACCTGTGGAATAACAATTGCAAGGTTTAGAAGTCCAAGTGATAGACCTGCAAAAGAATTTGATTTGATTAGATATATATGTAGTTTAAAAAAAATGGGATGGCATTGTAAATCAATAAAATAAAAGAAAATTTATTACCAAGCTGGAAATAATAGAAGTGTAAACATACACCAATATACCCTTCAGGGAAATTTTTTTGAAAAATAATTCAAATCAAGTAATCTTGTAATTGGATTACTGTTACACCGTTACACGAAATTGAATCAGAATACATATCTTTATATCGTGTAACGTTATTATATTTAAAAATATAATGATGTTACAACAGCTACGATCTCTATATTTTATTCATACAAGTATTATTTTTATTTAGTACATGTCATTATCTACATATCCATTCTCTCAATCTAAATGACATATTTTGTGTTTAGGGTATACAATAGAATGGTTTCACTAGTAAATGTAATTTTTTTTGCAATGCACCAAGATAGAAAAAATGATTTTGTTGCACAAATGCATGACTATATATTTTTCATGAAAAATTATTTTTAGAAGAATTAAAATCGCGTGATTGTGTATCAGTACATATTAACCTAATACACAATCACGCGATTTTAAATCACTTAACAATATAAAATGCACCATCATACGATAATAAATTACGACCATGCGCATCGTTAGAGTGCATACCTTGTCCGGACCCGGAATCGCTAGAGAAAATCGAAGCCAGAGCGAAAGGGATACTGAAAGTGACCGCCAGAGGGATTCCAAGGAACCCGAAGATCGCCAAAGCCCCAATCTTAACCCCAGCCTCCGGCTTCAGTAGCACGCCATCGGGCCCATGATGGCGAGCGCCCTGGGCGGACTTGGTCACGACCACAGTCATGGCCAAGCCAATTGCAAGGAGAAAATTAGCCCCACCCCAAATCTTCTTAACCCCAACGTACCCCTTAGACAAAAACTGCACCCCGAGCGAGGCGAACGCCAGCACGACCGAGTTGATCATCAGCCCCAACGCGCCAGCATGGACGCCCTGATCGTAGAGCGTGCCCACACCTACTGTGCCGCCGTAGACCTCTTTCCCCATCCAATCGGTGTCGAAGAGGAGGAAAGGGAACCAGGCGACCCAATTGAATGCGGTGACGAGCATCACGATCCACATTGGCCGGGGGAGCCCCTTCAGCGAGCTGAATAGCTCCCCGAACACGGGGATCTGCTTCTTCTTTGCGGGATCTGGGGCTGCTGCGGGTTGGTGGGGGGATTCGGTGACAAAGAGGAGGGCGAGGACGGTGGTGGTAAGGAGGAGGCAGATGGCGATGATGAAGCAGGTTTTGAGATTGGCGCAGTAGTCTTCGCAGGCGGTGGTTTTGGAGAAGGGGAGGATTTTGTAGAGATGAGTGTAGGAGCCGGCGGCGTAGCCGAGGACGTTTCCGACTGCCATGAAGAAGGAGAAGAGCGCGTTTGCGGTGCTCATCCTCCGCGCTTCTCCGCCCGAGAGATCCGCTAGCAAAGCCCTGCACGGCCCCTGCGTGTGTTCCAAAATTGAAATTTCAGTTACAAAACTCTGAGGCTCCGTTAGTTACACAGAATTGGAATTGAATTGAAATTTAAATTCTTTGGAGAATCCTATGTTTGGTAAAATGAAGAATTGATATGAAATTGAATTAACATATTTGGTAAATATACACACACTACATATTCACATATTTCACACACTACATATACTACACACACTTCACATTCACATATTTCACACACTACACACTAGCTGTGAAATATGCGTAGTGTGTGAAATGTGTGTTGTGGATATATAGTGACATTTTATGATTATTTGGATTTTGGAATTATGAAATGTGTGTTGTGGATATATAGTGAAATTTTATGATATGAAATTCAAATTGTGAAATTGGAATAATTGAATTGCAATTCAATTCTAAATCCAATATTTTTGTAATGTCCAAAAGTGGATTTGGAATTGGAACTCCAATTCCAATTTCAAGCCCTCAATTCCATGGTACCAAACGCACCCTAATTTTGAAAAATTGGAGCAAATTGGCTCTAATTCCAAATCCACTGCCTTATATTCCGTGGTATCAAACGCATCCTATTTTTGAAAAATTGGGAGAAATTGGGGAATTCGATTGCGGAATTCAAAATTCACCTGCAACATGTTGTTAGCGACGTCGAGGATCCAGAATCCGACGACGAACACGGCGGTGGCCCGGGGCTTCGGAGCCTTCCCGAGTGGGTCGCCGCTCGCGACCCCGATGTCCGCCGCAAATCCGATCAGAAAAACCGCGACGGCGACGAGCGCCGCTCCGGCGGCGATAAAAGGTCGGCGCCGCCCGAATCGAGATCTGCAGTGGTCGCTGTAGTAGCCGGCGATCGGCTGGACGAGGAGGCCGGAGATCGGGCCGCAGAGCCACACGAACGCGGCCCAAGTGTGGGGCACTCCGAGGAGCTGAACGTAAGGGGTCAAGAGGGAGAGCTGTAGGGCCCACCCGAATTGGACTCCGGCCGCTATCGCCGCCACCGCGATGATCACTCGGATCGGCGCCTTTCCCTGCTGCGGCGGCGACTGCTGAATCTCCAGCGAAGACGGGCCGGCGCCGTCGATTTGAGTCGCCATTTTCTGCTGTTTCTCTCTCTAGATTGTGTTTTCTCTCTCTATGTTTATGTATGCATGCAGAGTGAGCTCTGATGGGAGTGAAACGGAATTGTGATTTGGGGTTTTATAACTGATTTTGGCGGATAACGACATATTGGAAAATGGATAAAGAATTAAATTTAATTAAATGTGAAATCTATTTACGGTTAAAAAGAGAATACTTGTGGATAAGCTGGAATTAAAGACAGCATCTGATGACTGTTACAAATCTTGTCATTTGCTTAGTAAATTGGAATTAGGAATTTCTTACTTATTAATCCCTCCGTCCCGAATAATTCAGGTCAAAGTCATTTTGACCGGGTACGAGTTTTAAGAATTGTAATGAAAAGTAGATTGAAAAAGTTAGTAGAATGTGGGTCTGACCTTTATATATTAGTTTTATAATAAAATGTTAGTAGGAATGAGTTAGTGGAATATGAGGTCCACTACCAAAAATGGTAAAAATGAAGTAAAACAAATTATGTGGGACGGACCGAAATGGAAAACTGAGACGAATTATCTGGGACGGAGGGAGTATACTTTTGGATGAAATTGAATGCTATCCATATTGACAGTTTACTTTCTTATTTTTCCCTCTTGGCCGTATCCATTTATTAATTTTTATGTGCATTTTCCACTTTTATCCATTCCATAAAAATATATGTATTTCATTTTATTAAAAGTTATCAATTTATTATCAATATACATATATCGATTTATTTACGACTTATGCTATTATTATACACTACTAATAATATGGGTCATACTATCCATTAACATTATTTTAACTATACTTCTCTTTCTCTCTCTTACTTTACTAATTTTCTTTTAATTTCTGTAACATATCAATTGTCTATATTTTTATGGAACGGAGGAAGGAATATTAAATAATCTTGATTGCTTTTAATAAATAAATTTTTACATACTGTGTATGAATGCCCAAGAGTTTATCCTAATCCAGAAATCATTATGAGTAATTAAGGATTGTACAGTATACATGATTTGGATTGGATGAGATAAATGATGGAGATAGAGCGGGAATGGAATGTAATTAAGATAATATTGTTGTTATTTAGTAATAGGAAGTTTATAATGGTAGTACTCTTTCCCTTCACAATTTAATGGGTAATTTTGACTCAGGCACGGTTTTGCGCAATTGCTTAACTTTATAAAAATAAATAAACGGAAGGTGGAATATGAGACTATTTTTAGTATGTAAATGTAAAAATTAATGCAGCGAGTCCGCATACTAAAAATAAAAAAAGTAAATAAATCTTTAAATTATGGATAGTCTCAAATAACAAAATGGTTCTTGAAATGGAGGAATCATTTAAAAAACCATTTTGTTTGAATTTTTCGTGATTTATAGAATCATTTAATTATTTCACTTTTAGTATGTAGACTCATATTAAGCCAACGTTTTTACACTGACAATCTAATATAAAACTATTTTAATTGGATCCCATATATTCCACTTACTTTTTTCTTTAATTTTTTTTTATAAAATCTATAATATTTTAAAACTCTCAAAAAATCTTTAAAATTTAAATGACGAGTGAGGGAGTATGACTTATCACTAGGAGATGAAGTCAGATTTTATTCGAACTTATCCACAATCATCCCTTCTTAGGACCTAATTAAATACTACTCCCTCCTAGACATGCCCACGGTTCGTAAACCGGCAGTTCCAGTTTCGGGAAATGTGGAACCGGAACCGAATCGTGAGGCTATTTCATGGTTCCGGTTTCGGTTCAAAAACCGGCGGTTCCGGTTCCGGATTGGAACCGTCGGTTTTTCGGTTATTTTTTACGGTTTTTCACGGTCCCGAACCACCGGTTTCTGGCGGTTTTTCGCGGTTCCGGCTCGGTTTTACTGTTTTCTGACGGTTTTTCACGGTTCCGGTTTGGAACGTCCGAACCGACGGTTCCGGCACAGTTTCGGTTCGTAAAATTTGAAACCGGAACCGGCCCACGATTCAAAATATGGCAGTTCTGGTTCAAGAAAAAGTCACGGTTCCGGTTCGGAACCGGAACTGGCGGTTACGGTTTCGCGGTTAACCGCCGGAACCGAAAACCTTGGGCATCTCTACTCCCTCCGTCCCACTTTAGGAGTCCCGGTTGAGTTCGGCACGAGTTTTAAGAAATGTAAAGGAAAGTGGGTGAAAAAAGATATTGGAATGTAGGTCCTACTTTTTTATACTCCCTCCGTCCCACTTAAGATGACACGTTTTCCTTTTTAGTTTGTCCCAACTAAGATGACACATTTCCTTTTTTGGTAACTTTCTCTCTCCAATTAATACACTCAACCACTTTTTCTCACTCCTATTAAAATATTCATCTTTCTTTATCTCTCTACTTTAATACTTACACCCACCTTCTTTCTCTCCAATTAAACACTTAAACCAATAACTCCTAAAATCCCGTGCCGGCTAAGCAATTTGTCATCTTAGCCAGGACGGAGGGTGTATTAGTTTTATACTCCCTCCGTCCCGCTTAAGATGTTACGTTTTCCTTTTTAGTTTGTCCCAACTAAGATGACACATTTCATTTTTTGGTAACTTTCTCCTCCAATTAATATACTCAACCACTTTTTCTCACTTCTATTAAAATATCCATCTTTCTTTATATCTCTACTTTAATACTTACATCCACCTTATCTCTCTCCAATTAAACACTTTAACCAATAACTCCTAAAATCCCGTGCCGGCTAAGCAATGTGTCATCTTAGACGGGACGGAGGGAGAAATAAAATGTGAGTGGAAAAAGGTTAGTGGAATGTAGGGCCTAATACCATTTATGAAATATTCCAACTGAGACTCCTAAAGTGGGACACCCCAAAACGGTAAATCGGGACTTCTAAAATGGATGGAGGGAATAGTATTTTGCAAATCAGAAAACAGTAAATCACTCGATATTATTATTCCATAAAAAAAGAAAACAATATAATGGATATATGTCCAAATAAAGAAACGGGCAAGTAATTAAAAACCTGGTAGTATAACATTCAACATTAATTAATTTTTGGATTATTTTTTTCTTATAAATTTGGTTCATGCATGAAGATATTGTTTCTTTCCCGGCCTCTGGGATGCCATCTTCGGCTATAAACCTACCGGCCTTTGGGATGCCATCTTCAGCTATAAACCTACCGGCCTTTGTCACCGGAGCGATGTACGTCCATCGTCTTGAGTGGCATTTTGGCCCCGACCATGCTCTCGTTGTCGTCGGCCTAGACGTCAGCCTTGGCAAAACAAGAGTTTGAGTACCTAACTAGTTTATCATCTCACCATCATATGTATTCACCTTCAAATTTTAATTAGCCCTCTTTAATTAATTTGGTCTTTTCAATTTCTGAGCCAAATTAATAGGAATGTATTCATTTGTACACGCTAAGCATTATTAAATTAATTTTACAGGATTCATTTGAGGTTGTTGAGACATTTAGAAGTGATTAGTCAAATAGTAGTATAAAAAATGTGAAGTCAAAGTAAACGAATTTAAATATCGAGTCAATCACTCTTTGATGAATGAGATCGGATAAACTTATTTTCTTTCAATGTGGTAAGTTGAGAATATGAAGGTGTAGAGGGAGAATGAGGGGTTTTATGAGATACACAAAATTAGAAATTTTTATAGAGAAATTAGGGGAGATTTCCCAAAATAAGTATAAATGTTTAGTCGACAATTACAATTGAACATATCTTCTAATATCAACAAAAAGCAATTTGCTCAAATGTAAACTAACGCATGAAAAGAACCACACACATTAATGTGTATTTTTATTCTTCAGTTATATTTGTTCTAATTTATTAAATTGTTACAAAATTCAAGATTGCTATATTGTTACTTTATTATTAAGGGATAATTATTATTTATATCAAAACATTTAATTGGCTTCGAGTCAATTACATAACTTGTAAATCCGATGAATTAAACCATAACTTATACTTCCTCATTTTATGTAGTAAAGACATTTCTTTCTAGCATGAAGATTAAAAGGTGTGTAATGTGTTAAATAAAAAGATAATATAGTAGAAGAGAGGAAAAAATAGAGATGATAAAGTAAGAGACGTGAAAAAGTAAAACTAAGAAAAATGTGTTACTTTTTCTAAAAAAAATAATTTTATTACTATGAATTGCCCAAAATGAAAAAATGACTATACTACTAAACAGACAAAAGGAAATAGTAACATTTATAATTGTTCAATTCAAATTATTTTGCGCTGATTTAGTAGGACAATTATGATTTAAAGCACAACTCTTTTTTCCAAATTAAAGCAGAGGTGGACAGTGCAATCGACCTAGACGCATCAGTATACCTAAAATCTAAAATATATTAATGTCACGCTATTAAATTGCGTCACACAATCGCCAAAAAATAAATCATAGGATCTAATTGTGAATATTAATTCAAATCCTATCTATACAATATATAAATGGGAAGTTTTGGATGTATTTATGTAAATCAATTATAATTCAAATGTAATTATTTTAAATTTTACATTAAATTAAATATATATAATTTAAAAGCCAAAACATGTGATTTAGTGGAGTGAGTGGGAGGTTGTGATTAAATGGAGTGAAACGGTTTTAAAATGGGACTCTCTCATATTATTACATAGGCTATAAATATGTGATACGGAGTATTTGGTAGCAACAAATTCAATCATACACTCAGATAGTATATTTTTATGCAGAATGGAGAATTGGTGTTTTTATTCTTACTATTGGAAGAAGCTTCATATTATATGAGCATATGACGATTCTTCGCATTAATCGGTGATTTGCATCATTTAAAAAATATGTGTTTCAACCTTAATCTCTTCAACAAAGATTAAGGGAAGAAGAAGTAAGGAGAAACAAATAACGTGAAGTGAAGGGAGTCTGCAACGACAATGGCTAGGTTAGAATTCTAAAAATAAAAATATTTTTTGTCCTTTCATCGAATGCATGTGGTGTGAATTGTTCGATTGTGTATATTCACGGGTTTCATCTTATGCTTTGCTCTACCGATGATCGTTTTAATACATATTCATTATTGATTTTGTGCATTGCAAATTGATTTTGTTCCTTATTTTATTGTAGTTTTGGGTGAGGTGGGCGGCTTTAAAGATGACAAATGAGTTATTTTACCTATGATAACTGTTGAAGAGTGACGAATTATGAATGATTGAAGGTTTTAGTTTAAAATGAGGAGATTGATTTTAATTTTAAAGTTAATGTAGTTTATAAAGAAGTTTTAAAAATGATGAGTAATCATCCATTGTATTTAATTCTTTATTGTGAAAGATTTATCTTTCTACTCCATGATTCCATGATTTAATGTTTAAACATTATATTATGCGAAATAAAGTTAAAATAATTATTTTTTAATAAAATTTAAGTATGCAGTGATATTTTTTTCTCATAAAAAATAATTAATAATAGAATTAATCATATTTTTACTAATAAAATTAAATTATAATATTTTTTAATTAATGAAAATAATTAAAAATTAATATTTTAAAAATATATTAATCTGTGCAATAGCACAGGCATGATACTAGTTAGTTTATAATGTAAAACATATTAATTCTCTTTAATATCAACATCAGCTAAAAATTCGTAATTTTATTGAGAAACACAACAATTTAATTACAATATCTGTGGAAAAACAGAAGGATCAGCTAAGCCATTTTATAAAACATTTGCTGCTACACCAATAATCTCTTCCTCCTGTCACACACTTCGCTGAATTCAACATTCATTTCAACTTCCCCACAACTCTCCAACCTTTTGAACATCATATTGCCGCCGGTAAAAAGCCAAAGCACCACCACCTCTGCCTCTCTCTCGCCCCCCTTCCAATCTACGTTCTCCCCGCCGATAACTTCCTCCAGTCCACCACCACCTCTCGAATCACCTGCAATTCGTCTCGCCGATTCGATCTCCACCAAATAGCAGCCGCTCGCCCCACCACCCGCCTGAACTGGTTGCTCAGATTTTTCTTCCGGCACCCTTCATCACACCGAGAATCCCCGTGGAATCCTCCGTAGTCACCTGAGAGGCTCGCCCTCCTCGCCTCCACCAACGACGACTTCTTCCGATCCCCAATCTATCACAACCCTTAAGTTTTGGTCTGCTCTCTAGAAGTTGGACGCTTGGACTGCAACTTCCCTCCCCGCCGCAGGTGCACCGCAGGGTTTAGAGAGATTTGTGGGGAAGATATCAAAATGAAGTTGAATTCAGCAAGAGATTTGTGAGGAAGATGCATAGAGTTGTAAGGGAAGATGAAATGAAAGTGAGTGACCGATGAAGAGATGCCACGCAGGATTTAATTTATTTTTTATTTTTTTAAAGAATGTTCACATGTCAATTTATTACTCCCTCCGTCCCGCTTTAGGAGTCCCCCAAACTACACTATATGGGTTAAATGTATGTAACCTCGACGTAGTGTTGGGATTACCTTGGTTGGAAAGTCTTGGACCAGTCTTGACGGATTATCGGACCGTGAATTCTTGTTCAAATGCCCAAATGCGGTTGATCAATTTTAGGCGTACCGCTTTAGGAGTTTCGGTTGAGATAAATTAATAAAAAATACCTACAAAGTGTTAAAAGTGGGTTCCAACATCCACTACAACTAATAAAAAAGTGTTAAAAGTGGGTCTCAACATCCACTACAACATTTATTTATTACACATTCAAACACTTTTTTCTTAAAACATGTGCACAACTCAACCGGGACTCCTAAAGCGGGACGGAGGGAGTATTAGTGCAGCAGCAAATGTTTTATAAAATGACTTAGCTTATCCCTTCCGGATAACAAGACACTACTATGTTATTTTTCAAAAATATATTAACATAATACAATATTTTCTTGCTCTCGTAACTATAAAAGAATAGATTCACTCTACGGCTCTCTTAAATGAGGATTCTTAGGGTGGGGAGCACTAGGGTGTCCCTTATTTAGAATCACAACGTATATCCAATCTGGTGCTGCCATGTGGCACAAAATATGCAATATTTTAAACACAAAAATGCAATCTAGTTATATATGCATTTCTGCGGATTGCATTTAGTTGTAGGTAAATTGCATTTTATAGTGCTGAGTTTTGCATTTTCACATAAATTGCATTTTATATTGTTAAGTTTTGCATTTTCACATATATAAATGCAATCCGTCTATATATAAAATGCAAATTAAACAGTCAATATCTAAAATGCAAAACTCAACAATAAAAAATGCAATCTGCATATAACAAAAATGCAATCTGCCGATATTCATTTATAGCTTCTACAAATATATATTGCATTTTAGTTTTTACAATATTACATTTTTTGTGACACATAGCAGCACCAGATTGGATCTAAGTTGTAACTTTAAAATTAGTTGTTATACTAGTACGTCCATTCTTAGGGTATCTAAGCCCTATATAAATAATTTTAATGTCATTTAAGTATCTCAGGTCAGGGTTTCTCCAATAAAATCCCATCACAACTTTTGTCGCCAATTAAAGATATGTTTTCACTCGGTAATAGTTTTAAGAAATTGGTTAATTCTACGAAGGAAATGGTGAAAATATAATTAGAAAGAATATGGAACATTTTTATATACAAATTTTATAGTAGAATGTGGAGCCATTTTTATATATACCTATAAATTTTATGTAAAATAGAGGAAAATGTGAATGTGTCGTTAAATGGTGAACAATCTGAAACGACAAAACGTAGTGTCAGGTGTTGGCAGATGGAGGGAGTATTACATATTGAAAGATTACTCTTTTATGATTTGGAAAAGAACCGACACTTATAAATTATAATTACGCTCAACTCATTATGATGATTCAACTACAAATTATTAGATAAAATAACCTAACCGACTCAGATATAACTTGTAAGGCGCTTGGGGCCGAGACACGGGCCATGTCGAGGACGCTTGAGCTGTTGGAGTATCACAAAGACGAAGGTGTTGGAGCGGTAGTCATCATCACTCGAAGATGTTTCTCGAAGACTTTCATGGATTTGAGGGGTAGGCTAACCGGAACCGCAAAACCATCCTTATAGCCACAGTACCAAGCTACTTGTATATTAACGGTCGGCCACAAAATTCCTTTAGACATCCCACCGTACGCCGCTGTGCCCCACCCAACGTCCATTTGCTTTAAATTTACGTGCATCATATTCGACACCATGTAAGTGTTCGTCTCCGTCAAATTAGGGCGATCTCGCATCACCATCAGACTCGCCACGGATCTCAGGTACTCATAAGTTGTAGCTTCACGTTTCGCCTTCGTCACCAACTCCACCGCGTAGTGCAGTGGATTCTTTGACAACTCAGCAGCAGTTGTCACTGCCACCGGCAATGCTAAAACGTTGCCATAGTACCCCACCGGAAGCGGTGGCTTTATTTGCTTCCGGTTATCCATAATGCCTATGAATCTAATCTCTTCGTCAGGTTCGGGAGAGAGAGCGATTGTCTGGCAGCGCCACGTGCAGCCTGCCACGATGTCGAATTTGGAGCAGCGCTGGAGATGCGGCGGCAGGCTGCGGCGCAGGGCGGAGATTTCGGCCGAGCCGAAAAGGAAGGAGCGTTCCACCATCTGATCTAGCGGGACGTGGGGTCCGCCATTTGTACCAGATGCGACGTCATATTCGCGATGTGCGAACGACACGCACGGCGACTGGGTAGCGCTGAGAAGATGTCGGTCCCAAACTGGTCTAATAGAAGGGGCCGTCGCTCCGCGAGCAAGTTCGCCCACGGCGGACATAAATTGGAAAAGGCCGATACCGTCGTTCATGGTGTGATTGAAACAGTTGGAAAATATAAATCCACCACATTTTAGTCTTGTAACCTGCAAATTCAATTGTTTGTATTTAATCAACGACAATTACGATGATAGAACGGCAACTTTCGACCTAAAATCAATTGGTGATAAGAGGAGTAGCAACATTCTCCTCCCTATCAAAATGATACTCTCTCCGTCCCACGATACTAGTCACATTTATTGTGGACACGAGTTTTAAGAAATGTAAAGAATAATATATTGGAAAAGTTGGTGGAATATGAGATCCACTTTTTTTATAGTGATTTTATAATAAAAGGTGACTGAAGTGAGTTAGTGGAATGTGGGACCTACTTAATACTCCCTCCGCCCTCCATTAATTGTCCACTTTGGTCCTGACACACATTTTAAGAAATGTAAAGGAAAGTAGGTTAAAAAAGTTAGTGGAATATGAGTCTCACTTTTATTTATTGGTTTACAATAAAATGTGAGTGAAATAAATTAGGAATAATGATAAATTAACAAAAATTGTATATACAAAATTGGACATTTTAGATATTTTCCATTCACAATAGTTTATACATTACATATTTACCCTTTTATAACTATTTAGGAAGATTGCACGTTTAGGAAAGATATTCATTCTTTCATAAAGCTACGTAATTATAGATAAATCAAAACTAAAAAGTTGAATTTATCACATTCTTCACCGTACGTTTTTATAAATAATGGGTAAGTATTTGAAGAATATTAAATTTCTTTATTTTCCCGACACTCAAATACCATATGCAATAAAATCTAATGAATACATTAACATGTAAAATGTTACTAGTAGTTATACTAAAAAAAGTCACATAATGTATTTAAAGTTTTAGACTTTAGTATTGTCATCCACCTAATTGAAAATTATTATTACAATTAATCAGTAATAAAAAATAAACTAAAATAATTAATATTTATTCAAAACAAACTATTTCATTGTGTAATAAAAATTACATAAATTATAAAAACAACTATTTGTAAATATACTTAATTAATTAGTACGATTATCATCCAACTAATTAAATATCATTACGTCGAATTCTTTGAGTATTGTATATCCTTACTCGAAAATTATGAAATGAATATAAAACAGTAAAAAGTAAATATTAACTAACAAATACTAACAGTCATTCGTATCCTACTATTTTAATACTCTTATTAGTAAATCGTAAAATTGTAAAATTGTAATTTACAAAACAACCACATGTATATTTACCTAATTTCCTATTATTTCCATCAAACTAGTTAATGATCATTAAATTGATTTTTTTGTATATTCAATATCTTAGACTCAAAACCATAAAAAATTAACAAAAATTACATTAAAATAATAAAAATAAATAATAATCATTCGCATTCAACTATAATAATTATAATAATTGTAAATTATAAAAATACTACATGTATATAGTTTGTTTTAGTACTATCATCCAACTAATTGACGATCAATACGTCGAATTATTTGCATACTCTACATCTTGACTAAAAAATCATGAATAGAGATAATTTTGATACGTAATAGTAATAAATAAATTAAAACAATAAAATAATTCAAATCGAATGATTCTTAAATTGTAAATTATAAAAATAACTACAATATACATATACTTAATTTTTTAGTGATAGCATCCAACCAATTAATGATAATAAAGTCAGTTTACTTATGTACTCTTCTTGGCTAAAAAATCATGAAATAAAATTAACTTTTATATGTAAATATTATAAAAATTAAATTGAAACAATAATAGTCATTCACATTCAACTAATTTATTATTGAATAATTCTAAAATTATATGGATATATATATTTAATCTTTTATTGTCATCCGTCTAACCGATAATCATTAAATCAATTTTCTAGTGACTCAACATTATTTAAAAACATGAGACATAAATAAATTCAATATATACTACTGAAAAATACACTAAAGCTATATTAGTCATTCGAATCGAAAATTTGTAAATCGTAAAATGACTACAATAAAAACTATAAACTATAAAAATTATAGTAGTATAAGAATATGTACTTAATTTATGAGTACCGTCATTCAACAAATTAATTATCATTAAGTCGTTTTTCATTTCATTCTCTACGTCCAGAATAAAAAATCATGCAATGAAATTAAAATAGATATGATATTAAAAAATAAGTTAAAAAAATTTATAGGCATCAAACTATTTCATGATTGAATAATTCTTAAAATTATAAAATATAAATGCAACTACTTGTATATGTACTTAATTTCTACTATAAACACCCTTCGTGTTAGTTAAGAAAGAAATAATAATTAATATTTCTTTAATATAAAAATACTCAACACTAAAAGCAAATTAAAATAAAAAGTATTCATATATCTGCTTTTGGATATATAATAAAAAAGGGAACAAGCTAAGGAAAAATAGTATTAAAGAAAAATAATATAAAAATTAAAAGATATTGCAAGAAATGTTAAATCAGTATTGGTATAATATTTTCTCATGTTGTCCACGTATCAAATATGGAAATGCTTTATTATTTTAATTTATTTTTTTCGTATATTAAATTATTTTACTGTCACAACATTGATGATTTATATCGTATGATCATTTGAAATAAAAAAATTAACAAAAAATAATCAAACAAGTTATGAAAATATAATACAAATGACAAAAGAACTAGATACTAAAGTATAAAAATGATCGAATATAATTTTTTTTTAAAAATATATCGTACTTTAATAAATTATATAGTACTAGTAACAATTAAATATAGTACTTTAATTATGTAGTGTGTTAATTAGTATTACCATAAATAATTCATAATCTAAATCAATGATACTTTACTAAACTGATAGAGTTAAAAATATATCCAACATTAATAAGGATAAATTAGTCATAAAATTATATCCTAAAAAATAGAACTAAATTAAAGGGTATTTTGTATATATAATTTTTGTTAATTTATCTTTACCCAATAAATCAGTGGAATGTTAGATCTATTACTATTTATGGCAAAAGTGAAAGAGGACAATTAATAGGGGACAAACAAAAATGAAAAAAGTGGACAAAGGGTATTTATGATAAAAGTGAAATAGGGCTCTTGGTATGGGCCGGATAGAAATGATAAACTATACTCCCTTCATCCGGCATTAAGAGCCCCATTTATGGACGGCACGGTTTTAAGAAATATTAAGAAAAGTGGATGGAAAAAAGTTAGTGGAATAAGGGTCTCACTTATATATATTAGTTTTAAATAAAATGTCAGTGGAATGAATTAGTGGGTGGAAGATGAGACCATATTATCATTTATGGTAAAAGTGAACTGGACTCCTATTCGTGGACAGACAAAAATGAAAAAACGGGACTTCTATTCGCGGACTGAGGGAGTAACTCTTTTTGTGGAATGGAGGGAGTAATTATTTTACCTGAATGAAATAAGTGGAATATCAAACAACATTCCTTGGTTGTTTGGCACATCAAGAGTAATGGCATCCAAGTTAGGAAAGGGAGGATAAAGGCCATCCTCTTCGAAATGTTGTAGCGTCACATCCGCATCGGCCTCGGTAAACATTACCCCTTGGCCAGTGCATTCGACCACGAGCTTCCGACCAGTGTGTTCCCTCAACCGCCCGGCCAACGGGTAGTAAAAGTCCAAGGCTTTGGCAATAGCCTCACGAATAATTTTCACTGGATCCTTCCCTTCCATGGATGGACTCTTTTTGTAGAAATTTATTGTTGTGACATACAATCGGAGGATGGTCTGATCATCTATATCAGAGAGAAATTTGAATTCATGCGGTGTGGTCTCTGCTGGACAAAGAAGCTCGGGTGTTTTTCTGGTAAAAACCATTATTACATGTCTATGCATTGGAACAAACCAACATAATAAGCATATTTATAGGTTGGAGCTAGTGTATGATGAGAAGGGCAAATGCCCTAGCTACCTCATTTTTATACATATAGATATATTAATTTTGTGTATGTTCATGGCGTGCGAAAATTGTCAGCTCTAAATATTTTAATGTTATTTCATGTGGATAGTGATAAAATACAAACTCTAAATATCGTACAAACTCCAAACATTGATCTGGACCGCTAGAAAATGTCAACAGATGACAAAATAACTGCAACAAAAAATGTCAATACAGTTTCAACACAATATCACAACATCAACTGTTGATACTATGTTAACATTTTTTGTTGCTATGATTTGGTCATCAGTTGACATTTTCCAATGGTCAAGATAATAGTTTGGAGTTTGTACAATATTTAGAGTTTTCATTCGATTATACCCCTATTTCATGTTTCTTTCTTTATTAAATCGGGTAATTTGAATTTAGACGTATTCATAGTTAAATCATTAAAAAAAATTAAGATTTGAGTTTCAAATTTAAATTCTCTGCAATTATGCTTGCAATTCAAATAAATTTATAATGAACTGTTTGTTCTAGTTTTTTTAAAATTTTTACTTATCTTGGTCATAATTATGTTAATTCATAAGATATTATGGTTTCTTCTTTTATTAATATAATTTGAGCAAATAATTCTAGTTTATAACAACGGCTGTTACCTCATTTCATTTTCTGAACTCGTTTTAAAAAAATAATTATAAATAGTTAAAATGAGGAAAGAAAATACGGTAGATAAAACTCTTCTCTATATTAATCTCTTACTAACTTTACTCTCTCTCCACATTAACTAATTATTAGTGGAGTATCGTTTTCTGAAAACGAGTGCAGAAAATGAAATGACTCGTGGAACGGATAAAGTAATTAATATTGGACGTGCTTAGGTTTGACAATGATGCTTCAAAATGGACATTATTGACAGTAGATAATTTCCATTTTGAAATTTTTAATGGCCGTTTTTTGCCAACCTTATATATGCTGATTACACGAGAGACAATTAATTTAGCTTAGTAGAATAGTAGACAATGAAAGTTGATATATATATAGACAGTCCTATTGGTACCCATAAGTGGCGAAGTGGGGCTTTTGATACTGCAGCATTAATGAATGGGTGCGAAGGATTAAATTAGCTAGATAATGACGAACAAAACTAGCTAGAGATACATAGCATGGTTTTTTTTCCGTATTGCATTACATTTTTTTTTAAATAGAGAGCTCGAACTCGACACCTCGTACAATAATGTCTAAGTTTCTTGCCACTAGAACAAAGGCTCTGAACCAGATACATAGCATGATTATATGTAGAAGCAATGTTAGTATCAAAAGAATCGGCAATATCAAGAAATGACAATGTTGGCGTCATATATTACGGGTATTAATTATTAATACTCTTCCTTTACGAATAAAACACATTAAAATACCAAATATACAATATAATACTCCTTTTATCACTTAAAAATAAAAACTATTTCTTTTTTTTGTTTGTTCCCTAAAAATAGAAATTTTATATTTGAGAAAAAAATTTTCTCTTAAATAACGTGAGACCCATTTTCAACAAACACACTATTTTTTTCATCTCTTTCTTATTTTACCGATTTTACATTAAAATCAGCGTCGTTTCAAAAATTTCTTTCTTAAGGTACGGAAGGAGTATCTATTTTTCCACCAATACATATCTGCTATTAATCATTTGAAATTTAACAGTACCATTTCGATAATTTTTCTATGCATCTTCGATCAGAGAACCCAAAATTTAATTTAGATTATTAAGAAATGAATCAAAGCATATATATTTAGAATAAAAAGCAAGAGTTTTAAACTTCAATATACTTCCTCTATCCCAAGGAAGATTGACCCCTTCATTGTGAGTCATGTTATTTTATACTTCTTCCGTCCCGGCTAAGATAAAATATTTCTTGGCCGACACCAGATTTTAGAAGTTATTGGTTAATGTGTTTAATTGAATATAGAAAATATGGATGTAAGTATTACTCCCTCCGTCCCATAAAAATAAGCCATTTGGGATCGGCACGAATTTTAATGTATAATTGGTAAAATAAGAGAGAAGTAGAAATAGTAGTTGAAATTGTATAGTGAATTGTGGGGCTTATAAATGATAAAGGAAAAAGGAGAAAAAAGTGTTCATAAATAGATATGGACTATTTCTATGGGACGGACGAAAAAGGTAATATGACCTATTTCTATGGGGCGGATGGAGTAAAATAGAGAGAGAAAAAGATATGTATATTTTAATAGGAAATGTGTCATCTTATTTGGAACAAACTAAAAAGGAAACGCGTCATCTTAAGTGGGACGGAGAGAGTACAAATTAATTTTATGTTTAAATTAGAGAGAATTAAATAGAAATAAAAGTGTTTCTTGCAACTCTACCCTCCGGAACCAACATGCCTTGTCCTCATTAAACTAAAAGAAGTTAAACTTATAAAGGATTATAGGTAATCCTGATCCATAGGAACATGCCTAGGAATTAGGATCTACTTTTTTTTTTTGATGGTTAAATAACTTTTAATTTAAAGGTCGCGCCATGGATGACTCGAACATGAGACCTTTGGATTCAGGCATTAACCTCTCTACCGCTTGACCAACTTACACACACAGGATCTACTTATCTGTAGATCAGGATCTACTACCTCCGTCACATTAAATATGAAAAGTTTATTTTTCGGCACGAGATTTTATATAATTTTATTTTGTTGCACACCTTAATCCAAGAATAAATTTCCTGATTATTTTGTCTTACAAACCGAACAACCATAAATTACTCAAAAAGAGGTTGTTTAACTAAAAACAAGAGATTAGATACATAGGGAGTACTCTCTCTCTCCACTATTTAAAAAACCATAGGGGTACTCCCCCTCTCCACTAGGGGTGGCAAATCGTGCGTATTGTGTCGTTATCGTGTCGACACGATAACGACACGACACGATAACAAAAAACACGAACACGACCCGTTAAGAAAACTCCAAACACGAACACGAACACAAACACGACCCACTACCCTCAGACACGAACACGCCACTAACACGACACGAACCCATTAACGATAGAACCACTCCGGGTCAACACGACACGATAACAACACATATATGACACAACACAATAACGACACTATAATAATATTATTATAATATATTAATATTATTTTTAATATGAAATTTTAAATTTTAAATTTTTTAAAATAAATAAAAATAATATTATAATATACTTAACGTGTGATACGAACATGACACGAAATAATATTATAATATACTTAACGTGTAACACGAACACGACACGAAATTTTCGTGTCGTTATCGTGTCGACACGATAGGTACACAAACCCAATAAGCTTTGACACATGCTCATTAATTTCGTGCGGGTTCGTGTCGTGTTATCGTGTCGTGCCAAAAATTGCCAGCCCTACTCTCCACCATTTAAAGAACTATTTTGTTTGGATGTCCACGATTTATAAAATTATTTACTTTATTTCACTTTCAGTATGCGGACTTCATATTCCACCAACTCTTTCCACTCACAATTCAATATAAAACTAATACTTTAAGTGAGTCTCACGTTCCATTTGCTTTCTCCTTTACTTTTTTTTTTCATAAAATCAAGTATATTTTTAAAATTCGTGTCAAGTCAAAGAGTCTTTAAACGGTGATGGAGGGAGTATTACTTATTACTAACGCAAGATGAAGTCATATTTTATTTCAACCTAGGAACTAATTAAATACTATTTTTTCGTAAATCAGAAATCACTCGATATTATTCTATAAAATGAAAACAATATAATGGATATATGTCCAAATAAAGAAACAGGAAAATCATTAAAGACCCGGTAGTATAACATTCATTCAACATTAATTAATTTTTTTATTGATTTTCCTTATAAATTTGGTTCATGCATGATGATTTTTTGTTTCCGGCCTCTGGAATGCCATCTTCGGCTAGAAACCTACCGGCCTTCGTCACATAGAAATGGATTCATTTATACACGCTAAGCATTACTAAATTAATTTGACTGGATTCATTTGAGGTTGTTGAGACATTTACAAGTGATTAGTCAAATAGTATAAAAAATGTGAAGTCAAAACAAACGAATATAAATTTCGAGTCAATCACTCTTTGATGAATAAGATCTGATAAACTTCTTTTCTTTCAATGTGGTAAGTTGAGAATATGTAGGAGTAGAGGGAGAATAAGGGGTTTTATAGAGAAATTGGGGGAGATTTCCCAAAATAAGTATAATATGTTTAGTCTACAATTACAATTGAACATATCTTCAAATATCAACAAAGAGCAATTTCCTAAAATGTAAACTAACGCATGAAAAGAACCACACCCATTAATGTGTATTTTTATTCTTCAGTTATACTCCATCCGTCCGTTATTAGGAATCACACTTTTTGCGACACGGATTAGAATAAATGTTAAAAAAGTGGGTGAAATAAAGTTAGGAGAATAAGGGTTCCACTTATATATATATATATATATATATATATTAGTTTTAATGAAATGTGAGTGAAATGAGTTAGTCGAAGGTGAGACCCTTTTATGGTAAAAGTGAACCGGGACTCCTAATTGCGGACAGACTAAAATAAAAAAAAACAAGACTCCTATTCGCAAACGGAGGGAGTATTTGTTCTTAATAATTGAGTAAATTGTTCCAAAATTCAAGATTGTTAAATTGTTACTTTATTATTTAGGGATAATTATCATTTAAACCAAAACATTTATTCCACAACTTTTAAATTTGATGAATTAAACCAAAATATATACTTCCACATTCCCAAGTAATGGTGACATTTCTTTAAGCACGAAGTTCAAGAAAAATATGTAATGTATTAAATAAAAAGATAATAAAGTAGTAGAAGGGGGGAAAAAGTAGAGAGAATAGAGTAAGAGAGATGGAAAAATAAGAATGAGAAAATGTATTACTCCCTCCGTCCGCAAAGAATATGTACTTTGGATACGGCACAGATTTTATGAGTGTCCACAATAGGGAGCCGCGGCTCCGTATAGGGGTGGAAACCGAAGGCTGGGGGGAGGGTGTATGGCCGCAGCTCTGCCCGCGACTCCCTATAAATCATTTTTTTTTTGAATTTTCATATTTTTTTTCTATAAATATACTCATTCCTCTCATTATTTTCACACCATTCCAATTTCCATTCTTCTAAATTTTTCTCTATTCCACTTTAAAGAAATGGATAGCGACGAGGAGTATCAACAATTGATCGATGGGGCGTTTGATGCACTGGTTGAAGTGGTGCAGCCGGACTGAGGAGGAAGCGGAGCAGGAGGCGGCGGCGGTCCCTTGCCCGATCCATCATCGGCGAACAATCCGGCGTCACCATGCTAGGCACACCAACAGCTAATGGAAGACTACTTTGGCGATAACCTCCGTTATCTGCCGAAAAGTTTCCGTCGATGATTCAGAATGACGCAACGGCTCTTCATCCAAATAGCGATGTCATCGGCGGGGCGGTACAGGTGCTTGACCCTCCGACGTGATGCCAACAGTTGGCTCGGACTGTCGACGTACCAGAAGTGCCGTGGAATGCTAGAGACTGATAGATATGCACGGGAGGGTGCACGGTTTCCCAGGGATGCTGAGCAGCATCGATTGCATGTACCGGGAATGGGAGGAACTGTGCGGTGGCTTGGAAGGGGCAGTTCACTTCTAGATTCAAAGGCAAACACCCCTCGATGATACTCGAAGCCGTTGCTGACTACTGGTTGCAGATCTGGCATGCGTATTTCGGTGTCGCAGGGTCGCCCAACGACATCAATGTTCTACAGTCGTCACATCTCTTCAATGACGAGTGGACGAGCGATGGTCTGGAGGTTAGATCCATGGCCAACAACACGCAGTACAACATGTCATACTACTTGGCATATGGGATATACCCTCGTTGGCCTGTGGTTGTCTAGACAATCTGGAAACCGGTTGGTCCGAAGAAATCCTATTTCGCGCGACATCAAGAGGCTGCTAGGAAGGATGTTGAGCGAGTTTTTGGTGTGCTCCAAGTGCGATGGGTCCATTATACAGCCTGGCATGAGTTTGGCACGAAAATGATATCGCTGACGTCATGTATGCTTGTATCATATTGAACAACATGATAATAGATGATGAAGGGTTTGCTGCAGAGCACTAGGCACCGGAAGAGGGTGTACCACGTACTAATCAATACTTGATTCAACGGTTCACTGACATGCGGAAGGAAACAACACATACGACACTCCAGGCGGATTTGGTTGAAGAGATCTGGGCACGTAGGGGAGGGGGCACATCATGATATGCGTTCACGGTGTTATTTGTGTGATGTCGATAATTTTCCCCTATCTATAAACAACGAAGATTTAGTTTTAAATTTTTTTTATTAAATTATGCGGTTTTTTCTAATTATTATAGTCCGATAATTTTTATTCTATATGAATTAAAATATACCAATAATTGAAAAAAATAATGTGATTTGCGGTTGTGGCTTGTCCAATATTGGGGTGGACAACTTTTTTTGTGGATGTGGACAAAAAAATGTGGCTTGGCCTTGGAGTGTCCAAACTATTGTGGACACCCTAATGTAAAATTGGTAAAGTAAGAAAGAGGTACAGAGAAAAAGTAATTAAAATATTGTTAGTGGAGAATGAGTCC
This sequence comes from Salvia hispanica, assembly GCF_029641045.1. NCBI lineage: Eukaryota > Viridiplantae > Streptophyta > Magnoliopsida > Lamiales > Lamiaceae > Salvia > Salvia hispanica. The sequence goes on along the minus strand of NC_142697.1, from coordinate 35,033,320 downwards.
CAAGAGAAAAGACTTTCCAAAATTAGAAATGACATATTCTTATTGGACGGACTCAAAAGTAAAAATGAATATTCTTGTGGGACGGAGGGAGTACCTTTTGCTAAAAAGGAAATGACTTTACTACTATGGAATGCAAATGAAAAATGACTCTACTAGACTACTACTATGAAATTAGGGGTGAGAAAAAAAACCGAAAACCGAATATCCGAACCGAACCAAACCGAAAATTTAAATTCGGTTTGGTTTTTTTGGTTTTTCGGTTCAGTTCGGTTTTAAAATTATGAAAATTTCGGTTTTTCGGTTTTGTTCGGTTCGGCAGGGAAAAAAAACTAAAAAACCGAATTTTATTTTAATATAATATTATACTCCATATATATACTCCCAATTTGTAACCCTAAAAGAATCTGCCTCTTTCTCTCCTTCTTCAATCTCTAACCCTAGAAGAATTCCTCCTGCCTCCATTCTCATTCTCTCCAAGCCAGCAAGCCTACAACCCATCTCCTATCTCTAATCCATCCCACTGCCTCCTCCCTCCAGCCGTACAGCCCGTGCTCCAGCCCGTCGCCTCCAGCGGTATTCCAGCCCTCTAGCAGTCGTCGTCGCCTCCGCCCTCCAGCCATCCACGCCGCCTCCATAAGGGTGTCTCCACCGGCGGCCGTCCCGTTCGCCCGTCGGCGACGTCCGACCGGACGTCCACCGTAGTGAGCGGGACGTCCGCCCACGCCCGTCCCGAGTGCCCTTGCGATGGGCTCGCCCCTCGCGTCGACGTCCGACCGGACGTCTGCCACTGTGGCGAAGGTCGGACGTCCAACATTTTTAATTTTTTTTTATAAAAAAAAACTCTATAAATAGGGCTCTCCCAACTTCATTTCATTCACACCACTTGTGTTGACAAGTTTCTCTCTCTTAACCTCTTTTTTCAATTACGTATAATGGCGAGTAGTCGTGCGGGTGGTAGTGGCGGAGGCGCTAGTGATAATGACGGTTATAGTGATGATGAATTGGATTTCGCTGTGCCAGAGGCGATTGATCGATTGCTCCGGCAGAGGCAGCGGCGGCAGCAGGCGGCGGCGGCGGTACCTCGGCCGATCCATCGCCGACGGCATGTACCCCGGGACCACATTGCTGCACATATTCGGTTGTATGAGGACTACTTTGCTCCGCAGCCGCGTTTTGGGGATGCCTTATTCTGCCAACGTTTTAGGATGCATCGTCCTCTGTTTATGCATATCGTTGGTGCATTAGAGAGAAGGTACGAGTTTTTCAGGATTAGGGAGGATGCGGCTGGCAAACCCGGACACACGCCAATACAGAAGTGTATGGCCGCAATCATGCAACTGGCGTACGGAGGCCCGACCGACATGTTCGACGAGTACCTCCACATTGGGGAGTCTTCAGCCGTCGAGTGTCTGTTGGAGTTTTGCGCGGGCGTTAGAGCGATATTCGGGGATTAGTATCTTCGGCGTCCGAGCCCTGAAGACTCCCAGCGGCTGATTAATATGCACGGGTCGGTGCACGGGTTCCCTGGGATGTTGGGCAGCATCGATTGTATGCATTGGGAGTGGAGGAAATGCCCCGACGCCTGGAAGGGGATACACACTTCCGGCTTCAAAGCCAAGCATCCCACGATGATCCTTGAAGCTGTAGCTGACTACCGGCTGTGGATATGACATGCTTATTTTGGAGTGGCCGGGTCGAACAACGACATCAACATCCTCCAGTCGTCGCCCCTGTTCAACGATCAGTGCAATGGAGTTGGTCTAGCCATCAGTTTCGTCGCCAACGGCAACCAGCACAACATGAGATACTATTTGGTGGATGAGATATACCCAAACTGGCCCGTCTTTGTGAAGACGATCAAGCATGCGATCAGGCCAAAGAAGTCCTACTTCGCGACCCGACAGGAGGCAGCGCGCAAGGATGTTGAGCGCGCATTTGGTGCGCTCCAGAGTCGATGGGCGGTGGTGAGGGGTCCGGCACGGCAGTGGTATATTCCCAACATCGGCGACATCATGTACGCGTGTATCATTTTGCACAACATGATTGTCGAAAGTGAAGGGGACGAACTAACTCAGTGGACCAGCGAAGATGACACAGGTGCCGGTCCAAGCCACGGCATGGCCACCGCGAATGTGAACATGGGGGTACCTCATGGAGAGGTTGAGCGGTTGCGCACATTTGCCGACATGCAGCAAAGAAATGCCCATATTCGACTTCAGGAGGATATCATCGAAGAGGTTTGGAAGCGGAGGGGTGCACGTTGATGTGGTTTTTTTTTTCTATCTACTATGCAATTTTTTTTTTTCAAATGATGTATGTTTTTTTTTTAATGAAATATTCGTATTTCCCGTTCGTACTCGTTTCGAATTTTAATTCCGTGAATTTTAAATTTAATTGTGAATTAATTTAATTGTGGGAAGGGCTAGTGGGAAGGGCTAGTGCAGTGGGAAGGGCTAGTGATGTGGCAGTGGAATGGGAAGGGCTAGTGCTGACGTGGCAGACAGTTTTTGTGGGAAGGGCTAGTGGAGTCCTAGTGGGAGGGGCACCACCGGAGACACCCTAAGAAGGTAACAACTCAACTCATCTTTTTAATTCCTACTTACTGTATTACAAAATTGCATTAGGATTTTTTCATTTAAGTTTGTGTATTTCTTCAAAGCTCTCAATTTAGTGTGCAAAATTGAAATATGTCCAAAATTCTTGTATTTAGTCATTAATATGCACGTTAATACTATTTATTTTCCAACGATTAAACTATTTGAAAATGAGTATCGAAAGTATTAATCAGATATTCAATCAGTGAAGATGCATTCCATATGTGGTGGAATTGATAATTATCATTGTATTAAACAATCCAGATCGGCCGTCCCTGCCCCATATTTTAAATTTTTGATATTTAAATTTTTTGAACCCTTCTGCCCTTTAGTCTTTATTATTATACCATTTTCTTGGAAATTCATGAATTCTTCATCTCATTATCAATAACTTATGAGATTATTTTATATTTCAGATTTAACTATGGACAAAAGATTGAGCCAAAGTTGAGCAAGAATTGAAACTTGGAAGTTATTCAAGATTGAAGACTTGTAGTGAAATCCCAATTAGTGGTTGAAACTTAGAAGTTGGAAGTATTGAATGGATATTAAGGATTTAACTTGTTATAGTTTGCTGAGGATTTATTAGATATCATGAAAATGCTTTTACGATTTTCTTGTTTTTTTGGTTTTTTTAATTCTCTTAAAATTTCGGCTTTTCGGTTTTTTATTTAAAATCTCTCTTCGTTTTTTTCGGTTCAATTCGATTTTTTAGTTCGGTTTTCGGTTTTTCGGTTTCGGTTCGGTTTGAGAGATAAACCGAACCGAAACCTGAATGCACACCCCTATATCAAATGGAGGAAATAGTAACATTCACAATTGTTCAATACAAATTATTTGCGCTGATTAAGTGGGACAATTATGATTTAAAGCGCTATTTATTTTTCAAATTAAAGCGGAGATGGAAAATGCAATGACCTTGACACATGATCAGTATATCTGAAATATATTAATGTCACTCTATTAAATAAGGGTCACACAATCGCTGGAAAATAAATAATAGGAGCTAATTGTGAATGTTAATCAAATCATATTAGTTTATAATGTAAAACATATTAATTCTCTTTAACATCAATATCAGGTAAAAATTCGTAATTTTAATGAGAATCACAGCAATTTACAATATCCGTTAAAAAGACACTACTATGTTATTTTTCAAAAATATATTGACATGATATAATATTTTCTTGCTCTCGTAACTACCAGGTGATACACCAAAAGAATAGATCTACACCATTTTTTAATCCAATGGTCTCAGTTAAAAGAGGACTCGTAGGGTATCTATACCCGTATAATTAATTTTAATGTCATTTAAGTATCTGGATTCTCCAATCAAATCCCATCACAACTTTTTTCACCATTTAAAGATATGTTTTGAGTCTTTTGACTCGATAATAGTTTTATGAAATTGTTTGACTGTATAAATAAATGAGTGAAAAGTTACTTCATCCGTCCTGCTTTAATAGTCCCAGTTATTTTTGTGCACTCGTTTTATAGAAATGATAATAAATAGTAAAAGTGGAGAAATGGTAAAATTTAGTGAGAGGATAATGTAGAGAAGACCGGGACTGCTAAAGCAGGACGGTGGGAGTATTAGAACGTGGAACATTTTTATATACAATTTTTATTATAGAATGTGGAGCCATTTTTATATATTCCTATAAATTTTATAGTAAAATAAAATTGGGAAAATGTGTCAACGGGTATCGACGGAGAATGATAAGATGGGGGAAGGGCAACAAGAGGTTGTCCTTAGTGAAGGCGGTGGCAGAACCTTTGTAACAGGAATGAGAAAAGTCAGAGATAAAAGTGTTACTCCCTCCGTCCTTCATTAATTGTCCACTTTTGCCATTTTCGTCTATCCCTCATTAATTGTTCCTCTTCACTTTTATTATAAAAGGTAAGTAAGCCTCACATTCCACTAACTTATTACACTCACATTTTACTATAAAACCAATAAGTAAAAGTGAGACCCCTATTCCACTAACTTTTAAGCCCACTTTCCTTCACATTTCTTAATATCCGTACCGGAACCCAAGTGGACAATTAATGGGGGACTGAGGGAGTACTTTTATACTCCCTCCGTTCCGCGGTAGTTAAGTCATTTTGTAATTTCGATACGTTCCATAGTAGTTGAGTCTTATCTCTTACTTTACTCTCTCCCAATTTATTCTTTCTTCATCTCTCTACTTTTTTCACTTTTTACTTTATTCTTCCTTTATTTAACCCACATAACACAGTTTTTCTTAAATCCCGTGCCGAAATGAAACGCCTCTACTAACGCGGAACGGAGGGAGTATTTAGTTAGCACCATAATAGAAGTAAATATTTATTTAGCACCATAATAGAAGTAAATTCAGAAATATCTACTCTCTCAGTCCCCCCTTGATTGTCCATTTTAGTTCTGACGTGGGTTTTAAGAAATGTAAAGAAAAGTTGGTTGAAAAAGTTAGTGGAATATAAGTTTCACTCTTATATATTAGTTTTATAATAAAATGTGAGTGAAATGAGTTAGTGGAATATGTGACCTACTTACCATATATGATTAAAAGTGAAAGTGGATAATTAATGGGGGACGAACGAAAATGACAAAAGTGCACAGTAGAGGGAGTACATATTTATATAGTATTTATTTTTGACCCTATGCAGTTCCACTCTCTTTTATGATCCGGGAAAGAACCGACTCTTATAATTACTTTCGACTCAATATGATGATTCAACTACAAATTATAAGATAAAATAACCTAACCAACTCAGAAATAACATATAAGGCGCTTGGGGCCGAGACACGGGCCATGTTGAGGACGCTTGAGCTGTTGGCGTATCACAAAGACGAAGGTGTTGGAGCGGTAGTCATCATCACTCGAAGATGTTTCTCGAAGACTTTCATGGATTTGAGCGGTAGGCTAACCGGAACCACGAAACCATCCTTATAGCCAATGTACCAAGCTGCTTGCATATTAACGGTAAGCCACAAAATTCCTTTAGAGATCCTGCCGTACGCCACTGTGCCCCACCCAACGTCCATTTGCTTTATTTTTAAGTGCATAATATTCGACACCATGTAAGTGTTCGTCTCCGTCAAATTAGGGCGATCTCGCATCACCATCAGACTAGCCACGGATCTCAAGTACTCATAAGTTGTAGCTACACGTTTCGCCTTCGTCACCAACTCCACCGCGTAGTGCAGCGGATTGTTTGACAGCTCAGCAGCAGTTGTCACTGCCACCGGAAATGCTAAAACGTTTCCATAGTACCCCACCGGAAGCGGTGGCTGTATTTGCTTCCAGTTATCCATAATGCCTATGAATCTAATCTCTTCGTCGGGTTCGGGAGAGAGAGCGATTGTCCGGCAGCGCCACGTGCAGCCTGCCACGATATCAAATTTGGAGCAGCACTGGAGATGCTGAGGTAGGCTGCGGCGTAGGGCGGAGATTTCGGTGGAGCCGAAAAAGAAGGAGCATTCCACCATCTGATCGAGCGGGACGTGGGCTCTGCCACTTGTACCAGTTGCGACATCATATTCACGATGTGCGAACGACACGTGCGGCGGCTGGGCGATGCTGAGAAGATGTCGGTCCCAAACTGGTCGAATAGAAGGGGCCGACGCCCCGCGAGTAAGTTCACCCACAGCGGACATAAATTGGGAAAGGCCGATACCGTCGCACATTGTGTGATTGAAACAGTTTTATTCGATCAATTACCATGATGGTAATGTGGAGTTGATGATCTTCATGATTAGAAGCAACTAAATCATCTAAGATATGTCTAAGTTCACTATTCCAACTGTTAGGTTTGGTATACTGAAAAGCATGTTTCGAGCAGTTTCGCTCGAATAGAATCTTGCTTGTATACGTAAAACTCTATAATCCACTTTTAACCCGATTCAGTATTATTCGAGCAGTTTCGCATGAATAGAATCAGTATATTATTACATTGTGTTTGCTTATGCATTTATAAGATGTTTTATAAGCATTTAAATGTATAAGAAGCAAACAAAGTCTAAGTCTTTTGCTTAGTAGACTGGTTGTGGGCGTCGTCCACTTTAAGGTAACACAGTCGGTTCTATGCAATGCTTTGCAAAAGAAAAAGAAGAATTTCACAACCCAGATAGGCTTAGACTACCTATCGTGAAAGGTTGCAATGTCAGTCCGATTATTTCTAAGCCTTACTGAAATAAGATGACGTTGGTGTGGTATAGCACTGAATGGATCTAACAGCAAGACGTGTCTTTATGCTATCTACTGAAAGACTAGGTCTTGATAAATAACTATTTCTTAATCTACATACGTTAGCATTGAGCATACAGTATTGATTATGCACTACTTTGACTTATCAAATGGTGCGGGTTTTTCGCAACCCAATAATCCTGATATATTGGGTAGTGGTGATTAATATCTAGCGGTGCTAGAATTGCTATTATGTTGAATCGTACGCGAGGTGAGTCTCGTTTGATAATGTCCTCAAGAGGAGCTTGAACAAGGTTTTATTATTCGGAAACTGGCCAGTTGGAGTTTTATTACTCTATGAATAATAAATAAGTGTTTCTTGCTAAGTCCACTCTTGGAATTAATAAGATGTTAATTAATTAAGTCCATAGCAGACATTAATTAATTAATGGACATTTATATATTAAGCGCGGGAAATATATAATATAAATAATGGAAACCCGGATTACTTGTAATTTCGGATTTGGATGGGGAGTGCAATATTACTTCTGTAGTGGCTGCTCGTAATATTCCAATATAAGCTTGTATTAAATTGTGGGTTCAATTTAATTAGTAAAAAGCTAATTGGGCGAGCCCATATCCAAAACCTTCCATAGATCCCTGTCTGGGCCCAAAAGGAACTTAATATAAATAGGAGAATAAAGGAGACAGAATTATCACAATTTCAGTATTTGTAATTTTCGAAAATTTCAGCTTCCCCAGCTGTAGGAATTTTCGAATTCCACTCCTTTTCCCAAAAGGATTTCTTCTGTCTTCTTTATTTAAGTCCTAGTATTTTGATAAGATCAGCCCACCCTGATATCGAGATACAGTTCGGGAACCAGTCAGAAGATCCGTGGTCTAGGATTGAAGATCATCACGTGGAGAAGGCGCAAGCAATCGTCGATTCTTTGGAGAATCAAATCGGTAACTTTAAACCGTAGTATTCATGTTTAGGATTTACTTTCTTTAAGCATGAATTATTTGCGTTCTAGCATGCAATTATCTGTTTAACATGTGAGTTGATTAATCGCATAATCGGTCAAATAGATCCGTATCTGATTTATTTGTTTTGTACAAGTCTTCCGCTGTGCAAGGGGCACCAAACCCCAACACCAACAATATGTGATTGTTTTGTCAATTAAGATATTTTTAATTTGCTGTAAATTTCTTGTGTTTTTATATTCTTTGAGTAGCGCATTATATCAGTTGGATTTTGTGAAGAATTCATGAGCTTACTTTTTTTTTAACGTTGTTGCTCATCAGTATGGAATCCAAAGCTCGCGCAGTAGTGGTCAGTTAATGCTTTATCTTGTAAACATCCCATGCGTGTTTCCTTTTTCCAGAAAGTGGAGAATTTATTTTAGTGAAACCTGTTGACATTTTGCTGTAAGTCGTTGACATTTGATATTCTGGTTGTTGATATGTGAATTATAAGTGTTATTTTGTAATTGTTGACATTTTAATACGAGTTGTTGACATTTGATATTCTGGCTATTGATATGTGAATTATAAGTGTTATTTGTTAGTTGACATTTTAATACGAGTTGTTGACATTCGATATTCTGTATTGATATGTGAATTGTAAGTGTTATTTGTTAGTTGTTGACATTCAATATTTTCGGTATTGATATGTGAATTGTAAGTGTTATTTGTTAGTTTTTGACATTTTAATATGAGTTGTTGACATTGGATATTCTCGGTATTGATATGTGAATTGTAAGTGATAAGTCGTATTCTAAGCCTTGGTTACTGGTCAGTATGTCGTGAATTACATGTATTATCTGCAAAACAGTTGCTTAAGTGTGCAGGATTGAAGGATCCAAGCCAGTAGGTGGCGATTCGTGTGACGCAAGTGAAAAAGGGCACTAGAAGGGTGCGATACTGACCAGAATGCATGCCAGAGAAAAGGCTCGAGATGGAGAAGGAGGATAGCTGGGATGATTAATTTACAAGGGGCAAAAAGGTCAAAATGCAGGAGAAGTCTACCCTAAAAGCAAGGGCAAGCCTCCCTATAAAAGGAGCCATTTGGAGAGAGAGAAGGAGTTCGGTTCGGAGTTTGACAATCACACTTAGTAGAATTCTCTCTAGAAGATCCATCCTTCAGCATTATCTTACCTCTCGTTCCTCGCCACAGCCATGGTCACTTGACGTCCAGAGCTTGCCGGAGAAGTCATCAGTCCGTCGTTCCAGCCAGTTATCGTAGCAGTGTAGTAGTATTATCGCCCGGAGTGGCACAAACAATCTTAATCGCTTTCTTAGTTAAAGTTTACTTGTTTTCATCAACTAGTTATTCTGCAAACACTCATCGTTGTTGCTCTTTTGAAGTACTTTGTTATTTTCCAACATTTACGTTATGAAGTTTCCATGTCACTTTGGTTTGAGTTTGCTTCATTCTGCCTAGGGAAGTTAGATTTAGTTATTGCTTTCAATTTCTAAGTGTTTTCTATTCGGGAGTTGTTGATTTGAAGTTGTAGCTAAGTTAGTCAAATTTTCGTGCATGAGTTTCCTTTCTGCGCCGTGATTATCACCTTGCATGTCAGCCAGTAGAAGTAAAGTTGCAGTTACCGTTTAATTTAAGTTTAAGCATTTTAATCGATGGATCTTGAGTTTGAATGCATGAATCTGAAGTTTAGTTATGGTGTCTGTGTTCATATGATTTTCGTCAATACTTGGTGAGGAAGAAAACGTCAAAATCAACTTTATTTGGTCTACTTTTGCTTTTAAGTTACTTTTTACTTTTGTTCCCTACTTTTCAGAGGTACTATCCAGACTTGTCAGAAAGCCCCCAACCATCAGATACACTTTGTTCTCTAACTTTCCTCTTTTAGTAACTGTCTACTTTCCACATGTCTCTGATACACCTTGTCCCCTACTTTCACGAACACTCCCACATGTCTGTTATTTTCCCGCCTACTAGTCAGTAGAGTACTACCTTATTTCCTGTCTAGGTAAATCTCAATCCAAGCGTGGTAGCTAACCAAACACCCAGGAAAGTCACCACAGTTATCTAAACGTGTCCATCCTCGTGAGATTCGACCCTTACCTCCGCTATACTAATTAGTAAAAGTGGGTTGAGGAAATTTGTTTGAAGTCAGGTCTCGGTCGTCGTATCAACGACTCAGCTAGGTCGGGAATCTCTTCCTGATCAGTAGGATACACTCCAATTCCATATGCGAAACCATCGAGGACATAAGACCCAGACTTGACACCCTTTCAAAATGGCGCCGTTGCCGGGGATGGATGGCGTTCATACCTGTTATTGTGTGTGATCTTTTTGGTGTACATACTGATTATAATTTTTCTTTTCTTTTTGTTTTCAGTTTATGAGAAGTGGCTCGGCTCCTGGCCAGTGGAGACCAAGGATACTTCCCAGAGGAACAATACTCGTTACTACTCGTTCTGGCCTGTCGACAGCACTGTCCAACCTGGGCACGAGTAGCGACGAAGAAAAAGAGGAGCTAGAGTACCAGCTCCCGGAGCTTCCACTCCAACCAGTAAGGACACTAGTGAGGATGGCTGACCATGGTGAGGACGATCCCGAGCTCGCGACACTTACCGCACATGCTGACGGAGATCCCCCACAAGCCATAGTGGTCACCCCAGGCCAGACCGCCTGTGATGTGAAACCCCTCGTGATTGCAATCCTACCGACTTACTGTGGGAAGAGTTATGAAGGACCCTACGAATTCTTAAATGAGTTCTGCAAAATCTGTAAGGCACAGAGGCGGCCAGCAGGAGCGAGCGAGGACGATTACAGACTGAAGGCCCTGCCTTTTGTCCTATAAGGAGAGGCCAACACTTGGTTCATGCGCCTGCCAGCCGACTCCATCAATACATGGGCCGACTTCAAGTCCGCATCCCTAGCCGAATTTTTCCCATCTTCGAAGACAAGTGCATTGAAGAGGAAAATATCGTGCATAAGGCAAGAATATGATGAAACCCTGAGCGAGTACTGGGAGAAGTACATGAGCCTTCTGGAGTCATGCCCCAACCATCGCATGAAGAAGATAGAGGTGCACCACACCTTCTATGAGGGGATGAACAAGGAAACCAAGGATCTGGCGAATTCATCATCTGGAGGAGATTTCACCCAGTTGAGAGTGAGTGAAGCCAAAAAGGTGCTACGCAAGCTGTTGAATGCAAAGAAGACGTACGACAACGCGAGAGATGGGTACAGCAGAGAAAGGGTAGCGAGTGCTTCGGCTACTGACCAGGAGAAACGGATGGACTTGAAGATGGAGGAATTGAAGAAGGAACTGCTGACTGCAATCAAGCAGAACACTCCACCACCTTCTCCAACTAGAGGCCAAGAAGCCCCAGCACTACCGTATGATCAGCCGGACAACTCGCCGGATGTGGAGCAAGCGAATGCCGCAGGTTACTACAATTCCAACGGCAATTGGATTCCGGGGAAACAAAGAGATGCACCGTGGAGGGACCACCAAAATTTCCGATGGAGAGATGGGAATCAGAATTAGAATCAAAATCAAGCTCCAAATCAACCCAACCCCAAGCCGAACCAATATCCCAACCGCGGACCAACAAACCCTGACTACCAGTCTAACTGGGTAGGAAGAAACCAGCATCCTCAGAACCAAAACTCTCAAAACCAGAACCCGAACCCTACCTATGTGCCACCCCATCAGCGAAACTACCAAAACCAAAACCACAATCAAAACCAGAACCAGCACCAATTTAACCCAGGGCCTCAACATAACACCCACCACCAAAACCAAGGTCAGTACCAGCACAACAATGACCAGTATAACCTTCCTGCCCAGTATAACCAGTACCCACCGAACCAAAACCAACAGAATTTCTCAGGCTACCAGTCAAACCCACCACCTCAGTATAACCAGCATCAGAGCTCGAGCCAATTCCATCACCCAAACAGGTCGAGGAAGTCCGTGGAGGACATGATGGGAGAAATGCTTGCCTCGCAGCAAAGCATTAAAAATGACTTGCAGTCCAGTAATGAAACAATGCAAGGAATGCAAAGTGCCCAGAAGGAGCATAGGGCAAATATGGATATGATGAACAGGCAGTTGGCCCAGCTCGCTAACTCAGTGGGCGAAATGAAGGGGAACTCAGGGAATCTCCCATCTACAGTCCATGTACCTGAGAAGGCAAATGTGAGCAAGATTACACTGCGGTGCGGGACAGCCTATAATGGACCTCAGCTCAAGAACCCTGTTGGGGAGTCTAATGGAGAAAGGGTGCTGAGCGACGTCATTCCAGCGGAAGAGCTCAAGAGGCCTCTGCCTCAGATGGAGGATCCGTTTTTTCTAAGCGAGAAGCCTACCATGGAACGAAAGGAGGAAGGAACACAACCTGGGAATGAGCAACCGGGAGGAGTAATGCCCACATCGGAACCTCAAGCCCAGGAGGAGCCAAAGGGAATTCCACAAGGACTGACTGGAGAGGCTAAGGGAGAAAAACCGTTCCCATATCGGTTTGTGACGAAAAGGAAGAAAGAAAACCCGGTGGATTTCATGTCGATCTTTGGGAAGCTGGATGTCACTATACCATTCCTCCAAGCCGTGAGACTGCCCCCTCTGGGGAAGTTTATAAAGGAGTTCATAGCCGGGAAGGCTCAGGAAGATGGAAAGATCATGGTGGAGGGAATAGCATCGGCCATTGTACAGGAGAAGCTACCACCCAAGAGAGCCGACCCAGGTATGTTTACCCTGCCCATAACGATTGGAGATGTGAAAATCGAGCATGCAATGTGTGATTTAGGAGCATCTATCAATGTTATGCCATTATCCATTTATAATCGGTTAAAGGGGGTAAAATTGTCGAATACTAGGGTGTTAATCCAATTGGCTGATAGGTCATGTATCAATCCTGAGGGTGTGTTAGAAAATGTGCTGGTCAGGATACAGAACTTTACTTATCCCGCTGATTTTTATGTCATTAAAATGAGTGAAGCAGAAGCTAGGGAGTCTAGCGGGATATTGTTAGGAAGACCATTTTTAAGAACGGTTAAGACAATTGTGGATATGGCTGAAGGGACAATATGCATTGACTTTAATGGTGAGAAATTTGTCTTTGACATCAACGAAGCCATGAAGAGACCAATAGACTCTGAAAATCTATGTTATGTTGATGTAATTGACCCCCTAGTCCAAGAATTTCTTGAGACCGAATTATTGCAGGAAAAGCTCCAAGCCTTGGATGTGTATGCCCAGGCTGACGTGGAAGCAGCCGCATGGTGTGATCTGATCAGTGGCCGAGGGTTGACTGACGAAGAGATCGAGGAAGCAATTATGGAATTCTGTCAGAAGTCAGAGCTAGCAGGATCCGTAGGGGACGTGGTACCGGCCAATATGGAGGAAAAATCAGATGCTGAACAGGAACAAGAGGAGGATTCAAAGAAGAACCCTTTACCTACAGACACACTACCCCCGCAAGTGGAGTTGAAAAAATTGCCGGCAACCCTTAAGTATGCCTACCTAGGGGAGGAAGACTCATTCCCGGTAATCATCAACAGCGGGTTGACTGAAGAACAAGAGGCAAGACTACTGACCGTGCTGAGCAAAAACAAGAAGGCTATTGGATGGAGCCTTACGGACCTGATAGGTATAAGCCCGGACGTCTACATGCACCACATTAGGCTAGAGGATGGAGCCAAGGCGCATAGGGACGCTCAAAGAAAGGTGAACCCAAACATGCGAGAAGAGATACTGAAGGAAATCTTGAAGTTGCTCTCACTGGGCATTATATACTCGGTGCCAGACAGTGAATGGGTTAGCCCAATCCATATGGTCCCCAAGAAGTCAGGGATCCAGGTGATTAAGAATGAGAGAAATGAACTAGTGCCCACCAGACTAGTTACTGGTTGGCGAATGTGTATAGATTACCGAAGGTTGAACGCTGCAACCAGGAAGGACCACTTCCCCCTGCCATTCATCGATCAAATGCTGGAGCGACTGGCTGGGAGGAAGTACTTCTGCTTTTTGGATTGGTACAGTGGATACTTTCAAATCTATGTGGACCCGGAGGACCAGGATAAGACCACATTCACGTGCCCGTTTGGAACCTATGCGTATAGGCGTATGCCATTTGGCTTATGCAACGCCCCCGGTACTTTCCAGCGGTGCATGATGAGCATATTCTCGGACTTGGTTGAAGATTGTATAGAGATCTTTATGGATGATTTCACCGTCTATGGAGACTCTTTCGACTCGTGCTTGCGACATTTGGATATGGTGCTAGGAAGGTGTCAAGCAAAGAGTTTGGTCTTGAACTTTGAGAAATGCCACTTTATGGTTATAGAAGGAATTGTCCTAGGACACGTGGTGTCGGAAAAAAGGGATCCAGGTGGACCAAGCTAAGGTGGATGTCATATCCAAACTACCCTTCCCTACTGATCAGAAAGGAATAAGAGGTTTCCTTGGCCATGCGGGATTTTATCGAAGATTCATCAAGGATTTCGCCAAGATTGCCCAACCACTCACCAGACTTCTCCAGAACGAGGTGGAATTCGTCTTCGATGAGCATTGCAAGGCTGCTTTTAACCTCCTTAAGGAAAAGTTGATTTCTGCACCAATCATTCAGGCTCCTGACTGGGATCACCCCTTCGAGGTGATGTGCGATGCTAGTGACTATGCAGTGGGGGCCGTGCTGGGTCAGAAGATAGACGGAAAAAGGTACGTGATATTCTATGCATCAAAAACCCTGAATCAAGCCCAACGGAATTATGACACCACCGAGAAGGAGATGTTAGCGGTTGTCTATTCATTCGAGAAGTTCAGGCAGTACCTACTGGGATCCAGAGTCATCGTCTATACTGATCATGCGGCGATCAAGTATCTCATTGCGAAGAAGGAGTCAAAACCTCGACTAATCAGATGGGTGCTGCTTTTACAAGAATTCGACTGGGAGGTAGAAGACAAGAAGAGAGTTGAGAACAAGGTAGCGGACCACTTGAGCAGAATAATACAAGAAGGGAACAGTGAAGATGTAAGGGATCGATTCCCGGAAGAGCATTTATGCGAAGTAATTTTCTCCGCAAGGAAGATCAATTGGGAAGAAGTGATGAGACTTACTGGTCAGGACGCAACAACCAAGGGTATGGAGAAAGTGGGACAGGAACCCTGGTATGCGGACTTGGCAAACTACTTGGTAACAGGAGAGCTGCCAATGGTACCAAACGTAACAAAGGCTCAGAGGATGAAGATCAAGAGCGAGGCAAGGTATTATTTCTGGGATGACCCATACTTGTGGAAGACAGGAGCAGACCAGGTCATTAGAAGATGTGTTCCTGACTGGGAGCAACGAGATGTACTGACGCATTGCCACTCCTTGGCATGTGGAGGGCATTTCGGACCTAGGAAGACTGCTAGGAAAGTGCTAGATAGCGGATTCTACTGGACAACCCTGAATAGAGATGCATACGAGTTCTGCAAGGGTTGTGACCGTTGCCAACTGACCGGTGGAATCTCCGCAAGGGATGAAATGCCGCAAGTTCCAGTGATAGTTTGTGAGGTGTTTGACATCAGGGGTATGGACTTCATGGGTCCTTTTCCCTCATCTTATGGAAACTCCTACATCTTAGTGGCAGTTGACTACGTGTCGAAATGGATAGAGGCCAAGGCCACAAACACTTGTGAATCCAAAGAAGTCACCAAGTTCCTCAAGAGTCATATATTCAGCCGGTTTGGGATACCAAGAGCAATCATCTCTGATCAAGGGACTCACTTTTGCAACCGAACGGTCGAAGTATTGATGAAGAAGTACGGAGTTCATCACCGCCTATCCAGTCCTTACCACCCCCAAGTCAATGGGCAGACAGAGATCTCAAACAGGGAAATAAAGAGCATTTTAGAGAAGACAGTCAACCCCTCCAGAAAAGATTGGAGCATGAGGTTGGAAGACGCTCTGTGGGCATATCGGACAACATACAAAGCTCCTATAGGGATGTCCCCTACCGCATCGTCTTTGGGAAGATGTGTCACTTGCCAGTGGGAATTGAGCACCGAGCATACTGGGCAGTACAACAGGTTAATGTGGATGCTAAGGCCTGTGAAGAGGAAAGGAAGCTACAACTACAGGAGCTGGAAGAGCTCAGATTAGAGTCATTCGACTCAGCCATGTGGTACAAGGAGAAAACAAAGATGTGGCACGACAAAAATCTGAGAACCAAGGATCTCCAAGTTGGCCAGAAAGTACTACTCTTCTAGTCAAGATTGAAGCTGATGCCTGGGAAGCTCAAATCAAAATGGGCAGGACCTTATATTATCACTGCATTACGTGCTAATGGAGCGGTCGAGATTTCAGGTAGTATCCCTAACTCCGAACCTTTTGTCGTTAATGGACATAGATTGAAAATATATAGGGAAAATGAAGAGGTGTGTGTAGTGGAAGAAATTCCACTACATTTTAAGAGCATCTAAATGACCAGTAGGAAAGGGATTTGAAGTTTCACTTGGTCAGCAGCATAGTATTGTACTTACTGACCAGGTAAAATTTCAAATACCCTTAGTAAGGATGTAAATATTGTAAATAATTGTTATTTTAGTTTAAGTCAAAAAAAAGAAAAACAACAAAAAGATTTTTTTCGAATCTTAAATATTAATTCGGAGTTCGTACTGACCACGAGAATGCCACTTGGGTGAAACTCTGAATTATATTAAAGAGCCATTTATCTACCTTTTCTATTTCTAGCTAATTGAGAAGAGAGAGTTGAGTAAAGTTTGAATTTTGGCTGTGTTGCAGCTTTGCAGGCGAGTGCAGAGGCTGGGAGGCGCGTGAGGCAAGGACGTGACAAGCAACGTCCAATCGGCTGTCAGCAAGCACAACCGCCTCCCACACGAAGCGTCTCAACCGAGCGACCGCCTACAACCGGTCAAAACCCTCAACTGCCCACCCCTCTATAAAACACCCCACCGCCTACTCCCCTTCACTTTACAAACCCTTACCTGCACTCTCTCTCTCACAACCACCACACCCACTCCGAAAAACCACCACCCACTACAGAAACTACCGCAAACCACACCGGCACAACCATGGCAAGGAAAAAAGCAACCGTCAACCGAGCATCTACCGCCGGCGGGGCCTCGTCTGAACCCCAGACAGCAGCCGAATCAAGGCCGCCAAGCCCACAACAAGCACAACCACCGCCGACGACACAAACTTCGGCGATGGTTTCTTTAGACGCATTGGCAGCGTTTTTAAGCCAACAGGACCCCAACAGAGACTGGGCAGCAACCCTAGCCGGATTTGGCTTAATCGGAGGAGTACCGGCGGCATCAAACCCTACCCCAACCATAACCACAGAAAATCCACCCACCACCACCCCAAAAACCTTAATTCCGACGTCCGAAAATATTTCCCCAACAATTGCTGCACAAGCAGAACCCTCACACCCTTCTCCCACACAACAAACAGAGCCGCTGGACGTCAGCCCTCTTTCCGCCTATCAAGATCCCAACTGGGGAGAAACGGAAGATAAGGAAGGTGGAGGGAAGGCAAGCGAGAGCAAGAAGGATGAAGCAGAGGAGATTAGGGCCACTGAAGCAGATATCGATGCAGAGAAGGAGGAGATAGATCTGAACGAAACGGCCAGGAAGCAAGGGATAATGACAGAGGAAGAATTTCAAGCGGTTTTGGGTAAAGGGGATCGAATCGTGGTGAACCCTGAAGGGGTGGCTGAGGTACTGGACCTCGCATCCCAGGCAGTAGGGAATGAGGAGGCAACAAAGAAAGCGGAAAGGTCGGAAGAGGTAGCCCACCAGTCAGTAGAGGAGAAAACAGACGAACAACCGAAAAGAGCCGAACAACTTGAAGAGGAGAGACGAGAACCAGAAACAACTCAAGAGGAAGCCTCAGTGGTGACTAAACCCAAACCAGTAAAGAGGAGGCTAGTGTTGAAGAACGACCCCAAGGCGGAAAGGCAGAAACCCCAAAGAGTGTCACAGAGATGTTTGGGAAAGTGGACGTCCAACAAGGCAGGAGCAAACACCGCCGCAGATGCAGTGGAGATTTCGAGTGATGCCGAGAAAACTACTCCTACAAAACCTGGGGAGGAGCCCTCGAATGCTAGCCAGGAGGACACCCAATTGGCAATAGGGACAGTATCAACAACGCCGACTGACCAGGAGGAAAATACTGATAAGGTGGCTGAGGGTCTGGACCTCGCATCAGAGTCAGTAGGTCGGGAGGAGGCAGCAAGGAGTGATACTAGTACCCGCATGGCGGCCGAGCCTACCGCCCAGGAGGACATTTCAACACAAGTCGACGAGGAAGCAGAGGCAATGGATGTCGAAGAGACTAAGTACATTCAAGAAAGGAAGAGGAAGGGGAAAGCCCCTGTCAAGAAGAAACAAGTAAAGAAGAAGCAGCGCACTGCCAATGCAAGCATAGTGATTAGAGAGCCAGAAAAGAAAGAGAGATCAAGCGACACAGACTACACTTCCAGCGAGGATTCTGACTTAGAGAGTGATATCTCTCTGGAAGGAGAAGACTATCACGAGCAGCAGCTCCCAGACAACCACTTTGAACTAGTCCACCCTCCGGTAGAGAGGATTGTATACCGGCGGTGGAGGGTAACGCTCACTGATGAGCTTATGGAGGACATGAAACACTTCGACACCCAAAAGCTTCAGGACGCATTTGACGACAAGGATGACAGTAGCAAGCAAGTCAAATGCGGAAAGGTACTCCATATACCCTCTTTGGATGAGTTGTCTGTTCGTGATTCCTTCCTGGCTAGTATAGAAGCATTGGGTTTTGAATGGCTGCTAGAGAATAGGGACCCAGAGATATCTGTGAGATTAGCGAAGGAGTTCTTCACCACGTTTAGGTTCCAAGTAACCACAGACCTAGACGAGGTGTCAATCTCCTTTAGGATATTCGGTGGTGAACTGTCGATGAGTTTGATAGAGTGGACTGTCAGAATGGGAATGTGTAGCCTGGAGGAGGCTATAGGGCCGGACTGGAGAAGCCGTGAGAGGGGGGTGCCGAGGCGTCATATAGAGTTTGAGCCCCAGGAAGCCTGGGAGGAGTTAACCCACCCCAATGCTGGCCAGTTCGCATCCACAAAATCCAGATCCACCCACTTCAACAATTCCATGCTACGGTTGGTGCAGCTCTACTTAGGCTACAACCTGCTGGGGCAGAGTAACTCAGCCGCCAGAACGTCCATGACAGAATTGTACCTAGTGTGGTGTGCTAAGCGTGGAAGAAAACTACACTTGGGATTCTGGACAGCCTACCAATGCCATCTAATAGCCACCTACCCAGCCAGAAACTTGTCCCTCTGCAACATCCTAGGAGCTTTCGTGCGCAACAACATCATCATAACAGAGGCAGAGGACCTGCCCCCAATGTACATGGTCGACGCTCCTGGCCTATTTGATGTACCCTTCTTTGTCCGCACCAACTTGGTATATTATAGAGAAGGAGTACCCCAGGAGGTGCAAGCTGCCCCGATCGACCAAGCGCAGTGGCTGAGACAAGAGAATCTGGAGAGGGCAGTGACTGAGCTGGCTGAGAGAATAGACAATCGCGGGCAGAGATGGCGAAATTGACAGCCCTAATGGAGAGCGTACTAAAGGAGTTGGCAAGAGGAAAGGCAAGCAATGAAGCTGGACCAAGCGGACATGGAGGACAAGAAGCTGGAACCACCGGACCTGAGGAAAAAGAAAGTGATGAGCAAGAGGAGGACGATGACAACCAACGGACCAACCTGCACAGAACCCTGCCCCAAGAAGGAGCAGGAGGAACATCTGACCGAACCACCCCCAACTGACCAGTTAGTTTTCTTTTTATTTTTTTAAGTCTTTCTTTTGTTTATGTTTACGTACTTTTATTAAATAGGTAGATTTATGTGTTTTAATTGTATGCAAACCCCATTCATAACACTTAGCCTATTCAATAGTCTAAGTGTGAGAAGTAAAGGGTTTGCTATGGTTTTTATGTTTTTCTTTGTGTTTAGTCGTGAGCATGTTACCTCACACTTAGCCTACTGCGTAGTCTAAGTGTGAGGAGGTTATATGTTTATATTTCATGTTTGTAAATATTTTGTTCTGTTTTGTACATCTATGTTTATATTTGAAACTCTCCCACTTAGCCTATTGCATAGTCTAAGTGTGAGAAGTTTTTAGATATAATATGTGTTTGTTATAAGTGTGTGTCCGTCATACTAGCCATTCCCACTTTTCACTTCACAGCCCGTATCTGGGGCAGACACTTGTGAAGTGAGAGGGGGGAGCTAATGGCCAGTATGACATGTATATATGTGTTATTGAGTCAGTGCATGTTAGTTTCTTTTTAGGGTTTGTTAGGTCTAGGAATTATGTGTTATGTTTTATGAATGGGCTTAAAACTCAACTGCCTCGAACTGACGGTGAGGGGAATTGAGGGAGATAAGACATGCCGAAAAACGGAAACCACCCCCTCCAGTAACCCCTAGTCAGTATAGATGATGCGAGTATGAAGGAAAAACCCAACTCTTAGGTCAGACACGAAAGCCCTCTTAAAAGGTGAGTTAAAGGCCTAAGGTGGAACCACTTTCCACTAAATACTGAAAAAAAAGAAGAGAGGCTACCACATGATGTCTAGGGCAAGGTGACCGCGTGTAGCAAACCCTGAAGGCAGTAGGAAACCCCCCCCCCCCAAAAAAAAAAAAAAAAAAAAACTACCCTTAGAACCCCACTTTCTAGCCTGATTTATACCCCGAAATAAACCATCAGCCACTGGAACTGTGTGCGTGCAAGGCATGAGGCAAGGAGGCAACTGACCAGGAGGACATACAAAAAGGAACCGGCTGAAGAAGGGAAAAGCAAAGAAAGAAGCAGAAAATCGATCTGAAGTTTCCAGATCCAAAAAAATAGAAGAAGGAATAAGGGTGGCGAAGCCACAGAAAGAAAAATTGAAGAAAATGGTCGCAGATACTTGACCACAAAAGAGAAAGGAGAAGAAGGAATAAGGGTGGCGAAGCCACAAAGAAGCTACTGACCAGTTGGAAGCCAATGTCAGAAATTGTCCGGCCGAAGAAGAAGCCCTAGCCAGAAGCCCGAATGCACACAGTTCTCCCTGTCTGGGCCCAAAAGGAACTTAATTAGTAAAAAGCTAATTGGGCGAGCCCATATCCAAAACCTTCCATAGATCCCTGTCTGGGCCCAAAAGGAACTTAATATAAATAGGAGAATAAAGGAGACAGAATTATCACAATTTCAGTATTTGTAATTTTCGAAAATTTCAGCTTCCCCAGCTGTAGGAATTTTCGAATTCCACTCCTTTTCCCAAAAGGATTTCTTCTGTCTTCTTTATTTAAGTCCTAGTATTTTGATAAGATCAGCCCACCCTGATATCGAGATACAGTTCGGGAACCAGTCAGAAGATCCGTGGTCTAGGATTGAAAATCATCACGTGGAGAAGGCGCAAGCAATCGTCGATTCTTTGGAGAATCAAATCGGTAACTTTAAACCGTAGTATTCATGTTTAGGATTTACTTTCTTTAAGCATGAATTATTTGCGTTCTAGCATGCAATTATCTGTTTAACATGTGAGTTGATTAATCGCATAATCGGTCAAATAGATCCGTATCTGATTTATTTGTTTTGTACAAGTCTTCCACTGTGCAAGGGGCACCAAACCCCAACACCAACAATATGTGATTGTTTTGTCAATTAAGATATTTTTAATTTGCTGTAAATTTCTTGTGTTTTTATATTCTTTGAGTAGCGCATTATATCAGTTGGATTTTGTGAAGAATTCATGAGCTTACTTTTTTTTTAACGTTGTTGCTCATCAGTATGGAATCCAAAGCTCGCACAGTAGTGGTCAGTTAATGCTTTATCTTGTAAACATCCCATGCGTGTTTCCTTTTTCCAGAAAGTGGAGAATTTATTTTAGTGAAACCTGTTGACATTTTGCTGTAAGTCGTTGACATTTGATATTCTGGTTGTTGATATGTGAATTATAAGTGTTATTTTGTAATTGTTGACATTTTAATACGAGTTGTTGACATTTGATATTCTGGCTATTGATATGTGAATTATAAGTGTTATTTGTTAGTTGACATTTTAATACGAGTTGTTGACATTCGATATTCTGTATTGATATGTGAATTGTAAGTGTTATTTGTTAGTTGTTGACATTCAATATTTTCGGTATTGATATGTGAATTGTAAGTGTTATTTGTTAGTTTTTGACATTTTAATACGAGTTGTTGACATTGGATATTCTCGGTATTGATATGTGAATTGTAAGTGATAAGTCGTATTCTAAGCCTTGGTTACTGGTCAGTATGTCGTGAATTACATGTATTATCTGCAAAACAGTTGCTTAAGTGTGCAGGATTGAAGGATCCAAGCCAGTAGGTGGCGATTCGTGTGACGCAAGTGAAAAAGGGCACTAGAAGGGTGCGATACTGACCAGAATGCATGCCAGAGAAAAGGCTCGAGATGGAGAAGGAGGATAGCTGGGATGATTAATTTACAAGGGGCAAAAAGGTCAAAATGCGGGAGAAGTCTACCCTAAAAGCAAGGGCAAGCCTCCCTATAAAAGGAGCCATTTGGAGAGAGAGAAGGAGTTCGGTTCGGAGTTTGACAATCACACTTAGTAGAATTCTCTCTAGAAGATCCATCCTTCAGCATTATCTTACCTCTCGTTCCTCGCCACAGCCATGGTCACTTGACGTCCAGAGTTTGCCGGAGAAGTCATCAGTCCGTCGTTCCAGCCAGTTATCGTAGCAGTGTAGTAGTATTATCGCCCGGAGTGGCACAAACAATCTTAATTGCTTTCTTAGTTAAAGTTTACTTGTTTTCATCAACTAGTTATTCTGCAAACACTCATCGTTGTTGCTCTTTTGAAGTACTTTGTTATTTTCCAACATTTACGTTATGAAGTTTCTATTTCGCATGTCACTTTGGTTTGAGTTTGCTTCATTCTGCCTAGGGAAGTTAGATTTAGTTATTGCTTTCAATTTCTAAGTGTTTTCTATTCGGGAGTTGTTGATTTGAAGTTGTAGCTAAGTTAGTCAAATTTCCGTGCATGAGTTTCCTTTCTGCGCCGTGATTATCACCTTGCATGTCAGCCAGTAGAAGTAAAGTTGCAGTTACCGTTTAATTTAAGTTTAAGCATTTTAATCGATGGATCTTGAGTTTGAATGCATGAATCTGAAGTTTAGTTATGGTGTCTGTGTTCATATGATTTTCGTCAATACTTGGTGAGGAAGAAAACGTCAAAATCAACTTTATTTGGTCTACTTTTGCTTTTAAGTTACTTTTTACTTTTGTTCCCTACTTTTCAGAGGTACTATCTAGACTTGTCAGAAAGCCCCCAGCCATCAGATACACTTTGTTCTCTAACTTTCCTCTTTTAGTAACTGTCTACTTTCCACATGTCTCTGATACACCTTGTCCCCTACTTTCACGAACACTCCCACATGTTTGTTATTTTCCCGCCTACTAGTCAGTAGAGTACTACCTTATTTCCTGTCTAGGTAAATCTCAACCCAAGCGTGGTAGCTAACCAAACACCCAGGAAAGTCACCACAGTTATCTAAACATGTCCATCCTCGTGGGATTCGACCCTTACCTCCGCTATACTAATTAGTAAAAGTGGGTTGAGGAAATTTGTTTGAAGTCAGGTCTCGGTCGTCGTATCAACGACTCAGCTGGGTCGGGAATCTCTTCCTGATCAGTCGGATACACTCCAATTCCATATGCGAAACCATCGAGGACATAAGACCCAGACTTGACACCCTTTCAGTAAGTATTATTTTTTAGTTGTTGACATTTTAATACGAGTGGTTGACATTCGATATTCTCGGTGTTGATCTGTAAATTATAAGTGTTATTTGTTAGTTGTTGACATTTTAATACGAGTTGTTGACATTCGATATTCTCGATATTGATCTGTGAATATGAAAGTGCAGGTTTTCTCTCGGTCAACGTATGTAACTGCAAGAGTGTATCCAACTGATCATAGGATGAGATTCCCGACCCAGCTGAGTCGTTGGCACGATAACCGGAACCTGGTATCAAACAATTATTACTCAACCCACTTCTACTGATTAGTATAATGGAGGTAAGGGTCGAATCCCACAAGGATGGACACGTTCGGATACTGCGGTGACATTCCTGGGTGTTTTTGGTTAGCTACCACGCTTGGGTTGAGATTTTACCTAAGCAAGAAATAAAGGGGTACTCTACTGACTAGTAGGCGTGAAAATTACAGACATGTGGTTGTGTTCGTGAAAATAGGGGACAAGGTGTCTCAGAGGTATATGAAAAGTAGACAGTTACTAAAAGAGGAAATTTAGACAACAAGGTATATCTGGTGGCTAGTTGGCTTTCTGACAGGTCTGGAAGGTACAACTGAAAAGTAGGGAACAAAAGCAAAAGTAACTTAAAAGTAAAGTGGTCCAAAACTAAAGTTGATTTTGACGTTTTCTTCTTTACCAAGCATTAACAGAAATCATATGAACACGAACACCATAACTAAACTCAGATTCATGACTTCAAACTCAAGATCCATTGATTTAAAATGCTCAAACTTAAGATGGACGGCGGAACTGCAACTTTACCTCTACTGACTAACATGTAAGGTGGTAATTACAACGCAGAACGAAATACTCATGCACGAAAACTCAGACTGAAACATAACTACGAAATTCAATCAACAACCACAGATCTAGCTTTCTCGAAAGAAAATACATGCACGCACTTAAAAGTTAAAAGCGATAACTAAATCTAACTTTCCTAGGCAGAATGAAGCAAACCCAAACCAAAGAGACATTCGGAATAGAAATTTCATAACTTAAACGTTTGGATCTTCACTAAGTACTTCAAAAGGCAACCAAGATAAAATGTTTGCAATAGATCCAACGAAGAAAGCAAGTAAATATTAAACTAAAAAGCAAATAACGATTGTTTTGCCACTCCGGGCGGTGATACTGTTATACTACCACGGCAAACTAGCTGGAACGGTAGAACGATGATTTCTCCGGCAGAATCTTGGACGTCAAGTGACCATAGCTGTGGCGAGGAACGAGAGATTGGACAATGCTGAAGGATTGATCTTCTAGAGAGAATTCTACTAAGTGTGTATGAGAACCGAACTTTGGAACTCCAAACGAACTCTCCTTTCTCTCTCCAAGTGGCTTCTTTTATAGGGAGGCTTGCCCTTGCTTTTAGGGTAGACTTCCTTCACGATTTGACTTTTCTGCCCTTGTTAATGATCATCCCAGCTATCCTTCTTCTCCATCTCGAGCCTTTTCTCTGGCATGCATCCTGGTCAGTATTGCACTCTAGCGCTCTTTTCACTTGCGTCACCTAAATCGTCTCCTACTGACTTGGATCCCTTAATCCTGCACACTTGAGCAACTGTTTTGCAGATAATACATGCATTTCACGATATACTAACCAGTAACCAAGGCTCAGAATACGACTTATCAAAATGCTCACACTTACCACATGCTTGTCCTCAAGCGTGAAGACAAACAAAAAGAAACAAGTTGAATTCGAGCCTGGTTACTCCCCCTGACTGACTCTACATAACTAGACTCAAGACTCTGACGCAAAGAAAAAAACAAACAACGACAGAAACACATGACACATATAAATAACTTAAACACATAGAACATGCTATATTTTCAACTATCCCTCCCCTCGAGATCAGGTGCAATCCGGCCTTAGGCAGCCTTGAACTTCCGCCGCCCCCCTTTTCCACCCCAGTCAGTATATCCGCTTGTCAGGATCACCCAATCCTAAGCCAAACACTGGTTCAGTCAGTCACTCATTCCTCACAGGGGATGTTAGGACTGTTTTCCCTCAATGCTGAACCACAGATGCTTCGGACTCAGATCCCACGTGCAGCTCCTGAAGGTCTTTAAGGCTTGTAACGGGGCTATTGGTTTGTAATGTTTGGGGTGGTGGTTCCTAAGGCTCTAAGGTTCAAAAACTAACTACTTATTTCGGTGTGGGAGAACTGTGTGCATTTGGGCTTCTGGCTAGGGCTTCTTCTTCGGCTGGACAATTTCTGACATTGGCTTCCAACTGGTCAGTAGTTTCCTTGTGGCTTCGCCACCCTTATTCCTTCTTCCCCCTTTCTCTTTTTGCGGTTAAGTATCTGCGACCATTTTCTTCGATTTTCTTTTCTGTGGCTTTGCCACCCTTATACCTTCTTATATTTTTGGATCTAGATTTTTTTCAGATCGATTTTCTCCTTCTTTCTTTGTTTTTCTTTTCTTCAGCTGGTTTCTTTTGTATGTCCTCCTGGGCAGTTGTCTCCTTGCCTTATGCCTTGCACACACACAGTTCCAGGGGCTGATGGGTTATTTCGGGGAATAGATCAGGTTAGAAAATGGGGTTCTAAGGGTAGGGTTTTTTTTTTGTGGGGGTTTCCTACTGCCTTCAGGGTTTTCTACACGCGGTCACCTTGCCCTAGACATCATGTGGTAGCCACTTTTCTTTTCTTTCTGTGTTTAGTGGAAAGCAGTTTCACTATGGGCTTCTAACTCACCTTTTAAGAGGGCTTTCGTGTCTGACCTAAGGGATGTGTTTTTCCTTCATACTTGCATCATCTATACTGACTAGGGGTTACTGGAGGGGGTGGTTTCTGTCTTCCAGCATGCCTTATCTCCCTCAATTCCCCTCACCGTTAGTTCGAGGCAGTTGAGTTTTAAGCCCATTCATAAAATAAAAAACACATAATTCCTAGACCTAAACAAACCCTAAAAACACTAACATGCACTGACTCAAGTAACACATATATACATGTCATACTGGCCATTTCCTCCTCCCTCTCTCTTCACAAGTGTATGCCCTAGATACGGGTTGTGAAATGAAAAATTGGAATGACTAGTATGACGGACATACATTTATAACAACACATACTATATCTAAAAACTTCTCACACTTAGACTATGTAATAGGCTAAGTGGGAGTGTTTCAGATATATACATAGAATTAACAAAACAGAACAGAATATTACAAAACATGCTATGTACACATAGAAACTCCTCACACTTAGACTACGCAGTAGGCTAAGTGTGAGTTAACATGTTTATGACAGAACACACAAGAAAACATAACAAAACACATGCACCGAAGTAGCAAACCCTTTACTTCTCACACTTAGACTATTAGATAGGCTAAGTGTTATGAATGGGGTTTGCTCACCTTAAATACACATAATTCTACCTCTCGCTAATTCCTTCAGTATGCTCTCCATCAGGGTTGTCAACTTTGCCATTTCTGCCCGCGATTGTCTATTCTCCTCCGCTAGCTCGGTGACTGCTCTCTCTAGATTTTCTTGCCCCAGCCTTTGCGCTTGTTCAATTTGCCCAGCTTGCCCCTCTTGGCCCTGTTGTGCCCTTCCACCAGGGGCTTCTCCCATCGGGTAGAACTGGGGTACTCCTTCTCGGTAGTATACCACGTTTGTGCGGACGAAGAAGGGTATATCGAACAGGCCAGGAGCGTCGACCATGTACATCGGAGATAGGTCTTCTGCCTCTGTTATGATGATGTTGTTGCGCACGAAGGCTCCTAGTATGTGGCAGAGGGACAAGTTTCTAGCTGGGTGGGTTGCTATCAAGTGGCATTGGTAGGCTGTCCAGAATCCCAAATGTAGGCTCCTACCGCGATTAGCGCACCACACCATGTACAATTCAGTCATAGATGTTCTGGCAGCCGAATTACTCTGTCCTAGTAAGTTGTAGCCTAAATAGAGTTGCACCAATCTGAGCATGGAATTGTTGAAGTGGGTGGATCTGGATGTAGTGGAGGCGAACTGACCAGCATCGGGGTGGGTTAGCTCCTCCCAGGCTTCCTGGGGCTCAAAGTCTATGTGCCTCCTCAGTACGCCCCTCTCTCGGCTTCTCCATTCTGGTCCTATAGCCTCCTCCAGGCTACACATTCCCAGTCGCACGGTCCACTCGATCAGACTCATGGACAACTCTCCACCGAATATCCTGAAGGAAATTGACACCTCGTCTAGGTCCGTTGTGACTTGGAACCTAAACATGGTGAAGAACTCCTTCGCTAATCTCACAGATATCTCAGGGTCCCTATTCTCTAACAGCCACTCAAAACCCAATCCTTCCATACTGGCTAGGAAGGAATCACGAACAGATAACTCATCCAAAGAGGGTATGTGGAGTACCTTTCCGCATTTGACTTGCTTGCTGCTATCTTCCTTGTCGTCAAATGCGTCTTGAAGCTTTTTGGTGTTGTAGTGCTTCATGTCCTCCATAAGCTC
Organism: Salvia hispanica; assembly: GCF_029641045.1. Taxonomy (NCBI): domain Eukaryota; kingdom Viridiplantae; phylum Streptophyta; class Magnoliopsida; order Lamiales; family Lamiaceae; genus Salvia; species Salvia hispanica. The sequence continues at coordinate 35,005,302 of NC_142697.1, read as the reverse complement.
ATCAGTGAGCTCTACCCTCCACCATCGGTACACAATCCTCTCTACCGGAGGGTGGTCTAGTTCTTGGTGGTTGTCGGGGAACTGCTGCTCATGGTACTCTTCCCTTTCTAGAGAGATATCGCTCTCTGAGTCTGACTCCTCGCTGGAAGTGTAGTCGCTGTCACTTAACCTCCTTCTTTCTTCTGTCTCTCTGATCACTATGCTGGCATTGGCTGTGCGCTGTTTCTTTACGACTTGCTTTGTCTTGACATGGGCTTTCTCCTTTCTCTTTCTTTCCTGGATGTACTTTTCTTCGATTTCCATTGCCCTTGCTTCTTCGTCGGCTTGTGTTGAAGCGCCCTCCTGGGTAGTGGGCTCGGTCACCATGCGGTATCACTTCCTGTCGCCTCCTCCTGACCTACTGACTCTGATGCGAGGTCCAGACCCTCAACCACCTTGTCAGCATTCTCCTTCTGATCAGTCGGCGTTGATGATACTGTCCCTGTTGCCATTTGGGTGTCCTTCTGGCTAGCTTTCGAGGGCTACTCCCCAGGTTTTGTAGGAGTAGTCTTCTCGTCTTCGCTAGAGACCTCCACTGCATCTACTGCTGTGTTTGCTTCTGCCTTGTTGGACTTCCACTTTCCTAAGCATCTCTGTGAAACTCTTTGGGGTTTCTGTCTTTCTGCCTTGGGGTCATCTTCAACACTAGCTTCCTCTTTACTGGTTTTGGTTTAGACACTATTGAGGCTTCCTCTGGTTGTGTTTCTAGTTCCTGCCTCTCCTCTTCAAGTTTTTCAACTTTCTCGGGTTGTTATTCTGTCATCTCCTCAACGGATTGGTGGACTACCCTCTCTGACTCATCTGCTTCCATGGTTGTTTCCCCTCTCCCTACTTCCCGGGATGCGAGGTCCAGTGCCTCAGCCACCCCTTCAGGGTTTACCACGATCCTATCTCCCTTGCTCAAAACCGATTGGAACTCATCATCCGTCATTAACCCTTGCCTCTTGGCCATTCCGTTCAGATCTATCTCCTCCCTCTCTGCTTCTTCGGCTCTGTTTTTAGTGGCCATTATCTCCTCTGCTTCATCCTTCTCGCCCTCGCTTACTCTCCCTCCGCTCTCCTTTTCCTCTATTTCTCCCCAGTTGGGATCTTGATAGGCGGAAAGTGGGCTAACGTCGAGTGGCTCTGTTTGTTGGTGTTTGGGAGAAAGGTTAGAGGGTTCTGACCGCGCAGTTACTGTTGGGGAGGTCTTTTCGGATGTCGGGTTTGAGTTTTTTGGGGTGGTGATGGATGGGTTTACTGTGGTTGCATTTGGGGTAGGGTTTGGTGTCACCGGCATCCCTCCGGTCAGGCTAAATCCGGCCAGGGTCGCTGTCCAATCTTTGTTCGGGTCCTGTTGCCTCAGATACGCCGCCAGTGCGTCTAAAGGAACCATTGCCGGAATTTGTGTCGTCAGCATTGGCTGTGATCGTTGCGGACTCGGCGCCCGCGATTCGATTGTCGCTCGGACTTCTGGGGGGTCTTCGCTGGTGGTAGATGCTGGGTTATCGGTTGCTTTTCTCTTTGCCATAGCCTGTATCGGTGGTGGTTCTCTTTTTCCGGTAGTGATTCACGGTGGGTTTTTTTTTTCAGAGTGGGATGGTGGTTGTGGGTGAGAGAATGCAGGTAAGGGTTTGTAAGTGAAGGGGGGTAGGCGGTGGAAGATTTTATAGTGTGGTGGGCAGTTGAGGGTTTTGACCGGTTGCAGGCGGTTACCAGGTCGCGACGCTTCGGGTGGGAGGCGGTTGAGCGTTCTCGCAGCTGATTGGACGTCTCCTGTCACGTCTCTGCTCCACGCACCTTCCCAGTCACTGCACTCGCCTGCAAAGCTGCACCACGCACCAAATTTCAAATTTCACTCTATACCTCCCTCTCAACTAGCTAAAAATAGAAATAGAGCAAATAAATGGCTCTTAAATATAATTCAGAGTTTCACCCAAGTGGTATCCTCGTGGTCAGTACGGACTCCAAATTAATATTTAAGATCCAAAAATCTTTTTGGTAAATTTCCTACTTAACTTAAGTTAAATTACTAAATATTCACAATATTTACATCATTACTAAGGGTATTTAAAGTTTTACCCGGTCAATAATCACAAATCATATTACGTTGACCAGGTGGAACTCCAAACCCCTTTTCTACTGGCCATTTAGATGCTATTAAAGTGTAGTGGAATTTCTTCCACTACATACATCTCTTCATTTTCCCTATATATTTTTAACCTATGCCCATTGACGACAAAAGGTTTAGAGTTAGGGACACTCCCTGAAATCTCGACCGCTCCATTAGCACGTAGTGCAGTGATAATGTAAGGTCCTGCCCATTTTGACTTGAGTTTCCCAGGCATTAGCTTCAATCTCGACTGGAAGAGTAGTACTTTCTGACCAACTTGGAGATTCTTGGTTCTCAGATTTTTGTCGTGCCACATCTTTGTTTTCTTCCTGTACCACATGGCTGAGTCAAACGACTCCAATCTGAGTTCTTCCAGCTCTTGTAGCTGCAGCTTCCTTTCCTCGGTGCTCAATTCCCACTGGCAAGTGGCACATCTTCCCAAAGACGATGCGATATGGGGACATCCCGATAGGCGTTTTGTAGGTTGTCCGATATGCCCACAGAGCATCCTCCAACCTTGTGCTCCAATCTTTTCTAGAGGAGTTGACTGTCTTCTCTAAGATGCTCTTTATTTCCCTGTTTGAGATCTCCGCTTGCCCGTTGGCTTGAGGTGGTAAGGACTAGATAGGCGGTGATGAACCCCGTACTTCTTTATCAATGCTTCGACCGTTCGGTTGCAGAATTGAGTCCCTTGATCGGAGATGATTGTCCTCGGTATTCCAAATCGGCTGAATATATGACTCTTGAGGAACTTGGTGACTTCTTTAGATTCACAAGTGCTCGTGGCTTTGGCTTCTATCCATTTTGATACATAGTCAACTGCCACCAGGATGTAGGAATTCCCATAAGATGAGGGAAAAGGACCCATGAAGTCCATGCCCCAGATGTCGAACACTTCACAAACTATCACTGGAACTTGTGGCATTTCAACCCTTGCGGAGATCCCACCGGTCAGTTGGCAACGGTCATAGCCTTTGCAGAACTCGTATGCATCTCTATTCAGGGTCGGCCAGTAGAATCCGCTATCCAGCACCTTTCTGGCAGTCTTCCTTGGCCCGAAATGTCCTCCACAAGCCAAAGAGTGACAATGCATTAGCACATCCCGTTGCTCCTAGTCAGGAACACATCTCCTTATAACTTGATCGGTTCCTACCTTCCACAAGTATGGGTCGTCCCAGAAATAATACTTTGCTTTTCTCTTGATCTTCATCCTCTGAGCCTTTGTCACGTTTGGCACTATTGGTAGCTCTCCCGTCACTAGGTAGTTGGCCAAGTCCGCATACCAGGGTTCCTGTCCTACTTTCTCCTTGCCCTTGGTTGTCGCGTCCTGCCCTGTGAGCCTCATTACTTCTTCCCAGTCGATCTTCCTTGCGGAGAAAATCACTTCACACAAATGCTCTTCCGGGATTCAATCTCTCACATCCTCACTGTTCCCTTCTTGTACTATTCTGCTCAAGTGGTCCGCTACTTTGTTTTCAACCCCCTTTTTGTCTTCTACTTCCCAATCAAATTCTTGTAAAAGCAGCACCCATCTGATCAGTCGGGGTTTTGACTCCTTCTTTGTAATGAGATACTTAATTGGCGCATGATCAGTATAGACAATGACTTTGGATCCTAGTAGGTACTGCCTGAACTTTTCGAAAGAATAGACAACAACCAACATCTCCTTCTCGGTGGTGTCATAGTTCCGTTGGGCTTAATTCAAGGTCTTAGATGCATAGAATATCACGTGCCTCTTCCCATCAATCTTCTGACTCAGTACGGCCCCCACGACATAGTCACTAGCATCGCACATCACCTAGAAGGGGTGATCCCAGTTAGGAGCTTGAATGATCGGTGCAGAGATCAATTTTTCCTTAAGAAGGTTGAAAGCAGCCTTGCAATACTCGTCGAAAACGAACTCCACCTCGTTCTGGAGAAGTCTGGTAAAGGGTTGGGCGATCTTGGCGAAATCCTTGATAAATCTTTGATAAAATCCGGCATGGCCCAGAAAACCTCTTATTCCCTTCTGATTAGTAGGGAAGGGCAGTTTGGATATGACATCCACCTTGGCTTGATCCACCAGGATTCCCTTTTCTGACACCACGTGTCCTAAGACGATTCCTTCTGTAACCATAAAGTGGCATTTCTCAAAATTTAAAACAGACTCCTTACTTGGCACCTTTCCAGCACCACATCCGAATGTTGCAAGCACGAGTCGAAAGAGTCTCCGGAGATAGTGAAATCATCCATGAAGATCTCTATGCAGTCTTCAATCAAATCCGAGAATATGCTCATCATACATCGTTGGAAAGTACCGGGGGCGTTGCATAGGCCGAATGACATACGCTTATACGCATAGGTTCCAAACGGACAGGTAAACGTGGTCTTATCCTGGTCCTCCGGGTTCACATAGATTTGAAAGTAGGCACTGTACCCATCCAAAAAACAGAAGTACTTCCTCCCAACCAGTCGCTCCAGCATTTGATCGATGAATGGTAGGGGGAAATGGCCCTTCCTGGTTGCAGTGTTCCGCTTTCGGTAATCTATACACATTCGCCATCCAGTTACTAGTCTGGTGGGCACTAGCTCATTCCTCTCATTCTTAACCACCTGGATCCCTGATTTCTTGGGGACCATATGGATTGGACTGACCCATTCACTATCGGGTACCGAGTATATAATGCCCAGCGAGAGCAATTTCAAGATTTCCTTCAGTATCTCTTCCCGCATGTTTGGGTTCACCTTCCTTTGCGGATCTCTATGTGCCTTGGCTCCCTCCTCCAGCCTAATGTGGTGCATGCAGACATCTGGGCTTATCCCCACCAAGTCCGTAAGGCTCCATCCAATAGCCTTCTTGTTTTTGCTCAGCACAGTTAGTAGCCTTGCCTCTTGCTCTTCTGTCAGCCCACTAGTGATGATTACAGGGAACGAGTCTTCCTCCCCGAGGTAGGCATACTTAAGATTCGCTGGCTACTTCTTCAACTCCACCTGTGGGGGTAGTGTGTCTGTAGGTAGAGGGTTCTTTTAAGAATCCTCCTCTTGCTCATATTCTCCATCTGATTTCTCCTCCATACTGGCAGGTAGTAAAGCCCCTGCGGATCCCACTAGTTCCGACTTCTGACAGAATTCCGTAATTGCTCCTTCGATCTCCTCGTCAGTTAACCCTCGGCTACTGATCAGATCACACCATGCAGCTGCTTCCACATCAGCCTGGGCATACACATCCAAGGCTTGGAGTTTTTCCTGCAATAATTCGGTCTCAAGAAATTCTTGGACTAAGGGGTCAATGACATCAACATAGCATAGATTTTTAGAATCTATTGGCTTTTTCATGGCTTCATTGATGTCAAAAACAAAATTTTCACCATTAAAGTCAATGCAGATTGTCCCCTCAGCCATATCCACAATTGTCTTAGCCGTTCTTAAAAATGGTCTTCCTAACAATATCCCGCTAGACTCCCTAGGATAAGTAAAGTTTTGTATCCTGACCAACACATTTTCTAAAACACCCTCAGGATTTATACATGACCTATCAGCCAGTTGGATCAACACCCTAGTATTTGACAACTTTACCCCCTTCAACCGATTATAAATGGATAACGGCATAACATTGATAGATGCTCCTAAATCAGACATTGCATGCTCGATTTTTTTACATCTCCAATTCTTATGGGTAAAGTAAACATACCCGGGTCGGCTCTCTTGGGTGGTAGTTTCTCCTACACAATAGCTGACGCTATCCCTTCCACCATGATTTTTCCATCCTCCTAGGCCTTTCCGGCTATGAACTCCTTTATAAACTTCCCCAGAGGGGGTAGTCTCACGGCTTGGAGGAATGGTATGGTGACATCCAGCTTTCCGAAGATCGACATGAAATCCACAGGGTTTTCTTTCTTCCTCTTCGTAACAAACCGATATGGAAACGGTTTTTCTCCTTTAGCCTCTTCAGTTAGCCCTTATGGACTTTCCTTTGCTGCCTCCTGGGTTTGAGGTCCAGATGTGGGTATTGTTCCTTCAGGTTGCTCGTTTCTAGGTTGTGTTTCTCCCTCCCTTCCTTCCTCAGTAGGCTTCTCGTTCAGGAAAAACGGATCCTCCATCTGAGGCAGAGGCCTCTTGAGCTCTTCCGCTGAGACGGTGTCGCTTAGCACCCTCGCTCTACTAGATTCCCCAATAGGGTTCTTGAGTTGAGGTCCATTATAGGCTGTTCCGGACCGCAGTGTAATCTTACTCACATTTGCCTTTTCAGGTACATGGACTATAGATGGGAGTTTCCCTGAGTTCCCCTTCATTTCGCCCACCGAGTTAGCGAGCTGAGCCAACTGCCTGTTCATCATATCCATATTTGCCCTATGCTCCTTCTAGGCGTTTTGCATCTCTCCCATCATGTCCTCCATGGACCTCCTCGACCTGTTTGGGTGATGCAATTGGTTCGAGCCTTGGTGCTGGTAATGCTGGGGTGGTGGGTTTGACTGATAGCCCGAGAAATTTTGCTGGTTTTGGTTTTGTGGGTACTGGTTATACTGGGCAGGAGGGTTGTACTTGTCGTGGTTGTGCTGGTACTGATTTTGGTTTTGGTTGTGGCTGTTATGTTGAGGCCCCTGGTTATATTGGTTCTGGTTTTGGTTCCAGTTGTTTCGCTGATGGGGTGGCACATAGGCAGGGTTCGGGTTCTGGTTTTGAGGGTTTTGGTTTTGAGTTTGCTAGTTCCTTTCTGCCCAGTTAGACTGGTAGTCAGGGTTCGTTGGGCCACGAATGAAATTTTGGTTCGGGTGGGGGTTGGGTTGATTCTGAGCCTGTTTTGGTTCTGATTCTGATTTCCATCTCCCCATCGGAAGTTTTGGTGGTCCCTCCACGGTACATCCCTCTGCCTTCCCGGAATCCAATTGCCATTAGAATTGTAGTATCCTGCGGCATTTGCTTGCTCCACATCTGGCGAGTCGTCCGGCTGATCATATGGTAGTTCTGGGGCCTCTTTTCCTCCAGTCGGAGAAGGTGGTGGAGTGTTTTACTTGATTGCAGTCAGTAATTCCTTCTTTAGTTCCTCCATCTTCAAATCCATCATTTCCTCCTGGTCAGTAGCAGAAGCACTTGCTACCCTTTCGCTGCTGTACCCATCCCTTGTGTTGTCGTATGTCTTCTTCGCATTCAACAGTTTGCGTAACACCTTCTTGGCTTCACTGACTCTCAACTGTGTGAAATCGCCTCTGGATGATGAATTCGCCAGATCCTTTGTTTCTTTGTTCATCCCCTCATAGAAGGTGTGGTGCACCTCTATCTCCTTCATGCAATGGTTGGGGCATGACTCCAGAAGACTCATGTACTTCTCCCAGTACTCACTCAGGGTCTCATCGTATTCTTGCCTTATACACGATATTTTCCTCTTCAATGCACGTGTCTTTGAAGACGGGAAGAACTCAGCTAGGAAAACTGACTTGAAATCGGCCCATGTATTGATGGAGTCGGCTGGCAGGCGCATGAACCAGGTGTTGGCCTCTCCCTTTAGGACAAAAGGTAGGGCTTTCAGTATGTAATCATCCTCGCTTGCTCCTGCTGGCCGCCTCTGCGCCTTACAGTTTTTGCACAACTCATTTAAAAATTCGTAGGGTCCCTTGTAACTCTTCCCACAGTATGTTGGTAGGATTGCAATAACGTGGGGTTTCACATCACAGGCGGTCTGGCCTGGGTGACCACTATGGCTTGTGGGGGATCTCCGTCAACATGTGCAGTAAGTGTTGCGAGCTCGGGATCGTCCTCACCTTGGTCAGCCATTCTCACTAGTGCTCTTAATGGTTGGAGTGGAAGCTCCGGGAGTTGGTACTCTAGATCTTCTTTCTCCTCGTCGCTGCTCGTGCCTAGGTCGGACAGTGCTGTCGACAGGCCAGAACGAGTGGTAACGAGTATTGTTCCTCGGGGAAGTATCCTTGGTCTCCACTGGCCAGGAGTCGAGCTACTTCTCATAAACTGAAAATAAAAAGAAAAGGAAAATTATAAACAGTATATACACCAAAAAGATCACACACAATAACAGGTATGAACGCCATCCATCCTCGGCAACGACACCATATTGAAAGTGCAGGTTTTCTCTCGGTCAATGTATGTAACTGCAAGAGTGTATCCAACTGATCAGGATGAGATTCCCGACCCAGCTGAGTCGTTGGCATGATAACCGGAACCTGGTATCAAACAATTATTTCTCAACCCACTTCTACTGATTAGTATAATGGAGGTAAGGGTCGAATCCCACAAGGATGGACACGTTCGGATACTGCGGTGACATTCCTGGGTGTTTTTGGTTAGCTACCACGCTTTGGGTTGAGATTTTACCTAGGCAAGAAATAAAGGTGGTACTCTACTGACTAGTAGGCGTGAAAATTACAGACATGTGGTTGTGTTCGTGAAAATAGGGGACAAGGTGTCTCAGAGGTATATTAAAAGAAGTAGACAGTTACTAAAAGAGGAAATTTAGACAACAAGGTATATCTGGTGGCTGGTTGGCTTTCTGACAGGTATGGAAGGTACAACTGAAAAGTAGGGAACAAAAGCAAAAGTAACTTAAAAGTAAAGTGGTCCAAAACTAAAGTTGATTTTGACGTTTTTTTCTTCACCAAGCATTAACAGAAATCATGACTTCAAACTCAAGATCCATTGATTTAAAATTCTCAAACTTAAGATGGACGGCGGAACTGCAGTTTTACCTCTACTGACTGACATGTAAGGTGGTAATTACAACGCAGAACGAAATACTCATGCACGAAAACTCAGACTGAAACATAACTACAAAATTCAATCAACAACCACAGATCTAGCTTACTTGAAAGAAAATACATGCACGCACTTAAAAGTTAAAAGTGATAACTAAATCTAACTTTCATAGGCAGAATGAAGCAAACTCAAACCAAAGAGACATTCAAAATAGAAATTTCATAACTTAAACGTTTGGATCTTCACTAAGTACTTCAAAAGGCAACCAAGATAAAATGTTTGCAACAGATCCAACGAAGAAAGCAGGTAAAGATTAAACTAAAAAGTAAATAACGATTGTTATGCCACTCCGGGCGGTGATACTGTTATACTACTACGGCAAACTGGCTGGAACGGTAGAACGATGATTTCTCCGGCAGACTCTTGGACGTCAAGTGACCATAGCTGTGGCGAGGAACAAGAGATTGGACAATGCTGAAGGATTGATCTTCTAGAGAGAATTCTACTAAGTGTGTATGAGAACCGAACTTTGGAACTCCCAACCGAACTCTCCTTTCTCTATCCAAGTGGCTTCTTTTATAGGGAGGCTTGCCCTTGCTTTTAGGGTAGACTTCCTTCACGATTTGACTTTTCTGATCTTGTTAATGATCATTCCAGCTATCCTTCTTCTCCATCTCGAGCCTTTTCTCTGGCATGCATCCTGGTCAATATTGCACCCTTCTAGCGCTCTTTTCACTTGCGTCACCTGAATCGTCTCCTATTGACTTGGATCCCTTAATCCCGCACACCTGAGCAACTGTTTTGCAGATAATACATGCATTTCACGACATACTGACCAGTAACCAAGGCTCAGAATACGACTTATCAGAATAGCAAGTGTTATTTGTTAGTTGTTGACATTTTAATACGAGTTGTTGACATTCGATATTCTCGGTATTGATATGTAAATTATAAGTGTTATTTTTGTTAGTTGTTGACATTCGATATTCTCGATATTGATATGTGAATTATAAGAGTTATTTATTAGTTGTTGACATTCGATATTCTCGGTATTGATATGTGAATTGTAAGTGTTATTTGTTAGTTGTTGACATTTTAGTACGAGTTGTTGACATTTGATATTCTCGGTATTGATATGTGAATTGTAAGTGTTATTTTTTAGTTGTTGACATTTTAATACGAGCTGTTGACATTCGATATTCTCGATATTGATATGTGAATAGTAAGTGTTATTTGTTGATATTTTAATACGAGTTGTTGACATTCGATATTCTCAGTATTGATATGTGAATCGTAAGTGTTATTTGTTAGTTGACATTTTAATACGAGTTGTTGACATTCGATATTCTCAGTATTGATATGTAAATTATAAGTGTTATTTGATAGTTGTTGACATTTTAATACGAGTTGTTGACATTCAATATTATCGATATTGATATGTGAATTATAAGTGTTATTTTTTAGTTGTTGACATTTTAATACGAGTTGTTGACATTCGATATTCTCGGTATTGATATGTGAATTATAAGTATTATTTGTTAGTTGTTGACATTTTAATACGAGTTGTTGACATTCGATATTCTCGGTATTGATATGAGAATTATAAGTATTATTTGTTAATTGTTGACATTTTAATACGAGTTGTTGACATTCGATATTCTCGATATTGATATGTGAATAGTATGTATTATTTGTTAGTTGTTGACATTTTAATACGAGTTGTTGACATTCGATATTCTCGATATTGATATATGAATAGTAAGTGTTATTTGTTAGTTGTTGACATTTTAATACGAGTTGTTGACATTCGATATTCTCGGTATTGATATGTGAATAGTAAGTATTATTTGTTAGTTGTTGACATTTTAATACGAGTTGTTGATATTCAATATTCTCGATATTGATATGTGAATAGTAAGTGTTATTTGTTAGTTGTTGACATTTTAATACGAGTTGTTGACATTCGATATTCTCGGTATTGATATGTGAATTGTAAGTGTTATTTGTTAGTTGTTGACATTTTAATAAGTGTTATTTTATTGAATGATGAAGATTTGAAGATTTGAATGTTGAAGATATAAAGATTTGAAGATTTGAATGTTGAAGATTTGAAGACTTTGCAGCTAGAGTTTTAGAGAGGGTTTTAGAAAATGATTTCAAATACAATTTAATGAAAAGACAATTATACCCCCGTGTTGACATAATGTGATAGATGTTGACATTAAGTTAATTTTGTGAATTAGTGGCTGAGATTGCATCTCATTTCTCAATTATGTCCAAAAATCTCATCCTAACAAGACCCTATATATATATGTGTGTGTGTGTGTTATATTATTATATAACATATAAAAATTAATAAAGGGGAAAATGAATAAATTAATAGAAGCATTGCTCTTGCGTTTCATTTGCATTGAACTGCGTTTCATGTACAGTGTGTCTCCTACCATAGTAGGGGATCCGGCCCCGTGTTTTTCTGGTAACAACCATTATTACATGCTTATGCAATGGAAGAAGTACGGAGCCATGAATTTATACGGGGGGCAAAAATATAGGAAAAAGTTAAATCAAATAAATATTATAATGTCATAATTTTTGTATATGTGAGAAGTTTGAGGTGGGGCATTTTCCCTAGTTAGCTATAAGCTAGCTCCGTCAGACTTAATATGCACATTTATATTTAAATTGGACCTAAGGACATAGGAAACCTTTGAAACTTTCTATCCGGGTACGAATGTGACCTGCTATATTAAAATGTGAACACTATCCGCACCTTACACGATTCCATCTGCAGCACAATCTTATTCATGTTGACTATCACTGTAACAGCCCGCCTCCCTAGGGTACAATAAATGCGGTGACTGCTACCAAAACGAACTTAAAAGAAGTAAACATAGGCTAGAGTTTCATTTAAGGAGTTTTGACCAAAATATTTAAAGGAACTATCAGAGTAATAAGTCAACGGTTTAACCTAGAAGCTTTAATAAGTAAAAGAAAGGTACCATAAATTATGACCAAATATCTCAAGAGTTTGACATAATTTCCAAGAAAAACCACAAGAAGTCTAAAGCTTCTAAACCGAAAGGAAAAAGTGCAAAATATCCAGATAATACTAAAGTGTATCAAAAATTCAGCGGAAACGACTAAGAGAAAGTGCAGCTATGTATGAAGACACAACTACGCTTGAAGTTCAAAACGCCCATCTTAATTAATTAATATGCTCAACACCCGCCACCGCTCGTCGTTCAACCTGCACATAAGGAAAACACATGCAGGGCTAAGTATTTTGAAATACTCAGTGAACTCGTTGCCAAAACATTTTATAAGTTATGCCACCCTTACCATAGTGAACTCGAGGTTTAACAATTATCAAAATAAATATTCAATGAGTATCACAAAAATATTTTCATAGACTGACCAGTCAAACAACTCCCCACTTTTCTCATCAATTTACATAATCACAACATTTCCATCGTGCGACGAAAGTGTGGCCACACTTTTCTCCCACGAGACCGGCCGACTAGCAAGGACGGCTCCCGATCCCACCGTGCACACAACATGGTAGGGTTTGCGGCCCTACTCAAACCCGAATTCATTTATACATATCCATAGCCCTATAGCCCAATGGAGCGAACTCACAAACTAGGCGTCGGGCGCACAATATCATAACAAAGCAAACATAGGCATGGCATAACAGTTAAACCACCCTTATCTCTACACTTTCATAAATTTGCAACATAAAAGAGAGTTTGAGAATAAAGCCCACCTCGATTGCTTAGATTTCAAGTATGTTCTTTCCCTTTGTTATCCTGCTTCGCAACCGAGGTTTCACCTTTTAATCACATAGGAATATATCACAAATCAGATTCAACACAACTCCTAACTCATGCATGTCTCAACGCTTTCCCTTTTCCCATTGACTTATCTTAATATCACCAATCAAAATCATGTTCATCATATAAATCTCATTCACATCTTAACTCTAGATCTAACATCAACATATATCACACATGAGGGTTTTGCCAACACACACACACAAACACACGCACACACACGACGCACACGCACACACGATTTCCACATGCACCCAAATCATCAATTTATTTCCCCCTTTCACTCGTTCCATATGCATGAGGGTTCAAGAATACCGGTTAATTGGTTAGATGAAGAAGAATTAATATAAGAATACCTTTTTGAGAAAAACGAACGGTAGACACGAAGTAAAGACTTGGTTCTTCAAAAATCTTGAGGCTTAAACTCTATTTCTTCTCAAAGGATGGAGGATTATTGGAGAAAGGTAGAAGAAAATTGAGGGAGTGTGAAGAGAGGGAGAGGCCGAGAGTTTGGGGGTGGCGGGGCGAAAATTTGTGATGGCTAGGGTTAGGTTTTTGGCTTCTTATTTATAGAGTTCAATAAGTTCTTTAGAACATTTTGGAAATATTTGATTCTACACAATTAAATAAGAAATAAATATTATGGAGTAGGGAAGAAGAAATAAAAAGTGACCTAGGGTTTCAAGGCATGGAGATTTCAAAAATTATGGCTCTTCTTTAGCCAAGATTTCGTTTGGTATATTTTCCGGAGTAGAATAAAATATCACGGAGCAAAATATAAATAAGAATCCTCCCAATAAATAGGAAAATAGGCATGTAGTATGGGTAACAAATAAGGAATGGATTTTGAATATTAACTAAAATAAGATATGGCAAGATCTTTTGAGGTATGAAAAGATTTGGTAGAATATTTAAATTCTAGGTATGAAAGGAAATCAAATAAGGTATCAATTAAACAAGTAAAATAATACTTCCTTCCCAACATTGATGATTTTCGAAAATCACCATGGAGTAAGGGGGGGAGGGGGTTCGAAAATTTCAAAAGAATAAAGGTGGTTTAGTATTTATGGAAATTTCCTAATATTCTCATTCACCCTTAAACAATTAAATCATCACATAGTTTCACCTTTAATTCAAATATTCACATGCCACGTCATATAATCAACAAGTTTGACTTTTCAAACTTCCAACTCAAACCCTAGACTCGACTCGGTCAAAGAAACTCATGAAATAAATTCATTCATCAATTAATTCTCGTCTCCCACGTCATTAATAAAATTCTAGGGCTCTAAAATCAGGGTTCGAAAAAGTGGGGTGTTACATTCTACCACTCTTAAAAGATATTTCGTCCCAAAATTTGGTACCTTCATGGGAAGAGTTCTGGGTTCAGTTCCATCATCTTTATCCTCGTTCACTGCCGCTGAGGTTGATCCCAGTTCACTCTCGGTCCCGTTGGTGGCGCCCTCGGCTGCTGACGGAATTCTTGATTGTTTTGTCTCGCCCCAGTTCCTACGTTCTTACTCGGACACTCCATAGAGAAGTGACCGTTTCCCCCACAGTTGAAACACCTAGTCGGGTTCGGCAATCTACACTCCCCAAAATGGTACTTGGCGCATACATCGCATTGGGGTGGCCCGGCCCGGGGGTCACCCCTCTGGTTGGACGAAGTCTTCCCTCCTCCATACGACGATCGGCTCTGGGTGGAGCGGTATCGCTTGTTGTCGTAGTGGGTCCTACTTTCGTCCTACCTCCTTTTATCTTGGGGATGATGTGGCGGGGGTAGCGCCAGTGTGGTGTTCCCCGCGCTCCTCTCCTTGGGCATAGCCGCTTCAACATCCAGCGCGAGGGCTAGCGCCTCTGAGTACGTAAGTCTCCCCCGGACAGCCAATGCCATCTTAATCTCGTGTCTCAGGCCCTCATGGAACTTATCGGCCAGCTTCTAGTCAGTATCCGTCTGTTCCGGCGCATTGCGGGTCATTTCACAAAGCGCGCGGTCGTATTCGGTCACAGGCGCCCTTGGATTAGGTTGTAAAATTCGACTGCCTTTGCTTTGCGGTAGCTCTTAGGTATATACTTGTCGTATATCTTGGCCTTGAAGTCCTCCCACGTCATCCCATCCACTCGATCCCGTGGCATGGTTTTCAGCTTGGTATCCCACCAAAAGTTGGCGGAGCCGGTCAGTTGATGCGTCACGCAAATCATCTTCTCCGCATCGTTGCACACCAAGGTTTTGAAGATGCGCTCTAGAGCGCGTACCCAGGTTTCAGCCTTCGCCGGTTCTCCCGTTCCGTCGAAGAGAAGAGACTTTTGGTCTAAGAACAACTTCACGACTTCCCTATCTACCCGTGGAGGTGGTGGCGGCGGCATTGGTTGCGTCACACTTTCTTCTTCCAAAGCCTGGGAAGTGGATTCCTGATTCCCGCGTCCTACGTTGTGTCTAGGCGGCATTCTGATTCATTTTCACTCGAGTCGTTAGCGTACTTATTCAAACCCAATAATAGTGATGTGATGTACTTGTAAAATTATGATTCTTTCTACAAGTAGGGTCCAAGGAATGATCACACTCTAGCATTGTAAGAAGGCAGTTGCGCAAGAAAAGACATAGGACAGTTGCACAACGAGATGAAAGGTACTTGGAAGAAAATAGAACGAACAAGTAGATCCACGCAATAAGATAGAAAAGAGTAGAAATAGCTCATTGCAAGATAGGATAAAAGGTGTGAATTCCCCATAAGATCTCAAAATTGTGGTCTCAAAGAGGTCTTAGTACAACGAACGAAAAGGAGTAACGCAAATGCGAAAGTAAAATGGTAAGGTAGATAAAATCTTTAGAAATCTCAAATTCTATACCAGACTGCCCAATCAAAATTTGCAAAAATTTCGGACAGCAGTTATTGATCAAACATGTCAAGGCCTAAAACAATCAGTCGCGTCAGAATTTAGGAATATAGACAAATGTCATGAAGTTGCACTAATAATGGTTCAACGGGTTTGTTGAGGGCAACTCAAAGTGATTGGAACTTTTTAGAACCTTTAAGGAAGAAGAGAACATGATAGCCTTAACTTGGTGCTGAAGAAAGAAAAATCATTGGGTGTGAAACAATATATGTAGTGAAACCGAGCTAAAAGAATTTCACTTCTGCCAGGAAGAGCTTGCCACAAACATGGTTACAACATAAAGGGGTGAACCAAAGTTCCAAGAAGAATATTCCATCCTTTGAAGAAAAACAGGTCTGGAGATGTGACATACTGAAGGTCTTAACTACAAACAACTTTAGGAATGAAGTTCAATGACGGAAGCTCATAAAATCAAATATCGTCCTTATGAATGACGAATTAAAGAAGTCTAGTCAATCAAGATGTCCAAAGTTACAAGGGCAAACACAAATTTTCAAGCCAAGTGAGTCATGACCCGATATAGGAAAAGAAATAATGGACATCACTTGCAAATTGTGAGTCAACCAAGATGTTTAAATAGACAAGGGCTCGCGCTTATTCAAAACGTCGCGAAAAGAACTTATGATCCAAGTAAGTACTTTTGATTTAAAAATTGGTCATTCTAGCTACGAAGGTCGCACTCCCTCGCACATTTTTTACGAGCCTGAGCATAGTAACATCGTTCTATGAAACCGTGGATTCCAAGTTGAGATTCATCGTATCGTCGAAATTAATAACTATTTTTGATGGTCGCATCTTCAAAGTCTTCTTCTTGCCATGTCACATAGTCATTTTCGATTGCCATCATACACGTGGTCTTAAGGTGTCATAAACGTCGTCGTATTTGTGTCGCGTCGCCACTTTGGCATGGTATGCAAGACTGTATAGTTTTATTAGATCTTAGGTATGATCTCGCCATTGTAAGGATACACCAAGGCTCGAAATATACCTATTTTCGTTGGTTCTATCACTCAGGAAAGTGATACTACAGTTGTCAACCTACAACTAAGTTTTAGCACGTTCAGTCTAAGCCTACTCCCGAGGCACTCTATAATTTCAAGCATAGCTTGATGTCTCATACTTCAACATATATTCGATCATTACCTAACTCAAGCTTCATATGGCTCCTACGTTAGCAACAAAGTTTCAAGTTCCCCATTTCACTTTCATAGTGGTTCTTCACGATACCTCGCACTTCCTCGGCCATGAATTTTCGCCATCCATATATTGCACAACCCACATGTTTATTCATATAATTCATTTGGTTCCCATTGCATAACAAGCATCGGACATTAATATATGTTGATAGTAACACTCAGTCAATCAATATTCCATGGAATCGAATTTCACAATTTCACAAGCTCGCATACAATATTTGACGAATCACCATTCGAGAAGCATCGCTTCACATTCACACAATATTTCTAACTCCTATGGCATGGTTTCCATAAAAATAACAATTTCCACCGAAATTTTCAAGAGTATATTATTTCAATCCGAAAGTCATAGTAATATTTTGTACCTTCTTCTTCGTGGTTGAACGGGACGAGTTGCGGTGTTGAGCCTTCCATATTTAGTACGTTAGTAAATGGTTACAAGGATAAATTTTGAAAAGACTCTTGGGTCCAGAGCGGAAAGAACTGAGGCTCTGATACCAACGGTAACTGCCCGCCTCCCTAAGGTACAATAAATGCGGCGACTGCTATCAAAACGGACTTAAAAGTATTTAAAGGAACTATCAGAGCAATAAGTCAACGGTTTAACCTAGAAGCTTTAATAAGTTAAAGAAAGGTACCATAAAGTACGACCAAATATCTCAAGAGTTTGACATAATTTCCAAGAAAAACCACAAGAAGTCTAAAGCTTCTAAACCGAAAGGAACAAGTGCAAAATATCCAGATAATAATAAAGTGTATCAAAAATTCAGCGGAAACGACCAAGAGAAAGTGCAGCTATGTATGAAGACACAACTACGCTTGAAGTTCAAAACACCCATCTTAATTAATTAATATGCTCAACACGCGCCACCGCTCGTCGTTCAACCTGCACATAAGGAAAACACATGCAGGGCTGAGAATTTTGAAATACTCAGTGAACTCGTTGCCAAAACATTTTATAAGTTATGCCACCCTTACCATAGTGAACTCGAGGTTTAACAATTATCAAAATAAATATTCAATGAGTATCACAAAAATATTTCCATAGACTGGCCAGTCAAACAACTCCCCACTTTTCTCATCAATTTCCACAATCACAACATTTCCATGGTGCGACGAAAGTGTGGCCACACTTTTCGTCCACGAGACCGGCCGACTAGCAAGGACGGCTCCCGATCCCACCGTGTACACAACCTGGTAGGGTTTGCGGCCCTACTCAGACCCGAATTCGTTTATACATATCCATAGCCCTATAGCACAATGGAGCGAACTCACAAACTAGGCATCGGGCGCACAATATCATAACAAAGCAAACATAGGCATGGCATAACAGTTAAACCACCCTTATCTCTCCACTTTCATAAATTTACAACATAATAGAGAGTTTGAGAATAAAGTCCACCTCGATTGCTTAGATTTCAAGTATGTTCTTTCCCTTTGTTATCCTGCTTCGCAACCGAGGTTTCACCTTTTAATCACATAGGCATATATCACAAATCAGATTCAACACAACTCCTAACTCATGCATGTCTCAACGCTTTCCCTTTTTCCATCGACTTATCTTAATATCACCAATCAAAATCATATTCATCATATAAATCTCATTCGCATCTTAAATCTAGATCTAACATCAACATATATCACACACAAACACACGCACACGACGCACACACGCACACACACGACGCACACACACATACACCCAAATCATCAATTTATTTTCCCCCTTTCACTCGTTCCATATGCATGAGGGTTCAAGAATACCGATTAATCGGTTAGATGAAGAAGAATTAATATAAGAATACCTTTTTGAGAAAAACGAACGGTAGAAACGAAGTAAAGACTTGGTTCTTCAAAAATCTTGAGGCTCAAACTCTATTTATTCTCAAAGGATGGAGGATTATTGGAGAAAAGTAGAAGAAAATTGAGGGAGTGTGAAGAGATGGAGAGGCCGAGAGTTTGGGGGTGGGGGGCGAAAATTTGTGATGGCTAGGGTTAGGTTTTTGGCTTCTTATTTATAGAGTTCAATAAGATCTTTATAACATTTTGGGAAGATTTGATTCTACACAATTAAATAAGAATAAATATTGTGGAGTAGGGAAAAAGAAATAAAAAGTGAGGTAGGGTTTCAAGGCATGGAGATTTCGAAAATTATGGCTCTTCTTTAGCCAAGATTTCGTTTGGTGTATTTTCCGGAGTAGAATAAAATATCACGGAGCAAAATAAAAATAAGAATCCTCCCAATAAATAGGAAAATAGGCGTGTAGTATGGGTAACAAATAAGGAATGGATTTTGAATATTAACTAAAATAAGATATGGCAAGATCTTTCGAGGTATGGAAAGATTTGGTAGAATATTTAAATTTTAGGTATGGAAGGAAATCAAATAAGGTATCAATTAAACAAGTAAAATAATACTTCCTTCCCAACATTGGTGATTTTCGAAAATCACCATGGAGTGAAGGGGGGGGGGGGGTTTCGAAAATTTCAAAAGAATAAAGGTGGTTTAGTATTTATGGAAATTTCATAATATTCTCACTTACCCTTAAACAATTAAATCATCACATAGTTTCACCTTTAATTCAAATATTCACATGCCACGTCATATAATCAACAAGTTTGTCTTTTCAAACTTCCAACGCAAACCCTAGATTCGACTCGGTCAAAGAAACTCATGAAATAAATTCATTTATCAATTAATTCTCGTCTCCCACGTCATCAATAAAATTCTAGGGCTCTAAAATTAGCGTTCAAAAAAGTGGGGTGTTACAATCACAATAACATGTTAAAGGTGTGAATCTGATATGACTTGATAACGTACGAGCCCGATACTACAACGATACGATAATGACATAAAATTATTCATGTATATTGCAGATGAGATATGACCCAACGATGACGTAGTAGTGAAAACAAGGATTGGAATGAATCCTACATATGAAAAGTGAGAAAATGATAACCTAATTTTAACTCTATGAAGTGGAAAAAAAATAAAATAATAATAGTATTATTATTGACGGATAACCGAACCCAACCCGAACCAAACTTGGGCTCAACCTATAATTATCGTGCCCCAAACGGGTCGACGTGATAAGAATACGAATAAGACAGTTTGATTCTATTAATTTTGTGTATGTTCATGTCGTATTTTCGGTTTTTGTGTTTTATATTCCCCTGTTTGTTTGTTGTTATGTGTCCATCTTGATCTGACACAAGTTCTAAAAATATAGATAGAAGAAGTTATTGGAAAGTGAGTTATATATTTATTAATTAGTACTCCCTCCGTCCCCGATTAAGAGTCACACTTTTCTATTTTGGTCCGTCCCCAATTAAGAGTCACACTTCATTTTTACCATAAATAGTAAGTAGGTCCCACATTCCACTAACTCAATTCACTCACATTTTATTATAAAACCAATATAAAAAATGGGTCCCACATTTCACTAACTTTTTCAACCAACTTTTCTTTACATTTCTTAAAACTCGTGCCCGGTCAAAGGGTGACTCCTAATCGGGGACGGAGGGAGTATTAATTAGTATTAATAATAATATGTAAGTAAATTGAATTAGTAAAATTAGAATTTATAGTACTAAAAATAGTTAAAACAAAATTACTTAATTATTAAAGGACATTCACAAATAGAAGGGCGTCTCACAAGTCAAATTCATGACTATGTCACTTTACCTTAGTGTCTATTTCCTTGTTAATATCAACCATTAGATTAGTATGATGGACGGATTAGATGAAGCCTCACAAAATCATCCCGTGTTGCATTATTAGGTTCATTCTATGCATTATATGGGTAAAATTGTAAAACAACCAGAATTAAAACGGAAGGAGCGAGATTTTGCAGAGACCTTCCATCTACTCACTCTCTCTCTCTCATTCCAACCGTCTCAATCCTCAAACCCACGATTCAACCTCGTCTCCCCCAATTCCCACCCATTTCCAAACCCTAGCCGCCACTACCAGCCACCGAAATCAATCCAAAAGTCGATTTTCGTCGTTTATTGCCGTTTCACTGTCGAAAACACACTCCCTTGGCGCGTGACTTCCGGTTCAAGTAGACATCAAGGTAGGGTTTTTATGCTTCAATTTTTTATTAATAGCCGATTATCATCTAAGAAACCACTGTTAAGCGGCGAGTATCAACGACGACACACCGTTTGATTCATCGTTGGGGTCAATGTTTCAGCAAAAATTCACCAGTTTTTGGGTCTATTTTTCAGCAAAAAAATGAAATTGTAATCAATTGAACTAGGGTTTTGTCCATTATTGAAGTTTTTTAGTTTATTTGGTATATTTTCGATTTTTGCGCGTGGAACCAAAGCGATTTTGTAGATGGTACTGGATATTGACCATTTTGTGTTTAGTTTGTTGTCGATTCTGTCCATTATTGATGTTTTGGTTGATTATTGAGTTATTTATTGGTTTGTGGTCGATTTGGATTAGGGAACGTAACTGATGTAGTTTTGATGTCTTACAGAGCACAAATGACGAAGAGGGGCAGACTATAGAAAAGCCAACCAACAGAGACCGAAGGTTACATAATTAGTCCCCCTGTTTTGATGCATTATTCGTTCGTTGTACTGCATTATTGAGCATTCTCTTGCAGTTGTACTGTGTATTCATAGTTAAATTATGCATTATTGTCAATGTTGTGTATGTCATGATGTTGTTTGAATATAAAACGATTGGAACACACATAGATGAAGCATTATTTGTTGGTTTTGTTACGTTGTTGACTATTGGCTGTGTTTTGATGTATTAGCCTTGTTCTTGAAATCTAGAGCAGTTGTTTCATTAGAATTGATGCATTATTTATGCTAATCTGTCCATTATGATTAGTTTATTGTATAGAGTAGCACCATTATTAAGTTCATATTATGCATTAATAGGCTTATATTATGAATTACACATCAGACATTAATGAATTATTGGTCTGATTTATAGCATTACATAATGAGAATGATACATGACTGACTGTATGTTACATTATTGATCTAATTTATTGCTATATTAACATCGTTTGTGCATCATTTGTTCTGTACATTCTATGGATTGGTATGCATTACTGTTTTTTGGTGTAGTGAATGGTATACAATGTAGTGCATTATTTGATGGAATGTAAATATTGTTGTATGAAGTTTTGTGCATTATGTTGTTACTGACCTTTGGTTTCTGCATTACACAATACACAACTGATACATCTCTGTTTCCTATTCTGAACAGCATCTAAGCAGCGTCAGACTGATTTTGACGAAGCGGTTGATGATTTGATTCCAATCGCATTAGCCCAAAAGCTTCGGCAAAGATTAGCCGAGGACAAACCTGAGACTAGTACAGCGCGGGAAGAAGGACAGAAGAAGAAGCCGATGGGGAAGAAAGTCGACCATCTGTACTGTCGACAGACCCCCACCGAGTTCATTACTTGTATACAAACCCTGACCACGGTAGAAGGAAGCCGTGAATGCACTTGGGTTCGGCCCTGTCCTTGATTTCAACATCAAGGAGATCCCAGGATACCTATCGTACTGGGTCCTAAAGTCGTTTAATCTGGCTCGGTGCCAGATTACGGGCTGGATTGATCGCAGGAGTAATCATTGAAACGCTATTTACATTACTTTTAACTATGTTTATTTTTTGGATAACGCATTTTGGAATTGAGAAAAGACGACTTATTTCTTGGCCTGTTTTGAACAATACATAGCTCTTGCTAACTGAAGCATATTGTGGTACTAGTGTGTGATGTCGTAAACACAACATATATAATGTATGTAAGGAGTCTAGTAATGCCAATGTACTGATTAATAATGTGAAAGAGGGTAATTTGATGAACTCTTGATAGGCCTGTTATGGAATAATGGAAGAAATAAATCGAATAATTAAAAGAATGTGCTTATATATGACCTGATCCAGAAATGAAATCTACACCAAGTTAAGTCGTTGCGTGCAATAATGTACATATTCGTGAATGATAATGTACGGTTAAAGGTTAATAATGCAAGGCTGTTATTGGATATGTAGAAAATGTTTGTAATATAAAGTTAACAGCTAGAACAAAATGATGAATAATTTCTTTACTTATAATGCACATTAACGGCCTAAAAATGCAAATTTATTGTGCATAAAATGTTTACAGTGGTAGGATTACTAACACTAACACAACGAAATGATTAATAAGACTACACAGAAAATGAAAACTAATAATGTTAGTAGGTACAAAAAACATCAATATTTCCTCTTGCCCTTACAAAGCTCTTTCTCTTTTGCCATCTCTTTAAGCATTGGACAGCTTCTAGAGTCGTGATGGCCCATCTCATGGCACACCTTACACTGCATACGACAGAATACCAAGTAGTAACACCGTCTGTCTTCCTCATGCCTTGTTTGCGTGTATCAAAACTAACAGCGCGGGCATATACATCGTAGAATGCGCAACCAAAATCAAGTGATTGGAACTTCTGACCAACCACGGGCTTCAAATCTGGAGAACATTCAGGTACAACCACCACTGTATACAACGACATAAAAAACGGCTCAGCAAACATATGCATTACATGTCGGAAATTGTCCATTACAGAGTCTATTATAACCATTATACAATGCTACATGTACATTATGTTTATAGGTTAAAATTACTCTCTAACCCAGACGAATTGTAAACCCTAGAGGACATAATACACCCTAGCTCAAACGATGACTAAACCTTTGGAGAATAACTGAACCGTGACCCAAATAAGAAAACATGACAAATCCTAAACAAAACCCTAATATAGTACAGGAAAAATAGATTCATTACACAACATAAATCGTGCATTACCATTTCAAAAATTGCCATTACAATTACTACCTATCAGAGACCACATCTAAACTCTAGCAGAAACAATATCTACACCCTATGTGAGATCAATCAACAGTGGTACAATTAGGAACGGTTGTTTCACTACCTGGAAATAAATGAAACGTGAGAACAAGAATCATAGACTACAAAACTTTGTAAAATCTACTTTGAAAAAAACGAAAACACCTCTCAAACGGTTTTCATGTGCAGAAATCAGTTTAATCAAAACAAAAACTTTTCTAATAAAATTACCTTCTCCCATTGATGAAGAACAACTTTCTTCCATTGTTGAAGAACAACCTTCTTCCATTGATGAAGAACAACAATAAAATGATAATATGGAATTTACCCGAGAAGTTAAAAGTATACGATTTCGCCATAAAATCAAGAAAAACAATTGTGTTCAATGCAGAAAGATATGAGAAGGAGAATAACCGGTGAAAAAGAAGAAATCTTTGTGAAATTATTGAATAAAACCGTTGATTCTGAAATGAGAGAATCAAGCACTTTCCATAACTGACGTGAAAGTTTATACCAAATAAGCCCTTTTCCTATTATTTTAGTAATTTAAATAAACATAATCTCCTTAATTTTTGTCAATTAGATCATCAAAATCGTGGGGCTATAATTTAGAAGGAAAAAGAAAAATAATTAGAAAAAGGATATGAATACATCCCTATAATTGTATATATATAATCGAACTTTTTTTAACATTTTACATTGAAAATCGATTTATAAACATTAATTGATTTAAAATAAATTTCATACTAATCATTTTGCAACACTTGGAATTGTTTTTGAAATTTTAACTTAAATATTTGTATATTTAAGAAAAAACTTATTTTTTTTTACTAAATATTGTATAATTAATTCAAATCAAGCTCGAAATCATGTTACAATTTCACATAAAATTTCTATATCACTTCTTTCTTACTACTACATATAATACAATAAATAACATAATTAATTTTTAAGTAAATTCAATTAAATTTAAAAATTTAAGGATATTATGTACATGCAATTTATGTACATTTAAACTACTAGTTGTTAGTATTAGTTAATTTCAATTTTGAAAATAGGGTAAATTTTAAATGGCCGTTTTTAGCCATCCCTATAGTTGCTGAGAATTCATGATTCAATTAAAAATTAGCTTAGTAGACCATTGCCCATTGATATACATCAGGACAGGCCTTCAGTATAGGATATTGAGGAAGAGTGTTTATAACGTGGAAACATTTTGGTTGCCAAAAGTGGTCTAGTCAAGCTTGAAAGAATAGGCAATATCGAGAAATTATTTAATATTACTATTTATTTACAATTTTTTTCACCTATAACTGCTATTAATGATTCGAAATCTTACAATATCATTTCGATATCATCAATCAGAAAATCCCCACGATTATGAAATTTAATTTAGATAATAAAGAAATGAGCCAAAACATATATTTTAGAATAAAAAGCAAGAGTTTTGAAATTAAATTACTCACAAAAAGAAAACAATATAATGGATATATGTCCAAATAAAGAAACGGGGAAAGAATCAAACATGGTATATATAACTTTCTGTTAGATATTTTAGTGTAATTGGATTAACTTGAATGATCGGTTATTGTTATAATGATACATCATTTAAGTATGGAGGTGCGGAGTGCACGCTTATTTGAATTCGTTATAATATTAGGAGCGAAGCTCCTAGATAGATGAACGGGGGTCCGGGGGCAGCGTCCCCGGGTAGCGGGGTCCAAGGGGCAGAGCCCCTGGCTGGGGTCGAGCTGTTTCATCTCCCAACAGTTGCAATGTTTCATTGCACTGTTTCATCTTCTTCTTCTACTGATCATTTTCTGGTTCAATATATCGAAAATACAAACATATGATCTTCTAATAATCTGAATTTTATCCGATCAAACATTTTGGTTGAACCCCGAAATTGATTTGATCTGAAAGTGATAAACACGACTTTCAGATATCCGGATTTTGTTTCTCTGTTTTATATCTCCCTAACAAAGATCAAATCAAAATGTCGAACAAAGAAACGATGAAGGAAGGAGCGAAAGGTTTCGCAAAGTTAGATAAGTTTGCTGGCCAGGACTTTAGACGCTGGCAAAAGAAGATGCATTTCATGCTGACAAATCTCAAGGTGGTGTACGTTCTGAGTACTCCCATGCCCGAGGCTGTTGATAATGAAACTCTGGAACAAACGAGGAGGCGGATGAAGTGGGAGAACGATGACTACATATGCCGTGGTCACATCTTAAACGGTATGTCTGATTCCCTCTTTGATGTGTATCAAAATGTAGAGTCTGCTAAGGAATTGTGGGATTCTCTCGAAGCCAAGTATATGGCAGAAGATGCCTCTAGCAAGAAATTTCTTGTTGGTAACTTTATCAACTATAAAATGGTTGATTCGAGACCTGTCATGGAACAATACAATGAATTGTTGAGGATATTGGGACAGTTTTCCCAATATGATATGAAAATGGATGAATCTATTTCCGTTTCTAGTATTATCGATAAATTGCCACCTTCTTGGAAGGAATTTAAAAATAATCTGAAACACAAGAAGGAGGAACTGAACTTGGTCGAACTTGGAAGTGATTTCCAAATTGAACAGTCCATACGTGATATGGAAAAGAGTTCTGGTGGTAATACTAAAAATGTGGTCGGTTCTTCTGTGAACATGGTGGAAGAGGGTGAATCCTCAAAGGCTGGTAAAGAGAAACGTAAGTTTCAAGGGAAACGGAAGTTTCAAGGTTATAACAGTAAGGATGGGAATAAGAAGCCCAAACTGACTTGCTGGAAGTGTGGCAAATCCGGGCACTTCAAGAAGGATTGTAAGTCTGGAAAGGTTGGAGGAAAAGGGAAAAACGAGGCTGGTCAAAATGGATCCAAGGATCCGGAAAAGCAATCAGGTTCGTCTTTTGTACCTAATGATCATTCGGTTGAGAATTATTATGCATCAATAATCTCTGAAGCATTTTATGTGCAGGATGATGATATCTCATGGTGGATTGATTCGGGTGCAACATGTCATGTATGCAAGGATCGTCAATGGTTCAAGGACTTTAAACCAATTGAAGATGGATCTTCCTTGAAGATGGGCAATGTTGCAACTGAACCAATCAAAGGAATAGGATCTGTTAGCCTAGTATTTACCTCTGGAAATTCGTTAATTGTTAGAAAATGTTATGTATGTACCTGGAATTCGTAAAAACTTAGTTTCTGGTATTGTATTGAATAGTTGTGGCTATAAACAAGTATTAGAAAGTGATAAATACATTCTGTCAAGGCATGGTAATTTTATTGGCTTTGGTTATCTTTGTGGCATGTTTAGGTTGAATCTAGATGTCTCTTTTGTGAATAATTCTGTTTGTATGACCTCTTCAAGTATTGGTAATCATGTTAGTAAATCAGAATTGTGGCATGCTAGGCTTGGACATGTTCATTATAAGAGATTAAAAGATATGTCGAAAATGAGTTTGATACCTGCTTTCGAATTGAATAATGAAAGGTGTAAAACTTGCATGTTAACTAAAATAATTAGACAACCTTTCAATAAGAATGTAAATAAAGAAACTAAGGTATTAGAACTTATACATAGTGACTTGTGTGATTTTCATTCGACTCCATCACTTGGTAATAAAAAGTATGTAATTACTTTTATTGATGATGCTACTAGATTTTTCCATGTCTATCTATGTCATTCAAAAGATGAAGCTCTTGATAAATTTAAAATCTTTAAGGAAAGTGTAGAGCTTTATCATAGTGTGAAGATTAAAACTCTTCGCACTGATAGGGGAGGTGAGTATTATGATCCAGCGTATTTTGAATCGACTGGTATAGTACATCAAACGACTGCTCCATATACACCACAACAAAATGGTGTAGCTGAAAGAAAGAATAGAACGTTGAAAGAAATGATTAATTCAATGTTGTGTTATTCTGGCCTAAGTGAAGGATTTTGGGGTGAGGCTATGTTAACAGCCTGTTATTTGTTGAATAGAGTTCCTAACAAAAGGAACAAGATTACCCCTTATGAACTTTGGCATAAGAAACCTCCAAAATTGAGTTATCTTAGAGTTTGGGGTTGTCGAGCAGTGGTAAGACTAACTGACCCTAAAATGAAAACCATAGGTCAAAGAGGCATAGATTGTGTGTTTCTGGGGTATTCAGTTCTGTTTGTTATAGGTTCTATGTCTTAGAACCTAATGACTATGTATCTGTGCACTCTATTATTGAGTCAATGGATGCTGATTTTGGCAATGAGGATAGATTCACGTCTATACCTAAACCTGTAGGCATGATTGCAAGGTCTAGTAACTCTGATGATGTTACTGGAAAGGTGATAGATACACTTCCTGAGGCTAGGAGAAGTAGTAGAGCAAGAAAAGCTAAGTCCTTTGGAAATGATTTCCAATTGTACTTACTTGAAGGATCAAGAAATGAAATTAATTTTCAATATCAATATTGTTTTACTATTGGTGATGATCCAAGGACTTACAAAGAAGCTATGGCTTCAAGAGATTCCGCTTTTTGGAAAGAGGCAATCCAAGAGGAGATGGATTCTATAATCCAAAATGGTACTTGGATACTGACTGATTTACCACCTGGTTGTGAAGCTTTAAATAGCAAATGGATCTTCAAAACGAAGATGAAGGTGGATGGAAGCATAGACAAATATAAAGCCAGATTGGTTATCCAAGGCTTTAGGCAAAGGGAAGGAATTGATTATTTTGACACCTATGCTCCTGTTGCTAGGATTTCCACAATTAGATTATTGTTAGCACTTGCTGCTATACATACTCTTGTAATTCACCAAATGGATGTCAAAACTGCCTTCTTGAATGGTGAATTAAATGAAGAGATTTATATCAAACAACCAGAAGGCTTTGTCATGCCTGGTAATGAACATAAGGTTTGTAAATTGGTAAAATCTCTTTATGGACTAAAGCAAGCCCCCAAACAATGGCATCAGAAGTTTGATGACGTAGTATTGTCTAACGGTTTTGTATTAAACCAAGCAGACAAGTGTGTATATAGCAAATTTGATGCTACCGGTAAAGGGGTTATCATTTGCCTATATGTGGATGACATGTTGATTTTCGGTATTGACCAAGATCAAGTTGATAAAACAAAGGCATTTTTTTCATCTAAGTTTGAGATGAAAGACATGGGGAAGGCTGATGTGATTCTTGGAATTAAGATCACACATGGAGAACAAGGAATTTCCATTTCTCAATCACATTATATTGAGAAGATTTTGGAAAAATTTAACTTCAAAGATTGTTCTCCAGTTAAGACTCCTTTTGATCCTAGTGCAAAGCTCGTACCTAATAAAGGAGTTGCTGTGAATCAGCTTGAATATTCAAAGGCTATTGGATCACTAATGTATGCTATGATTAGTACCAGACCCGGTATAGCCTTTGCAGTTGGAAAGTTGAGTCGATATACTCATAATCCAAGTTTAATCCATTGGCAAGCCATGAATCGAGTATTTAAGTACTTAAAAGGAACAATGGATTATAGGTTGTCTTATTCTGGATTTCCTTCTGTTCTTGAAGGTTATTCGGATGCAAGTTGGATCACCAATATGGAAGATCATTCTTCCACAAGTGGTTGGGTATTCCGTCTTGGAGGTGGTGCTATATGTTGGGCATCAAAGTAACAAACTTGTATAACAAATTCAACAATGGAATCGGAGTTTGTGGCATTAGCAGCAGCTGGTAAAGAGGCTGAATGGCTAAGAAATTTGATATATGAGATTCCATTGTGGCCTAAACCGATATCACCTATATCTATCAGATGTGATAGTGCTGCTACCTTGGCTAAGGCATATAGTCAAGTGTATAATGGAAAGTCAAGACACTTAGGTGTTAGACATAGCATGATTCGTGAACTTATTTTGGATGGTGTGATATCTGTGGAGTTTGTAAGAACTCATGACAACTTAGCCGATCATTTAACCAAAGGGTTAAGTAGAGATCTTGTGTACAAATCGGCTATAGGGATGGGATTAAAGTCCACTACAAATCTCTGATATTAAGATACCCAATTCCCATTTAGTATGACACTAGATGCAGAATTCAATGTGGAAAACTTAATGTTGGAGATTGGAACACATTTGAAAATCGTCCCAAGGTATGTGTTCGGACCTACAAGTTAAGGAGGTTGAATATATAGATTCTTAATAGTTCTTTTGAAAAATTGCAAATGTAGGTGCAAGAATAAAGGAGCTACCTATATAAGCATGAAGTTTAGCCGCTTCAATGTTAATTAACTTTTGGATTGATTCTTCCAAACTTTAAATTGAGTGGGGCGGAGGGCTATATTTGTTGGAGAACATGGTCAAACTGGAAATTTCCATTTGAATCAATAGAACAGTAAATATTGGGAAGAAAGATGAAGTAAAAGTGTTTCATGTATTAATTCATTCAACTTGACGGCTGATTCCATTGTAGTGTCACTATATATACTATGCTAGAGAAGAGACTAGAATCAATTCAAACCCTAGCATGACTATGAGACAAACAAGCTACAAGACAAATTATTTTAACTGAAAATTTAAAGCAAATCAGTTCCAAGTATACTAGGTGCCACGAGCTCTCTCCAGCTGTAAATCAAGGTACTCCAGTCAAGCTTTCTTTCCAGATCGGATTGACTAATTCAGGACTTGTGACCTTGCATGCTTCTGCATGATTCTTCTTCAGCTCCAACACATGATTAGTTGCAAGTTCTTTATTCTTCATCACTTCATTCTTTGAGCTTGATTTGATCTCGTTAACACTTCCCCTCAGTTCAAGCGTGGATGAGGGACAAATGCTCATTTTGTTTCGAATACGCGAGAAGAATTGGTATCCCAACGGTTTGGTTAGAACATCAACAATTTGATCTGTTGTAGGAACATATCTTAGTTCCAATCTCTTTTCTTTAACTTTGTCTCTCACAAAGTGAAGATCAAGCTCAATGTGTTTAGTTCTCGCATGGAGAACTGGATTACTTGCCAAGGCTATGGTACTCATATTATCAACCCACACTATGGGAATTCCTAAGAGTTCAACTCCCAATTCATCAAGAAGGGAAGTTATCCAGGTTACTTCACACACAGCTTGTGCCAAGCTTCTATATTCGGCTTCCGTACTGGATCTTGACACAACGGATTGTTTTTTTGAACACCAAGATATCAGATTCTTACCAAAATAAACACACTAACCACTCACTGATCTTCTATCATCCATGTCAGCAGCCCAATCCGAGTCAGAGAAGGCAATTAACTTGAATTCAAATTTCTGCACATGAAGGCCATAGTCCACTGTACCAGCTAAATACCTCAATATTCTTTTTACGGCTTTCCAATGTGTATCAAGTGGTGAAGCCAAAAATTGACTTACCTTATTCACACAAAAACTAATTTTTGGCCGAGTTATAGTAGCATACTGCAAAGCTCCAACCGTGCTCCTGTAAAGTTTTCCATCCAAGGAGGGATCTCCTTTACTTTTAGAGAGCTTGAGGTTAGATAGCATTGGAGTGGGAAATGGTTTAGAGTCAAGCATTTTGACCCTTTCCAATAGCTCTCTGATGTAGGACCCTTGGCTCAAGTGAAGGCCTTGAGCTGTATAAGCAACCTCAACTCCAAGAAAGTGCTTCACTTCCCCTAGATCTTTTAAGGAAAACTTATCACTAAGCTGAGAGATAATAGTCCTGATAGCAGATGGAGAGGATCCAGTGATGAGGATATCATCAACATAAATAAGTAGATATGTGATCTCTTTGCCATAGATTCTGTAAAAGAGAGATGTATCTGCTTTTGACTGAGAAAAACCAAGAGCCAAGAGAGTTGACTGTATAGTAAGAAACCAGGACCTTGAAGCTTGCTTCAAGCCATATAGAGACTTGTTAAGTTTACAAACAAGAGTTGGATCACCTTGCTCAAATCCAACCGGTTGCCTCATGTAAATTTCTTCCTCCAAGTCATTGTGCAAAAATGCGTTGTTAACATCTAAGTGAGTTATCTTCCAACCAACTGAAATAGCTATAGATAAGATCAAACGAATGGTTGTAGGTTTAACAACTGGACTGAATGTTTCAGTAAAATCAAAGACAGGCTCTTGTGAAAATCCTTGAGCAACAAGTCTTGCCTTGTGCCTAGCTATGCAACCATCAGCATGCTTTTTGATCTTGAATACCCAAGTATTCCCTATGAGATTCTTGCCAGGTGGAACATGAAGATGGATGCTCAGAGGGTAAATCATTTGCTGGTGAGGAATTAGGAGTGATAAGGAAGGTAGGTGAGTGATTAGCATATATATTTGGAGATATATCAAGAGGTAGTGGTGTAGGGGTCGGAGATGTGCTTGAGTGAGAAGAAACAGTTTGTAGAGAAGTCTCTGAAGGGACATGAGTAAGTCGAGGAGAGGCTGCTGGTGGGGGTGGGGGTGGTGATGCAGATGAGGGAGTAGAAATTGGATTTAAGGCAGGAACCTTGAATGGAAAAACATTTTCATCAAAGATTACATCTCTTGTGACTATAACTTTGCCAGAGGGGAGTAATAATGATGGGAGTAGAAAAGGTTAAGAATTGAAAGAGTAAGGATAGTAAGAAGAGCCTGGGATCAGAGCCTAGGCTCATCCTAGGCTCTGATACCATGTTGGAGAACATGGTCAAAGTGGAAATTGCCATTTAAATCAATAGAACAGTAAACATTGGGAAGAAAGATGAAGTAAAAGTGTTTCATGTATTAATTCATTCAACCTGACGGCTGATTCCATTGTAGTGTCACTATATATACTATGCTAGAGAAGAGTCTAGAATCAATTCAAACCCTAGCATGACTATGAGACAAACTAGCTACAAGACAAATTACTTTAACTGAAAACTTAAAGCAAATCAGTTCCAAGTATACTAGGTGCCAAGAGCTCTCTCCAGCTGTAAATCAAGATACTCCAGTCAAGCTTCCTTTCCAGATCGGATTGACTAATTCAGGACATGTGACCTTGCATGCTTCTGCATGATTCTTCTTCAGCTCCAACACATGATTAGTTGCAAGTTCTTTATTCTTCATCACTTCATTCTTTGAGTTTGAGTTGATCTCATTAACAATATTCACCTTCAAATTTTAACTAATCCTCTTTAATTGATTTGATCTTTTCAATTTCTGAACCAAATTAATTTGAATGGATTCATTTGTACAAGGTAATACCGCATCACTTCTTCCATCGCACGAGAATATAGGCATGGTGTTTTTTAAATATGTCCCTTAAATTTGATTTTTTTTTTCGAAAAACGGGTAAGAAAACGGCTATATTTTTGGGAATATGAAATATTTTTTTCATTTTTCAGGATTATTTTCAATTTTTTATGAATTTAAGAAAAATTAAATATAATGAAATAAAAATGAGCGCAGAGGCGCCACGTAGGCGTGCTCTTGCTAACGAGCAGGGTCGTGCCGTCAGCAAAAGCACAGCGGCTGGCACGGTACTCGCCGCGCCGACGGCACGGCGGGTGCTCTTGCATAAGAGCACTGCTGCGGATGGTCTAAGCATAAGTTTAACACGTGTTGGTAACAATTTTATCATATTTATAATTAGGTGTATCAAATTACAATGCAGAACACAACAATTTATACTCCACTAAAAACATGATACAATATTTATGAGTTTAATTCTACTATGCTGTGAACTAAAAAAATACAAGTGCATATTAATATAGTTATTTCTGATTACATGCGGTTCGATTCTCTTTCATGATTAGATATAATTGCAACGTGGCCAAGACATTTTGAGCTTGAGATGTATCACAAGGATGAAGACGTTGGAGCAGTAGCCATCATGACCCGAAGATGTTTCTCGAAGACATTCATGGATTCGAGAGGTAGGCTAACCGGAACCACAAAACCATCCTTTAACCCTAAGTACCAAGTCACTTGCATATTAAAGTTGGACAAATAATTGACTTTAGACGCCCCACCGTACGCCGCCGTGCCCCACCCAACATCCATCTGCTTGTAACCCACGTGCGTCAAATTCGACACGAGATAAGTGTTCGTCTCCGTCAAATTAGGGCGACCTCGCATCACCATCAGACCCGCCACCGACCTCAGGTACTCACCACTCGCTGCTTCGCGCTTTGCCTTTGTAACCAACTCCACCGCGTATTCCAGCGGATTCTTTGACAATTCACCGGCGGTTGTCACTGCCACCGGCAATGCTATAGCGTTGCCGTAGTACCCCACCGGAAGCGGCGGCTTTATTTGCCTTCTGTTATCCACAACTCCTATGAATCTAACCTCTTTGTCGGGTTTGAGGGAGCGAGCGATTGTCAGGCAGCGCCACATGCAGCCTGCCACGATTTCGAATTTGGAGCAGCGCTGGAGGTGTGGCGGTAGGCTGCGGCGCAGGGCGGAGATTTCCGCGGAGCTGAAAAGGAAGGAGCGTTCCAATATCTGATTATCTAGCGGGATGTGGGGTCCACCACTTGTGCCAGTTGTGACGTCATATTCACGGTGCGCGAACGACAAGCGCGGCAGCTGGGGGGCTGTGAGAAGATGCCGTTCCCAAACTGGTCGAATAGAAGGGGACGATGCTCCGCGGGCAAGTTCACCCACGGCGGACATAAATTGGGAAAGGTCGGTACCATCGCACATTGCGTGATTGAAACAGTTTGAAAATATAAATCCCCCACATTTTAGTCGTGTAACCTGTACAAGTCTTTT
Organism: Salvia hispanica; assembly: GCF_029641045.1. Classification (NCBI taxonomy): domain Eukaryota; kingdom Viridiplantae; phylum Streptophyta; class Magnoliopsida; order Lamiales; family Lamiaceae; genus Salvia; species Salvia hispanica. Next base: position 34,971,012 of record NC_142697.1, on the reverse strand, counting down.
TAATTGAACAATTCGGTTTGGATTTTGGGAAATGTAAAGGAAAGTCAGCGAAAAATTGGTTGAATATAGATCTTACTTTTGTATATACACGGTTCTTTGACAACTATTTTAAATTGATAACTAACAACTATGTTTATTAATAACCTATGTTATGAATGTTAACTCGAAGACATTTGTATGTATATATCTCAAGTATATATAGTTGACATACAGATGTTTTTGTGTTGACATCCATAACATAGGTTGTTGACATAGTTGTCAGTTATCAATTTAAAATGGTTATCAACTAATTATAATGCTATACTATCAAATGACTCATTTTGATTAGACACTGATTTTATTAAATAATTTGACTTTGCATAGAAAATGGATAAGTAAGAGTAAAGAAATGTGGGGTCCACTTATTGTAAATAGGAAAAATAATGAATTTTAATTGTGGATTCTTGAAAATGACAAAACAGGTTATTTAATTGTAGATGAATGGAATATTAGTTTTATACTCACTCCGTTTCATAAAATATGAACTTTCGAAGGGAACAAATTATTAACATAATCGATAGAGTAGAGAGATATAGAAAGAAAAAGTGTCGAAGTATTGTCAATGGAGAATAAGTCACACCTCATAAGTGAGGAAACAATTTCCGAAAATAGAAAATTCATTATTTAAAGGGATATATTGAAATAGAAAGTTCATAATTTGAGGGGAAATGAGTATACCTTATGTGAGCACTACCCTCGTTTCATGCACTTTAACGTTATCAATTTTGTTTTATATATTCCCCCCGTCCCACAAAAATATGTGCACTTTCCATTGTCGTCCGTTCCCCAAAATATGTGCATTCCATTTTTGAAAAGTTATATCAATTTAATATTGTAGGTCTCACTATCCACTAACACTACTTTAACTTCCATTCTACTCCTCTCTCTTACTTTACCAATTTTATCTTAATTCTCGTGTCATCTCATCCGCTCATATTTTTATGGGACGGAGGGAGTATTTAGTTTGATTCTATACCTTCGAAAATATTATTGGCATTTTTTATTTTAAAAATTTAATAAAAAATCAAAATGAGATTTGTTCCTTTTCTCTATAACTACATGTGAATGAATAAAATATTGTATCAAGCTTTGATTTTTATGAATTTTACTCCCTCCGCTTTTTAAAAATGGCAACTATTTTCATTTTGGGCCGTTCCTTAAAAATAGAAACTTTAGAATCTTTCTATTTAAGACATGGACCCCACAGTCCACTAACTCCACTTTCACCACTTTTCTTCTTCCTCTCTCTTACTTTACTCATTTTTCTTATCCTCTCTCTTACTTTACCAATTCTTCTCACTTACTTTACCAATTGTGCATTAAAACTCGTGCCGTTCTATTTTCTTAATACGAGGGAGTATAAAATATAAAATGTCAATAACATTTTTTAATGTTTCAGAATCAAACTAAATTATATAAAACAAAATAGACAACATTAAAACTGCATGAAACGAGAGTGGTGTTCAGATAAGTTATGTAGCATATCATTTCCCCTATCCTAAAATGTAAGGTATGGAGTGCCAAAAATATATGTAGTCCTATTCTAAAATTGATTTGTGGTAGGAGTAACCAACCCTGAGATACATATTATCGGTCCTAATTTCATTAATTTGTACTCCCTCCGTTCCATGTTAATAGAATCATATTACTATTTTAGAAAGCTCCATTTTTAAAATTAATCACAGTACTAATGATTTACATAACATTCTCCTGTCTTACTAAAATGATAAATATTAATGTACCTGAATGAACATAAGTGGAATATCAAACAATACTCCTTGGTTGTTTGGCACATCAAGAGTAATGTCATCACAGTTGGGGAAGGGTGGATAAAGGGCATCCTCTCCGAAATGTTGTAGCGTCACATCCGCATCGGCCTCGACGAACACTACCCCTTGGCCAGTGCATTCGACCACGAGCTTCCGACCAGTGTGTTCCCTCAACCGCCCGGCCAACGGGTAGTAAAAGACCAAGGCTTTGGCAATAGCCTCACGAATAATCTTCACTGGATCTTTCCCTTCCATGGACGGATTCTTTTTGTAGAAATTCATTGTTGTGACATACATTCGGAGGAAAGTTTGATCATCTATATCAGAGAGATGTTTGAATTCATGTGGTGTGGACTCTGCTGGACAAAGTAGCTCGGGTGTTTTTCTGGTAACACTCAATGATGATCTTTCGGTTGGCGCCATTATAACATGCTTTGGAACAAAACCCCTAATTGCATATATATAGTAGAAAGAGATGGTATTACTTGCGTTTAAAAATTTTAAGATAACCACAATTTAGGAGACAGAGAGTCTTCCTAAACTGAGGATATTTATTTTTATCTTTTTTTTACTAGGACGCTCTCAGTCTCATGCATTTGCGCTCCTTAGTTTTTATTGGAACACGACCAAGAATGAGGACGCTATTTAAAGCGTTGGAAGTATATTTAGACAAACAAATTAGTATTCTTAATTATTTTTAAAAATATTCTTTTTTTTTTCTTTTTTACATTAGACAAACAGTCAAAAAACAATCAAATGTGGTCAACTTTTGATATGTTTTGAAACTTTGAAAACCACTATAAAAATCATGAAGTTAGGATTTGTTTACAATTATCTTACATAAAAGTTGTTTTGGTAAAATCATAGTAAGTGATATGACAGCCGAAAATTTATATGTGGACATATTGAACAATGTAGTCTATTCATAAAGAAAATAATTTATTAAAAAATATGAACTACTCCCTCTATTCCAATAAATATGAAATGTTTGTTTTTCGGCACAAGATTTTATATAGTGTTGTTTTGTGAGTTAAAGAAGAGAGAGTAAAGTAAGAGAGGAAGAAAAGTAGAGATAAAGTTATTCCTATTTTAAAAAATGTTTCATTTTTAATGGGACAATCCAAAAAGAAGAAAACGTTTCATTTTTAATGGGACAGATGAAGTATTATATTACATCAACCAGAGTATATATTATGGGACAATCGAAAACTCTATCATTTTATTTTCAAAATTACGAGACAAACCAAAATTTAACTAAATTTCACGATATTTCTTTTTGTTACTATATGTTATAAAAACGACGGAGGTAGCCCACTAAACACTTTTTAGTACTATGTAATAATGCTGTACCTAACCAAAGACGGAGGTAGCCCACTAAACACCTTTAAGTTTCGTCCTATAATAGATGTCATATTTGGGGATTGACACGAGATTTTAGCAGGTGTTGTTTCATGTGTTAAGAGCAAAGAGAAAATAATATATTTATATTAATGTAAGAGAGAACTTTTTTTAAAAATAGATAAGTGACATCTTTTATGAGACAAATTAAAAAGGAAAGTGTGACATTTATTATGAGAGGAGGAGTAGTACGTAATAATGTTGTACCTAACCAAAGATGGAGGTAGCCCACTAAACACTTTTTAGTAGTACTATATGTTATAATGTTGTACCTAACCAAAGACGGAGGTAGCCCACTAAACCTATTGAATATTTTAAAATGAATAATATATGTAGTATATTTAATACTTTTAAATTAAAACTGGTTCAATTAAATTCCCTTTTTAATGACAAAGATTTTACCGTTATTTCATTTTCTTGTTCAGTTTTCTTTATCAAATGGGTGAATTTAGAACTATAGTATAATTGTATCAAAGATCGTTTTGTTATTTCTTTAATTCCATCTTTTAAAAATGAAAACTTTTGAAACTGCATGAGTTTTATTGCACCGATTAGTAAAATAAAAGAGAGATAAAAGAAAATTTCTTTGAAATGGAATGTAGAATGAATCTCACCTTATTCGAAAGAATTTTTTCCTTAAAATTGAAAGTTTATAAGAGACAAATCAAAGTAAAAATAATTGCTACAAGTACTATAATTTGAGCAAATATGTCTAGACAATCTAGTTCATAGCTGTTCCGTTACGAATAATTCCGCAACGACAACGAGGGCGAGAGATTCGCCGGATAAGGGTCCGTTCGCAGAGATAAATCTCCGTTGAGCAACCGAGATTCCCACGCCAACTAGGGTTTGGCCGTGGAGAAGAAACTTGACGAAAAATAAAGTGCAAGATATTTAGGAAATTTCTGATATATTGATTGATTGTATCAACACACAGAATCCCTATTTATATATCTAAGGGTCCTAGGTTTGGTTCGACTCGATCATACCGGCAAAGAACCAAAAAGAAAACCCGGCATAGAGCTTATAATTACGCTCGACTCAAAATATGAATTAAATAAGTCCGAAATATAAATATTCGTCAAAATAATAAAAATGCTAAATCTCTCGACACACAAAGTCTCCAAACATCACAGGCTTCTTGGATTGCCTCTTCGGTCTTCCATCTCCTCTCAGCTCTACCTCCGTCCCTTCCTTCTCCGCACTCCAGTCGCGTCCTTGCTACGCCATTCTCATTGGTAGTTTGTATCACGGAAGTGTCAGTCACCGTTATTGGAGTTATTGGGGCAGCACTCGTATCATGTTCTGAGCTCGAACAACTATATATTGTTGTAAATCTATTACATTGGCTAGTCTTGAAGCAAACTGACTGTTACACTACCTAACTAATTAACGTGAAGCCATATAATTTTGACCACTTTGCTGGAAATTGGAAATTATTAACTGATTGTGAATTTATATTTTGAATAGGAAGCAAATTTAAATGGCCCCGTACCTAGCCAACCCTGGATATGCAGATAATTAACAACACATTCTCCTATTAATGAAAATTATCTTATAAATAATTATCTTAGCACTTAATTAACCCTAGTTTTGCGGATAATTAACAACACATACTACCAAAAAAAGTTAATTTAGTACTCAGCCATTCCTGGCCATTGCCAACCCTAGATTTGTTGATAATTAATTAACAACATGTTAAATTCTCTAAAACATTATCCCACGTCGACTTGGTGATGATCCAATCTAATCTATATAAGTGTGGATAACCCTCCCCCTTAGGCCTTATTAAGCCGTTTAAGGGGTGAGTGACTCATTTCTAATACAACAAATGCTCCCATATAAAATTTAACTGATCTTAACACATTTCAACTGATTTTTGAAATATTTTTTCGTTCGCATTTAGCATTTTCAGAAGCATTATTTACTCCATTATTAAAAATGCATCAATCTCATTGGTGCTTAACGAGCTTGATGTGTTTCTACACGTTAGGAAAAAAATCATTTTATCTTGGTCAACTATGTTACCCGATCAATACAGAATTTTAAACGCATAACCAAAAGAATTAGGTCATTCTAAAAGAACAACTAAGGATATTTTTAATTCGTTTTTAGTCAGTTATAGGATATTCAGATTTTAAAATGACCTTGGTCGTTTTTAGATCGTTTAGTTCATCTTAAGATTTGAATTTCCTATTATGAATTGAAAACGAAGTAAAAGTGACCTTAGGTGCTCTTTTAAAATGATCTATTTTTGGTTTTAGGTTATACATTTAAGGAAGTGTATTGACTAAATTTAGCACAACCTACTCTAAATATATGAACAATAACTAAAATTATAAAATTTTAAAAATATTTTAATTACTAAATATAATAATTTTTTATTTATAATATTCAATAAAAACATTAAAAATACATGAGGAAAATATTTTTCTACATTACCAACTTGACGCAGCCTAGCCTGGCCTGGTCCACTTACTAAGTCGGCTGAGCTGGACTTGGTCTGAATTCATACGAATCCCAGCTCAACCCACTTCGATGGAAGACCTAGGTTGGGTTGAGTTGGCCTAGCCCATTTGACAACCTGTGGGTGGCATGACTTGTATGGTTCTTATAAATATAAGAGATTATTGGAAGAGATCCCATTACCATGAGGAAACCTGTGGGTGCCATGACTTTTGTTATTTCACCTTTTGTTAACCTCTATGGCTGTATGGTTGATTGTATGAATGCCAGTGTGGTCATGCTCCTTCATTTCCCTTCAGGTACCTACATGGCATGGAGCTATAGTATAAAAAAATAACTCACACTCCAAAACATTCTTCTCTTAAAACATTTTTCTCTCACATAGAGAAAAATAAGATATACTTAAGTTCTGTGAGTCAAAATTTTGGTATTAAGTGGAGAGAATAAAGTAGAGATAAAAGTGTTTCTTGCAACTCTGCCCCTCCAGAACCATCTGTGATACTCTTCTAGACATATAAAAGTGTTTCTATTTTTAGTATTGGATCATACTAGATGACACAAACAAAAAAGGAAAATTGATAATCTTCAATAGGACGGAGGGAGTATTTGATACTAGATGACATTGTAGTGTGATATAACATTGAATGAATTACAGTAAAACAATTACTTCTTGCTGGATTAAACAAGGTTCGAAATCTCAGTGATTATTTGTTTCGTAATCTATTTAAATTTTAAGGTACATAGCATATGGTGTTGGTCACATAGATGAAGGTGTTGGAGCGGCAGTCATCATCACCCGAAGATGTTTCTCGAATACTTCCATGGATTTGAGAGGTAGGCTAACCGGAACCACGAAACCGTCCTTAAAGCCCACGTACATAGCTGCTCGAAGATTATCGGTCGCCCAACCATACGCTGCCGGCCCCACCCAACATCCATTTTCTTGAACCCCACGTGCGTCAAATTCGTCACCATGTAAGTGTTCGCCGCCGTCAAATTAGGCCGATCTCGCATCACCATCAACTCCACCGCTTAGTGCAGAGGATTCTTTGATAGCTCGCCTGCGTCGTTATTGCCACCGGTGCCGCTGCAACATTGCCGTAGTACGCCACCGGAAGCTGCGGCTTTATTTTCCTCCGGCTATCCATGACGCCTATGAATCTAATCTCTTCGTCGGGATCGAGGGAGTCTGGCAGTGCCACGTGCAGCCAGCCACGATCTCGAATTTGGAGCAGCGCTGAAGGTGCGGCAGCAGGCTGCGGCAGGGCGGAGATTTCGGCTGAGGTAAAAAAGGAGCGCTCTGCCATCTGATCGAACGGGACGTGGGCTCCGCTACATGTGCCAGTTGCGACGTCATATTCACGATGTGCGAATTGGGAAAGGCCGATACCGTCGCACATTGTGTGATTGAAACAGTTGGAAAAGACAAATCCTCCGCATTTTAGTCTCGTATCATGTACATGTGTTCATTCATGAGATTGAATCTCACATTAATCATATATGGATAATCATGTGATAATTAGTCATAATCATCACTCCAACTAAAATAATCTCACACCTTAATCCAAAAATAAATCTCATGATTATTTTGTCTAACAAACCGAATAGCCATAAAATTACTCAAAAAGAGGTTGTTTAACTAAAAACAGATAAAATCTCTTAAAGATGGTAATCGAGAGAGGTGTAGCAAGATTGGTTAGGCATATTGAAAGTAGAAGTCGCAAGAGAAAAATATTTCTTGAATATTTTCTTGTGCGTTTGAGATGTCTTATTCTCCTTGTATTTATAGGGAAATATGAGACAATACAACCACACCAATAAATACATTTTTGGAACTTAACAATACTAGGGACTCTATCAATAAGTTCTAGGAACTCCAAAAACAACAAATAGTGGGCGGCCATTAATTACTTGATTTTCCAACACTCCCCCTCAAGTTGAGCAACGGTATCTCCGATGCTTAACTTGCCAAGAAATTCTTTGAAGATTTTAGGACTCAGTGCCTTCGTCAATATGTCTGCAAGTTGCTCCTCAGATCGGACAAATGGGAATTCGACAATGTCACTCTCAAGCTTCTCTTTTATGAAATGACGATCGACTTCTACATGTTTAGTTCTGTCATGTTGTACTAGATTTTCTGAAATACTGATTGCCGCCTTATTGTCACAAAAAAGTTGACTTTTTCATGTAGGTGGAAAGCCAACTTTTGTTAACAATCTTCTAAGCCAAAGTATCTCCATTAGGCCATTTCTGATCCCTCGAAATTCGGCTTCCGCACTTGATAGGGCTACCACTTTCTGCTTCTTGCTCCTCCAAGTGACTAAGTTACCTCCAACAAAGGTGAATACCCTCCAGTGGATTTTCTATCCACGGGGTTGCTTGCCGAATCGGCATCAGTGTACCCATCAATTTCCAAATCTTCTTTCTTCTCTAAGAATACCCCATAACCAGTTGTTCCTTTTAAATACCTCACGATTCTCATGACAACATTCATACGATCTTCCTGAGGTTGATGCATGAATTGACTCACAACTCCAACTGCATATGAGATATCGGGCCGAGTATGAGCAAGATAGATAAGTTTTCCTACTAACCGTTGATACCTTTCACGATCTGTAGGCTCAGCTCCATCCACAATCTTCAACCCATGGTTGGGTACCATTGGGGTTTCAGCAGGCTTGCAATCTAGCAGGCCCGTTTCGGCTAGCATGTCGAGTACGTACTTCTTTTGCCTTAGAAATATTCCGTGTTGGGATCTCAACACTTCAATTCCTAGGAAGTACTTCAAAGCTCCCAAGTCCTTCATTTCAAATTCCTTGAAAAGATTCTCCTTTAGATTCTGGATTTCTTCGACATCGTCTTCTGTTATGATCATGTCGTCAACATAAATGATCAAACATGTTCTTTTGTCGTTCCTCTCTTTTAGGAATAGTGTGTGATCTGAATGACTTTGTTTGAAGCCATATTTGAACATGGCCTGGCAAAATCTTCCAAACCACACTTTGGGCGATTGCTTTAACCCATACAAGGTCTTTCTCAATCTGCACACTTGTCCTTTCCACAAACTCTTCATAAAAACCTGGCGGGACCTTCATGTAGACTTCCTTATTTTTCTCAAGTTCTCCATGGAGAAAGGTATTTGTAACATCAAACTGGTATAGTGGCCATTCCTTACCTGCAGCTACAGAAAGAAGAGTTCTTACCGTATCCAGTTTGGCCACAGGGGAGAAAGTTTCTTCATAGTCTACTCCAAACACCTGAGTATATCCCTTAGCAACCAATCTTGCCTTGTATCTCTCGATTGAACCATCTGCACGTCTTTTTATGGTGAAGATCCAACGACATCCTACTGGTTTCTTTTCCGGAGATAGAGTACACTTTTCCCACGTTTCATTTTTTATCAGGGCATCAATCTCCTTCTTCATGGCCTCCCTCCAGTGCTTGTGTTTATTGCCTCCTCGAACGACTGCGGAATTTCTTCTTCTTCGTAAAGTGCAGCTTCAAATTCCCTAGCCATTTCGGTAAGGTGTCCTTGGGTAAGATTTGCAACAGAGTATCTAGATTTCCGCCCTTTCCAGTCTGGCGAATATATTCGAGGAGGAATGCCCCTTGTACTTCTTTGGGGCAATTTACCATGCCCGGTCTGTTGTTCCGTCGGTGGCTTATCTGTATCACTTCTATTTTTCCTGTCACTGTCAGTGGTGGTTTCAGGTATATTATCAATATCCGGATCAGAAGTTTTTACCTCATGATTTAAAGATTGGTTAGATAGCTCAGTAGTGTCCTGAGGCGGCATGTTCTGCGCTTGGGGATTTGACTGTCCGGTAGTACTGCTAACTTCCTCTATTGGACCGACTTCTGTGACAGGGTTTTCGTCTGGATGACTGGTTTGGTTATTTTCTCCGTCCCCCTGCATGGTTTCTTCCCAAAGAGGTAGTCAATTTATAGCGGCACTACTCGATTTTTCTGACTCACTCTCCCCCTAACTGCTACATTGGCTATAGAAGTATTCATTTTCAACAAAGTCGCAGTTCATAGTGGTGTACATACGATCTGTCGAAGGATCATAGCACCGATAACCTTTCTAATTTTTCCCATAACCCAAGAAGACACATTTGACAGCACAAGGTGAGAATTTGTTACAGTCATGTTTGGGGATGTGAACAAACACGGTACAACCAAAACTTTTGGTGTCAAGATGGAGGGAGGATGGTACCGAGTTTTGAGAAGAGAAGATATCTAGAGGAGTTTTGAAGTTAAGGATCCCGGTGGGGAGACGATTTAGAAGATAGACTGCAGTGGCGATGGCTTCTGGCCAGAAGGATTTTGGGATGTTTGATTCAATGAGGAGGGCACGGGTGATTTCTAGGATATATCGATTTTTCCGCTCGGCTACCCCATTTTGTTCTGGTGTATATGCACACGAAGTTTGGTGGACTAGGCCATTTTTAGTGAAGAAAGATGTCATCCTAGAGTTCACATATCCCCTTCCGTTATCAAATCTAAGGATTTGAATTTTGGAGTTATACTGGGTTTGGACAAGACGGTAGAACTGAGTAAAATTTTCAAAAACTTCTAATTTTGTTTTCAAAAAATAAAGCCAAGTCATACGCGAAAAATCATCAATAAATAAAAAAAATATCGAAAACCTTGTCCTCCAGTAACCGGGGCAGGGCCCCACATGCCAGAGTGAACCAAAGCAAAAGGTGATTTTTCTCTAGTATTGATCAATTTGAAGGAATGTATGTGACTTTTTGCCAAAACACAAGTTTCACAATTCAAATCATGCGTAGAAGAAATTAAATCAGGAAAGAGTAGGCGAAGATATCTTATGGATGGGTGCCCTAACCGGCGATGCAAGAGCCAAATCTGTCTGTCGTTAGTTAGTCCGTGAGTTAGCATCGCAGTACTCTGTTGGACTATCTCATCCACGTAGTACAGTGCATGTCGCTCAGTGCCACGCCCAACTATCGTCCCATTCTTGATATCCTGTAACATACAAAAATGAGGTTGCATTAGCAATTTGCAGTTGAGATCTCTTGTTACATGACTGACTGACAAAAGTTTGTGGGACAAAGAAGGAACATAAAGACAATTCGAGAGGCGAAGGGTTGGTGAGATAGTGATAGTGCCCGCCCCCTCTACATGTGCTAATTCCCCACTGGCGGTTTGGACAAAGCTTTTTGTGGACTGAGAAATATGGAGGAAGTCCTATGTATCAAAGGACATGGTATCGGTTGCCCCACAGTCAAAAATCCAATGATGGTCTTTAGGACCTAAGTTTGAGGAAGATGAGTACGCTAAAGCTTGGAATGTGTTTGTACATGTAATGGAAGGCTGAAATTCAAAAGATCGGGGTGTGTTCTCGGAACTTTCGAAATTTGGGGGGATGTTCTCGGAAATTTGGACAAAATGGGGTTTTTTGTGCAATTTTTTGGTTAACTGGGGTGGGCTTGGTAATATCTGAGTTGACTGGGGGGATTCTGATAGGGACTATTGGGGTGGGGTTTATTTTGAGATTTTCTCAAACATGGAGGGCTGATTTGCAAAATGGAGGGGTTGATTTTAGAAAGCCCCAATTTAGGTCATTCCTTCAAATTTGTGACTTTTGGAATCCGTCGATTCATCTGTGAGTTCTGTCGGGGCGCTGGCCCGGCGCCTCCTCCGCTTCTTGCTCCTTCCCAACCGTACAATCTCCGCCGCCGACGCTCCTTCACCCTCCGACGCCGACGTTTCTTCAGCATGTGACTGCCCATATCGACAATTGGTGCTGCTGTCAGTCGGTGGCGTTGAACACGTCTGCACCTTTTGGTTGTTCTTTGACATCGCGAATTTCAACACTCTCCGGTGGACTAGTGATCGTGCTCCATCTGTCTACGGTTGGGCCACGGGAAGCTGTGGAAATAGGTTGTGCAGCGGCCAAAAGTCCATGACATTCTACACTTCGATTATGGTTGTGTGTGGCAGATTCGCCGTCAGACTTCTTCGGAGCTGTGGCAGATTCGCCGTCGGACTTCTTCGGAGCTGTGGCAGATTCGCCGACAGGAGAAGAGACTAGATTTAGATTTGGGGATTTCTTAGGAATGCAGGGGCTCGTGGCTATTGCTGCAGTAAGATTGGATTCCACACCGAAGTTCTTCGGTTGGTAGGATTGTTGGGTTTGATTTGTGTTGGTTTTGTACAAATCAATTAGATGTGAGATTGTCTCGATCAAAAGTTCGAGAGTGTGTATTTGGCTGACCTCCATTTGAGGTTTTTTTTAGATTTTCTGCTCTGATACCATCTTAAAGATGGTAATCGAGAGAGGTATAGGAAGATTGGTTAGGCATATTGAAAGTAGAAGTAGCAAGAGAAAAATATTTCTTGAATATTTTCTTGTGCGTTTGAGATGTCTTATTCCCCTTGTATTTATAGGGAAATATGAGACAATACAACCACACCAATAAATACATTTTTGGAACTTAACAATACTAGGGATTCTATCAATAAGTTCTAGGAACTCCAAAAACAACAAATAGTGGGCGGCCATTAATTACTTGTTTTTACAACAAAATCAAAGAAAGAAAAAGAAAACATATTTATTTCAATGAAATGCTATTATTTTGAGCAGTACCAAAAGACGTTTTATACACATACTCCCTTCGTCCATAAAATAATGTCCATATTTGCCTTTTGGCCGGTCCACAATAAAGTCCACATTTATTTTTTCATTTTTGGTAAATAGACCACACTTTTCACTAACTCATTATGTTTACATTCTATTATAAAACCAATATATAACGTGGGACACATTTCACAAACTTTTTTAACTCACTTTGCTTCACATTTCTTAAAACTCATACGGAATCAAAGAGAGACTTTAAATCGTGGGCGGATGGAATAACTAATACTCTCCGGTCCCCATTAAATGTCTCATATTTGACAGATGCGGTTTTAAGAAATTGTTTCACTTTGTAAATTAAAATGGGTGGAAAAAGTTTGTGGAATGTGGATCCCATATTTATATAATAATTTTATAATGGTTATGTAACGACCCGCCCATTTAGGGTATAATAAATGCGGCGTTCGCTAACTAGGTAGACTTAAAAGCATTAAAGATCATAAACTAGGGTTTCAATAGAAAGGGGTTTGACCAAAACATTAAATGAACAATTAAGTAGAGTAAGAATCATGCCTTAGCAAAGGAATCCAACAAAAGACTTATTTAAAATAAAAGCTTAACAAAGTTTTCAAAATAATATCTCTAACTGTTCATACCCCAAAATATACCCACGAAAAGAAAGAATAGAAGTATTTATCCCAACAAAAGATCACAGTTTTCATAATCAATAGCGGAAGCGACCAAGAAAGAAGTGAGGCTATGTATGAGGACACAACGACACCTTAAGTACCAACAGATCATTTTATTATTCTCTACTCAACACCGCCGCCCGCTCGTCACCACTCAACCTGCACATAAGGAAAACACATGCAGGGCTGAGTACGATAATCATACTCAATGGGCTCATTGCCGAAAACAGTTTTATCACAAATATAGTTATTATTATGCCATTTTCAAGTGTCCGTCGGGGTTTTAACTTTAGAAAGACCCGAGGCACCAAAATATCTTCTTTCTCAAATATCACGGTCGCGCAACCATTTTTCTCATAGACGTTTTCCATATCCTCATTCTACATGACAAGGAATGCGGCCGCAATCCAGGTCACTAGACCGGCCAACCCGTACGCTGACTCTCGGTCTAACATTGGTGTACACTAACCCAAGTAGAGTTTGCAGCTCTACAAGGATCCGAATTCGATTAAATCAATAGTGGCATAGCCACGAGGGATAGGCACGACAAAACAAATCAAGGCATGATAACACATATTTCATTCTCATCAATATCAGTTTAGGACAATGTCCTTATTTTAAAAGAAAGCCCACCTCTTCCGCTTATCTCGAGAGTATTCTCTTCTCCTCGTTTATCACGCTGAGAGCGCGAAGTATCACCTTTAAATTAGGCGTATCACAAATCAGTTTCAATCATTGATTTCAAAATATGCATGTTTCCCATATTTCCCTTTTTCCCCTCGATTATTTTCAAAATCATTACTATCAAAATCAAAGTATGATTAACATACCACTTTTTATTTAAATAATCATTCCAAAATCACCAATAATTCGTAACACGCATGAGTGTTTCACACACATAACACACGCACACGAACACAACAATTGTGCACGCCGATCGAGGCGTGCACACACACACTCTCGGCCACACACACACACACACATCCATGCATCGCAAAATTCACCAATTAAAACCCCTTTCACTCGTTCTAGATGCATGCGGATTCAAGAATACCGATTGATCGGTAGAAGAAGAGAAAATCAAAATTTAAAGTACCTTATCCAAAAGAACGAACGGTAGAAACAAGGAATTAGTCTTGATTCTTCAATAATCTCTTGAATTTCACTTGAATTCTTCTCAATTGATGAAGAAATCTTGAAGAAAACTTGAAGAAAATATGGAGAAAGTGGGAGAGAGATTTTCGAAATTGATGAGAGAGTGGGGCGCCGGTTTTTGATCTCTAGGGTTAGGGTTTCTCTCCTATTTATAGAGTCACAAATAATAATATCCAATAATTAAATAATTAGAGATTTGGGGAAGATTTGTTGGTTATAGGGGCCGAAAATTTGGAGGTGGTTAGGAGAGAATTTTCGAAATCTAGGCTATTAATTTAGCCTATGATTTAAATTCAAATATTTCATGGAGTAGAATAATATATCACGGAGTAAGAATAAAATAATTAAATCTCCCCAAGTATAGCCAAAAGTGGCGTGATTTACTTCTCTCCACAAAGAATTAAATTCAAATCCTAATTTAATTAGGATATGATAAGATCTTCTTAGATATGGCAAGATATGCTAGGATATTTTAGCATATTTATATTTATTCATGGAATAGAATAAATAAGGAATCAATAAAATAACAAATAATTTCTCTCTCCCTTCTAGATGAGATTTTCGAAAATCTCATGAATATCAAAGATGGAAAATTCGAAAATTCCATGTAGGATTTATAGGGTATTTGGACTTTGGATTTAATTTGGATAATTATCCCAAACAAAATAATTAAATCCAAGAATAATATTATTTCTTCTCCAATAATCATGATGGCCGAAAATTCCACATGCTTTAATTAATGCTCCTATTAAATTCTCACTCATTCCTTAGAAAATAATTCCCCACAATTATATTACTCCGCATAAAAAATTCACATATTCAGATCAATCATCTCTTCATTTCCACTCCATTTTCTCATCGTATTGACCTTTCAACGGTCACATCATTTTTCCACATCTTTGACTATTCAATAGCCACGTCAACATTTCAACAAGTTGACTATTCAACTCAATCAAAATTCCCATACGCAATTAGGTCACATAGACACTATGCAATTAATCACTCATCAATTAATTCACATATCATAGCATTTAAGGCATTTAATGCAAAAATTTTATAACCCGAAAATTAGGGTTTGAAAAAGTGGGGCGTTACATTCCACCACCCTTAAAAGAAATTTCGTCCCGAAATTTGGTACCTCATGGAAAAAGTTCCGGGTACAGTTCCTTCATCTTGTCCTCAAGCTCCCATGTGGCTTCTTCATAATCGTGGTTCCTCCATAGCACTCTCACGCTAGCAATGGATTTATTTCTCAAATTCTGAACCTTCCGGTCCAAGATCATTTGGGGTCTCTCTTCATAGCTCAAGTCGGAATTCAACGCGACTTCTTCGTAGTGAATCACGTGCTTCGGATAGAACACATATTTTCGCAACTGCGATACGTGAAAGACGTTGTGCACGTTTCCAAGACTTGGCGATAAAGCCAATCGATAGGCTACGGGTCCTATTCCTTCTAGAATCTCGTAAGGCCCGATAAAACGTGGTTTCAATTTTCCTTTCACACCAAAACGTGTTATCCCTTTCGACGGGGACACTTTGAGAAAGACTTTATCACCGGCTTGGAATTGTAGGTCGATTCGTCGGACGTCAGCGTATGACTTTTGTCTGTCCTGAGCTTCCTTTATTCTAGCACGAATTTGTCGAACGACTTCTATCATTTCCTCGACTGCATCGGGTCCTAGCACCCGTCGCTCGCCAACTTCATCCCAGTAGAGCGGCGATCTACATTTTCTTCCATATAAGGCTTCATAAGGCGCCATGTTGATTGTTGCTTGGAAGCTGTTATTGTATGCAAATTCAATCAACGGTAGTACGGTCTCCCAACTTCCACCGCGGTCGAGTATCACGGCTCTCAACATATCCTCGAGAGTTTGGATCGTCCTCTCGGATTGCCCATCAGATTGCGGGTGAAATGCCGTGCTGAAATTCAGTTGCGTTCCCAACTCGCGCTGTAGACTAATCCAAAATTTCGATGTGAACTTCGGGTCACGATCGGACGTAATCGTCACTGGAACTCCGTGCAATCGCACAATCTCCTTTATGTAGATACGAGCCAGCTTGCTCGATCCATGAGTCACCAGAATCGGTATGAAATGCGCACTCTTGGTGAGTCGGTCTATAATCACCCAAATTGCGGTGTTCCCATTTAGGGTCTTTGGCAAGGCCGTCACAAAATCCATAGCGATATGCTCCCATTTCCACTCGGGTATTTCCAACAGTTGTAATTTTCCATGCGGTCGTTGATGTAATGCCTTCACCTGTTGGCAGGCTAAGCAACGTTCTACAAATGCCGCAATATCTCTCTTCATGCCATTCCACCAAAAGGACTTTTTCAAGTCTTGGTACATCTTCGTACTTCCAGGGTGAGCAGTGTATGGAGTTTCGTGAGCTTCACACAAAATCTCGTTCTTAAGTTCCTCGTTGTTCGGTACGCACAACCTTCCTTCAAAGGTGAGGGCATTGTCGGACTCCTCACCAAATTTTCCGGATTCACCGGTTCTCACTTCAATTCGGATTTCCTCTAGTTCCTTATCCATTCGTTGCGCTGCAACGATTTTCGTCTTCAGATCTGGTTTAACCACCAAAGTGGCAATTCTCCCTTCCACTGTCTCGGGTGCTCTTATCACTTCTAATCGCATTTTGCTAAACTCTCGTATCAAGCTTTCCTCTTCCGTTAGGAAAGTAGCTATTTGCGAATGATCTCTGCGGCTCAAAGCATCTGCCACTACATTTGCTTTGCCGGGGTGGTAGTTGATACCACAATCATAATCTTTCACTAGTTCGAGCCATCTTCGCTGTCGCATATTCAAGTCTCTCTGCTCGAAGAAATACTTTAAGCTCTTGTGGTCCGTAAAGATTTCACATCTCACTCCGTAGAGATGATGCCTCCAAATCTTTAGGGCATGTACCACTGCTGCTAACTCCAAATCGTGTGTTGGGTAGTTCAACTCGTGTGGTCTTAATTGTCGCGACGCGTAAGCGATCACTTTGTTATTTTGCATCAATACGCATCCTAATCCAACCTTCGAAGCGTCGGTGTAGACTACGTAATTCACTCCAGATTCGGGCACAGCTAACACTGGCGCGGTTGTCAACTTTTCCTTCAAGAGTTGAAAGCTTGCTTCACACTCTGGGGTCCAATTCACTTTGACTCCTTTCTTGAGTTGTTGCGTCATTGGTCTCGCTATCTTGGAGAATCCTTCAATGAATCTTCAGTAGTATCCTGCCAATCCTAGGAAACTCCGAATTTCGTTTGGTGTTGAAGGCGACTTCCATCGCTGTACCGCCTCAACCTTGGCGGGATCCACTCGGATTCCTTCTGCCGACACAATGTGTCCTAGAAAATTCACTTCCTTTAGCCAAAATTCACACTTGCTGAATTTGGCGTACAACTTCTCGGTCCTCAACGTCTCCAACGTGATTCGTAGGTGCTCCTCATGCTCTTTCTCGTTCTTTGAGTAGACTAGCACGTCATCTATAAAGACTAAAACGAATTTATCCAAGTACGGATGGAATATTCGATTCATCAAATCCATGAACACTGCTGGGGCATTCGTCAATCCAAACGGCATCACCACAAACTCATAGTGGCCATATCTTGTGCAAAACGCAGTCTTGGGTATATCCTCCCTTCGAACTCGTAGTTGGTGATATCCGGACCTCAAGTCCATCTTTGAAAAGACTCCTGCTCCTCGCAGTTGATCAAACAAGTCATCTATCCTCGGCAGTGGATACTTGTTCTTTAGAGTCAACTTGTTTAACTCCCTATAGTCGATGCACATTCTCATCGATCCGTCCTTCTTCTTCACGAATAGTACTGGTGCGCCCCATGGCGAGACACTAGGTTTAATGAAACCTAAGTCCATAAGCTCCTGGAGTTGTATCTTTAACTCCTCCAACTCCTTTGGCGCCATTCTATATGGTGCCTTGGATACGGGTGCAGCTCCCGGTTCAAGGTCAATCGTGAACTCCAATTGCCTATCTGGCGGTGGTCCAGGTAACACTTCGGGAAAAACGTCGGGAAATTCTTTCACAACAGCAACATCTTCCATCCTCTCCTCGTTCTTCTCCTCTCCATGGAGGTAGACAAGATAGGCAGTTCGCCCTTTTTTCATCATTGCAGTCGCCTGCAGCGCGGATATGATGGCGGTCCGCCTGTTCATCGCGATTCCGTGGTATATGGTGGGTTCTCTTCCCGGAGCTTGTAGAGATATCTGCCTCTCCTTACAATGAATCATCGCAAAGTTCGTTGTCAGCCAGTCCATTCCCAAGATTATATCGATATCCTCCATTTTTATGACTCGTAAGTCATGAGCAACTATCTTAAGTTCTCCCATAAAAATTTCTACATTAGAGCACGTTCTAGATATTTCTATCATTCCTCCTACTGGTGAGGACACCATCATTCTACGTTCAGATTCGCTAGCAGGCAAGCTCAAAGTATGCACACATAGTTCAGATATAAACGAGTACGACGCGCCCGTATCAAACAACACAACAACAGGGGTGTTGAGAATTTCGCCCATACCTGTCAAATTCCCTTTCTCGCGTTCATCTTGCTCTTTTTTCGGCTTCTTCTGCTCCAACGCGAACGCTCTAGCTTGGGGAGGAAGTCTGGGGCGCTGAGGTTGTGGTTGTCGCGATGATGAGTCGCGATTTCCTCCAGATTCATTCTGCGGTGCCCTAGCTGGCTGACGGGATCCCTGATCATTCTGCCTTGATCCCGATCCTCTCTTGTTATTCGGACACTCCCTGGAAAAATGACCGTTTCCTCCACAAGTGTAGCACTTGATCACGTTCTGGTATCGGCATTCTCCGAAATGATACTTAGAGCACACATTGCATTGTGGTGCCGTAGGTCGGTAGTCTCCTCTCTGGCTAGACGTATGCTGCCCTCCTCTGTGCTGGGATCGATGCTGACTCGACTGGTGTCACTTTCCATCGTGCGAATTTCTATGCTCATCCCACTTCCGTTTCTCCCTGGAGTAGTGCGGTGGGGGTAACGATGAAGTTGCAATCTCCTTAGCTTTCTCCTTAGGCATTGCTGCCTCAATATCCAACGCGAGTGCCAAAGCTTTAGCGTATGTGAGTCTCCCTCGACTGGCCAATGACATCTTTATCTCGGACCTTAGCCCCTCCCGGAACTTGTTAGACAGCTTCTCGTCTGTGTCGACTTGATCAGGGGCGTATCGGGTCATGCTGTTGAGCGCTCGATCATACTCTGTCACCGTCATGCGTCCTTGAGTCAGATTGTTGAATTCGGATGCCTTCGCTTTCCGGTAGCTTTTCGGCACATACTTGTTGTATAGTTCGGTCTTGAAATCGTCCCACATCATTGCTTCCACTTGGCCTTGTGTCAAGGTCTTTATTCTTGTATCCCACCAAAAGTCGGCTGCCTCGGTTAGTTGATGAGTCACGCAAATCATCCGTTCCCTATCATTGCATCCCAAGATTGCGAAGATACGTTCTATCGCACGGATCCAAGATTCGGCTTTGGCCGGTTCTCCAAGTCCATCGAAGACGGGCGGTTTCTGTTCCAAGAACAGCTTCACTACTTCCCTATTAACCGGGGGTGGGGGAGGCGGTGGTGTCGGAATCGACTGCGTCACACTCTCCTCACTTGAAGGGGGAGGTGTCGGTTGACGGTTATGGCGTCTTGGCGGCATTCTGATTTATCAACACAAGAATTATTCCCATGATTCTAACAATAGTCACGTGGTATAGTTGAAATAACAAGGTTCATGGTTCAATTGTTTTGGAATATATGGCCAAGCGCAAGATATCAAAAGTTCGTCACATAGACGGATTGCAAAGAGTAGTGTCAATTATGATTATAAAATTTAGTTGCATCAAGGTCAATCAAAAGATCAATGTCTCATATTATCAAGGTAATTGCACTTAAGAAGCAGTTGTACAATTTCAAGTGGCGGGTACAGGGCATCATAAGGTATTCAAAAAAAAAATGGTATTACGGTAAGAGGCATGATGTGATGACATAGTGATAGATAATTTGTACCATGTACGAAAGGCAATCTATTGAATCAAAAATAATATCTCCCCATGGCATATTAATAAAAAATGTCGCCTCAAAGAGGTCTTAGTATCAAAAGCAGCAGAAAAACGAAAGAGTAGCAAAAATCATAAGGTAGCAAATCAATCCAAAAACATGGGGGAAGCCAAAACAAATATTCCACGACTATCACTCCTAGTCGATGTCGTTCATATCCTCCTCGGGGTCATCGTCCTCATCCATCTCCAAAGCAGGTCCTTCCTCGTCCGGTCCCTCATTCTCGCCATATTCACCAACATCTGGCGGCGGCGGTGTTATCGCACGCATGTCCTCCACATTTCCATGGATAACCAAAGGGTGAGCCACATTAGCCTTAAGCCTTGGCCTATTAGGGACACGATCAACATGCGGCTCCTTATCGCGACGATACCTCCATCGGCGAGCTTGGCCTGGCGGATACTTGTGCGCTGGGGGACTAAGCGGCGGTCCATCCCTCGCAGCTGCCATGGCTGGGAGTAGCACTCCAATCAATCCGATTATATCGCCTCGAGGCTTGTACTCCGGCGGACTGAACCACGTATATGGCAATGCAGCTTGGGCAGTCCATTCGCTCCAAGGACTCGGCAGAGTGTGGATCAATCTCGAGATCCCCGCGTGATGGGTAACTCCTCCATACGCGTATGCATCCATCCAACGATCGTAGAATTCGGTGACGTAGGTTAGGAGAAAGGACTTTCCATCCCACTCAAACTCTTGGTAGGTTTCGACAGGGAAAACCTTGTTCTTTGCGTAACGATCGCGCATCGGTGCGTAATAATGATTAAGCATCTACAAAAGAAATCTCAGCATCAGAACAAGGATCGAAGAAAAATATTAATAGTGTATAAGATTTCAACTGATGCTGAGAGTACGATGGATATATATATTTATATATGTATGCGTCGAACGACGAAGGTGTGGAGGTAATATCATATCAAGAAATAACGGAATTTTCTTTCCGTGCCAAAAGGTGTGCATATGTATATATATGTTTTCGTGTTTCAACGCTTCGCAATTCGTTCTCATAAGCCGCTCGCCTCGTATTCGGCGTTGGATGCCTCCAAGTTCGATATTATCACAAAATTCTCATTCACGGCACGACTTACAACTAGGTATAGCAGCGTGCTCAAGTTCCTTCTCATAAAGGTCGTTCATCACATTTCACGCAAATCACAATCACATAGAATTTCATAGAGTTTTATTGTTCAACTCATAACAGTCTCAACATATAATCACTTGCATAACAACATTTATTTCGCATTATCACATTTTGCAAGTTCACATGCAAGCATAATCATCACAATTTTCCAAATATCACAACAATCTCCCATTCGCTTCAACTTCCAATATTTCATAATTCAAATCAATATTCAAGAGATACTTGTTACCTCATTCATCGTGGTTGAGCGGAGACGAGTTGCGGTGTTGAGTCTTCGACGATTATCCATTAATTATTTTATACAACTTTCAAATTTTATTACAACAAGACTCTTGGGTCCAGAGCGAAAAGAACTGAGGCTCTGATACCAACTGTAACGACCCGCCCATTTAGGGTATAATAAATGCGGCGTTCGCTAACTAGGTAGACTTAAAAGCATTAAAAATCATAAACTAGGGTTTCAATAGAAAGGGATTTGACCAAAACATTAAATGAACAATTAAGTAGAGTAAGAATCATGCCTTAGCAAAGGAATCCAACAAAAGACTTATTTAAAATAAAAGCTTAACAAAGTTTTCAAAATAATATCTCTAACTGTTCATACCCCAAAATATACCCACGAAAAGAAAGAATAGAAGTATTTATCCCAACAAAAGATCACAGTTTTCATAATCAATAGCGGAAGCGACCAAGAAAGAAGTGAGGCTATGTATGAGGACACAACGACACCTTAAGTACCAACAGATCATTTTATTATTCTCTACTCAACACCGCCGCCCGCTCGTCACCACTCAACCTGCACATAAGGAAAACACATGCAGGGCTGAGTACGATAATCATACTCAATGGGCTCATTGCCGAAAACAGTTTTATCACAAAATAGTTATTATCATGCCATTTTCAAGTGTCCGTCGGGGTTTTTACTTTAGAAAGACCCGAGGCACCAAAATATCTTCTTTCTCAAATATCACGGTCGCGCAACCATTTTTCTCATAGATGTTTACCATATCCTCATTCTACATGACAAGGAATGCGGCCGCAATCCAGGTCACTAGACCGGCCAACCCGTACGCTGACTCTCGGTCTAACATTGGTGTACACTAACCCAAGTAGAGTTTGCAGCTCTACAAGGATCCGAATTCGATTAAATCAATAGTGGCATAGCCACGAGGGATAGGCACGACAAAACAAATCACGGCATGATAACACATATTTCATTCTCATCAATATCAGTTTAGGACAATGTCCTTATTTTAAAAGAAAGCCCACCTCTTCGGCTTATCTCGAGAGTATTCTCTTCTCCTCGTTTATCACGCTGAGAGCGCGAAGTATCACCTTTAAATTAGGCGTATCACAAATCAGTTTCAATCATTGATTTCAAAATATGCATGTTTCCCATATTTCCCTTTTTCCCCTCGATTATTTTCAAAATCATTACTATCAAAATCAAAGTATGATTAACATACCACTTTTTATTTAAATAATCATTCCAAAATCACCAATAATTCGTAACACGCATGAGTGTTTCACACACATAACACACGCACACGCACACGAACACAACAATTGTGCACGCCGATCGAGGCGTGCACACACACACTCTCGGCCACACACACACACACACATCCATGCATCGCAAAATTCACCAATTAAAACCCCTTTCACTCGTTCTAGATGCATGCGGATTCAAGAATACCGATTGATCGGTAGAAGAAGAGAAAATCAAAATTTAAAGTACCTTATCCAAAAGAACGAACGGTAGAAACAAGGAATTAGTTTTGATTCTTCAATAATCTCTTGAATTTCACTTGAATTCTTCTCAATTGATGAAGAAATCTTGAAGAAAACTTGAAGAAAATATGGAGAAAGTGGGAGAGAGATTTTCGAAATTGATGAGAGAGTGGGGCGCCGGTTTTTGATCTCTAGGGTTAGGGTTTCTCTCCTATTTATAGAGTCACAAATAATAATATCCAATAATTAAATAATTAGAGATTTGGGGAAGATTTGTTGGTTATAGGGGCCGAAAATTTGGAGGTGGTTAGGAGAGAATTTTCGAAATCTAGGCTATTAATTTAGCCTATGATTTAAATTCAAATATTTCATGGAGTAGAATAATATATCACGGAGTAAGAATAAAATAATTAAATCTCCCCAAGTATAGCCAAAAGTGGCGTGATTTACTTCTCTCCACAAAGAATTAAATTCAAATCCTAATTTAATTAGGATATGGTAAGATCTTCTTAGATATGGCAAGATATGCTAGGATATTTTAGCATATTTATATTTATTCATGGAATAGAATAAATAAGGAATCAATAAAATAACAAATAATTTCTCTCTCCCTTCTAGATGAGATTTTCGAAAATCTCATGAATATCAAAGATGGAAAATTCGAAAATTCCATGTAGGATTTATAGGGTATTTGGACTTTGGATTTAATTTGGATAATTATCCCAAACAAAATAATTAAATCCAAGAATAATATTATTTCTTCCCCAATAATCATGATGGCCGAAAATTCCACATGCTTTAATTAATGCTCCTATTAAATTCTCACTCATTCCTTAGAAAATAATTCCCCACAATTATATTACTCCGCATTAAAAATTCACATATTTAGATCAATCATCTCTTCATTTCCACTCCATTTTCTCATCGTATTGACCTTTCAACGGTCACATCATTTTTCCACATCTTTGACTATTCAATAGCCACGTCAACATTTCAACAAGTTGACTATTCAACTCAATCAAAATTCCCATACGCAATTAGGTCACATAGACACTATGCAATTACTCACTCACCAATTAATTCACATATCATAGCATTTAAGGCATTTAATGCAAAAATTTTATAACCCGAAAATTAGGGTTTGAAAAAGTGGGGTGTTACAGGTTATGAGTAGAATGAGTTAGTGGAATGTTGGAACCACTTACTAAAACTAGTAAAAATGAAATGAGATATTTATTGAGGAGTCCAAATAAAAAAAATATAAAATATAAAATATTTAATGGGACCAGAAAAAGTAGCATATTCTCAAATCTTATATTGAATTGACCAGAATTTGACCATAATCGGTTATAGAAGGAGTAACTAAAAGACTTATGTTAGTATGCCTTGAATCTGTATAGGATTATGTTTCCTAATTGGGATAAGATTATGTTTCCTAGGCCCAGTCTGTCTCACGTGTGCCTATATATATGGGAGTAGAGCACATAATTCTGTGATCTGACAGATCCAATCTGTAGCCATAATCTGAAAATCGCAGTCATAATACAATTTGTTCTCCGTTTTTGCCCGTGGACGTAGCCAACACAACGTTGGTGAACCACGTAAATTCTGTGTCTATTTACGTTCTTTTGTTTCTCGATTCACAATTTCCCTATTTGTCATAACAAACAGGTATCGGAGCCAGGTTAGGTGGCTATGGGTCGGGCCGCGACCCATGTTTGTGTCGACTGCGTCTGTCCCGATGTGATCTAGTTTGAGGGGGAGATTTGTTATGTACAAACTCCATCCCACATCGGGAGTCTGGGGGAAGTTGGAAGGTGTATATAATTCATGTCTAACCCCAATTAGTTTGAGGCCTTTTGGGAGTGACCTAAAAACAAATCCGTGCAGGCTTGACCCAAAGCGTATAATATCAAAAGTTTGTTGCAGTCGACGATCCTAACAAATTATCAAAGCCTGGTTTTCAGACTAGGGTTTTGAATTTCGCTGCTAGGGTTTTCTGGTAAATCGAAGATGTTTAGGGTTTTCTGGTAAATCGAAGATGTCTGCTCTGAACGTGAAGGTCGACAAATTTGGGAGAAGTTTCTTCGTCTAGCATTGTAATGATGCGTTTGAAAGGTGAATTCGGTTGATGGAAAATCTGAGGCAAGAATGGAGAAGTTTGTTCGTCTGATATTATGATGATGCATTTGGAAGAAGCGAGAATTCAAGTCAAGGTGGAGATTTGTTAGTATGCCTTGAATCTGTATAGGATTAGGTTTCCTAATTGGGATAAGATTATGTTTCCTAGGCCCAGTCTGTCTCATGTGTGCCTATATATATGGGAGTAGAGCACATAATTATGTGATATGACAGATCCAATCTGTAGCCATAATCTGAAAATCGCAGTCATAATACAATTTGTTCTCCGTTTTTGCCTGTGAACGTAGCCAACACAACGTTGGTGAACCACGTAAATTCTGTGTCTATTTACGTTCTTTTGTTTCTCGATTCACAATTGCCCTATTTGTCATAACAACTTATATAATAGAGATGATAAATATTGTACCTGAGTGAACATAAGTGGAATATCAAACAATATTCCTTAGTTGTTTGGCACATCAAGAGTAATGTCATCCGAGTTGGGGAAGGGTGGATAAAGGCCATTCTCTCCGAAATGTTGAAGCGTCACATCCGCGCCGGCCTCGACAAACACTACCCCTTGGCCGGTGCATTCGACCACAAGCTTCCGACCAGTGTGTTCCCTCAACTGCCCGGCCAACGGGTAGTAAAAGACCAAGGCTTTGAAAATAGCCTCACGAATAATTTTCACTGGATCTTTCCCTTCCATGGATGGATTCTTTTTGTAGAAATTTATTGTTGTAACATACATTCGTAGGAAGGTCTGGTCATCTAAACTCGAGCTCAACCCGTAATTATTATGCCCCAAACGGGTCGACATGATAAGAATACAAATATGATAAAGTCTGATTCTATTAATTTTGTGTATGTTCATGTCATATTTTTGTTTTTGTGTTTTATATTCCCCGTTCGCTATAATGTGTCCCACCTTGATCTGACTCGTTTTTTAAATATATATATAGAGCAAAATAAATAGAAGAAGTTATTGGAACGTGAGTCATATATTTATCTATTAATATTAGTATTGTAATAACATGTGAATGAATTGAATTAGTAGAATTAAAATTTATTACTATAAATAGTAAAAATAAATAACTTAATTATTAAAGGCATATCTAAAAATAAAAAAATTGAGACACATAATGATATATCGTGGTACTATTAAGTCAAATTCCTGACTATGTCACTTTACCTAGTAAGTAGGAGTAATTAATATGGGATGCACATATGTTTTTCACGCTTTTAAAATGGAAATTACTAGTAATTGGTGGTTAATTTGTACTTTGAAAATAAAGTAAATTTTAAATGGCCGTTTTTAGCTCTCCCTATATTTGCTGAAAATTCATGATCCAATTAAAAATGAGCTTAGTAGATAAGGACCATGGACCAAAATCTGGACAGGCCATCAGGATAGGATATTGACGGCAGAGTGTTGATAACGTGGAAACCCGGTAATCACGAGATTTTATGTAGCTTTATTTAGAGTGTTAATATAAAAAAGCTTTATTTAGAGTGTTAATATAAAAAAAAAGGTATAAAATAAAAATTAAAGAATTTTTATTTTTAGTACTGTTACTATCATTTTATTTGGAACAAAGAAAAAGGGAAGGTGATTTATCTATGAAAGTAGTACATAATATCTTTGTTTTCACCTATAACTGTTATTATTGATTCGAAATCATATTATATTATTTCGATATCTTCATTACAAAACCCCACGATGAAATTTAATTCAGATGATAAAAGAAAGAGCCAAAACATAGCATTTTTCAGAATAAAAAGCAAGAGTTTTGAACTTAAATCACTGTATGATATACTCGATCCCTCCGTCCGGCCACAAATGATCAATTTTTTTTCGGCAAATGAATTAAGAAAATAATATTTCATCTACTATTCTACGATATTTTTTTTCCCGATAGTTTAGTAGTTTAATTGTTTATTTCACTTGTAATATATATAATTTATCTGATCTGCTACCTGTCAAATTGCGTTCTAGAGTTTATATTATTTAATTTCGTATAATTAACTCTATGAATTTTCAAAAATCATGTTTTGAGATTCTCGAGAACATGGATTTTAAGCATTCCCAATATATGTATATATTTAACAATAAAAATATAAAATCAAGTACTATAAAATAAAAAATACAACTCCCATGTCGTGATAAATATGAGCTTTTTGTGAGACACTGTTTTGATGTAAAATTGATTTACTAAGAAAGATGAATAGGAAATATAGTGAAAGCAGTATTAGTGGATAATGGGTCCAAAATATTAGCACTAGTAGTGTTTAATTGGATTGTAATGATAGTAAGTTATAAATAAAATGACGTATATAAATAATGTGTTATTCAAATATTTCCTAAACAGAAAATTCTCTTATTTTTTTGAGATGAACTGGAAAGTAAATAATTAATACTTCCGTCCCCCAAATTTTGACACAGTTTACCATTTCGGTCTCACCCTGAAAATTTGACACACTTCACTTTTACCATTTTCGGTAGTGGACCCCATATTCCACATACTCGTTCCTACTCACATTTTATTATAAAACTAATACTTTAAAAGTAGGACCCACATCCCATCAATTTTTTCAACTCACTTTCCATTACATTTCTTAAAACCCGTGCCGGGTCAAAGTGTGTCAAAATTTGGGGGACGGAGGTAGTAATATTTATCAGGGACGGAATGGAGGGAGTGTAAAAGAATATGACTTGATTAATTTTTGATGAGCAATATATACTTTTGCTAGTTATCCCATTATTTTAATTTAAAACTACATATTGCATTCATATCTAATTTACATTCATTTTCCAGATTTGTATCTTAAAAATAAGAATTTTTAAAACGGCACAAGTTTTAATACAAAATTGGTAAAGTAAGATGGAGCAAGTTTTAATACCAAATTGGTAAAGTAAGAGAGATGAGTCCTATATCATAGAGAGAGATGAGTCCCATACCTAAAATGGAAAGTTTAGAAAAAAGTTTTTATTTTTAGAAAAAAGTTTCTATTTTCATGCATGCAGAGGTTTTTATTCGTCATGAGGGTCCCTGGATGCGCTCTTCTGCGGCGGAAACTTACCGGAATTTGTCGGAGCATTGTGAGTAGTAGTGGTCATTTTATCATCGTATCTATTCACCTTAAATTTCAATACCCTTTAACTAATTTGCTCTTTCATATCGGGTTAGCGTAATAAATTTAAGTTGTACGCGCTATTATGGGAAAATTGAGAATAAATGTGTGTTGAAATTATTGCCAAATCGAAAATGTAGAATAAAAAGAAATCAGCCTCAATATATACATGTAGTTTGTTCCATACGGTTTTGAAATACCAATTCCTAACCAGAAAAGTGGAGAAGAAGTGAGAAAAGGGATAGAGTCATAGAGATTTATGACTTTATTCTATTATCTCGCTAACTCCAAAATAATAAATAAAGAGTACATTAACATATATATAGAGTTTATTTTTACCCAGTTCAACTTTGCGATCTAGAAAATAACCAACAAAGAAAACCTTAAAATAAGCATAATTAAATCACAAAATATTAGATAAAATAACTTAACTGGCTCCGTATCACAGGGATGAAGATGTTGGAGCGGTAGTCATCATGACCTGAAGATGTTTCTCGAAGACTTTCATGGATTCGAGAGGTAGGCTAACCGGAACCATGAAACCATCCTTAAAGGCAGAGTACCAAGCTATTTGAATATTATCGGTCGGCCTATAAATTCCTTGAGACATCCCACCGTATTCTGCAGTGCCCCACCCGACATCCATTTGCTCGAAACCCACATGCGTCATATTAGACACCACATAAGTGTTTGCTTCCGTCATACTAGGGCGATCTCGCATCACCATTAGACCCGCCACTGATCTCAGGTACTCATCAGTCACTACTTCGCGTTTTGCCTTTCTCACCAACTCCACCGCGTAGTGCAGCGGATTCTTGGACAACTCACCGGCTGTAGTCACTACCACCGGAAATGCTATAGCGTTGCCATAGTACCTGATGCATATTAATTAGGAATTAACACTGTTGCAAAACAATGAAAAAGATTCCCCCTTTTAGCGCATATCTAAAGATCAAATCTCATCCACTGGATAAAAAAAATGAAGGATGAAATTGAGTTTAAAAATTTATGAATTTAAAAACACAAAATTCATTTAAAGAGCGTTTTAGTTCATATGAGGGGTAAAACAAACAATTTTACCCATAGAGTGAACCAAAACGTTCTTAAAATGAACATTGTGTTTTCAAAACCCGGGGATCATTTTATATTACGATTTAGGACATTTTGTATTGGAAATGATTTATCTTAATGGCGTTTTAGTTCATACGATGTGTAAAACCGACAATTTTACCAAAACACACTTCTACTAAACTCAATGTTTTTAAAATCCAACCAATCTCAGTCTTTGAATCTAGTGGTTTAGATTTGATCTCTAGTTATACGATTAGAATGTGGTTATAATAGATTTATGTATCATACTATCATTACCCCATTGGAAGTTGTGGTTTCATTAGCTTTCGGTTATCAATAAACACTGAGAATCTTATCTCTTCGTCGGGTTCGGGAGAGAGAGCAATTGTCTGGCAGCGCCATACGCAGCCTGCCACGATGTCGAATTTGGAGCAGCGTTGGAGATGCGGTGGCAGGCTGCAACGGAGGGCAGAGATTTTGGCAGAGCTGAAAAAGGAGCGTTCCTCCATCGTATCAAGCGAGACAAGGGTTCCACCACTTGTACTGACATCATATTCATGATGTGCGAACGACACGCGCGGCGGCTGGCTGGCGCTGAGAAGATGTCGGTCCCAAACTGGTTGGATAGAAGGGAACGCGGCTCCGCCAGCAAGTTCACCCACGGCGGAGAGAAATTGGGAAAGGCCGACACCGTCACACACTGTGTGATTGAAGTAGTTTGAAAAGATAAATCCCCCACATTTTAGCCGTGTGACCTGTGCAAGTCTTTGTATTTAATTATACTACCAAAAGTAATTGTATTGATTGGAATTTGATCAATTTTCATAATTTGAATGACTATTATCCCTAAATAAACTGATAATAAAAAATAATTTTAAAAGTATAGGGTATTACATAAATGACTATTATCCCAATTTTTTGAAGATCAAAGTTTAGTCTACTGGTATATGTGTCTTTAAAATTCATAGGCTAAGCTTTGATTGTGCATTGGGGTTTGAACCCACAACCTCGTTGTCTCGCCAACTTACCAATAGCGAGCCCCTTTACGAGACGAAGCGTCCGCAACGCTGGCTCGATGCTGCCTCGTCTTAGTGAGATGAGTCAGAGCCAGCAACGAGTTGCGTTGCGGTTGCTCTAATGACTTGGATATCGCTGTCCACTAACAATATTTCAACCACTTTTACTTTCTCTCACACTGCACCAATTTAACGCCGAAACTCATGTCGTCCCCAAAATCTCTATTTTTAGGAGACAAAAGGATCCAATTAATGTATCAGTGGAAAGATCCAATTAGAATAATAAATCATGTTAAGAATTGAGAATGATGCATAAGGAAGATTGTCTAAACAGATTCAGTAAGTCGTTAATTACCTGAATGAACATAAGTGGAATATCAAGAAATATTCCAAGGTCATTTGGCATATGAAGAGAAATGCCATCCAAGTTGGGGAAGGGTGGATAAAGGGCATTCTCTCCGAAATGCTGCAGCGTTGCATCCGCGTCAGCCTCGGCGAACACTACCCCTTGGCCGGTGCATTCAACGACGAGCTTCCGACCAGTGTGTTCCCTCAACCGCCCAGCCAACGGGTAGTAAAAGACCAAGGCTTTGGCAATAGCCTCACGAATAATCTTCACCGGATCTTTCCCTTCCATGGATGGATTCTTTTTGTAGAAATTTATTGCTCCAACATACCTTCGGAGGAACCTCTGGTCATCTATATCAGAGAGAGATTTGAATTCATTGGGTGTGGACACTGCTGGACAAAGCAACTCGGGTGTTTTCCTTGCAACTCTCAAAGTTAATCTTTTGGTTGATGCCATTATTACATGCCTTGGAACAAAACCCTTAATATGCATATTTATAGTTCCGTCGCAAAAAAAATACTTTTTGTAGTAAAAGTACTAATGCAATAATAATAAAGTGAGAGAGAATTAGAGAAAAAAAATTGAAATAATGTTAGTGGAAAATAAACTTAGCTTATTAAATATAAAAACATACCACAAATAAATATAGATTGATTTTGAACAACTGACCAAAATGGAATTGGACGGAGGTAGTATGTTTATAACGTTGTATCTTACTAGTGACAGGGGTAACCCACTAAGCGCTTTTCAAAATTTTAAATAATTAGTCACTCTATTACATTTAAGATGATCACATTTGTGAATGATATATAATTTTTTTTGGAGTTGTTGATTATATTAACTAAAGCAATAAACTAGCTGAATACTTATTTGAGGAGAGATAAAAGATGCATTTTACTTGAAAAAAAAAAAATGAAAGAATACATCTTAAATGGAACAAACTAAAAATGAAATGTGAACATCTTAGGTTATGATATAAGATTTTAGGTAGAGCTGACAATTTTCGACACGACACGATAATCTGATACGAATCCGCATGAAATTATTGGGTTGGGGTCAAGTCTTATTGGGTGCGTGTCCTTATCGGGTTGACCCATTAAGAAGATAGATCTCCTTCCGTCCACAACAATCTCATTTGTGGAAAACATATGTTTTAATGAAAAATTGTTAATAATATAAGAGAGAGGATGAGAAAATGTAGGTAAAGTAAGAGAGATAATGAGAAAAAAGTGTGAAAAGTATGAGAGGAGAAAAAGTTGGAATAGTATTAGAGAAAAACTTTTCATTTTTAAAAATGAGACTACTTTTTTTTGGACATTCTAAAATGACAAAATTAGACTATTTTTAATTTACCGAGGAAGTACAATAAACTAATTAATCCCATTAATGATAGGTTAATGAATTCTTAGCCTAGTTTAAATAGTGGGCTCTTTTAGATTAGCCCATATTAATGAATATAATTATATAAACGTATTTTTTTCTTTCTTTCCTAGTTAACTAGTTTAGTTGTAATTAGTTTTGCTTAGTTGACTCTTATAGATTAGCCCATATTAGGATAGGATATTGGTGGCGGAGTAAGAACACCATTAATTGGGTTGCCATCATAAGTGGTGGGGCTAGAATTTTGATTCTATAGTTTAGAGTTGTAGATATTTTTGGTGTTGGCGTCGCCGAAAGCAACTATAACAGCGACGATGGGGTTCCATGAGAGAATAGAGTAGAGAAAAAAAAAAATAGAAATAGACTATATGGTTGTTTGGAGAAGCAATATTGGCGTTAGAAGAAACACAAATTTCAATAGTAATTTTAATTTTCAAATAATTTTCTTTTTGTTTACTGGATTATTTAAACTCCATTAATTTCATTGATGCTAAACAAGTTTTATGTGTTTCTACGAGAAAATTGTTTTATCTATGTCAACACTCTATATATATATTTGAAATATCATCGAAAAATATAACATTTTATAAGTAGTTTAATTCATTAAATATAACTATTTTTTATTTATAATATTTAATAAAAAATTTGAAAATATACGAGAAATAAAAAAATCATGAAAAACAAAATTTTCTACACAGTATGGTCCGACGCCGGCCAACCCAGCCACTTAGTAAGTGGGTTCGTCTAGAATGAGTACCAAACATCTGAATCTACTCTAAAACAACTAAGAACACCGTGTAAAAAAAAGATCATAGCTGAAACTTTCCTGAAATAGCCAAGCAAAACGCAAAAGTAAATGGAGACCAATTTTCCTTCACAACCTAGATAGGTCTTGGCTACCTATTGGTACGGTTGCAGTTATTATGATAATTCTGTCTTATCTAAGAAGAGATTAATAACATTGGTGTGGTAAATTATTGAAAGGATATGAAATGTATTCTTTATTGCTATCTATTGAAAGAATATATTTCAGAAATTTTAGTATTTTCTAGTTTATGAAATTAATATCAATATTTTTTATTTAATCAGACGTCACTTCAATATGGGAGAGTTTGTACGTAACTCAAACATGATATCTTGGGTGTTAGTAATTGAATAGCATGAATGTATTGAAATATTATTTCATAGAATTCGCGTGCACAGTGTGGTATGATTAAATCCCCAAGAGGTGTTTGAAAATTGAATTTATTATTAAGAAATTGCGCAGTTGGAATTTATTCAACGAATAATAAATAAGGTTTCAAACTAGAAAACTCTTTAGAGAATTAAATTAATGGATTAAGATAATCTTAAATGCAGAAAATATTATAAAATAAAATGGACCCAAGTTACTTGTAATTTGGTGATTTAGATGAGAGTGCAATATTATTCTTTAGTGGAACAAAGTTACTTGTAATTTGGTGATTTAGATGGGAGTGCAATGTTATTCTTTAGTGGAACAAAATAATATTCCATTGATAATATATTAAATCATGGGTCAATTGATTTAATTAGATATTTATCTAATGGGTGAGTCCAACATCCTAGCCCAACATGTAACGCCCCACTTTTTCGAACCCTAATTTTTGGGTTATAAAATTTTTGCATTAAATGCCTTAAATGCTATGATATGTGAATAAATTGATGAGTGATTAATTACATGATGTCTTTGTGACCTAATTGCGTATGGGAGTTGAGATTGAGTTGAATAGTCAACTTATGTTGATAATATGACATGGCGTTGAAAAGTCAAAGATATGGAAAATATGACATGGCCGCGGAATGGTCAAAGTCGTGGAAAATGTAAAGTGGAAGTGAAATTCAAATATGTGAATATTTGATGCGGAGTAATATATTTGTGGTGAATTATTTTCCCAAGGGTTGAGTGAGATTAAATAGGATTTTCATAAATATCCTACCCAATTAGTTGAAATGTTCGACCATCACTATTATTGGAGAAGGAATTATATTTTTCTTGGATTTAATTATTTGTTTGGGATAATTATCCGAATTAAATCCAAAGTCCAATTAAACTTTAATTCCACCTTGGAATTTTCAAAACTCCACCTTTGATTTTCTATGAGATTTTCGAAAATCTCCTATATTATGGGAGAAGGGATTGTTTATTTATTTGATCCCTTATTTATTCTCTTCCATGAATAAATATAAATATGCTAGAATATCTTACCATATCTTGCCAAATCTAAGAAAATCTTGTCATATCCTAATTAAATTAGGATTTGGAAATTAAATCCCTTATGAGAGAGGCATAAAAATCGCCTACTACTATTATTTGGGGAGGATTTAATTATTTTATTCTACTCCGTGAAATATTTGAATTTAAATCATAGGCTAATTAAATAGCCTAAATTTCGAATTCCTTGTTTTCCTCAACCAAATTAACGCCAACTACTATATTCAAATCTCTCCATATCTTCTCAAATCTTTAATTTATTTAATTAAAGATATTATTTTGGGACTCTATAAATACATGGGAGATCCTAAACCCTAGCAACATAAATCACGCCCCCCACTCCCCCAAATTTTCGAAATCTCTCTCCCCACTATCTCCAAAATTTCTTCTACTTTCTCCATTAATTCTTCATCTTTTGGAAAAGAATTGAAGCTGATATTCAAGAGTTTATTGAAGAATCAAGGCTATAACTTGTTTCTACCGATCGTTCTTTTGGAAAAGATACTTTAATTTTTGATCTTCTCTTCTTCTACCGATTAATCGGTGTTCTTGAGTCCATATGCATTTAGATTGAGTGAAGGGGAAATAAATTGATGAACTTGGGATGCATGTGATAAGTGTGTGTGTGTGACCGAGTGTGTGTGTGTGCGTGCACGCCTCGGAAGGCATGCACATGTGTGGTGTTCGTGTGCGTGTGTTGTGTGTGTGTAGAACACTCATGCGTGACACGATTTAATGATAAATTTGGAGTTTTTATTCGAATAAAAATGATATGCTAATCGTACTTCGATTTTTGAATAATGATATTAAAGATTTATCGATGGGAAAAAGGGAAACGTGGGAACATGCATGATTTTGAATCAATGTTAGAAACTGATTTGTGATACGCCAAATTTAAAGGTGATACTTCGCGCTCTCAGCGTGATAAACGAGGAGAAGAGAATATTTTCGAGCTAAGCCGACGAGGTGGGCTTTCTTTTAAAATAAGGACATTGTCCTAAACTGATATTGATGAGAATGAGATATGTGTTATCATGTCTTGATTTGTTTTGTCGTGCCTATCCCTCGTGGCTATGTCACTATTCATTTAATCGAATTTGGATCCTTGTAGAGCCGCAAACTCTACTTGGGTTAGTGTACACCAATGTTAGACCGAGTGTCAGCGTACGGGTTGGCCGGTCTAGTGACCTGGATTGCAGCCGCATTCCTTGTCATGTAGAATGAGGATATGGTAAACGACGATGTGAAAAATGGTTGCGCGACCGTGATATTTGATAAAGAATATATTTTGGTGCCTCGGGTCTTTCTAAAGATAAAACCCCGACGGACACTTGAAAATGGCATGATAATTACTACTGTTGATAAAACTATTTTCGGCTATGAGCCCCCTGAGTATGATTGTAGTACTCAGCTCTGCACGTGTTTTCCCTATGTGCAGGTTGAGTGGTGACGAGCGGGCGGCGGTGTTGAGTAGGAAATAATAATATGATAATAATAGGAAATAATAATATGATCTGTTGGAACTTTAAGTGTCGTTGTGTCTCCATACATAGCTTCACTTCTCTCTTGGTCGCTTCCGCTATATTATGAAAACTTGTGATCTTTTGGTTGGGTTGAATTCTTTTATTTCGTGGGAATATTTTGGATATGGAACAGTTGAAATTATTTTGGAAACTTTGATAAGCATTTATTGTGATAGCCTTATATTGGATTTCATTGCTGAGGCATTATTCTTCTCCCATTTAATTGTTCATTAAATGCTTTGGTAAATTTCCTTTAAATGAAGCCCTAGCCTATGAACTTTGTTGCATTTAAGTCTTCCTAGATAGCGATCGCCATTATTTTTGTACCCTAGAATGGCGGGTCGTTACACAACAAGTCTAAGCTTATAAATAATGTAGAGATGGGAAACCCTAGCACAGACTACAGCACACAACTCTCTCCTAACCCTAACCCTAGCTGCCTAAAATCGGCGTCTCTCCCTCCCTCTTGGTCTCGATTTTCATGCCCTAGCACGTGGGAGATTAGGGTTTTGATTTTTGTTCGTATTCTATCCTAATTCATAGGATTAGATCAAGACAATCTCGTGTTTGTGTTGGTGTTCCCTAGATCTCATATCACTTTTATTTGATTCTTCGAGATCCGCCCACACAGATGAATAATCAAGATGTGGGAATAGTATGGAAGATTCGTGGTCAATAAATCAAGGATCTCCGGGTTGTCAACGTCAATCCTGTGATGGATCAAGAGGTAACAATCGAAGATAACGTGTTTATTTGATTTGTTCATCAATAGATTTAGTTTAATTGCATGAAATTGAAATAGAATGCATAATCACCTAAATAGATCCGTAAGGACTTGTTTGTTTTCCGTGTCTTCCACTGCGATAGCCCCAACAATTCATGTATTCAACTAAAAATAGAGTAAGAATAGAGCAATGAACAATCATCAACGAAAAGAACATATCATGCTTGCAATTGAAACGTCACTGCGAAATTTAAGCTAAAACTACCAGATCTACTCTAACTGACCAAGCGGAAATCACGTACGAGTAGAAACAAGCCATACTCATGCAGACTCAAAACAGCACAAATTAGATCTACCAACATAAACTCCGATCTAACATGAATTCATCGAAATCCAACATCATCAAACCCAGATCCATGAAATCAAACTCGAATCCAACCGATTCCAAAACCTAACAACTAACAATTGCTAAACGCATCCAACCAAACAAACTTAAACTCAACACAGCAAGATCCAAATAGAAAACCAACCGAAATATCCATGATTCTGATTCCAAAACATATTCAAAACAAGATCCGAAGTCAAGCTTCAGATTCAACAACAAACAACTACGGACTTCAACTAAACAAGTTCAAAGACACCAACAATATCTCAAAGCATTAAAGTTAAAACTAATACGGAAGGTAGAGATTGTTTCTTCGCTCCGTAGAGCGGTGGGACACAAGTATCACGAACTAAAAACACGCCACCAGCCTGAAATGAACTCCCTTCCAAGTGCGCAGAACTAGAAACTAAGAACTGAAGTGAAAATGAGCTCGGGAGACTTGAGCTAAGAAGGAGTTGCCTCATCCTTCAATCTCATCCTTTTGTATAGGGAGGCTTGAGGCTCTAATCCCCAGGGCACCTTCTCTCTGATTTGACGCTTGTTCCCTTAAAGAGGGATATTTGAAATCTACTCATTTTCTCCCACTTCTGCTCCTGTCGCCGTCTTCGTAATCCTCCTTGGTCGGTTTGGCGGCTTTTGGTACTTCACTTCAAATTCTGCTTAATTTTGCGTCTGCCCAGTCAATCTGCTCAATTTTCCTGAACCAGCAGATTTCTACGCACCTGAACTCAAAATTGCACATTAGATCCCTGAAAGTACAGAAATCCACCCAATAACCAATGCATGAAATGAGCCTTATCATTCTTCCAGTAAAACGCTCCATCCGACAAAAGGTACGCTCGACACCAGGATGTCCCGCTTGTGGTGTTCTGTGGTGTTTGAAAAGGAGGGCTTGTTTCGCCACTGATGTGTTGCCTACATATATGCGTCGATTGTATTAAATCAAGCGGTCGACAACCGACAGTTTGCTGTCCGCCTTGCCCTCCTCAATCGCCATCCGCAAGTCCAAGATTTTCAGAACAGATGTGAGACTGCTGTCAATTGGGATGTATCCATTGCCGCCTGTTCTACGGCCTCCGGCGTCGGATCCATGTCCCTCCGCGACAGAGCATTGACCACCTGATTTGACACTCCCGTCTTATATTCGATACGAAACGTGTATTCCATTAATTTCCGGGCCTTACAACTGCTGATCAGGTGTCTGAATAACCTGTTGGAGTAGTTCCTTTAAGCTCTTTTGGTCGTCGGATCCACTTTTGTACCGCCTCTACCATAGTGTAAAGCTCTATGTGATATGTCGACGTCACTCCTCGACAAGGACCTAAATTCTTGCTGAAAAAGGCTAACGGCTGATCGTCCTACAATAATACCGCCCCTAAGCCAAAATCGGAGGCGTCTGTCTCCAGATAAAATGGCTTACTAAAGTCCAGAAGTCGGAGTACCGGAGATGACGTCATAGCCTCCTTCAGCGCCGCTAAGCTATCTGCAGCTACTGGTGACCACTAGAAACCTCGCAATTGCTTAATAGTGGATGGGATCAATTGTATCACAGTCCGGCGGATAATCGGAGATCATTGGTACTTCCTCTATCTCTTGTGTGGCAGCTGTAACTCAGGTTCGTGTTGTATTCGTATCAAGAACTCGCACAATATCATTTTTGCAGCCAAATGGTCATTTTGATTCTGTTTATAGTAATGTTTTGGCCTAGTGGTTGAATGGTCATTGCTCCAGATCGAAGGTCTTGCGTTCGAGTCTGTCATTTTAAAACATCTGTTTATTTATCCATAAACAAGGATACCATATTTATGGACTTATTTATGACCCTATGCGGTCACTGGCGGATCCAATACCCCCAAAATATGGAAGTAGCCTAGTGGTAAAACCATCATTTCTCCACAACAACAAGTCGGGTTCGATCTGCCACGGTATGAGGTTCCATTTTATTCTACGATCCAGAAAAGAATCGACAAGTAAACTCAGATATAAGTTTAGAGCGATGAAGATATTGGAGAGGTATTGATCATGGCGTGAAGATGTTTCTCGAAGAGTTTCATGGATTCGAGAGGAAGGCAAACCGGAACCACGATACCATCCTTAAACCCTAAGGCCATCCGCGACGCTATCTCTTATCCGTCTCTTAACCGTCTCATCTCTTAACTATTCATGGGCCCCACTGTACTTTTCAGCTCATCTCTTAACTAAGAGACAGCACCTGCAACCCTCCATCTCTTAACCATCTCTTAACTATTCATTCAATTTCATTTTTTATTTTTAATTCCAACAAATTCAATTAATAAAAACACACTTCATTAAAATAAAATAAATATTACAACTTAAAAACCTAAAAAATAGAAAAAAAATACATAATTTAAAATCCAAAAAAATAAAAAAAGTACATAATTTAAAATCCTAAAAAATAAAAACTACTCCGCCGGCGAATCATCATCCCCCGAAGTCGGCGGTACAACTATACCAAGTAGAGCTCTCATATACTCAATTCCGGCCATATGGGCTGCAACTTGGCCAGGATTCATTTTTGAGAGGTCCGCCATCGTGGCGACTAGGTATATGGACATTAGGGTGTACGAGCCCGTGCCCATGCCGGAGCCCGAGCCCGAGCCCGCCTAGCTTGGTCCGCCGCGGCCCATCCCTCTCGCTCTCGCTCTCCCCCTGGCTCTAGCCGTCTTCGCCGCCTTGGTCCCTTGCGGCCGACGTCGTGCACCGGAAGAAGACCCCCCTACATCATCGGTTGGCGTGCCCTCACATGAGGTGTTGCCTTCGCCGCCATCACTAGACGAGTAGTGGCCACGCGCCGTGCGCTTCGTGCGTTTCGAGCCCGCGCCTGACTCGACACCGCCAGCCCACCTGTCAAGGTGGTGGACTTGCGACCAAACATCGACAAGCTTGAAATCTTTGCGACGTCGTCTTTGAAGACCCGCAACGCCGCTTTCAGAATGTCGGCTCCACTGGCTCCGCTCTGATAATTCGCCTCTTCTCCCCTGTATATCGCGCAAAATTTTTTGACATCTTTGTCGCTTCGCTCCCAATGACTGCAGAGCATCTTCACGTTGCGGGGAACGGTATTCGTCGGCCTTCGGGCGTTGTAAACTTCGGTGACTTTTAGCCAAAAACACTTGTGGGTTTGTTGATTCCCGACGACAGGATCGTACGAGACGCTGATCCAAGCGTCGTACAGAGCCAACGTCTCGGCTTTGCTGTATGCATGTCGGCTGCCGTCTCCACCAACCTCTGCAGCCGCTGCCTCCTCTTCCTCCTCTTCCTCCTCGGCATTGACGCCGAGACTGAGGTTGATCCTGCAGGAGCCGGAGCCTCCACCGATTGGCCAGTCGGGCAAACTGCGTTGCGGCGCCAAAAAATTCTCCGGAATTTGGGATAATTCCGGCGATTGCCCGTACCTCTGGGCGGGGGGAGGGACGATAGTATGCATCCTCATCAAAATGTGGTGTTTGGTACGCCGGCGGGGTGGTCGAACCTTGGGTGCTCGGCGACGAACCGGGAGTACCCAAACAGTTGTACATGCTCGCCCAATCGTCGAACGAGTTCAAGTCGAACCCGCCGGAGGGCCGCCTGCCGGAGCCGCCGCCGCTGGAGTTTCCATCGCCGGACATTTTTTCAACAATTTGAGAGTAGTGTTTGTGTGTAAAATGGAAGAGGAATGAGGAATGAGAGTTGTGTTTGTGTGTAAAATGGTGAATGGAGTATGAAGTATATTTATAGAAGAATAAAAAAAAAAATTGAAAATTCGACCGTTTGGTCCCCAACAGTCATTTGACCGTTTGAATTTTTTTTTTTAATTAAATTCGAATTTTTCGAATTTATAAAAAAAAAAATTATTACGTCATAATTACGACGCCCACTCGCGGGCCGGCAAGTGGGCGTCACGCAACGCTCCAGCGCGCGCCACATGGGCGCGCGCGTCGTTTCGCCAGCTCGAGGCCGGCCTCGCCGTGTTGCGTCGCGCGACGAGATGTCTCGTCTCGTCGAGACGAGACGAGCCTGGCAACGCTGACTCGATGCTGGCTCGTCTCGTCGAGACGAGACCGAGCCAAAATCGAGCCCGCGTTGCGGATGCTCTAAGTACCAAGCTGCTTGAGTAGTACCGCTCGTCCATTTAATTCCTTTATGCACCCCACCGTAGGCCGCCGTGCCCCACCCAACATCCATTCGATCTAATCCCAAGTGCGTTATATTCGACACAGAGTAAATGTTCCCAATTCTCAAACTCTGCGGATCTGGTATCACCATCAGATCCGCTGAGTTTGACAGCTCACCAGCAGTCTCTACTTCGTGTTTCATGTTCCTCACCAATTCCACCGTGTAGTGCAGCGGATTCTTTGACAGCTCACCGGCAGTCGTCACTGCCGCCAAAAATTTTAAAACGTTGCCGTAGTATCCCACCGGAAGCGGCGGCCTTATATTCTTCCGGTTATCCATGGTGGCTATGAATTTCATCTCTGCGTCGGGTTTTAGGGAGAGAGCGATTGTCTGGCAGCGCCACACGCAGCCTGCCACGATTTCGAATTTGGAGCAGCGCTGGAGGTGTGGCGGCAGGCTGCGCCGGAGGGCGGAGATTTCGGCAGAGGTGAAAAAGAAGGAGCGTTCCACCATCTGATCCGTCGGCGCGGGAGTTCTACCAGTTCCGGCACCGTATTCACGATGTGGGATGCTGGAAGTGAGAAGATGTCGGTCCCACACCGGTCGAATAGAAGGGAACGTTGCTCCGCGAGCAAGTTCGCCGACGGCGAAGAGAAATTTGGAAAGGCCGACGCCATCGCACATTGTGTGGTTGAAGTTGTTTGAAAAGATAAATCCCCCACATTTTAGTCTTGTAAACTGTTAAGTGTTTGTGTTATAGGAACAAGGAAGGGAGACATTGTTATCTTTCAACTATAATTGACCAAAATATTGTTATTTGGACTATTATTCCTCAATTGGATATAATATAGTACTAGAATTAACACAAAATTGGTAAATTAAGAGAGAATATATGAGAAGGGTAGATAAAGTAGTGCTAATAAATAGTGAGACCTATATTAATAATTGTGGTATAAGTCGTAAATAACTTGATGTATAAGGTAATAAATTGGGACAACTTTACATACATGGAAATGCCCATAATTTTATAGGACAGAAGAAAACGAAATGTGCACATTTTTATGTGACAAATGGGAAAGATTAACGATAAAATATAATCCCAAGGGAATTTTATCATTTTCGTCCAACAATTTTATCATTTTCCTCAACACACTTAGTAAAAATTTAATATGTCATCAATTTGAAATATGTATGTCATTTTTATGTGACAAATGGGAAAGACTAACGATAAAATATAATCCCGAGGGAATTTTATCATTTTCGTTCAAGAATTTTATCATTTTCCTCGACACACTTAGTAAAAATTTAATATGTCATCAATTTGAAATATATATGTCAAATCAACAATATATTAAAAACAGAAACTCGAAATATTTTATCATGAGAAAATTGAGAAAATATTGAAATTCACGGTTTTGCCAAAAATGATAAATATTGTACCTGAATGAACACAATTGGAATATCAACTATTATTCCAAGGTTGTTTGGCACATCAAGAACAAGGTCATCCGAGTTGGGGAAGGGTGGATAAAGCGCATCCACTCCGAAATGCTGCAGCGTCGCATCTGCTTCGGCCTCCACGAATACTATCCCCTGGCCGGTGCATTCCACCACGAGCTTCCGACCAGTGTCTTCCCTCAACCGCCCGGCCAACGGGTAGTAAAAAACCAAGGCTTTGGCAATAGCTTCACGAATAATCTTCACTGGATCTTTCCCTTTCATGGATGGATTATTTTTGTAGAAATATATTGTTTTAACATATCTTCGGAGGAAGATTTGGTCATCTATATCAGAGAGAGATTTGAATTCATGTGGTGTGGACTCTGCTGGACAAAGATGCTGGACAAAGAAGCTCAGTTGTTTTTCTGGTTACAGTAACACTCAATGTTAATCTTTTAGTTGACTCCATGCTTAGGAAACTAAACTCATAACATGTATATTTATAAGGTTTCATTATTGTTCTAGAAGACTAAATTATAAGCGATCTTTTTTTATCACACATATTTTAAATTGTGTTTATTCTTAGATTATAATTATGAATAAAAATAAAAACATATTTTTATCATTTTTTTCTTTCGTCTAAGTACTTAAATTGGGACGGAGGGATTACTTATGAGCATCCTAGAGTAAAAAAGTTAGGCAGAATGTTAGATTAGTGTGGTGGACATTACTTGTACAAGAAATAGGGAGGGTGGATCATTATTACTACCTCTGTTCCTGAAAATTTGATACATATTACCATTTCGGTCCGTCCCTGAAAATTTGATACACTTCATTTTTACCATTTTTGGTAGTGGACCCCATATTCCACTAACTCATTCCTACTCACATTTTATTATAAAACTAATACTTTAAAAGTAGGACCCACATCCCACCAACTTTTTTAACTCACTTTCCATTACATTTCTTAAAACCCGTGTCGAGTCAAAATGTAGCAAATTTTGGGGGACGGAGGTAGTATCTTTTATGATTTCTTTTAATACTTTTCTATATAGACCTCAATAAAATAAAATAAAAAAGACCCTTGTGGTTGAAGAAGGATATTGTGATTTTGAGTTGTGTGTTGAATGACATTTCATTTGTAGGAGATTTCTATTTTTATTTATCCAATTATATTTTCTTTTGCTTTTCACAAAGTGTTAGAAGAATATCCGTAATTTTTTTCACTTCATTCCTCTCCTTTTTACAATAATTTTATGTTCATTCATGTTTGAATCGTTCAACTGTAATGTCATTGTATTGCTTAGGTTTTTCCC
Source organism: Salvia hispanica (assembly GCF_029641045.1). Classification (NCBI taxonomy): domain Eukaryota; kingdom Viridiplantae; phylum Streptophyta; class Magnoliopsida; order Lamiales; family Lamiaceae; genus Salvia; species Salvia hispanica. The sequence continues at coordinate 34,927,150 of NC_142697.1, read as the reverse complement.
AAATTTCTAACTTAGTGCACTAATTCTTCTATTCCTGAAAAATATATACGGTTCGATAAAATTTAGAGCAACATATAGAAATTTTTTTTGTTCATGGTCATGTGCAAACAGATGAAGTCATGTGTTAATCCACCTTGTTAGAGAGTGATATTTAACACTAAAATTATTAAATTGGCTTCTCTTACCTAACTAATTAATACTCTTATATGAGAGTTATAGGTTTGACAACAATGCTACAAATTAGAAATTATTAACCGGTAGTTAATTTGCATTTGAAATCTGAAGCAAATTTTATATAGCCGTTTATAGCCAATTCTATATTTTCTGATAACACACGATCCAATAAAAATTTACCTATATTATTTTACATATTTCGAGAAAATATACTCATTTTTGGCTTAAACAATCTCAACTCAAAGATTTTCATTTATTGTATTCAAGTTCAAATTAATATTTATTAAAAATTGAAAGATGGAGGAAGAGAAACAAAATATACTACAAGAAAAAAAAAAGTATGGGAAAAAAATTTACAGAAAAGAAAACATAAATGGCAATAGAGGGGGAGAAGAAGATAGATCTCCTTCCGTCCACAATAGTCTCATTTGTGGACGGCAATATTTTAATGAAAAGTTGTTAATATCAAAGAAATGAGGAGAAAAATTAGGTAAAGTAAAAGAGATAATGAGAAAAAAAAGTGTCAAAAAAGTACGAGAGAGATGAGAAAAGTGGGAATAGTATTAGAGAGAAATTTTTCATTTTTAAAAGTAAGATTATTTTTTTGTGGACATTCAAAAATGATAAAATTAGACTATTTTTTTTATTAATGGAGGGAGTACAAGGGAAGTGATCAATTGCTAACTCATCCCTTAGTTGCTAACTACAACTAATTTAAGACCATAAGATTTTAGAAATCTTGTGGTCTACAATTTGCCATGAGTAATTTCGTTTTTTATTTTTTAATACTAAAAGGATAATAGCAACTATCAAATTTAGGGTTTAGAAATACAATGTCAATACAGTGTATGAAATACATCAACACGAAGACATAATAATGTCAACACAATTTCATATTTACATTTTACAAGCATAATATTGACATATTATGTAAGGTGTATTGACATAAATCTGTTCGTCAAAAATACGAAAATTCAAAAAAAAATTCAATTTTTTTTCGAATTTTGACGTCGGAATATATGCATGTAGTATATCGTTGGAATCCTTATAAAATTATCTTTAATTTGATATATGTTATATGAATTTAAAGTTTTGGGATTTCTTTTAAAAGTTAGTTATAACTAACTTGACATTAATACCCCTATTGATTTTTATTGGAATTAATCATGTAGCCTTATTGACGTTTTTTGTTGATCGTATTGACATTTTGTGGTTGATGACTAGGCCTCTAATTTGAATATCTAATGGCTGTTATTGAATTGTAGTTAGCAATTAAGCATTGAGTTAGTAATATAACACTCCCCGGAAGTACAATAAACTAATTAATCACATTAATAATAGGTTAATGAATTATTAGCCTAGTTTAAATAGTGGGCTCGTTTTGATTAGCCCATATTAATGAATATAATTATATAAACGTATTTTTTCTTTCTTTCCAAGTTAACTCCATTAATCGTGTTCTTACTCCGAACCGCAACCGTGAGAATTTACCCGAACTGAAACCGTCGACTTTTGAACCATGATTCGGTTCAGGTTCAAAATTATTCGAACCAAAACCGTATCAGAACCGCCGGTTCCGCGCGGTTTCGAACTGGAACCGCGAAAAATCATCGGAAAACAGTGAAATCAAGCCGGAACCGCAAAAAATCGACGGTTTGGAACCGTGAAAAACTGTAAAAAATAACCACCGGAAAACCGCCGGTTGGAAACCGAAACCGAAACCGAAACCGGCGGTTTTGGAACCGGAGCTGTAACCGCGAAACACCCTCGCGGTTCGGTTTCGGTTCAACAATTTCCAAAATCGAAACTGTTCCGAACCATAACCGTCGGTTCCTGAACCGTGGGCACCTCTAGATATTTGTAGAAGTGCCAATTATAGTGATTCGTTTTTAATTTACTATTGAAGCTATCCACAATTGTACAAGGCTAATGCAACAATATCAAGTAAGAGTATCCTATTCCACGATGACTAATGTGTCAACTTAACCACATTGAACCCATATCAACTACTATCTAGATGATTCAAAATAAGTTTTTTTTTTTTTATCTAATTATACTACTTCGACAGAGCAAATTAAAATGACGTAAAACTTGAACAATTAAATATGATACGAAAGGAAAGGAAAATGAATGCAGAATTATAGGATCCAATGCACGACAACAAGCTATTATCCAATTAACTCCCAAAAGATTTTAGCAACCCAAAGACCCCATACCGAATCTCAACTCTCCCAAGTTTTATGGATTAAAGAATGAATTTTTCTTATTCCAAGTTAATTATTTCATATTCCGATTAATTTAATTGATCCTAGCAACATTTAATAGGTAGCGAATCAAGTAAATGAAAATATAACACATTAGATAATTCGAACAACTACAAGAGCAAATAAGGTAGAACAAATTGGATAAATAACTCAAAATTAGCTAGGTATGTCAACTAAATTTCTGTTGACATTTTTTATATGCAAAGTTGACAAGTTAGCTAAGTTAGCAAAACTAGTTAAAAGTCTAATAGGACCCCAAAGTCATAATAGTAATGACATAGAACGATCGAATGGGGCAGCGAGAGGCTGTCCTTATTGAAGGTGGTGCCGGAACCTTAGTTCCTTGGCTAGGGTTAATTTTTTTTTAATACAAAGGGTAGAAGATGAGATAGACAAGGGATAGATATATATATACATTTGATTCGAAGAAGATTGAGAGAAGGAAATAGATTTATGAATTTGATTCTATTATGATCACTCAAAAAAAAAGTGTACTTGTAGAGCTATTTATGACTGTCCGGTTTGAACCAATAAAGAAAACCGATAAAAGTGCTTAGGGGCACTAACGTATCACAAAGATGAGGTTGTTGGAGCGGTAGTCGTCATAACGTGAATATGTTTCTCGAAGATTTTCATGGATTCGAGAGGTAGGCAAACCGGAACCACGAAACCATCTTTAAATCCTACGTACCAAGCTACTTGAATATTACCGGGCTGCCAATAAATTCCTTTAAACACCCCAGAGTACACCGCCGTGCCCCACCCAACATCCATTTGCTTTAAGCCCACGTGCGTTAAATTCGACACCATATAAGTGTTCACTGCTGTCAAATTAGGGCGATCTCGCCTCACCATTAGACCTGCCACTGATCTCAAGTAATCACCAGTCCCTGCTTCGCGCTTTGCCTTCTTCACCAACTCCACCGCGTAGCACAAAGGTTTCTTTAATAACTCACCTGCAGTCGTTACTGCTACCGGAAACGCTATAACGTTTCCATAGTACCTGATACATATTAATTAGGAATTAATAAGTCACAAGAAAGAATGATATAAATATTTTATATTCATTCTTGTGGAGGAGCAAACTATATCCCACATCAAAGTGTGGAAAAGAGTTGCAAACATATATATGGGCTACCAGTGGCGGACGCAAAAATGAATGTAAGTAGGGGCTAAATTTTCAAAATTTATCTTAAAAATAAATTTGTAGGTAATTTAGATTATTACTAGGGGCTTTTATATAATAATATGTATAAAATATGAATCAAATGTAGATTTTTTTAATAAAAAAAGAAGAAGCAAAGCCTCTATATATGTAGCTACACAAACTCCGTTAGTATGAGGCCATTTGGGAAGTACCCAAAAGCAAAACCGTGAATGTTTTGTCCAAAAAGGACAATTTTATACTAGTGTGGAGTTCGGATTTGCACCGCCGATCCCTACAATTCTATTTCTTATAAAAAATCAACACATAATAATTTGATGAAGTGAAGAATTACCCTATTGGAAGAGGTGGGTTTATTTGGTTCCGGTTATCCATTACCACGGAGAATCTAATCTCTTCATCGGGTTTAGGAGAGAGGGCGATTGTCTGGCAGCGCCACACGCAGCCTGCCACGATATCGAATTTGGAGCAGCGCTGGAGATGTGGTGGCAGGCTGCGGCGGAGGGCTGAGATTTGGGAAGAACTAAAATAAAAGGAGCGTTGCACCATCTGATCAAGCGGGGCATGGGTTCCACTACTTGCACCAGTTGAGGCATCATATTCACGATGTGCAAACGACACGCGTGGAGGCTCCATGGCGGTGAGGAGATGTCGGTCCCAAACTGGTCGAATAGAAGGGGCCGATGCTCCACGAGCAAGTTCACCCACGGCGGAGAGAAATTGGGAAATGCCGATACCGTCGCACATTGTGTGATTCATACAGTTTGAAAATATAAATCCCCCACATTTCATTCGCGTAACCTGTACAATGTGATTTTGAGCGGTATCAAAACACATCGTCTTATATTAGATCTAGATTAGGAAAAAATAAACTTCCTTTTTTAAACTCTTAAGATCTATCCAAATTTGAACAAGTTTTATTATTTTAAATGACAATTATCCTAAAAATTTATTACGATGACGTACGTAAGGATGAAATAAATTATATTAATACTCCATCCATCCCATAAAATATGTGCAGTTTTCATTTTCATCCGTCCCATAAAATATGGACATTTTCGGAGTGGATGCCCTTTTGCAATATTAGTAACTAATAATTTAAAGTGGAAACGCATTTTTTAAATATTTTTACCTCATTCCTAAAGTAGGTCTCACATTCCACGTAATCACTTCACTCAAATTATAAACCAATATTAAAAAGTGAAACTCATATACCACTAACTTTCCCAACACACTATTCTTTACATTTCTTGAAACTCGTGCCCACACTAAATGTGACACCTATTGTGGGACGGAGAGAGAGTAGAACAAACCATAAAAATGGATATTTTGGAGACGCCACAAATTTTAATGCAAATTTGATAAAGTATGAATTAAATTGAAAGGAAATGTAATTATAGTATTATTAGTTGAGAATGAGACCCATCTCATAATAGAAATAAAACTTACCAAATATAGAATTAATATAATTCTGTGTAACAATTCAAAATGAAAAAATTGAGATTAATTTTATCTAAAGGAAGTATGGTTTAAGTAGTACTCCCTCCGTTCCATTACGGCATTCCATTTTCTGCACTCGTTTTGGAAAAATGATATTAAATAGTTAAAGTGGAGAGAGAGTAAAGTAAGACGGAGAATAATATCGAGAAGAGACTTATCTACAATATTCTCTCTCTTAATTTACTTTTTCTCCACTTTAACTATTTATAATTATTTTTTCAAAATGAGAGTGCAAAATGAAATGTCTCTATTACTATGGAACGGAGAGAGTACTCTATTTGATGTGGCATATGAGAATCTGAAATATGTGGTACAGAAACATTCTCCCTATCAAAAAAGATAAACATCATACCTGAATGAACATAAGTGGAATATCATCCAATATTCCAAGGCTGCTTGGCACATCAGTAACAAGATCATCCGAGTTAGGGAAGGGTGGATAAAGGGCATCCACTCCTAAATGCTGCAGCATTGCATCCGCGTCGGCCTCCACGAACACTACCCCTTGGCCGGTGCATTCGACCAAGAGCTTCCGACCAGTGTGCTCCCTCAACCGCCCGGCCAACGGGTAGTAAAAGACCAAGGCTTTGGCAACAGCCTCACGAATAATTTTCACTGGATCTTTCCCTTCCATTGATGGATTCTTTTTGTAGAAATTTATTATTGTAACATATGTTCGGAGGAATGCTTGGTCATCTATATCAGAGAGATATTTGAATTCATGTGGTGTGGACTTTGCAGGACAAAGTAGCTCTGGTGATTTTTTGGTAACACTGAATGTTAAGATTTTGGTTGATGCCATTATTACATGCTTTAACAGAACTTCAATTTATACGGATATTTATAAGTGGGTATGGAATGCCGGAAAAACTATCAAGTTTGGTCAATTCCACAACTTTAAAAAATTGTCTAGTACTCCCTCCGTCTATGAATATGAGTCTCATTTCTATTCGGCACGGGTTTTAAGAAATGTTAAGAAAAGTGAGTGGAAGAAAGTTAGTGGAATAGGGGTCTCACTTGTATATATTAGTTTTAAATGATATGTGGGTGGAATGAGTTAGTAGAATGTGGGGTCTCTTTACCATTTATAGTAATTACGAACCGGGACTCCTATTCGTGGACGGACCAAAATGGAAAAACGGGACTCCTATTCGTGGACGGAGGGAGTATGTCATAAATTTCACAATTTGCCAAAAATATCTAATATATAATTGTTTTTTCTTTATTTATGAAATATTGCTAGTTCATATTTGTTGTTTTTTCTTATTCACTAGATTCTCATGGATAAGATTTCAATTTTTATTTTATATACTATAAGTAGGGCTCAACAAAACAAAGATAGCATATCATTGTGATGGATATGCCTTCCATGAGCAGTCATCTCTAATGGACAGGAAATAACTTCATCCTTCAGTTGGCACTTAGAAGTGGTCCTCATACATCATTATAATAGCTGGTTTGATTTCCAAGTTTTGTCAAGAGAATAATATTTAAAAACTCAAAATATAAAAATTTATACAATATGTTAATTTGCCATATTAAAATCCAACAAACTAAACAAGACCTAACTCAATAACAATTCTAGCAATTGAATAACTCAATTGTAATTTTCCATATTTGAGTTACTGTTACATTTTTAAAGATAGAGGATCTTTAATTTTCTGAATTTTGGGTGATCCTTTTTTAAAATGCCCAATATAGGGTTAGATTATGGGCTACATGCTTAATTAAAAAAGTATGGCCCATTGTTTAAAGTTTGTTATATTTGTAATGGGCCTCAATTTAAAATGCTAGTGAGAATGATGGGGATGAGCCCGACAAGCGAATTTTTACTTAATTATTATGTCTGGCTTTTATGTAAGAAGATAACAAAAAATAAGCAGAAAAAATCTCATTATCCTAATGTCTCACATTGGTAACAATATATGTAATGGGAGAACTATTGTATATTCATTGATTAATTGTGATAACATGACCCACCATCTTTATATAGGGTTAGAAAACGATATACAAGGTAATATGAAAATTACCAATTACATAGATTTATATTCCCTCTAATTAGTAACATTATTAATTATTTCCTTTCTAACAAACTCAGTATTCATATAAGTGTTTGGAGCTTGAGCTTGATGGGATGTCCATATCACAAAGAGAAAGCTGTTGGAGCGGTAGTCGTCATGACCTGAACATGTTTCTCAAAGACTTTCATGGATTCGAGAGGTAGGCAAACCGGAACCACGAAACCATCTTTAAATCCTAAGTACCATGCTACTTGAATATTACCGGGCTGCCAATAAACTCCTTTAAACACCGCAGCGTACGCCGCCGTGCCCCACCCAACATCCATTTGGTTTGAGCCCACGTGCGTTATATTCGACACTATATAAGTGTTCACAGCTGTCAAATTAGGGCGATCTCGCCTTACCATTAGACCCGCCACTGATTTCAGGTAATCACTATTTGCTGCTTCGCGCTTTGCCTTAGTCACCAACTCCACCGCGTAGTGCAGCGGATTCTTTGATAACTCACCTGCAGTCGTTACTGCTACCGGAAACGCTATAACGTTTCCATAGTACCTGATACATATTAATTTGGAATTAACAAGTCACGAGAAAGAATGATGTAAAATTTTATATTCATTCTTGTGGAGGAGCAAACCATATTTCACATCGGAGAATGAACAAGAATTGCAAGAATATATTTGAGCTACCCCAACTTCATTAGTATAAGTTCTTTTGGCAATACCCCAAGAGCAACACGGTGAGGCTTTTGCTAAAAATGGACAATATCATACTAATTTGGAGTTCAGGTGTGCACCACCGATGCTCCTACAATTCTTATCAAATCAACTCATAACAAATAATAAATATAACTCCCTCCGTCCCAACTAAGTTGAGTTGTGTTTCTTTTTGGGATATCTCAACAAAGTTGAGTCATTTCCGTTTTTGACAAAAAAATAAAACATCCAATCACTTTTACTACTTTCTTTCATCGTCAACTTTACTCTCTCTTTATCTCTACTACTTTTTTCTCGATTTTACATTCATTTAATCAATTCAACACAATTTCTTAATCTCGTGCCCAAAAACTTTGTACCAACTTAGTTGGGACGGAGAGAGTAGAAGACTAAACAATATATTCTAAATTCATGAATAAAATTTGATGAAGTGAAGAATTACCCTATTGGAAGAGGTGGGTTTATTTGGTTTCGGTTATCCGTTACACACGAGAATCTAATCTCTTCGTCGGGTTTAGGAGAGAGGGCAATCGTCTGGCAGCGCCACACGCAGCCTGCAACGATATCGAATTTGGAGCAGCGCTGGAGATGTGGTGGCAGGCTGTGGCGGAGGGCTGAGATTTGGGCAGGACTAAAATAGAAGGAGCGTTGCACCATCTGATCAAGCGGGGCATAGGTTCCACTACTTGTACCAGTTGCGACATCATATTCACGATGTGCGAATGACACGCGTGGAGGCTCCATGGCAGTGAGAAGATGTCGGTCCCAAACTGGTCGAATAGAAGGGGCGGATGCACCGCGAGCTAGTTCACCCACGGCAGAGAGAAATTGGGAAATGCCGATACCGTCGCCCATTGTGTGATTGAAACAATTTGAAAATATAAATCCCCCACATTTCATTCGCGTAACCTATACAATTTTGAGCAGTATTAAAATTCCTTATTTTAAAATCTTAATATTCATCAAAATTTGAACAAGTTTTATTATTTTAAATAACAATTATCCTAAAAAATTATTACGATGACGTACGAAAAGATGAAATAAATTAAACTAATACTCCAATAGTCTCATAAAAATACGTGCACTAATATTTCAAAGTGAGAAAGTATTTTTTTAAATAATTTTGCCTAAATCCTAAAGTATGTTCCTCTCGTCCCACGATAAGAGTCACATATAACTTTTACAATAAATAGCAAGTAGGTCCTGCATTCCACATACTCACTTGACTTACATTCTTTTATAAAACCAATGGTATAAAAAAGTGAACCTCATATTCTACTAACTTTTCCAACCTAATATTCTTTACATTTCTTAAAACTCTTGCCAACACCATATATGACACCTTTGTGGAACGAGAGAGTGGAACATCCCATAAAAATAGAGATTTTGGAGACGCCGCGAGTTTTAATAAAAATTTGATGAAGTATGAATTAGAATTAGATAGAAAGAAAATGTAATTAGAGTATTATTAGCTGAGAATGAGACTCATCTCATAAGATACTTAGTACTCCCTCCGTCCCATTCAAGATGATTACCTTTTTTTTTTTTTTTGTCCCAATCAAGATGACCACTTTCTAATTTTTAAAATAACTACATTTCTCCTCTCTCATCATTAAAATATTCAACTAATTTTTTTCTCTCTACTTTATTCCACCTAACAACACTTCCTAAAATTCCATGCCACTAAAAAATGTGGCCATCTTAAATGTGACGGAGGGAGTATCAGATATAGTATTGAGATAATTTTGTGGAATAAATCGAAATGTAAAATTGATGTGGCATATGAGATCTGAAATGTGTGGCATAGAAACCATTCTCCCTGTCAAAAAGATAAATATCATACCTGAATGAACATAAGTGGAATATCATCCAATATTCCAAGGTTGTTTGGCACATCAAGAACAAGATCATTCGAGTTGGGGAAGGGTGGATAAAGGGCATCCACTCCTAAATGCTGAAGCGTCGCATCCGCGTCAGCCTCAACGAACACTACCCCTTGGCCGGTGCATTCGACCACGAGCTTCCGACAAGTGCGTTCCCTCAACCGCCCGGCCAACGGGTAGTAAAAGACCAAGGCTTTGGAAATAGCCTTACGAATAATCTTAACTGGATCTTTCCCTTCCATGGATGGATTCTTTTTGTAGAAATTTATTCCTCTAACATATGTTCGGAGGAATGTCTGGTCATCTATATCAGAGAGATATTTGAATTCATGTGGTGTGGACTCTGCTGGATAAAGCAACTCAGGTGATTTTTTGGTAACACTAAATGTTAATGTATTGGTTGACGTCATTATTACATGCCTCGGAACAAAATTTTAACTAATACACATATTTATAAGTGGGGAAAAAATGCCAGAAAAACTATCTGGTCAATTCCGCAACTTTGAAAAATAAAGCAAATCTCAGTCCTTGGATCTTTGGATTGGATGGTTGTGACTTGTGATAAGCTACATTATTAGTCTAAGATGTACTCCCTCCGTCCCACTTAAAATGCAACATTTGAGAATCGGTACGAGATTTTATGTAGTGTTGTTTTGTGAGTTAATGAAGAGAGAGTAAAGTAAGAAAGATGAAAAAGTAGAGATAGAGTTGTTTCTATTTAAGGAAATGTTTCATTTTTAATGGGACAACCAAAAAAGGAAAACGTTGCATTTTTAATGGGACAGAGGGAGTACATTATTAGACTAAAATGATACATTATTTTACTAACATACTCCCTCCGTCCAGGCTAAGATGACACATTGCTTAGTCGGCACGAGATTTTAGGAGTTATTGGTTATATTGTTTAATTGGAGAGAGAGAAGGTGGGTGTATATATTAAAGTAGAGAGATGAAGAAAGATGGATATTTTAATAGGAGTGAGAAAAAAGTGGTTGAGTGTATTAATTGGAGAGAGAAAGTTACCAAAAAGGAAATGTGTCATCTTAGTTGGGACAAACTAAAAAGGAAAACGTGTCATCTTAAGCGGGACGGAGGGAGTAGTAGATTAGTAGTACGTTATTAGTTAAGTTACATTATTAGACTAATAATCTACATTATTACATGTCACGTGGCATTAATATAATCGTTAGATCACAAGATCTAATGAACTACAAGTGTTTTGATTTTGAACACTATTTAGCTTATGAATCTGAATACTTCCCTACTCGAGTACATCGTAACTTTCACAGTTTTCTTAACGGTCTCATAGCCAAAAAATCTAACGTCCTACGTGTCTTCATTTTTTATGTATAGTTCGACTTTGGACATATATTCCACAAGAGTACCAAATAGACTTACGAGGCAACAAAAATTGCTAATGGCATGCCATCACCAAAAAAAGAAAAATTGCTAATGACATACCATCATCAAAATGTGGAGTAAAACGTACTCCCTCCGTCTCAAGATAAGTGACTTGTATTCTTTTTTAGGGTGTCCCAATATAAGTGACATATTTCCATTTTTAGCAAAAAGTCAACTCTATTATTTTATTCTCCACCTACTTTATTCTCTCTTCTGTCCTCTACTTTTTCCTCTCTCATACTTTACTCTCTCCACTTTAACTTATTTAAATACTATTCCTTAAATCTCGTGTCCAAAAGAAGTAGGTCAGTTATCTTGAGACGGAGGAAGTATTGTTTAAGACCAAAAACTAACATACTTAATCCGTACGACGAAAATGACTTTTGTTAATATTTGATTGCATTTGTTAGATTAAAACTGGTTTAATGAATTACTGTATTTGTTTTGGTTTCTTAAATTTTATTTATTATTTCTATCTTTGTTTTAATTAGGTTAATTCCTAAGATATCATTGTGTTTTTCTTTATTTATAAAATATTTCTTGTTCATATTTGTTGTTTTTTTCTTGTTCACTAGATTCTCGTGGATAGGATTTCCAATTTTATATTCTACTATAAGCAGGGCTCAACAAACAAAGATATATAGCACATCATTGTGGTGGACATTGCTTTCTTAAGTAGTCATCTTTAATGGACAGGAAATAATTTCATCCTTCAGTTGGCGCTTAGAAGTGGTCCTCATATATCATTATAATAGTTAGTTTGATTTCCTATTTTTGTCATGATAAAAATATTTAAAAACTCAAGATATAAAAATTTACACATTATCTTAATTTATCATATTAAATCAAGCAAACTAAACAAAGACCTAACTCAATAACAATTCTAGCAATTGAATAACTCGATTGTAATTTTGCATCAGAGGATCTTTTATTTTCTGAATTTTGCGGGATCCTTTATTCAAAATTCCCATTATAGGGTTGGATTATGGGCTAAAAATATGCGCACTTTCTATTTTTGTCCGTCCCATTAAAATATGTGCCTTCTATTTTTCAAAAATTATTCCAATTTATTATTAGATACATCAACTTATTTATAACTTATATTACAATTAAACTCTATTAATAATATGGGTCATACTTCCACTAACACTACTATAGCTACCATTTCCCTCTCTCTTATTTTTATCAATTTCATCTTAATTCTCGTATAATATCAATTGCATATATTTTTTTAGGACGGAGGGAGTATTTAGAGGTCTATTATAAAAAAAACACACATTCAACATAATCTTCATTTTCAAATATTTTTCCCTTTCTTTACTCGATCATTAAAACTCCATCAATTTCATCGATGCTTATCAGGTTTATATGTTTCACACAATCGTAGTCTCTGTTAATTATATTTGAAATATAAATGAAATTATAAAATTTTATTAATAGTTTAATTCTCTAAATACAATTATTATTTTTATTTATTACTGTATATTTTAAATGGCTAGGATCCTAGCCAACCCTAGATCTGCTGACAATTAAAAAATAACGACTGTATTGTCGGTGAATGGTCAAAAAAAATTAACTTAAGTAGTACTTAGCCGTTGGTACTTGGTAGCCAACCCTAGATCATGCTGATAATTAACAACACATGCTCCAATAAAAAATTAACTTAGTAGTACTACTTAGTTAACGAAGAATGGTATACTACATCAAGACATGGGATATTGGCGGCGGAGAATTAATTGTGTAACGTGTTTTTTGGTTTTCAACTTATCTTACCTCCGAGGTTTAATGAGTTACTTTAGGCCATCGTTTGTTGCTTTCCTACTTCTGCAGCCTATATAAGAGAATAGATTTATAGTACTTCCTCTTTTATAATAGATGACATAATTAATAATGACACCCAATTTTAAGAGATATTATTTTACGTTCCTCTTTTATAATAGATGACATAATTAATAATGACACGCAATTTTAAGAGATATTATTTTATGTGTTAGATGCAGAAAAAAAATAGTATATTTATATTAGTGTGAGAGAGAGCATTTACCAAAAATATTAAATGTGACATTATTTGTGGGACAAATTATAAAGGTAAGTGTGACATCTATTATGGAACCGAGAGAGTAAAAAAAACACACATTTCAACACATTTTTTTGAAATATTTTTCTCTGGCGATTAGCATTTTTAGGAGCATTATTTACAAGATTATTAAAACTTGATCAAGATCATTGATGCTTAATGAGTTTGTTGTGTTTCAACAAGTTAGGAGCAGTTCATATTATCTTTGTAAACTATGATCAATTTAGAATTTTAAACGCAGAAATAAAAAATATAGGTCATTACTCCCTCCGCCCCATAAAAATTGTCCCATTTTTTCATTTCTGTCTGTCCCACAAAATTTGTCTCATTTCACTTTTTACCCTTGGCCGTGGTCCTCATATTCCACTAACTCATTCCTACACACATTTTATTGTAAAACTAATATACAAAAGTAGGACCCACGTTCCAATAACTTATCAACTCACTTTTCATTACATTTCTTAAAACCCGTGTTCGATCAAAGTGAGACAATCTTTGAGGGACGGATGGAGTATAAGATAACCTAAGGTCATTTTTAAGGGGATGTATAGCTTTAATAAAAAATATTAAATTTTATAAATAATTTAATAGACTAAATATAATTATTTTTTATGTATAATATTTAATAAAAAAATTAAAAATATATGAGAAAATTAAAAAGTGCTTGAAAAAATATTTTGTTTAAACAACCCAGGCTGACCTGGCCCGGCCCACTTAATAAGTTGGATGGACTGGACTCTGTCTGAATTTATAGAAGAATCCCAACCCATCCCACTTCAATGGTGGACCTATATATGTTGGGTTGGGTTGGCCAAACCCATTTCAAAACTTTAAGTTGTAATATTCTAATCAATATCACAGTTTTTGGAAAAGTTCCCACTACTAATGGACGTCATGACTTTTGTCATTTCACCTTTTCTAAACTCTGTGGTTTTGCGGTTGATTTCACGTAAAACCATAGAACAACACGTACTACAAAACATTCTTTTAAAACATTTTTCCAAATGTTTTTCTTGAGTTAGTGAAGTAGGTGTAGAACTGATAAGGGTTTTCCCTTACCGTGATACCGGAAACGGATAACTAAGAAGTCCCGGGAGGCAAAATCCCATCGACCGCTCAAAAACTAGGGTTGAATGCACGAAAGCAAGAAAACAAATAAATGGAGTTAATTGATATTTCATAGATTGGGAGAAATTGATATCACACGCCTATTTATTGAAATCTCCTTCAAATGAAATGTCATTAAATACACAACTCAAAATCTCAACATCCTTCATTCCTTCTTCAACCACAAGAGACCATTGTTTTTTAATAGAGGTCTATATACAAAAAATAAATCATAAAAGATAATAATGATCCAGCAAGCCTCCTCTATTTCTTGAACATGTAATGTCCACTACACTACTCTAACATTCTGCTAGCTTTATTAATCTATGATTCTCAAGTACTCCTTCCGTCCCAACTTAAGTACTTAGATGTAAGAAAAGAATTATAAAAATATGTTACTATTTTTATTCATAATTATAATCCAAGAATAAACACAATTTAAAATATGTGTGATACAAAAAGATCGCCTATAATTTAAGAAAATTAATCAAATACCAGCCCACATATAAAATCCAAACAACTAATGGACATAAATAATAGATGATGTGCAAAAGATATCTGTATCAGAGTGGATAAATAATTTTGATCCAGGCCGAGAAACCCGATACACTAAAATTTATAAAAGAAAAGGACAACGGAACAAGATATAAGAATAAACACAGTCTTCTAGAACAATAATGAAACCTTATAAATATGCATAACTATGAGTTTAGTTTCCTAAGCATGGATCAACCAAAAGATTAACATTGAGTGTTACTGCCAGAAAAACACCTGAGCTTCTTTGTCCAGCAGAGTCCACACCACATGAATATAAATTTTTCTCTGATATAGATGACCTAATCTTCCTCCGAAGATATGTTAAAACAATAAATTTCTTCAAAAATAATTCATCCATGAAAGGGAATGATCAAGTGAAGATTATTCGTGAGGCTATTGTGTCGAATATTATGTTGTTTGGCACTCGAAGCAGGCCTTCATAAGACTAATGATTGTACCACATGAAATTAAAAAATAGTACTCCCTCCATCCGCGAATAGGAGTCCCGGTTGAGTTGGGTGTGGGTTTTAAGAAAAGTTTGAGTGTAATAATTAAAGTATGTGATAGTGGAATGTGAGACCCATTTATATTATTATTTGCTTTATTTTTTGGAATAATGAAATCTAACATTAAGAGAGAGAGAGTGAGAAATTGCAATCAAAGCTTTTTTTTAATTTAAAATTAATTGCAGCTTCTAAATTAAGGGAATAGTGGGGTCATTTGTATACTCCCAAGATAAAATGTCTAACCGGGACTCCTAATGGTGGAAGATGAAAATGACCAACCGGGACTCCTATTCGCGGACGTAGGGAGTAAAAAAAACCCAAATATGTACTCACTCCGTCCCGCTTAAGATGACACGTTTTCCTATTTAATTTTTTTTTTTAAATTAACTCCTATATGAAGGAGGATATTATATATAAACTCCTAAGAAAGGAAGAAATTACAACTGAGGTTAAGAGTGCTCGAACTCGGCACCTCATACATTGATGTCTAAGCTCCTTGCCGCTAGGACAAAGGCTCTGGACTACGTTTTCCTTTTTAGTTTGTCCCAACTAAGATGACAGATTTCCTATCTTGAAAACATTCTCTCTCCAATTAATACACCCAATAACTTTTTCTCACTCCTATTAAATTATTCATCTTTCTTTCTCATTCTATTTTAATATTTACACCCACTTTTTCTCTCTCCAATTAAACACTTTAATCAATAACTCTTAAAATCCCGTGCCGGCTAAGGAATGTGTCATCTTAGCCAGGACGAAAGGAGTAATATTTTTAATTAAAAGTTGCAACCCGTCGGGCCGACCTGTAACCCGTTCGGGCCAACCCGTTTAACCCATCAACCCATTCGGGCTAACCCATTCAGCCCATTTGGTATTCGGGTACAAAATTATAGGCTAGCCCCAACCCACTAATTTTACAGGACTATTCAGGCCAACCCACAGGTTTCGGGTTGAATTGACATCCCTAAATATAGATATATGAATTTGATTCGAATAATAGATAGAGAAGGGAAATAGATTTATGACTTTGATTCTATTATTATGCCCTCCTTTAAAAATAAGAGTACATATTTAAAGAGTTATTTTCGGCTATGTACGGTTCGAACCAATAAAGAAAACCGATAAAAGGGCTTAGGGGCACTGACGTGGCAACGTGGCCAAGGCATAGGCCATACCGACGATCCTTAACCTGATGGTGGATTTAGAGCTTAGGTTTGATGGGGTTTTTTGTATCACAAAGATGAAGGTGTTGGAGCTGTAGTCGTCATGACCTGAAGATATTTCTCGAAGATTTTCATGGATTCGAGAGGTAGGCAAACCGGAACCACGAAACCATCTTTAAATCCTAAGTACTAAGCTACTTGAATATTACCGGGCTGCCAATAAATTCCTTTAAACACCGCATCGTACGCCGGCGTGCCCCACCTAACATCCATTTGCTTTAAGCCCACGTGCGTTAAATTCGACACCATATAAGTGTTCACTGTTTTCAAATTAGGACGATCTTGCCTCACCATTAGACCCACCACTGATCTCAAGTAATCACCGGTCGCTGCTTCGCGCTTTGCCTTCGTCACCAACTCCACCGCCTAGTGCAGCGGATTCTTTGATAACTCACCTGCAGTGCAGTCGTTACTACTACCGGAAACGCTATATAGCGTTTCCATAGTACCTAATACATATAAATTTGGTATTAATAAGTCACAAGAAAGAATGATGTAATATTTTATATTCATTCTTGTGGGGGAGCAAATCATATCCCATATCGAAGAGTGAAACAGGATTACATATATATGGGCTACACCAATCCCAACAAATCTACTCCCTTTGTCCCCTTAAAAATGAAACGTTTTCCTTTTTGGTCTGTCCCATTAAAAATGAAACGTTTCTAAAAAATGGAAACAATACTCTCTCTACTTTTTCTTCTCTCTTACTTTACTCTCTCTTCATTAACTCGCAAAACAACGCTGCATAAAATCCTGTGCCGAAAAACAAATGTTGCATATTTAATGGGACGGGGGGAGTATTTCTTATCAAATCAAACACATAGCAAAGAATAGAGATTATAAGACTAAACAATATTCACTCTGTCCCACAAAGTTTGTCCCATTTTACCATTTTTGTCCATTTTCGTTCGTCCCACAAAGTTTGTCCCAATTGAATTCTTTCCAAAAAAATAGATATTAAATACACTCCTCAATCTCCTCAATGTGGGACCCTTATTCCACTAAATACCTCCATATAATATAAAGTCAACAATTTCTTAAAACCTGCGCCGAGTCAAACGGGGATAAACTTTGTGGGACGGGGGGAGTATATTCTAAATTCATGAATAAAATTTGATGAAGTGACGAATTACCCTATTGGAAGAGGTGGGTTTATTTGGTTTCGGTTATCCATAACCCCCGAGAATCTAATCTCTTCGTCGGGTTTAGGAGAGAGGGCGATTGTTTGGCAGCGCCACACGCAGCCTGCCACCATATCGAATTTGGAGCAGTGCTGGAGATGTGGTGGCAGGCTGCGGCGGAGGGCGGAGATTTGAGCAGGACTAAAATAGGAGCGTTGCACCATCTGATCAAGCGGGGCATACATTCCACCAATTGCACCAATTGCGACATCATATTCACGATGTGCGAACGGCACATGTAACACCCCGAATTTCCGAACCCTAATTTTAGAAACCTAGAATTAATTATTGATGACGTGGAAGATGTGAATTATTTTGATGAGTGAATTTATTGCATGAGTTTCCTTGACCGGGAAGTTTGAAAAGTCAAATTTGTTGACTATGTGATGTGGCATGTGATTTATTGAATTATGAGATTATGAGATTATGAGATGAATTGTTTGTTTAAGGGTGAGTGAGAATATTAGAGAAAAATTTCCATAAATACTTGTCACCCTAATTCTTGAGATTTTCGACCCCTTGGCCTTTTGGAGGAGGAATTCTATTTTTTTTCCGGATTTAATTTAATTCTTGGGATATTTATCCAAGTTAAATCCAAGACCCAATTATTTCCTTGTTTCTAAGAAGAAAAAAAAATCGAGCCCCTTGTGCCTAAGTGATTTTCGAAAATCACCTATTGTGGGAAGGAAGGAATTTATTTTATTTTAGTTAATCCCTTATTTGATTTCCTTCCATACCTAGAATTAAATATTCTACCAAATCTTTCCATACTCCAAGAGATCTTGTCTTATCTCATTCTAGGCAATATTAAAAATCCATGCCTTATTTAAAAAGGCATAGGGACGCCTATTTCCACCCCAAGTTGGGAGAATTCTTATTTTTATTTTGCTCCGTGATATTTTATTCTACTCCGTAAAATATACCAAAACCAAATCTTGGCTAATGAAGTAGCCTAATTTTCGAAAATCATGAGATTTTGCCCTAGAGTCTATTTTTGTTAATTCTTCTTCCCTACTCTATAATATTTATTTTTAATTGTGGAGAATAAAATCTTACCAAATATTCTATTCTAATTACCTAAAGATCTCATTGGACTCTATAAATAAGAACCAAAACCCCAACCCTAGCCCCCATAATTTTCGAAACCCCCTCCCCTCTCTCTCTCTAATTTTCTTCTTCCATACACCAATATTTTGTCATCCTTTGAGAAGAATTTAGAGTTTGAACGCCAAGATACTTGAAGAACCAAGTCTCTACTTTGTTTCTACCGATCGTTTTTCTCTAAAAAGGTATTTTGTTTATGAGTTCTTATTCTTCTTCTTCTTTTTTTTCTTCTTCTTTTTCTTCTTCTAACCGATTAATCGGTCTTCTTGAACCCTCATGCATCTTGGTTGAGTGAAAGTGGGATAAAAGGGATGTGGGAATATGTTCATGTGTGTGTGTGGTGTGTGTGTGTGTGTGTGTGTGTTGTTGTGTTGTGTAATGTGTTTTTGATGGCTAAATATTCTTGTGTGATAAACATGATCTTGATTAATTAGTAATGATAAGATAAATCGATGGGAAAAGGGAAAAAGTATTGAGACATGCATGGGTAAGAGTAGTATTGAACCTAATTTTGTGATATGTGCCTATGTGATTAAAAGGTGAAACTTTGGTTGCGAAGCCGGATAATGGAAAAGCGAAACTACTTGAAAACTAAGCAGTCGAGGTGGGCTTTACTCTAAAAACTCTCTTTTATTTTATCAAAATATTGTTTGGTGTTATAAGGGTGGTTTAACTGTTATGCCATGCCTATGTATGTTTTATTGTGATATTGTGCGCCTGATGCCTAGTTTGTGAGTTCGCTCCATTGGACTATATGGTTATGGAAATGTTTATACGAATTCGAGTCTGAGTATGGGCCGCAAGCCCTACCAGGCTGTGTACACGATGGGATCGGGAGCCGTCCTTGCTAGTCGGCCGGTCTCGTGGGCGTAAAGTGTGGCCACACTTTCGTCGCACCATGGAATGATGTGATTGTTGATTTTGTTGAGGAAAATGGGGAGTTATTTTGACTGGCCAGTCTATGAAAATATATTTTGTGATACTCGTGATATTTCTCTTATAACTGCTTAAAACTCGAGTTCACTCGGTAAGGGTGACATAACTTATAAAATGTTTTGGCAATGAGCTCACTGAGTATTTCAAAATACTCAGCCTTGCATGTGTTTTCCTTATGCGCAGGTTGAACGATGACGAGCGGTGGCGGGTGTTGAGCATGATAATTAATTAAGATGGATGTTTTTTTTTTGAACTTCAAACGTAGTTGTGTCGTCATACATAGCTGCACTTTCTCTTGGTCGCTTTCCGCTGAGTTTTTGATACACTTATGTTTATTTTGAGTATTTTGCACTCTCCTTTCGGTTTAGAGGCTTAGACTATCTTGTGGTTTTTACCTTGGAAACAATGCCGTACTCTTAAGATGTTTGATCGTTATTTATGATACCTTCCTTCTTCTTTTAAACTTCTAGGTTAAGTTATTGTTTTAAATGCTCTGATGTTTCCTTTAATAATTTGGCCAACACCCTTTTAATGAAACCCTAGCCTATGTTGAATTCTTTAAAACCGTTTTGGTAGCAGTCGCCGCATTTATTGTACCCTAGGAAAGCGGGCTGTTACAGCACACGTGGAGGATCCATGGCAGTGAGAAGATGTCGGTCCCAAACTGGTTGAATAGAAGGGGAGGATGCTCCGCGAGCAAGTTCACCCACGGCGGAGAGAAATTGGGAAAGACCGGTACCGTCGCACATTGTGTGATTGAGACAATTTGATAATATAAATCCTCCACATTTCATTCGCGTAACTAGGGCTGGGGAAAAATACCGAAAAAATGATATATCGCTCGTATCGTATTGAAAATTATCGAAAAATTATCGAATTTTTGATATATCATAATTTTCGATACGATACGATATCGTATCGTAAGTTTTCGATACGATAACGATATGAATTTCCTTATATCGCGATATATTGTTTTATATCGAAATTTTATTTTCGATATATATCGATAATTCGATATATATCGATATTTAACGATATATCGAATTTCGGTACGATATATCGAAATATCGATACGATAACGATATGAATTTTTTTTATATCGAAAGTTCGATATATCGAAATTCGATATATCGAAACTTTTTTGATACGATAACGATATGAAATTCTTTCATATCGATATTTTCGATACGATACACGATACAACGTTTTCGATACGATATATCGTATCGACCCACCCCTACGCGTAACCTGTACAATGTTGTTTTGAGCCGTATCAAAACTTATTATTTATATACTACATCTCTCTTTGAAAATTAGAAGCCAACGCACGTTTTAAACCAAAAAATAGTACTCCCTCCGTCCCATAATAGATATCACACTTTCTTTTTTAGTTTGTTCCATAAAATATATCACATTTCCTTTTTTGGAAAAAATTCTCTCTCATATTAATATAAATATATTATTTCCTCTTTCCACTTAATACACAAAACAACACCTCCTAAATTCTCGTGTCAATTCCCAAGTGTGACATCTACTATGGGATAGAGGGAGTAAAATAAAAGTGATAAACTAATAAATTAAGATATATGAGAACAGGAAAAATTGGTAAAATAAAATAGAAGAAAAAAAATAGTGAAAATTTATATTTTTAAAGTACATACTAAAATAAAATAATTTCTATTTGTAAGGAAAAAAGGAAATATATAGACTCGACATCTAAGAAAAAATAAAATTCCCTATATTCAAATCTTGTTACGTTGATCGAAATTTGAAGCCTTATTATTTTGAAGGACTATTATCCTAAAAGTTATTAGGATGACGTAGGATGAAATAAATTACTCTACTAATAATATACACAATCAAGCATTTTAAAGCTGAAAGTAATGCACTAGTTATATTGTAAATGACTGCATAAGACGATTAGTGGTGAGATAAAATACCAAAAATATTGAGGATTTATCGTACTGAAAATATAAAAAATATTACCTTTTCGGTACAACGGTACTTCGATATGTTGTAATGAAAATCGGAATTCAGTACGATGACCATATGATACTCCCTCCCTCCCAACAAATATGATCTACTTTCATTTTTGGTTTGTCTGACTTATGACTAAAAACAAAAATACTTTCGTCACAACTTTATTCTGCATTACTTTATTTTGTCTCTTATTTTAGTTTTTCTACTTAACACAAAAAAATAACACTACAAAAATCCATGTGCCATCCAAAAAAGGGATCAATCTTTCTTGATACGGTATAACACGAATACCACTAGTGGTTTGGACACAACCTATGTTTTTGTTAGGACAAAAATTGAAATGTATTGGTACTCTTAGAATATTACTCCCTCCGTCCCACAAGAATTGTCACTCTTGGTGTTAACACGAGTTTTAAGGAATGTAAAAAAAAATTGGTTGGAAAAGTTAGTGGAATGTGAGACCCACTTTTTTATATTGATTTTATAATATAATGTGAGTAAAGTGAATTAGTGGAATGTAGGACCTACTTACCATTTATAGTAAAAATGAAGTGTGACAATTATTGTGAGACGGACCAAAATGGAAAAGAGTGACAATTACTGTTTCGGATGGAGGGAGTAGTTATAATATACTCCCTTCGATCCAGAGTCATTTTTCTATTTTTTGAAGTTCTAAGATAATTGAGTTATTTATAATTTTGGCAAATCTCTATTATACATTATTTTCACTTTATCTCTCTTACTTTATTCACCATCCATTTAACACACTATTAAACTTCGTGCCGAAAAGAAATGTCTCTGTTAACAAGGAATTGAGAGAGTATTAAAATGAAATTAAGATAATTTTGCCTGAATATGAGAATAAGTAGTACTATTTGAGGTGGCATATGAAAATCTGACATGTGTGGTATAGAAAACATTCCCCCTATCAAAAAGATAAATATCTTACCTGAATGAACATGAGTGGAATATCAACCAATATTCCAAGGTTGTTTGGCACATCAGTAACAAGATCATCCGAGTTGGGGAAGGGTGGATAAAGGGCATCCACTCCTAAATGCTGCAGCGTCGCATCCGCGTCGGCCTCCACGAACACTACCCCTTGGCCGTTGCATTCGACCACGAGCTTCCGACCAGTGCGTTCCCTCAACCGCCCGGCCAACGTGTAGTAAAAGACCAAGGCTTTGGCAATAGCCTCACGAATAATCTTCACTGGATCTTTCCCTTCCATTGATGGATTCTTTTTGTAAAAATTTATTATTGTAACATATGTTCGTAGGAAAGTCTGGTCATCTATATCAGAGAGATATTTGAATTCATGTTGTGTGGACTTTGCTGGACAAAGTAGCTCTGGTGATTTTTTGGTAACACAGAATGTTACTCTATTGGTTGATGCCATTATTACATGCCTTGGAACAGAACTTCAATTAATACGCATATTTATAAGTGGGTATGGAATGCTAGAAAAACTATTAAGTTTGGTCAATTCCGCAACTTGTACAGTATGTCATAAATTTCACAATTTTCTAATCTTGTTTCATAGCCAAAATATCTAAGATATAGTTGTTTTTTCTTTATTTATGATATATTGCTAGTTCATTTTTGTTGTTTTTTTCTTATTCACTAGATTCTCATGGATAAGATTTCTATTTTTATTTTTTACTCCCTCTGTCCCGTAAAAGTTGAGACAAAACTTTTGGGCACGGAGGTTAAGAATTTCTATTAAATAAATAGGAGAGATGAAAAAAGTAGAAAAGATAAGAGAGTAAAATAACTGATGGAATAAAAAAAAGTGATTAGATATTTTGTCTTTTGTTAAAAAAGGAAATGACTCAACTTTATTGGTACGGACTAAAAAAAAATACGACTCAGCTTTTTTGGGACGGATGAAGTACTATAAGCAGGGCTCAACAAAACAAAGATAGTCATCTTTAATGGACAGGAAATAACTTCATCCTTCTGTTGGCACTTATAAGTGGTCCTCATATATCATTATAATATCTAGTTTGATTTCCAAGTTTTGTCAAGAGAAAAATATTTAAAGACTCAAAATATAAAAATTTACACAATATCTTATTTTATCATATTAAATCAAACAAACTAAACAAGACCTTTTTTTTTTTAACAAACTAAACAAGTCCTAACTCAACAACAACTCTAGTAATTGAATAACTCGATTGTGATTTTGCATATTTGATTTACTGTTATATTTTTAAAGACAGAAGATCTTTTATTTTCTGAATTTTGGGGGATCCTATTTTAAAATGCCCAATATACGGCCCATTCTTTAAAGTTTGTTGTATTTCTAATGGGCCTCAATTTTAAAAGTTAGTGAGAATGATGGGGATGGGCCCGACAATCTATTTATCAATTTATAATACTCCCTCCGTCCCAAGGTATTAGACCAACTTTCCTTTTTGGGATATCCCAACATATTAGACTCATTTCCTTTTTTAGCAAAAAACATTTATCTTATTTTATTCTCAACCTACTTTTTTATCTCTTCTCTCCCCTACTTTTTCCCTCTCTCATACTTTACTCTCTCCACTCTAACTATTTAAATATCAATTCCTTAAATCACGTGCCCAAAAGAAGTGAGTCTAATACTCCGAGACGGAGTGAGTAGTACTAATAATGCCAAAATACTACTCTCCCTCTGTCCGCTATTAGGAATCTCAATTATTTTATTTTACTTTGATTTGATCACAACTGTACTGAAGCTGCCTTTGCCGAAATTCGACTAATTCTGTTTGACCGGGTTTTGCAGATTAAGGCTGAAAGTCTCCCGACAGGTGGTGGGAGTTAGTAGAATGTTAATAAAAAAGTGGGTGAAAAAAAGTTTGTGGAATATGGGTCTCATTTGTATATATTAGTTTTAAATGAAATTAGAGTCAAATGAGTTAATGGAATGAAGGACCGTATTACATTATAGTAAAAATGAACGAGACACTTATTCGCGAACAGACTAAACTGAAAAAACGGAACTCCTATTCACAGACAAAGAGAGTAATTGTTACTATTGTTAATACTACTATTACTTAATTGTTACGTTTGGCTTTTAATATAAAAAGATAACAAAAAAATAAGCATAAAAAATCTCATTATCCAATGTCTCGCATTGGTAACAATTTATGTAACGGGAGAACTATTGCATATTCATTGATTACTTGTGATCACATAACACACCATCTTTATATTGGGTTAGAAAACGAGATACATGTAATATGAAAACTTACCAATTACATATATTTATATTTATATTCCCTCTTATTAAGTCACATTATTAATTATTTCCTTTCTAACAAACTCAGTATTCATGTAAGTATTTTTGGAGCTTGAGCTTGATGGGCAGTCCGTATCACAAACAAAGAGGAAGTTGTTGGAGCAGTAGTCGTCATTACCTGAACAAGTTTCTCAAAGACTTTCATGGATTCGAGAGGTGGGCTAACCGGAACCACGAAACCATCCTTAAATCCTAAGTACCAAGCTACTTGAATAATAAGCTAACCCTAGATTTGCTGATAATTAACAAAACATGCTCCCATAAAAAAAAATACACATTTAACATATTCTTACCACGATCCCATAAAAAAAAGTCCCATTGCCTCTACTTGAAGATGACCCATATTTCTTTTTGCTTTGTCCCAATCAAGATGACCCATTACTAAAAATATAAACACATATATATCTATTTTGTTCTTTCTCTCTTACTTTACTTTCTGTACTTAACACATAAAATAAAACTGCATAAAATCCCGTGTCACCCAAGGAAGGAGTCATTTTCCTTGGGATGGAGGGAGTACACATTTAACACATACTCCCGTAAAAAAAATACACATTACAACGGAAGATGGATGTATCTAGACATGGGAACTTTACCTCCGAGGTTTTATGACACTTTTTGCCTTGTGGCCATAATTCGTTGTATTCTACTTCTTCATATAAAATCTATGTAGATGTCTAGAACAAAAAAAAAACACATATTAAACATATTTTTCATTTTCAAATTTTTTTCTCCTTTTTTTTCTCGATTATTAAAACTCCATCAATTTCATCGCTTAACAAGGTTATGTGTTTCTACACAGTAAGAGAAAATCGTTGTCTCTGTTAATTCTATATATGTATATATTTGAAATAATTGAAAATATAAAATTTTATTAATAGTTTAATCCTCTAAAGCATTTATTTATTACATTTTAAATGGCCGTTCGTAGCCAACCCTAGATATGCTGATAATTAACAAATAAAAATTAACTTAGTACTTAGCCGTTCGTAGCCAACCCTAGATATGCTGATTATTAGAAATGTGTCACTCACCCCTTAAAATGCCTCATAAGAGGGAGTGTTATCCACACTTATATAGAGAAGCTAGGATCATCACCAAGCCGATGTGAGACAATATACAATATTAGAAATGGGTCACTCACCCCTTAAAAGGTCTCATAAGGGGATGGTTATCCACACTTATATAGAGAAGCTAGGATCATCACCAAGCCGATGTGGGACAATGATTTTGAGAATTTAACATTGATAATTAACAACACATGCTCCGATAAAAAAATTAACTTAGAATTGTGTAACGTGTGAAATCTTTTGTTTGTCAACTACTTATCTTACATCCGAGGTTTTATGAGTTACTTTAGGTCGCATAAGATATAGATGTATAGTAGAAAAAACACACATTTCAACAAATTTTTTTGAAATATTTTTGTCGGCCATTTAGCATTTTTAGGAGCATTATTTACTCGATTATTAAAACTTGATCAAGCTCATTGATGCCTAACGAGTTTGATGTGTTTCGACATTTTAGGAGCAATTCATTTTATATTTAATTTCAACTATGGTATGCGATCAATACTGAATTTTAAACTCAGAAATAAAAAATCTAGGCCATTATAATAGGTCATTTTTAAGGGGATGTATAACTATAATATAAAATTTTATAAATAATTTCATCGACCAAATGTAACTATTTTTAATATTTAATAAAACAAATAAAAAATATATGAGAAAATTGAAAAATGCTAGAAAAAAATATTTTTTTACACACCCCAGCCTAGCCTGGCCCGGCCCACTTGCTAAGTTGAATGGATTACTTGGTCTGAATTTATAGAAGAATCCCAACCCAACCCACTTCAGTGGTGGACCTAGGTTGGATTGAGTTGGCCAAACCCATTTGATAACTCTAAGTTGTAAGATTCTAATCAATATCACAGTTTTTGGAAAGTTCCCACCACTTTTGTAATTTCACCTTTTGTAAAACTCTTATGGTTTTACTTGGTCATGCTCCTTCGAATTAAACATTCTTCTTTTGAATTAAACATTTTTCCAAACGGTTTTTCTTGCACTGTGAGTTAATGAAGGAGGTGTACAACTCAAACATACTCCCTCCGTCTCTGAAAGTTTATCACATTTTTCCATTTCCATCCGTCCCACAAAATTTGTCTCATTTAACTTTTTATCATTTTCTGTAGTGGATCTCATATTCCAGTACTAACTCATTCTTATTCACATTTTATTATAAAACTAATATGTAAAGTAAGACTCACATTCCACTAACTTTTTAAAACTTACGTTTTATTATATTTCTTAAAACTCGTGTTGAGTCAAAGTGGAACAATATCCGGAGAAAGGAGGGAATAATTCATTTTTATAGCCAAAGAGACGGTCTTTGAGTAGTCTGCTTTATATGTGCGAGAGAAGGGACATAGATTTATGATTTTGATTCTATTTATAGTAATGTGTTGGCCTAGTTGTTGAATGTTCATTGCTCTAGACCGAAGATCTTGCATTCGAGTCTATAATTTCGAAATTTCTATTCATTTACCCATAAACAAAGAGTACATATTTATAGACTTATTTATGACCTATGCGGTTTCACTTTTATTTTGCGATCCAGGAAATAACCGACAAAGAAAACTCAAAAATAAGCGTTGGTGCGGTAGTGATCATGAGCTGGAGATGCTTCTCGAAGACTTTCATGGATTTGAGAGGTAGGCAAGCCGGAACCGCGATACCATCCTTAAACCATGAGTACCAAGCTATTTGAGTATTACCAGTCAACCATTTAACTCCTTTACGCACCCCACCGTAGACCGCCGGGCCCCACCCAACATCCATTAGTTCTGCACCCATGTGCGTTATATTCGACACAATATAAGTGTTCCCTGCTGTCAAACTCAGCGGATCTCTTATCACCATCAGATCCGCTGAGTTTGACTGCTCACCAGCAGTCTCTACTACGTGTTTTGTGTTCCTCACCAACTCCACCGCGTAGTGCAGTGGATTCTTTGACAGCTCACCCGCAGTCGTCACCGCCACCAACAATTTCAAATCGTTGCCGAAGTATCCCACCGGAAGCGGCGGCTTTATATTCTTTCGGTTATCCATGATGCCGATGAATTTCATCTCTTCATCGGGTTTGGGAGAGAGAGCGATTGTCTGGCAGCGCCACACGCAGCCTGCCACGATTTCAAATTTGGAGCAGCGCTAGAGGTCCGGCGGCAGGCTGCGGCAGAGGGCGGAGATTTCACCATCTGATTCTGATCTATCGACACTTGGGTACCAACAGTTCCGGCATCATAGTCATGAGGTGGGATGCTGGAAATGAGAAAATGTCGGTCCCACACCGGTCGAATAGAAGGGAACGTTGCTCCCCGAGCAATTAGTTAACCGATGGCGAAGAGGAATTGGGAAAGGCCGGCACCATCGCACATTGTGTGGTTGAAGTTGGGTGAAAATATAAACCCCCCACATTTTAGCCGTATAACCTGTTTAGTGTTTGTATTAAAGGATCAAGAAAAAAATAATTTTAATAAAATTTGAATAACGAAGGTAAACTCTAAATATTGTACACACTCTAAACTATGTTCTGGAACGCTAGAAAATGTCAACAGATGACAAAATAGTAGCAACAGAAAATGTCTACGTAGTGTCAACGGTTGATGCTGTGTGATATTGTGTTGACACTGTGTTGACATTTTCTGTTGCTACTATTTTGTCATCTGTTGATATTTTTTAGCGATCCAGATCATAGTTTGGAGTTTGTACAATATATGAGTTTGCATTTTATCATTACTCATTTGAGTAATATCAAAAAGATATTGTTTCATACACAATAGAAACTAATTAAGAAAAATAAATTTATTATTCTATTTTCATCTCTAATTGACCAAATATTATTATTTAGACTATTATTTGTGAAATTACTCGTTAGTTATGCAGTAGTTGAGTCATTTGATCATTTTAGTACGTTATTTCCTTTTCTATTAAAGTCACCACAATTTTTTTTTCTCTTCCTTTATTCTCTCTTTGTCTCTCTACCTTTTACATTTTCTACTTTATTCTTCTTATACTTAACTAACTTAACACAATTTTTCTTAAATAGCATGCCGAAAAGAAACTTGAAATATTGTATCATAAGAAAATATTAAAATTCACGGTTTTGCCAAAAATGATATTAAACTAGAAAATATTAAACTAGAAAAGGCCATCCACTCCGAAATGCTGCAGCGTCGCATCTGCGTCGGCCTCCACGAACACTACCCCTTGGCCGGTGCATTCCACCACGAGCTTTCCACCAGAGTGTTTCCTCAACCGGCCGGCCAACGGGTAGTAAAAGACCAAGGCTTTGGCAATAGCCTCACGAATAATCTTCACTGGATCTTTCCCTTCCATGGATGGAATATTTTGGTAGATATTTATTGTTTTAACATATTTTTGGAGGAAGATTTGGACATCTATGTCAGAGAGAATTTTGAATTCATGTGGTGTGGATTCTGCTGGACAAAGCAGCTCGGGTGTTTTTCTGGTTACAGTTACACTCATTGCTAATTTTTTGGGTTGACTCAATGCTTAGGAAACTAAACTCATAACATGTATATTTATAAGGTTTCATTATTGTTCTATAAGACTCATACGGATATCTTTTGCACATCACCTAATTTTCTCCAAGAATCTAGAATATACTCACTCTGTTACATTAGCAATGAAACGTTTTGCTTTTTAATTTATCCCATTAAAAATAAAAAGTTTCTAAAAATGAAAAACAATACTCTCTCTACTTTTTCCACCTTCTTACTATACTCCTTCTTCATTAACTCACAAAACAACACTACATAATATCCCGTGCCGAAAACCAAATGTTGCATATTTAATGGGACGGAGGGAGTAGTTTATACTTCCTCTGTCCTATTAAAATTGAAACCTTTTCTTTTTGAATTGTCTCATTAAAAATGAAACGTTTCTTAAAATAAAAACAAGTCCATCTCTATTTTTTTGTATCTCTTACTTTACTTTCTACTCATTTAACTCACAAAACAACACTACGTAAAATTTTGTGCCGAAAGACAAATGTTTCATTTCTAATGAGACGAGATGGATGGAGTATTATTTTTATTATTTATTTCTATAAGGTATTGTTCAGTTTTCTAGATAAAATACCATGATATAATCTAGGATTGAGTTGTGATATTATTTTAATTAGTGAAAGTTAGTTGTGATTAATTATCTCATGATTATTCATATAGGATTTAGTTATGAGATTGAATCTCGTGAACCAAAACACAATACATATTTATTCATGGAACACAATCTTGCAAACTGAACGCCCTAAATTGTTTAGATTTTATATGTTTGTTGGGATTTGATTTATCTCCTTAAATTATATGAAACTTTTTTGTATCACACATATTTTAAATTGGGTGGATTCGTGGATTACAATTAAGAATAAAGAAATAAAAATATTTTTTTTTCATTCTTTTCTTTACAATTTCTCCCTC
Organism: Salvia hispanica; assembly: GCF_029641045.1. Taxonomy (NCBI): domain Eukaryota; kingdom Viridiplantae; phylum Streptophyta; class Magnoliopsida; order Lamiales; family Lamiaceae; genus Salvia; species Salvia hispanica. The sequence continues at coordinate 34,896,592 of NC_142697.1, read as the reverse complement.
TTCAAAAAGTCCTCCTAATCCACCGCTTTCTCTCTTTTCATTATTTGGCAGATATATCTATATTGGCCGGTAATTAAGTGAGATGTTTCTGATTTGGCACAAAAATTTGGTCGACACATTTTGAGCAATGTCATGTGCAAACAGATGAAGTGTGTTAATTATTAATGATGTCGACAATGTGGAGTGTCTAATTATTTAAACCAACTTCCTATAAATGTAGAGACAAGGGCCATCATTATCCTTAACTTTCTTATCATTTAATAATTTACCGATGATATTGTTTTAAATCCAAAAAAAGGGATTTTCTAGTGTTATAGTTGGGAAAAAAGAAAAAAAAATAATAAAGATAATTATTCTATCTGTCTTTCATTAAATGCCTAAATTGATCCGGCCGAGTTTATGGAAATATAAAAATAAGCAGGTGGAAAAAGTTATTAGAACATGAATTTTATTTTTATATATTAATTTTATAATAAAATATAAATAAATAAGCTAATAAAATATGTGATTCGTTACTTAAAAATATTAAAGTGCAATTATAATAATAATTAGTGGACATTGTAAAGACATAATAAAAAAATGATAGACCGAGAAAGTAAAACATATGCAATCCAAAATAGAAGAATAAAAGAATAAAATATACTTTGTTTAATTTCATCAAAAAGTCAAAGCATATCAATTACACAAATTTATAATCCCTTTAAATATTATGTATAGGTTGAAAAAATATACTCACTTTATCCCTTATTTAAAAATATTATTGGATTAGGCAAGAATTTTTACAAATTGTTTAACTATAGTAGTATAAAAGAATAATATACTACCTTCGGCAAAAAAAATAGATTAATTTTGTCAGAAGTCAACCAAAATTAGATTAATTTTAAATATGAAATGTTTTAAATAAATACTGATCCTATAAATTATTTTAAATATGGACCACAATCCACTAACACTATTTTCACTATTTTTTCTTCTCTCTTACTTTATCAATTTCACATTAAAATTCATGTCATTTATATTGTCTATTTTTTTGGGACGGAAATAGTATCCCCCTCCTCATAGAAATAGGTTATATTTCCTTTTTCGTCTGTCCCATAGAAATAGTCCATATATAGGAATATGATTAAATGAAAACTCTAAATAATGTACAAACTCAAAACTATGTTTTGGACCATTGAAAAATATCAACAGATCCAAAAAAACATCTACAGGAAAATGTCAACAGAATTTCAACGGTAATCAATGATTGATGTTATGTTGATATTGTGTTGATACTGTGTTGACATTAAAATATTGAAATTTTACATTATGTTGATATTATATTGAAACAGTGTTGAAGTTGTGTTGAGGAGTTTTGAGTTTGTACAATATATAAGTTTGCATTTTATCACTACCCTATCTATTTATGTAAACATGTATCTTCTTCTCTTTTACTTTATCATTATGGTCCCATCACCAACTATACAATTTCAATTACTTTTTCTCCTTCTCTCTTACTTTATCAATTACATATTAAAACTCGTACCAACCTAAAGGGCCTATTTCTATGGGACGGATGAAGTATATAATATGACCAGAGACGGATCCAGGTAGGGTCAGCTGACCCCACCGCCGATGATAAGCACCGGAAAATTCTTCGTATTTTAACATAAAAACTACCGTCGATCCCACCATTTAGAAGTTCCGCCTCAGTCACGGGAGCTCTGAACGTTGAAGAGAGTAAGAAACGAGAAAGAGGAGTTCTACTAATATTGAGGTTGAAATATATAAGAACACATTTACAGAGTTACATTGATAATGTGGAAGAAGAAGTTGGAGCCAGAGAGAAGGGGACAAATTTTTGTATGTATTTTGTTCTTATTGATTTTCACATGCTTACAATATTTAATAGTAGTAAAAAAATTGATATTCCCTCCGTCCCACTAAAGATTATTCACTTTTCTTTTTGGTGTACCAATCAAGATGATCCATTACTAAAAATGAAAACTTTTTTTCTTTGATTTATTCTTTCTCTTACTTCACATACAAAATAAAGTTGCATAAATTCTCATGCCGCCCAAGGAAGCGGTCATCTTCCTTGGGACGGAGGGAGTACATAATTTAATGTTTGAATGTAGCAATTCAGAATTGGGTTTTTGGCTTTAAAAACCATAAACTTTTTCCGAATTACGGTTTTTCCCACCAACTTTAAAATTTGTTTTTAAAACCACAAACTTCCGATTCGTGTGCTTCTTCCCACGGCGGGTCAAAGGTGAAACTCGACTGTTCTATGTGTCATTTTTAATCCCATTTGGCAGTAAAATCATAAAGGGAAGTCCTATTTGCCAATGCCAACGATTTTTCCATATTCCCATTTCCCACCCTTTATCTTTCCATTATTCCCATTTCACACCCTCTTTCCTCAATCCTCTCCCCTCAACTACTTCGACTTGGAACGCCTCAGCCGCATAGTCAGCGGCGCCATCTACAAAACTAGCAACCAGATGCGCCGCGAATTCAGGAACCGAAAGAGAACAAAGAGATAGAGCATAAGGGGGGCGGGAGCATCTCCGGCGGGTTAGTCGTGAGCAGGAACAAAGAGAAACTAGCAACCATTTGAACAGGAGCTAGAACGGAGGCTAGTCTTGAGCATCTCTGGCGGGTTAAGGTTGAAAATGGAGGCGGCTGCATCTGTTCGCTCAAGCTGCCTTGAATTCGGCGGAGGCGGCAGCGCTGCGCGACTGTGAGAGAGAATTGCGGCAGAGATGGGAAAGAGATTTGGCTGGTAGAAGCGTGAATGCGTTTGGTCAAAATTTGCAGATTGAGGAGCTCTCAGTGAAGAAGGAGCTCGAGAATTGTGGATTGAGAAGATCGAGAGTGCAGATTTGCTCGAGAATTTGCAGAAATTGGTTGAAGATTATTTATTTAATTTTAAGTTTTAATTCAGAAAATAACACCATTACACAGTCATATTTCTGGTTGTCCACGTTGGACAATTTTGCACCGGAGATTTGGTATTCGGGTTGGGTTTGTAATTAGCAAACGAATCGAAAGTTCGTGGTTTTAAAAACAAATTTTAAAGTTGGTGGGAAAAACAAGAATTCGAAAAAAATTTATGGTTTTTAAGGCCAAAAACCCTTCAGAATTTTATAAGTACTATTCCCTACGTCCCTTTAAAGATGATCCACTTTTTTTTTGTTTGTCCCAACCAAGATGACATATTTCTAAAAATGAAAAAAACTTTCACTCTACTTTATTCCCTCTCTTTTATTTTACTCATTTCACTTTACGCATAAAATAAGCCTCCAAGGAAGGGATCATCTTCCTTAGGACGAAGGGAGTATTTTATTTGTTTCATTTAATTTATGTTACACTAGTTTCTATAACTCTATTTTTAAAAAATATTAAACACTACTTTTCATTTCTAGTTATTTTTACTTTGAAGATTTTATATTCCATTAGATGATTGTTATTGTGACAAAACATAATTTAATCTAAATTTTATAATTATAAATGATTAAATCAATATAATCGTTGTGTTCTTAGAGCTTTCATCTTTATTATACATTTTGAAGATATAATATTTGTTTGAATTAATTATCTCTCCCAATATAAGTTGATAACACTTAAATTGTAAAATATATTTTTTTAAATTATATTTATTACTCCCTCCGTCCCACAATTATTGTCACTCTTATTGCGGGCACGAGTTTTAAAAAATGTAAAGAAAAATTGGTTGGAAAAGTTAGTGAAATGTGAGACCCACTTGATATTGGTTTTATAATAAAATATGAGTGAAGTGAGTTAGTAGAATATGAGACCTAGTTATCATTTATGGTAAAAATGAAGTTTGACAATTATCGTGGGACGAATTGAAATGGAAAAGAGTGACAATTATTGTAGGACGGATGGAGTATTAAATTTTGAAAAGTTTTCGACTCCACGTATTTCATTTCTTAGGTCCGTCATTAAATATGACTGTTGTATATTAGGGAATATGAAATCAATTTACTAAATAGATACAGTATATGCAATGTCATGGGCGAACAAATGAATTGATTAAGTAATTCTCTATGATGTCTAAAATATGGAGTGTTTAGTTATTTGAACTAACTCCCTTTTATATACATAGACCGTAGACACCACTATCGTTAATTTAATGCATAGTTAAGATGCGCATCAATTAGGGATTTGAATATGATAATACTTTAAATTCTTAATTATTTGAACTAACTTCCTTTTGGTATACATAGACCGTAGCTACCACTATCGTTAATTTAATGCATAGTTAAGATGCGTATCATTTAGGGATTTGAATATGATAATATATAGTTTAAATTCTTAAAAGATGATGTTTCTAGTGTTGGTTGCAAAAAAAATAGAAAAAGCTTTGATTAACATCAACTACACAAATTGATAAACCCTTTATAGAATTATTTTAGAACCTATTCACTTTTAACTCTCTTAAAAAATAATAATAAATAAAAAAAAAACTCTTCTGCGAGCTGGGAAAGTAATAAAGAAAGTTCGGTAATGAACATATAACCTAACCGGCTCAGATATTATTTACGGGCCCTGACATTACAACATGGCCAAGACACGGGCCATGTCCATATCACGAAGATGAAGTTGTTGGAGCGGTAGTCATCATGACTTCAATGTTTCTCGAAGACTTTAATGGATTTGATAGGTAGGCAAGCCGGAACTACCAAACCATCATTATTTGGTTTCGGTTAGCCAATACTCAAATTAATACATAATGAGACAACTGACAAAAAAAAAAAAAAACTTCATTATTTTCAGATCTATTAAATTGATCATAATTTCACCGAGCTTCACTATATTTCAATGACTATTCACCTTAAATATTACTATTAGGATAAGATACTAGACTGTCCCGCATGGTGGGAAAAAATATACTGAAATATCGATTTACCGGATTTATCGTGCCAAAAAAATAATGAAAATATCAAATTATTGGTATACAGTGATCTTCGGTACTATGGTATATACCTTGTCATAATATTTCCATACAATAATGATATAAATTTTCATATACTTCAGTATACGCATACAACAAATTCGGTATACACCGCAAATTAAGGTATATAACGTAATTTAATATAACGTATATTGATATCAATATATATCATGAAATATACTCCCTCCGTCCCAATGAAGATGATCCTTTCTTGGACGGCATGAGAATTTATGCAACTTTATTTTGTGTGTGAAGTGGAGAAAGTAAATTAAGAGAGGGAATAAAGTAGAGAGAAATGTGTTTACATTTTTGGTAATGACATACAACAAATGTTGGTTGTGACAAACTAAAAAGGAATGTGGATCATCTTACTTAATGGAGTATATTGGATTCTGTTACGGTGCAGCCCTCAGCTCGTCTAAAGGAGACCAGACATGAGCAGCTGGTGGAAGAGTGCCCCGTCAATACGGAGGACAGAGGCAGCAAGGAGCCGGAGAGATCGATCGCCAAGGACCGGTCTCGCCGTAGGAGACGTCAGCCGGATCACTTTGGCGATTTTGCCAAACATTGAAGAGGGGAGTTTAATATTATTTTAGTTAGTTATTTTCTATTTCTTGACATTAGTATTTTTGAGAATTATTATTGCTATTTTAATTATTTTCGCGTCGAGCGGAATATAAGCTCCTTTCCGGGTTTTCTTCGTTGATTCTTTCCCGGATCGTAGGTCGAATCAACCCTAGGGTCCTAGATATAAATAGGCGTGTGTTTTATTTCACTCTTTATGGAATAAAATATTTTCACGCAAGTTACTTCTTCTTCAACAAACCCTAGTTCTTATCGTGTTGATCGTCGGGCAGCCGTTTCCGCGACTTCACGAAGGAATCGTATCGAGGTTAAGGAGTTCGTCCTTAACAAGTGGTGCTTTCATTGAGAGCTCATGGCTAAAGTCAATCTTCCTTCATGGCTGTATGCCATTGTGGAGGCAGTGCAGAAATGGCGGCAGTATTTGTTGGGTCGGGAGTTTGTTATCCGGAGCGACCAGAAGAGCTTGAAAGATCTTCTGCAACAAATTATACAGACGCCGGATCAACAATTTTACGCTAGGAAGTTAATGGGGTATAAGTTCCGGATCGAGTACAAGACAGGTGCCTCTAACAAGGTCACTGATGCCTTGTCAAGGAAGGACATGGAGGTAGTTCAGGTGTCACACGGTGCGACTGCCATACCCGATCCCGCCGGTGACCCCGTCAATGACGCACGGATGCTCGTGGCGGTAGCCCGACCGGTGCTAGAGGTTCTCGACATTCTGCGAGAGGAGGCGGATGACACTGCTGACATGATCGAGCTCCGCTCGGCGTTAGAATCAGGGACAGCCGACCCGGAGGTGTCGTTCGTGGACGGGCTGTTTTATTATGATCGCCGCCTCTATGTTAGCAAGGATTCGCGGGTGAAGGAGGCGTTGCTCCGCGAATATCACGCTGCCCCATCAGCCGGTCATCCGGGCATAGACCGCACGTTTAAGCGCTTGGCGGCAGTGTTTTATTGGAAAGGGATGCGAAAAGAGGTGAAGAAGTTCGTGGAGTCTTGTTTTGAGTGTCAGACTACCAAATACTCCACCCAGAAACCAGCTGGCTTGTTGCAGCCTCTGCCGATCCCTTCGCAGGTTTGGGAGGATGTCTCGATGGACTTCATTACTAGCCTACCCCAGTCTTGAGGGTATACGACTATTTTGGTGGCGGTGGACCGATTGACCAAGTATGCTCACTTCGCTCCGCTACCTAAAAGTTACAATGCGTTGAAGGTGGCCTCGGTGTTCATTGATACGGTTGTCAAGCATCATGGGTTTCCAAAGACATTGGTGTCGGATAGAGATCTGGTTTTCCTGAATGAAGTGTGGGAGGATATACTTCGTCTGAGTGGTACGAAGCTCTATTTCTCCACTGCCTATCATCCTCAATCAGATGGGCAGACGGAGGTGCGGAACCGGGGCCTGGAGCAATATTTGAGGGCGTTTGTGGCGGATAGACCGTCCAAATGGGCTAATTTCCTTCCTTGGGCTGAGTTGGCATTAAATTGCTTCCATCACGACGGATTGGGGACTTCGCCTTTTACGGCACTTTATGGTCGCGAACCACCGTCCTTGATTGCGGCGGCCCCATCGGCGGCAACGCCCCCAGATGTGGCGGATATGATACGACAGCGAGGGGAGTTGATTGTGATGCTGAGGCGGAACTTGGAGCGTGCGCAGCAGCGGATGAGAGTAGCGGCTAATAAACATCGCCGTGACGTGGAATTCAAGGTGGGGGAGATGGTTTTGTTGAAGCTGCAGTTGTATAGGCAGCATTCGGTGGCCAGACCGCTGTTAACTAAGCTCGCCAGACGTTTCTTTGGCCCATTCGAGGTGCTGGAGCGAATAGGACAGGTGGCGTATCGCCTTAAACTGCCTAAAGGGAGTAGGGTGCACGACGTGTTTCATGTGCGTTTGTTGAAACCGTTTGTCGTGACTGAGAGTACAGCGGTGGAATCCTTACTGCCGAAGTTCTCCCATGGGCGACCAGTGGTTAGACCGTCTAAGGTGCTGGATCGCCGCACAATCTGGAGGGATGGCGCGGCCATCGAGGAGTTGCTGCTGGAATAGGGTGATGACGGGGGAGATCAGCCAAGCTGGGAGCTGCGGGACATGGTGCGTAAACAGTTTCCGGAGTTGCTCCTTGAGGACAAGGATGCTCTTAAGGAGGGGGGAGTTGTTACGGTGCAGCCCTCAGCTCGTCTAAAGGAGACCAGACATGAGCAGCTGGTGGAAGAGTGCCCCGTCGATACGGAGGACAGAGGCAGCAAGGAGCCGGAGAGATCGATCGCCAAGGACCGGTCTCGCCGTAGGAGATGTCAGCCGGATCACTTTGGCGATTTTGCCAAACATTGAAGAGGGGAGTTTTATATTATTTTAGTTATTTATTTTCTATTTCGTGACATTAGTATTTTTGAGAATTATTATTGCTATTTTAATTGTTTTAGTGTCGAGCGGAATATAAGCTCCTTTCCGGGTTTTCTTCGTTGATTCTTTCCCGGATCGTAGGTCGAATCAACCCTAGGGTCCTAGATATAAATAGGCGTGTGTTTTATTTCACTCTTTACGGAATAAAATATTTTCACGCAAGTTACTTCTTCTTCAACAAACCCTAGTTCTTATCGTGTTGATCGTCGGGCAGCCGTTTCCGCGACTTCACGAAGGAATCGTATCGAGGTTAAGGAGTTCGTCCTTAACAGATTCACAATATATAATTTCGGTATTTGTTGTTTGGTATAGTACAGTATACTGAATTTAATACAATATACTTACAATACGGTACACGTATAGGTATTGAAAATGTTTAATGTTGAAATTTGGCTATGGAATGAGTAGTATTTACATAATTTTTGTTAATAGTTAATTATAATATGGGATGAGTAGTAATTGTTGTGGCATATGAGAATCTGTGAATGTTAGGTATACGGTATACCACCGAACATGAATGAGCATAAGTGGAATACCACCCAACATTCCATGGTTGTTTCAAGAGTAATGTCATCCAAGTTGGGAAAAAGGTGGATAAAATCTAGAACTACATATAGATACATTTTGTGCAAGTGCAAACAAATGAAGTGTGTTAGATTCTTAATGATGTCGAGCCAATGTGGAGTGTTTAATAATATAAATTAACTTCCTATAAATATAGAGACAGGAGCCATCATTATCGTTAATTTAATTAATGCATGGTTATGTTTCTTATCGTTTAAGAATTTGACGATGATATTTGATACGAGAATATCTCTATGAATATCCCATATCTCTATTATTTAGTTTAGTATTTATTTAGCATATCTTTCCCATATTTTCCCATATATCTCTTAGGATCTTTTGTCTTGCTCATTAAGTTAGTATCCCTATTATAAATAGGGCTATTGTTATTCTCGTTATCCAATCAAGAAATACAATTACCTTTATCTTATTTTTATTGCTTATTTCAATTCGGTATTGATCTTGGTTTGATCGACGGGCAAAGCTCCCGCGACTACCTTTTATCCATCCGACGATCGCCTCCGCGACGCCGGAATCTTGTTAAGAGAAATCATCTCTTAACAATTGGTGCTTCCATTCTCGAACTCATGGCCGAAGTTAATTTTCATTCATGGTCGGAGATATCGCAGGCATCTGAAGGCTTGCAATTGAATTCAACAGCAGCAACGTGGGAGAATATTCTCGCTAGGTTGGCCAGAATCGAGTCCCGATTGATTGAACATGAGCGTAGGGAAGCATCCACACTCCCTCCATTGCGCCCAGAACCTGACCCACCTGACGGACCTCTATACGCCGCCGCACAGCCGCAATTCCAGATCACCTGCTACCAGCCGCCGCCTACATATTACCAACCTGTTCCACTATATCACTTGCTTGCAATAGAGAACCACGACTCCTTCCAATCGAGGTACGTCGCCGACTGCCATACAACCATGTTTCACCAACACCAATACCAAAGCCCTAATTTTGGTGCACAAGCGAGTCCGCTCCAGCAGCATACCTATTGGCAACAACGCCATCAGCACCATTCAGCAGCACCGCTGCCTGCTGCTCCGCCACCCGCCACAATCTCCCTGCCATGCAACACCGATATGAGGTATGGCTCAGTAGTGTTATTTCACAAAGATATTGCCGAATCATTACAATCTCGTCAAATTAATTATGATGATATTGTATTTGATCGATTACTTATTCGAGATCAACATGTGGAGGACGATGTGTTGTTAAATATTGAGGAGGTTTTGCATATAGCCAGTGAAATACAATTCGATCCAGAGATGATAGATGTTACTCATTCTAGTGTTGAGGGTTCTTTTAACTTGAATAATGTTGAGGCATCTAAGGAGTTGATTATGACAGAGATGGATAGTGGATTTGGGAGAAGCGAGTTCAATATCAAGTGGAAATATACTGACAATATTGGCAAGCAGAACAAGGTGGGTGAGAGCATTACACAAACCGAGACGACCTTTGCCACGAACAAGAAAGATAATGGTGAGGATGCTCCTAGCGATGTGGTCATCCTCGATGGCGATGATGAGGCAATTATTAGTCTTTGTTCAACAACGCTCGACGCCGATGCTCGGTTGATACCACCTCGCAGTGACACGCCGTATTTGGGAATCCATGGACGTGTTAACGAGCCCCCTGTTTTGGAGCTGAGTCACAAGCACGATCTTCGGGCAGGGCAGGTTGAGGAGGTTGGCGAGGTGTTGCAGGCAAATAATTCTGCAATTTATCAGTCAGCAATCGAGCCACGGTCGAGGACTACAAGGCAGAAGACGGTATTGTTGACCCATGGTTAGTCAGAATCTGCTATCCAGAGGAGAAAAGCTGTTAAGGTAGATTGTTCACTTAGGCAGGATTATGGAACAGGAGAGTCGTCAAGGAACTTGGAGGAGAGCCTGGATGAAGCCTCAGAAAATTTAATCTACATTTCAACTACATTTTTGGAGATGAAGAATTCGTACTTATCAATGAAATCTTTGCAATATGATATAATTGTTGCTGTGGCACTTGGAGTCAAATGGATTTCTGAAGTTGTTTTCAGAATTTAAAGGTGGTTGGCCTTCAGCTCGGTGATGTTGCAATTATTACTCGTTGTTCAACAACGCTGGACGCCGATGCTCGGTTGATCCCTCCGCGCAACGTTGGGGATGATTTCAGTGGTCCGATTGAAGTCCCTATTCTCGACCCACAAGATGATGATCGGCTCTCTTCACCCACATCTCATTCGGTGTACTCACAATCTCGGTCGGAGAATAAGGTTTTAAATGAACGGAAGCAGAAAAGTGTGGCTGACTTCGGGGGAGAAAACAAATGTTTTAGGCCAAAGAGTGGGAAGCTGGAAGTGTCAGATGAACGTGGCTCTAATGTCGAGAAGTCCACGGCCACACGAAAGGGTAAAAAGGATAACGATGGAGAACTAAAGGGGGCTGGAAGTGAGCAGCCTTTTTCCAGGTGTACGAAAACAATGGCAGATGTCTCGGTGTCCCCTATGATAAAAGGAGGCATATTATCACGAAGAAGAAAGAGAATTAAGGTTTCTTCTGCTGAAGATGCTTCTGATTCCAGAGATGACTCACACACGTTGCCTACTCCGTGGGAGAAAAAGAAGAGCAAGTACTTATCTTCTCCGTATACAAATTGTGCATGGAGAATGGGTACCTCGAGTTTTAACTCGATGGCACAGGATGGGAATGGTGAGGCTACCAAGACGGCTGCACATGTTGAGAATGGTGATGCTACCAAGATGCCTGGGCTAAGAATTTTGTCTTGGCTTGTGGCAGAGCACTTGAGGAGAAGTTGTGAACAGCTCTCCATAACTATCTCCAAGGCGATATTCCGTGGCAATTTTCTTGTTGCAATTGCAATAGACTTATTTGGGAATCTGTTGCTTTATTCTTTTAAGTTGGGACATGTATCACCTTTTGAGGTTGCTACCATATTTCATGTTAATGGAATGACCATGAAATTATTATCATGGACCGAGAGTATGGCTTCTCTTCAGAGAGCAAGGATTGTCTCGCCCCGTTTCAAGGAAGGAATGTCTCGCAAAGGCTTCTGTTATCGTCACTCACCATTGCTTCGTGGTTCCCACCTTGAGGACAAGGTAGATTTTAACCGGGGGGAGTTGATACGAGAATATCTCTATGAATATCCCATATCTCTATTATTTAGTTTAGTATTTATTTAGCATATCTTTCCCATATTTTCCCATATATCTCTTAGGATCTTTTGTCTTGCTCATTAAGTTAGTATCCCTATTATAAATAGGACTATTGTTATTCTCATTATCCAATCAAGAAATACAATTACCTTTATCTTATTTTTATCGCTTATTTCAATTCGGTATTGATCTTGGTTTGATCGACGGGCAAAGCTCCCGCGACTACCTCGTCTACCTTTTATCCATCCGACGATCGCCTCCGCCACGCCGGAATCTTGTTAAGAGAAATCATCTCTTAACAATATTGTTTTAATCCAGAAAAGGGGATTTTCGTAGTGTTAGTTAGTATGGAGAAAGGAAAAAAAAAATAATGATAAACTTAAATAAATATGTCATTCAATAAGAAAAGAATAAACAAATTTATCTAAGTTTATTGAAAAGTCAAAGCGTATATCAATACGGGTGGGAAAGATATGATCCCTCGTTCAGCTATTCAAAGATACTCCTCCTCCGTTCCATATTAATAGATGTATTTTATTTTTTGCACTCATTTTAGAAAATTAATAATAAATAGTTAGAGTGGAAAAAAAGTAAAACAAGAGAAAATGATATAGAGAAGAGTCTCTCTCTTATTTTACTTTTTCTCTAATTAAACTATTTATTATTATTTTTTCAAAATGAGTGCAGAAAATAAAACGACTCTATTAACGCAGAACGGAGGGAGTAGACTCAGCACGAATTTAGAATTTTTATATACTCTCACCGTTCCAACTCAATTGAGTCATATTTTCTTTAAGATTGTCCCAACTATATTAAGTTATTTTAATTTTTTGACACAAAATAAAACATTGATTTATTTTTTACTCCCCCCGGTCCCTATTAATTGTCCTATATTTGACCGTGCAAGTTTAACGATCTCGCATCACCATCACATTTGCCACAGATCTCAGGTACTCACCAGTCGCTGGTTCGTGTTTTGCCTTCATCACTAACTTCATCTTCATTGAAGACCACATCCCTGCTAATTAAGACTTTGAACCTAGTTCATCTCTCAACCAAACTCTATAACCTTTAACACACTCAGGATATCCTAGATGTTAGAGTTTGTATACTAGAATTCATCTTTCGAGTGATTGAATACTGTTAAAACTCTTATTTTATTTTCCAAATGAATAAACAGATTATTTTTGTCATAATGTTGTTATGTTTTACATTTAATAGATGTTTATTACACGTTTAAATGTATAAGTAACTTAACAAAGTCTAAGTCTTTGTTTTAGTAGACCGGTTGTGGGCGTCGTTCACTTTAAGGTAACATGGTCAGTTCTAAACAAAGAAAAAGAATAATTTCACAACCTAGATAGGCTTAGACTACCTATCGTGAAAGGTTGCAATGTCAGTCCGATTATTTCTAAGCCTTACTGAAATAAGATGACGTTGGTGTGGTATAGCACTGAATGGATCTAACAGCGAGACAGTCTTTATGCTATCTACTAAAAGACGAGGTCTTGTAAATTGTTATTTCTTAATCAATGTATGTTAGCATTGAGCATACGGTATTGATCATGCACTACTTTGACTTACCAAATGGTGCGGGTTTTTCGCAACCCAATAAGCCTGGTATATTGGGTAGTGGTGATTAATATCTAGCGGTGCTAGCGGTGCTAGGATTGCTATTATGTTGAATCGTGCGCGAGGTGAGTCTCGTTTGATAACATCCTCAAGAGAAGCTTGAAATAAGGTTTTATTATTCGGAGCCTAGCTAGTTGGAGTTTAATTACTCTATGAATAATAAATAAGTTTTTCTTGCTGAGTCCTCTCTTGGAATAAATAAGATATTAATTAATTAAGTCCATAGCAGACGATAAATAATTAATGGATGTTTCTATCTTAAACGCGGTAAATAAATATCAAGTAATGGAAACCCGAAGTACTTATAATTTCGGATTTGGATAGGGAGTGCAATATTACTTCTGTAGTGGCTGCTCGTAATATTCCAATTATAAGCTTATATTAAATTGGGTTTAATTTAATTAGTAAAAAGCTAATTGGAGTAGCCCATATCCAAAGCCTTCCATAGATCTCTGTCTGGGCCCAATATGTGACTTGTTATAAATAGGAGAATAAAGGAGATAGAAAACACACTTGTTTTCTTCCAAAATTTTCGTCCCCCTCTCTACATAGAAGAGGGACGATTTTTCTTCTCCTACGTGGGAAAGGATTTCTGTCTTCTTTATTTAAGTCCTAGTACACTGGTGAGATCAGCCCACCCTGATATCAGTTTACAGTCCGGGAACCAGACAAAAGATCCGTGGTTTTGTACTAAAGATCTTCACATGGAGAATGCGCTAGCTATTTTCGATTCTTTGGAGAATCATCAAGGTATAATGGCTAAACCCTAGAAAAGCATGTTTTAGGTTTCAATTAATTTAAAGCATGTTTTATTTGAGTTATGAGCATGATACATGTGATAATTAAGCGAATAGAATTTGTCTAAATAATCTGCTAAATAGATCAGAATTATTATGTAATTGATTTATGTGAGCGCTTCCGCTGCCAAACCCTTCACTAGAAACACACCTTTTCCAGATTTAGGCTCAAGTTTATCAGACTTAGTATGCACAAAAGCAGCACAGCCAAATATCCTTTGATGAAAAAGATAAACACATGTTCAGGACACTGTCCTAATAAAGGCATAGAAGGAGATCTATTAACCAAGTAAGCAGCAGTCAACAAGACTTCACTCCAAAATTTCTTAGATAAACCAGATTTAGCAAGCATGCATCTAACTTTGTCAAGTAAAGTCCTATTCATTCTTTCAACCACCCCATTTTGCTGAGGGGTGTAAAGGACAGTTTTATGTCTACTAATTCCAAAACCAGAACACAAGTCATCAATTTGTTTGTTACAAAATTCCAAGCGATTGTCAGTTCTTATTGCCTTAATTTTCTCACCTGTCTGAGTTTCAATCAAAGTTTTCCAAGCTTTTAGTATATCAAACACTTCACACTTATGTCTCATAAGGAAGCATCAAACTTTTCTTAAAAAATCATCAATGATAGACAAAAAATACACAGAGCCAGAATGAGAAGACACAGAAGCAGGGCCCCAAACATCCATATGCAAGTGTTCAAGGATGCACTTACTAACATTTGCAGGCACTGGAGTTAGAAAGGAAACCCTATGCGATTTACCCGGTACACAAGTGTCACAGAAAGGAAAATTACCATAGACATCATTATCAGATAGAATAGCATGCTTTTTTAGTATATTCAGACTTTTTTCACTCATGTGGCCTAGCCTATTATGCCACAACATAATTTTATCAGTTTTTAACAACATTGGCAAAGGCTTTTTCACATGTAAGAGGCACAACAGTACAGACATACAAACCACATTCCCTTTTGGCCTTAAACAAGCACATAGAACCTCTGCTGATTTTTCATGCAACCTTCCCCTCATCCCCCCCCCCCCCCCCCAACATTTTCAAGGGTTGTACAAGACATCAAATTATAGCATAAATCAGAAACATATCTAACATCCTTCAGGTTGAGCACATAGCCATTGTCAAACCTTAAACACAAAATCTTGTTATCAGCCATTGACACAAAATTATTAGTTACAGGCTTTAACTCAGAGAACACTTCCTTGAAAGGACTAACACGATAAGTACATCCAGAATCACAAAGCCAATCATTTGAAGTAAAGGCGCATATAGGTGATATGCTAGGATTTTGCACTGTTTTAAGAGTCTTAATTGGTCTGTTTTCAATGTCTAAAAATGCAATTCATGTCCATATTTTACATGTTTTATCTATTTTGGTATTTTGACATGTTTTGTGAGAATTGTGCATATTTGAGCCGAAAAGATAGGAAAAAGTCAAAGATAGAAGCCTGGAGCGTTCAAGACGTCCAGCGGCCCGTTGCGTGTGTCGCAGCTACCGCTGGACCATAGCGACCGCTACGCCTATAGCGGTCCGCTCCGGAGAAAGTTGTGCTAAAAATCTGAAGACGCCCAGCGACCGCTGGGGAGTGCGCAGTGACCATCCGAGAAGGTCCCGAGCCACTAGACTAATTTGTAGCGACCGCTATACAAATGGGCAGAAGCTACGGGCAACGCACAGCGGCCGCTGGTCAAGGTGCAGCGGTCCGCTGCAAAACCGGGGCGCACGATTTGACCTAGATTTCCTCCAGATTTTACCAAAATTAGTCAACATTTTCCTTATATCCATAGGACTCGAATTATCCCCTATATATACCCCCTCAGGCCTCTTCATTCAGACACTCATACTTTACTTTACACACTTTTTGCCTCACAATTCTAGAGCATAATATTAGAGAGTTTTTCGCTGTGCAAGAGGTTAAAGACGGATTCAAGTGAAGATCAAGGCTACGAGGATTCTACCTTTGGGTTTTATCGGTTTAGTTCTTATGTTTACTTTGTTTTCCCTTCGAACTATGTTTTTAGATTATTCTATCATGTGTAACTAAATTCATAGGATTCTAGGGATGTGTTAGTAGCGACTTTGGTTATACAATTCTTTTTTCTATTTAATATCTGTTTTGTTTTTACTTCATTTCTTCCTTAAGTTGTTCTGTAATCCTGCATATTTGAGTGACACATTCGATGCAGATTTAATATAACATGCTACATAATCGTGAGAGGAGGTTGGCGAGTTAGATCCACTTAATAGACACTACAATTAGCTTCCTTTAAAACGGCACTCTTAATTGATAGTGAGGACTTTTCAAGGGTCTTAGGAGCTTTTAGGAGTTACGCATCTAAGATTGACAACTCTAGTGTTAGTAATCTACGCTTGTACCGCATTGGCATAACTAGTGTGACTCGTTCTATCGAAGTATAAAATGTGCTAGGATGTTGTAGTTGGAATTTGTATAACCATAACTGTGAACACGCATCCCTGGAATTCTCTTATCTCATATATTTTACCTTTAGTCTTAGTTGCAATTAGTTGTTTATATAGTTTCTCTATCCAACTCTTTCATCTCATCACTTTTTTCTTTAGCAGTGTCAGCAGGTAAAGAAGCATCCACAACCTTAAACACTTTTTATTGAATTAAAACACACTTCATTTTTTATTTCCAAATAAAAAACATTTTTTCCATTGAAAGGAATCAAACCAACAAGTTGGATCATTTTTGCAATGAACTTAGCAAGGACACATGAAGTAAGACAGAAGCAAAGAACCTAGGAAAACCCAAAGCACAGAGACATACACCGAAGACAAGACACACTTTCACACAGCTTTCTCAAGCAAAAAACACAAGATAGACTTCAAATTCCTGACTGTCACGAGCAAACCTGGCTAAGACTATCCCAATTCGCACTCACTCTCTTCTAGAGGGTGCAGGGGGTCA
This sequence comes from Salvia hispanica, assembly GCF_029641045.1. Lineage (NCBI taxonomy): Eukaryota > Viridiplantae > Streptophyta > Magnoliopsida > Lamiales > Lamiaceae > Salvia > Salvia hispanica. The sequence goes on along the minus strand of NC_142697.1, from coordinate 34,879,525 downwards.
CTTAGGCAGTAACAATGCTTGGTGGTGAAGTAATCAGAAGTCAAACAGCAGAGAAAACAAACAGCAGCAGAAGCTACAACAGAAAAAACAAAAAGAGAAAGCAGAAAGTCCGAAGTCTTTCCCAAAGACTATCTACCAGCAGATAACAACCCAAGCCTACAGGTGGCTCTAAAACAGAAAAGGAAAACGGAGATACAGCCAATTTACTAGAGCAAATCCCCACTTGAAGGAAGGTTCCACTTGCCCACCACCTTAAGCGACTTGGCGTGCCAAACTAGTCCCCCTGTGGCTCTGAGGGTTCAGACCAGTTCGGATTCACTATTTACCAAGACCTATTTGTTCTTCGTACAAGAGAGCTCAGCTAAACTCTCAACCATGCGGCTGATTGAATCAAGATTACACGCTAGTTTACAAGAAAGTATTATCTAGCTATTACAACTAGAAATAGGAACCCTAGCTAGCTCCTTGATTCGTAACAGCCTGCACACTGAATACACGTGTTAGTAACACCAAACAAGATCCTACTAGATCTAAATATATTACACAAGAAAAACAAGAGTCAAGAAGAACACAGAATAGATCAAAGTCATGGCTCAGCCACTGATGCACTTTTTATTAGCACTAAATAAACCTGCAAGTATACAGAGTATATATAGTATAGCTAAAGGTCAGTACCGGATATCGGACACGGGGAAGACGAACACAAAGTGTCTATCCTCTATTAAGACTCAATTACTATTTGGAAAAACATTTGGGTTTTGAAAATTTTTGAAAAACTAAAAGCAAATAAGAGCATAGATCAACTAAAAGCAAATAAATCAAGAGAAAGACAATAGAGATAAGGGAATCCCAGGGATGTGTGTTCACAGTTATAGTTATACAAAATTCCAACTACAATACCCTAGCATAGTTATTACTTTGATAGAACGAGTCACCTAGATTATGCTCATACGAAACAAACGTTGATTACAAGATTAGGGTTGTCAATCCTAACACGTAACTCCAAAAAGCTCCTAAGACCCTTGAAAAGTCCTCACTCTCAATTAACAGAGCCGTTTTAAAGGAAGCTAACTGTAGGGTCTACTAAGTGGACCTAACTCGCTAGAACTCTGTCACAGTTATGAAGCAAGTTATATTAAATCATACACGATTGTGTCACTCAATCATGAAGCATCAAGATTAACTTAGGGAAGAAACAAAATAAAAACAAAACGGATATTAAATAGAAAACGGAACTTGTATAACCAAAGTCGTTACTAACACATCCCTAGAATCCTATGAGTTCAGTTACACATAACTGAATAAGCTAAAAACATAGATTGAAGGGAAGACAATTTGAACATAAAACTAAAGCAAATAACACCCGTGGGTTGAATCCTTATCGTTCTTGATGTTCTTGAAATCCTGCTCCAACTCCTTGCACCAGTGAAGTACTCTAAGCCTTGATCTCTATGAAGTATTTTGCAATTAGAAGTTCTCTTTTTTTATGAAGCTTGAGGCTTTATTTATAGGGAAAAGCCATCCCTTGTTGTAGAAGGAAAAAAATCTCCAAAATATGGTAAAACTGGGCGCAAATCTAGGGCTTCTAGGATTCGCCGCCTTTCTCCGGCGGTCGCCGCGTTGGAGTCCAGACTCTCCCTCGGCGGCAGACCGCCGCACATCTCCCGGCGATCGCCGGACGAGACTTCTCTTCCAAGTACATTTTTCCGAGGCGGACCGCTGGGCGCCGGCGGTCGCCGCACACATCCGCGGTGGTCGCCGGTCGCTGTCTGACTCCAGATTCCCAAACTTGGCGTTTTGGCTCTCTTTTTCGGCTCAATTATGCACATTTCTCACAAAACACGTCAGAATACCAAAATAGACAAAATATGCAAATAATGGACATGTAGAGTGACTTTGACATAAAAAACGGACCAAATAATGGCCTTAAAACAGTGCAAAATCCGAGCGTATCAGCCACCCGTCTATAGAGCAGATCTATTCTCCAGAAACCAGACCCATGGAAGCACCGTCGAATCCAACTAGTGATTAACCTCACACCGTCGATATCAACACCACACGAATCCTTCTGACATACATGGATTTGACATGGTTTTAGAGGGTGGTTTTATATGAATTTGCTCATATTTTGTCTACTATTGGGCATGTTTATATCCACTTCTCTATTATGTTGGTATGTTGACCATTTTGTTAAGAATGTGTAGAAAAAGGTACAAAATATGTGGATGTGCAGCAGCCTTAGTTTGAGACAATATTTACTGGAAATTTTGAAGTCTAATCAGGCCCTAATGCATATCATTCTCTTCGTCTTTGAAAGAGCTTTGCGTTGGTATCTCGCATGCCTCAATTGGAGTTCGGTAGAAGAAGTTATGGTCGTTATAAAAACATTGCGCGTTCTAGAAAATTTCGCGCGGCCGGGTGAATTAACCACCCGGCCGGGTACTGTGTTTATGCGCTGAAAAGGTCAGAAAATGGTCGAAAATCATCACTCGGCCGGGTGAATTTTAATCTTTATAATTCTACCCGGCCGGGTACACTATTTTGGCATATTTTTATGCCAAAAACGCGATTTTGGACTGGGGGTTAAAAGGAAGAACACCTAGGGTTCACATATTCTACACTTACCGCCTCCATCACTCACACACATCCCCAAGAACACTTTGAGGGAGAGAATTGAATATTGAAGACTTCCAATCGGAAGATTGAAGTTGCCATTCCATAGATTCATTCTCACAGGAGTATCTTAATCTTTTCTCCATGTATATCATTGAATTCTTTGTTTCAAACATGGTTTTTGTGAAGAACATGAATAGCTAAACATTTCTTGTAGAATTCTTGGTGAAGATGCACTAATTTCATAGTTTTTATCCAATTAATTTTGCTCTTACCTTGCTCTTGTAGTTATTTGATTATTCTTGGGTTTATTCCTTTCAATTGTTTGATCACCATTTGATTGTGTAGAATTAATTAGATTAATCGGGAGTTGAAATAATTAATCTGGAAATAAGAATAATTCACACCTTAATGCAATAAAACTCGGGAGAGTTGAGGTTTTGAGTGAGGTTCTTAACCTAATCGAGCTTTTGGGAATTAGGGGTTTTAGGATTAGAAGGGGACTTCAATCTTAGCACCTAATCTGCAGGTTTCTCACCTCGGGAGGGGGTTTAATCTATAATTGTGGTTTATTTAGTAATTCTAGAGACACCAAAACGTAAGACAATTTGATTGGATAAGAGCTTGAAATTGTGCATCGGATCCTTGAGTTCTACAGTTTCCTCCATATTATCTTTTCACTCCGTTTTTATTTGCTTTTATTTATCTATTTGCTCATTATACGTTTTTTCGTAGTTTTAGAAAAAAACCAAACCTTTTTCCGATTCTCTACATAGTAGTCAACGTTTTTTCGTGGTGGTTAAGTTGGTACGAATTTGTCTCTGTGGGATACAATACTCTTGCTTGCTAATTGCTACACTAACCCCGTACACTTGCGGGTATCACTTGTGTTAAAATAAGTCGAGTCAAGTTTTTGGCGCCGTTGCCAGGGACAATTTGTGTCAATAAAGCTTAATATCGTGATAATAATTGAGATTACTAATCTAACTTTTATTTTCTTTATTTTTTTTTTTTTTTTTTTTTGTGTTCTCTCTTTGAGTTCTAATTGGTGTTATGTCCATGTTTGCGAGGTACACACCTAGAGGCCGACCCCCAGATAAGATGGATCTATTAAAGGAGCAGTTGGCTCGAACTCTCGAACTCATGGGCCAACACAGTGGGATGCAAGCTACTGAACCTGAAGATGTTTATGAAGATGTGAATTATGTGCATCTAAATGATCAAGGCTGGAGTTTACCACCCTAGTCAAGGGGGTTACAATTTCTATACAGAAGGCCACTCCCCTTCCATCTTCTTGGACGAGCCGTTAGATGGAAATATGAAGCCAACCCTAGAAGAGGCTCCCCTCACCTTTATGGAGCAAACTGAAGCATGTATACCAAAACCTGAAGCATATAAGGATCCATCGCCCCAACTATTCAGAAGTGAACCAATAATGGAACCTCAAGGGAAGGTTGAGTATGTTAATTATATTCAGCAAGTGGACCAAGACAGAGTTATTGACGGATACTACCTCAATAAAACGGGTAGTGATGATTATAGTCTAACCAAGTCCACTCATAACTCATCATTTGGATATTCCGACCATGCTCAGCAACCCTCCCATGATTTCATTGATGAGCCTAAGAAGAATTCTTCGGAGGAGTTGCTGATTGCCTTCATGGAAAAAACTGAAGCTTACATAGAGAGCTCATCCCAGAGGTTAGACAGGCTAGAGAAAACCATGGAGGAGTTGAGCTCACACATGAAGAATATGACCACTCATATCAGTCAAATTGCTCACGCTGTTACCATCCAACAGCACTAATTCAATTTTCGGAGGAGATGATTGTGCACCTGAAAGAGTGCAATGCCATTGGTCTGGATAGTGGTATCAGTAAAGAAATTCTATCTATACCCGAGAAGCAATCCAAAGTAAATCATGGCGAGGATGACAAAGGTGTGGTTGATGAAGAAAAGAAAGAAACCGAGGAAGAAGTGACTGCAAGATTGAAAAAGAAAAGGCCACGAAAGAAGAATAAGGTGGCCAAAATGCGTGGAGTTCTACTTTTTCAAAGCTCCATGGTGAGTCGGTGGATGAAGCAAATTGATAGGGTTATTCATGCGATAGTGGAAAAGAGTAATGATGCGGATTCCATCATCCGGTTCAGAATTAATTGAGAGAGCTTGAAGACGTCGAGCCAACGACGATAACCAAAGGCACTATAGGGGAGGTAACCCCTAGTAGGTAACTTTTAGATTGTTTTCGTTATAGTTTGTCTATTATATAAGTCTCCCTTCTCCACCAACTTTTCAAACTTATTCTTTGCATAGCCTTGAATAAGTTTGGGGGGATGATATGGTGGATAGTGAGCCTTATGATGTACTTTACTGCTTTATTTTTATTTTAGATTGATTAGTTGTCTTTTGTTGCTTTTATTTATGTTTTAGGATAGATTTTTTTTGCTTTAGACCTCTGAGTTGTATTGGTTTTGGGTTGTTGTGGAATTGAATTTGAACTTTGTTGAATTTTGGTTTCTTGGGGTAAAGACTAGTTGTTAATGATAAAAACATCATCCATCTTTTAAGCCATCATGATCTTTGACTTGAAAGTTTGAGTAATAGGTGCATAAGTAACGAATTGCTTGTTTGCCTTGATTCATGCTACTACCCGAGTGAGATTTCAGCCTTAATCTTTTCATGTGTGATGTATCATCAATCGTGCTATATGTTTCTAGAACTTTTTCATGGTCTTCTTAAGTCTACAAGTGATTTTAGAAGGAGGAGATGACGTTAGGCCATTTTTGTTAGCCATATCTTTATCCAAACACTAACCGTGCTCATAACCTTTTGTTAGCCAATTTTGAGCCTGAAACCTTTATTGTTGACAAGCTAATCAATTGGGTTGGGAAGAGCTGGATGAATATAGTGAAAAAAAAATATCTTTAAGATGTGGTGAAATTGTGAAAAGAAAAAAAAATAAAAAATGGAGGTATAAGCTAGACGAAGTCTAGAGAGAAAAAAAAAAGAGACAATTTTTGGAGGTATAAGCTAGACGAAGTCTAGAAGAGTTATTGGTTGGGTTTCTGAATAAGTGGGGATCGGATGGAAGGAAGAAGTTCGACAAAGTCTTACTTAACTGAGATTTTTTTTGGGAAATGGTCTTTTGTTGGGAATTGTAATATGTGGGTACTAGCAATTATTTAATCAAGATTACACTCTAGTTTACAAGAAAGTACTATCTAGCTATTACAACTAGAAATAGGAACCCTAGCTAGCTCCTTCATATTCGTAACAGCCTGCACACTGAATATACGTGTTAGTAACACCAAACAAGATCCTACTAGATCTAAATATATTACACAAGAAAAACAAGAGTCAAGAAGAACACATAATAGATCAAGGTCATGGCTCAGCCACCCGTCTATAGAGCATATCTATTCTCCAGAAACCAGACCCATGGAAGCACCATCGAATGCAACTAGTGATTAACCTCACACCGTCGATATCAACACCACACGAATCCTTCACACCGGATCTAGAACCACAGAACACAACCTCGCACCAGATCTCTCACACACAAACCCTAGATCTCACAAACCCACCGGCAACCGAAGTAATTGCCTTCACTAGCAAGACCACCAGTCAATCACTCAAAGAAACCATGATAAACCGAAGAGAAACCGCCGGGGAAGTCATCGAAGAAGAAGAGAGAAGAGAGAGAATTCACTGAATCGAGTGAGTAGAGAGAGAGAGAATCGAGAGTAAATGGAAGTGGAAGGGTTGTCTCACACATAACAAACACACAACTCAATCCAACGGTCCCAAACCACAATCCGCGTGAGGATCCACGTGGCACAATCAGACGGTAGAGAGGAAGAGATTTGGGCTCAGCCCAAATAATTCTGCATGGGCGAGAATTAACTAACAGCCCAAATAAGGTCCACCAACAAATATTCAACAGTACATTTTGCGCTCATGACTAAAAATAGATGAAGTGAAATAGATATTCGTATCATCACCCCATGGGAAGAGGTGGGTTTATTTGGTTTAGGTTATCCATTACCACTGAGAATCTAATCTCTTCGTAGGATTTAGGGAGAGGATGATTGTCTGGCAACGCCACATCCAGCCTGCCATGATATCAAATTTGGAGCAGCGCTGGAGATGTGGTGGCAGGCTGCAGTGGAGGGCGGAGATTTGGGCAAAACTAAAATAGAAGGAAAGTTCCCCCATCTGATCAAGCAGGGCATACATTCCACCACTTGTATCGGTTGCGACATCATATTCACGATGTACGAACGACATGCGCGGCGGCTGACTGGCAGTGAAAAGATGTCGGTCCCAAACTGGTCGAATAAAAGGGGCCGATGCTCCGCGAGCAAGTTCACCCACGGCGGACCCAAACTGGTCGAATAATAGGGGTCGATGCTCCGCGAGCAAGTTCACCCACGGCGGACATAAATTGGGAAATGCTAGTAGAAGGAGAATAAATTAAGAGAGAGAATAAGTATATTGGGCTTTGCCAAGAAGGAAGATAACTCAATTGTAATGAGACAACTCAAAAAAGGAATATAAGTCAACACTAATGAGACAAATGGAGTAACTTATAAAACTACTACATTTTTTGTTTGTTTCAAATGTGTGGGAAAAAATACCGAAATATCGATATATAAGATTTATCTTACCAAAAATATTGTATTTTTGGTATACTCTGAACTTTTCTACAATATACACTTTTCGAAAGATTTTAACGATATGAATTTTAATATATATAGTATTTATCATACTGAAAAATTGGTATACACCGTAAATTGAGGTGTATACCACAATTTTTTATATACCATGTACAGATATGTCGATATCAATATTTATATCATGAATTAATGGAATACATTTTTCGTTATAACAGCAAATGAAACAGTATTTCAGTATATAACTACTTTGATATGTTATTCGGTATATGTTATGAAACCGTATAGCAGTAAATTTCAGCACCATATTCAGAAAATACGGTATGTTATCGATATTGAAAATGTGTTGGCCTAGTGGTTGCATGGTCATTGCTCCAGACCGAAGATCTTGCGTTCGAGTCTATCGTTTTGAAATTTCTGTTTATTTATCCATAAACAAAGAGTACATATTTATAGACTTATTTAGGACCCCACGCGGTTCCACTTTATTCTGCGATCCAGGGAAGAACCAACAAAGAAAACTCGAAAATAAGCTTAGAGCGATGAAGATATTGGAGTAGTAGTGATCATGAGCTGGAGATGTTTCTCGAAGACTTTCATGGATTCCAGAGGTAGGCAAACCAGAACCACGATACCATCCATAAACCCTAAGTACCAAGCTGCCTGAGTAATACCACTCGTCCAATTACATCCTCTAGGCACCCCACCGTAGGCCGCCGTGCCCCACCCAACATCCATTTGATCTAATCCCAAGTGCGTTAAATTCGACACAGTGTAAGTGTTCCCAGATGTCAAACTCAGCGGATCTCGTATCACCATCAGATCCGCTGAGTTTGACAACTCACAAGCAGTCTCTGCTTCGTATTTCGTGCTCCTCACCAACTCCACCGCGTAGTGCAGCGGATTCTTTGACAGCTCACCAGCAGTCGTCACCGCCACCAATAATTTTAAAACGTTGCCGTAGTATCCCACCGGAAGCGGCGGATTTACATTCTTCCGGTTATCCATAACGCCTATGAATTTCATCTCTTCGTCGGGTTTGAGGGATAGAGCGATTGTCTGGCAGCGCCACGTGCAGCCTGCCGCGATATCGAATTTGGAGCAGCGCTGGAGGTGCGGTGGCAGGCTGCGGCGGAGGGCGGAGATTTCGGCGGAGGTGAAGAGGAAAGAGCGTTCCACCATCTGATCCGTCGGCACTGGGGTTCTACGAGTTCCGGCACCGTATTCAAGATGTGGGATGCTGGAAGTGAGAAGATGTCGGTCCCACACCGGTCGAATAGAAGGGAACGTTGCTCCGCGAGCAAGTTCACCTACGGCGGAGTGAAATTGGGAAAAGCCGACACCGTCGCACATTGTGTGGTTGAAACAGTTGGAAAAGATAAATCCCCCACATTTTAGTCTTGTAACCTGTTAAGTGTTCGTATTAAAGGAACAGGAAAAGAATTAATTTTAAATAAACAATTATAACAATTAAGAATTTAAATTCATTATTATATTTTCTAGACTAAATATTGTTAACATATTTTTTTTTGGTATGTCACGACCTAAGTGAGACGTTTCCTTTTTTGGCAACAATCACCTCACTCCTCTCACCTACTTTATCCTCTTATCTGACCTAATTCTTACTTTTCTCTCTCTTTTTCTTTATTACTTTACTCTCTCTTTTACTTTACTATCAATAATTTAATTCACTAAACACCACTACCTAAATTCTTATGCCAAAATAGGAACGTCTCGCTTAGGCCGGGACGGAGGAAGTATTTGGACTATCAATCCTAAAGAATATGCAATTTTGATTGAACACAGATTTTAATGTACAATTGGTAAGCAGGAGAGAGAAGAAAAGAAGAAGTAATTAAAATATTGTTAGTAGAGAATAAGTCTCACCTCAATTAAGATATAAAAAGAGTTTTCTAATTAAAAAAATGCATATTCTTGTAAAATAGACTAAAAATGAAATTGTGCATGTTCTTCTGGTACAGATGAGGTATAATATAGCAACATAACAGCAAAATAGATTAACGACAAAATATAATCCCAAGTGAATTTTATTAATTTCGTCCAAAAATAATTTAGCCATGTCATCAATTTGAAATATGTATGTCAAATCAACAATATATTGAAAATAGAAACTCGAAATATTTTATCATGAGAAAATAGAGAAACTATGGAAAATCATGGTTTTGCCAAAATGATAAATATTATACCTGAATGAACATAGTGGAATATCAACTATTATTCAAGGTTGAAAATAATTTAACTGTCATCAATTCCAAATATGTATGTCAAATCAACAATATATTGAAAATAAAAAACTCGAAATAATTTATCGTGAGAAAATTGAGAAAATATTAAAATTTACGGTTTTGCCAAAAATGATAAATATTGTACCTGAATGAACATAAGTGGAATATCAACAATTATTCCAAGGTTATTTGGCACATCAAGAACAAGGTCATCCGAGTTGGGGAACGGTGGATAAAGGGAATCTCCGAAATAATGTAGTGTTGCATCCGCGTCGGCCTCCACGAATACTACCCCTTGCCCGGTGCATTCTACCACAAGCTTTCGACCAGTGTGTTCCCTTAACCGCCCGGCCAACGGGTAGTAAAAAACCAAGGCTTTGGCAATAGCCTCACGAATAATCTTCACTGGATCTTTCCCTTTCATGGATGGATTATTTTTGTAGAAATATATTGTTTTAACATATCTTCGGAGGAAGATTTGGTCATCTATATCAGAGAGAAATTTAAATTCATGTGGTGTGGACTCTGCTGGACAAAGAAGCTCAGGTGTTTTTCTGGTTACACTCAATGTTAATCTTTTGGTAGACTCCATGCTTAGGAAACTAAACTCATAGTTATGCATATTTATAAGGTTTCATTATTGTTCTAGAAGACTGTGTTTATTCTTATATCTTGTTCCGTTGTTTTTTTTTATAAATTTTAATCTGTCAGGTATCTGGGCATGCCTCAAAACTATTTATCCACTCTGATATGCATCTGATCATATGGATATCCTTTGCACATCATCTAATTTTCTTCAAGAATCTAGAATATAGTTTATATTATTTTTATTATTTATTTCTATAAGTTGTTTACATTTTACTATATGTTTGTTGGGATTTAATTTATTGCTCTAAATTATAGGAGACCTTTTTGTATCACACATATTTTAAACTGTATGTATTCTTGGATTATTATAAAGAATAAAGAAATAAAAGCATATTTTTATCATTCTTTTTTTTACAGTGATAATAAAATAAGAAAGGGAAAAGGAGAATAAAGTAAAAGGAAAATAAAGTAAGAATGAGAACAAGAAAACAAAGTAAAAGATATATTTTTTTTAGAAAAAGAAAACATCTAAGTACTTAGGTTCGGATGGAAGGAATACTTATGAGCATCATGGAGTTATAAAGTTGGCAGTATGTTAGAGTAGTGTGGTGGACATTACTTATATAAGAAATAGACGAGGCTGGATCATTATTATCTTTTATGATTTCTTTTAATGTTTTTGTATATAGACCTCTATAAAAAAAAAGGTCTATTGTGGTTGAAGAAAGAATGAAGAAAATTGAGATTTTGAGTTGTGTGTTAAAACTGATGTAGTTCATTTCCTTAGTAGTATAATATTTTTATGTCCAGTCATATTTTTTTATTTACTTTTCTTTATGAAATGGATGTACTTGAATTTAGAATTATTTATAGTTAATCAATTAAAAAATCGAACGCCTACTCTCAATTTTTAGTTTCTTGTCTATTACTATAATTTTGTTGTAATTTCCGGATTTTGTTTGAAATTTTGAATATAGCATTGTAATAGCATTAATTCGTGTATTCCTGCAAAATACGGTTCGATAAAATCTAGAACAACATATAGATACATTTTGTGCAATGTCATGTGCAAACAGATGAAGTGTGTTATTTCTTAATGATGTCTATAATATAAAGTGTTTAATTATTTAAACTAACTTCCTATAAATATAGAGACAGGAGCGATAACTAATTGTTAATTTAATGAATGGTTATGTTTCATTGTTTAAGAATTTGACGATGATATTGTTTTAAATCCAGAAAAGGGGATTTTCTAGTGTTAGTAAGCAAAAAAAGAGACAAAATAATAAAGATAATTAATTATTCTTTCCGTCCACCATTAAATGTCACAAGTTGATTCGGATCGTGTCTTAAGAAAATATAAAGGAATGCGAAAAAAGTTAGTGAAACGTGAATCCTACTTTATTATAATAAAATGTGATTAAATGATCAGTTAATGGAGTATGTGATCCATTATTAAAGATAGTAACAAGTAAATGTGATAAATATTGGCGGACATTTTAAAAAAAGAAACCAGTGACAAATAATGACGGACATTTTGAAATAGAAACTAATGACAAATAATAATGGACCGAGAGAGTAAAACACATGTCTGTCCAAAAAAAAATATAAAAGAATAGAAAATGCTCTGTTTATATTTATGGAAAAGTCAATGAATATCAATTAAACAGATTTATAATCCCTTTAAATATTATGTACAGTTGGAAAAATTATATTCACTTTGTCCATCATTTAAATATATGTTTGGACTCGGCACGAATTTTAAAAAATTATTTAATTATATAAAATAATAGTGAGTTAGTAGAATATACTATCTCCGTCCATAAAAAATAGACTAATTTTATCATTTTGGATTATCCACCAAAATTAAACTGATTCTAACTATAAAAAATTTTCAATAAATACCCTACACATCATTCTAAATGCGTATTAAATCCTATACCATATATATAATTTTATGTATTTTTTATGGATGAAAATAATATCAATGTAGTAAATTAATGGAATATTATCTATTTACTAAATCCATGGGCGAACAGATAAATTGTGTTGCTAGTAATTTTGTGCGATGTCTACAATGCGGAGTTCTTATTATTTGCACCAACTCCCTTTATATACATAGACAGTAGCCACCACTATCGTTAATTTAATGCATAGTTAAGATGCGTATCATTTAGGGATTTGAATTTGATATTACTTTGAAGTTTAAATCCATAAATGGGGATTTTCTAGTGTTAGGTCGAAAAAAAAGAGAAAAAACCACAAAGATAATTGTCCGTCCAAAAGAAAAGAATAAAAAAAAATAGAAAAAGGTTTGATTAACTTTATTGAAAAGTCAAAGCATATCAATCACATAAATTTAAAATATATCTAGGTATCCTATACGTGAAAAGACTTTGATACTTTTTTTAAGGGAAAACAGAAAGATGGAGTGTCTTCTATTCAAAAACAATTTTTTTAAGACAAAACAATTACATAAATAATGGTCTAAAATGCTAGCTTCTTGAAGAAGTTTTAAAACACAATTAAATAGTGCACTATCATTAAATATTTTTTATAATTAAGTTATTAAATTTAAATATTAGTTAGCCTTATATTTAAGTTAAAACTGAAATTATGCTAGGGAGTTTAGTTAGATTTAATCCTTTATTACAATACCTTTCTTCTAAATTAATTCACAAGCTAAACTACGACACAAACCCATTTGACAACTTTAGGTTGTATGGTTCCAACTTCTAGTCAATATGACAGTTTTAGAAAAATTCCCATTACTATGGTGAAATCTGTGGGTGTCATGACTTTTGTCGTTTCACCTTTGTAAACTCTATGGTTTTATGATTGATTTATGACTGACATTATGGTCATGCTCCTTTATTTCCCTTCACGCAAAACCATAGAGCAACACACACTACAAAACATTCTCCTTTTAAAACATTTGTCCAAATGTTTTTCTTGAGTTCGTGAAGTAGGTGTTGAACTCGCACCAAATTCATTTTTGCAGCCAAAGAAAAAGTCTTTGAGTGGCTACTTTATATGTCGGAGAAAAAGGACATAGATTTATGATTTTGATTCTATTTATAGTAATGTGTCGGGCTAGTGGTTAAATGGTCATTGCTCCAGACTGAAGGTCTTGTGTTCGAGTCTATCGTTTTAAAATAGGGGTGCGTTATATTGCTAAGTATTTAAGTTGTTAACTCATCAATGCAGTGTATTAAAAATGTCAACACGGTGACATCAAAATGACAACACATAACATCAACACATTATATTGAAGTTCAACAAAAACTATTTAAGTTGCTAACTCTGCTAACTCATCAATACAGTGTATTAAAAATGTTAACACAGTGACATCAAAATGTCAACACATAACATCGACACATTATATTGAAGTTCAACAACATTATGTATTGACATTTTAATATCATCGTGTTGACATTTTTAATTCATTGCATTGATGAGTTAGCAAGTTAGCAACTTAAGAAAGTTAGCAATTGATCACACCCCTTTAAAACATCTGTTTATTTATCCATAAACAAAGAGAACATATTTAGACTTATTTATTTTGCGATCCAGGAAAGAACCGACAAAGAAAACTCAAAAATAAGCTTAGAGCGAGGAAGATATTGGAGCGGTAGTAATCATAAGCTGGAGATGTTTCTCGAAGACTTTCATGGATTTGAGAGGTAGGCAAACCGGAACCACGATACCATCCATAAACCCTAAGTACCAAGATGCTTGACTAATACCAGTCGGCCAATAACTTCCTTTGGGCACCCCACCGTAGGCCGCCGTGCCCCACCCAACATCCATTCGCTCAAAACCCACGTGCGTTAAATTCGACACAGCATAAGTGTTCCCAGCTATCAAACTCAGCGGATCTCGTATCACCATCAGATCCGCTGAGTTTGACAGCTCACCAGCAGTCTCTGCTTCGTGTTTCATGTTCCTCACCAACTCCACCGCGTAGTGCAGCGGATTCTTTGACAGCTCACCAGCAGTCGTCACTGCCACCAATAATTTTAAAACGTTGCCGTAGTATCCCACCTGAAGCGGCGGCTTTATATTCTTCCGGTTATCCATGATGACTATGAATTTCATCTCTTCGTCGGGTTTGAGGGAGAAAGCGATTGTCTGGCAGCGCCACACGCAGCCAGCCACGATTTCAAATTTGGAGCAGCGCTGTAGGTGCGGCTGCAGGCTGCGGCGGAGGGCGGAGATTTCGGCGGAGGTGAAAAAGAAGGAGCGTTCCACCATCTGATTATGATCCATCGGCACTTGGTTTTCACCAGTTCCGGCATCATATAAATGTTCATGATGTGGGATGCCGGAAGTGAGAAGATGTCGGTCCCACACTGGTCGAATAGATGGGAACGTTGCTCCACGAGCAAGTTCACCGACGGCGAAGAGAAATTTGGAAAGGCCGACGCCATCGCACATTGTGTGGCTGAAGTTGTTTGAAAAGATAAATCCTCCACATTTTAGTCTTGTAACCTGTTAAAGTGTTTGTGTTAAAGGAACAAGAAAAAGAAACATTGTTATATTATTCAACTCTAATTGACCAAATGTTGTTAGTATTTAGACTATTATTCCTAAATTTACTGATCCCATAAAAATACGGGCATATGATATATAACACGAGAATTGAGATAAAATTGGTAAAATAAGAAAGAATATGAAAAGGGTAGTTAAAGTATATATAAGTTGTAAATAATTTAATTTATAAGGATATAAATTGAAATAACTTTTCATAAATAAAAATTCTAATATTATCATGGGACGGCTAAAAACAAAAAGTGCACACATATTATTCTAGATTAAGGATAACGGAAATTCCGGTGGAATTTTATCATTTTCCTCAACACACTTAGTAAAAATTTTATAAATATGTATGACAAATCAACAATATATTAAAAACAGACACTCGAAATATTTTATCATGAGAAAATTGAGAAAATATTGAAATTCACGGTTTTGCCAAAAATGATAAATATTGTACCTGAATGAACATAAGTGGAATATCAACTATTATTCCAAGGTTGTTTGGCACATCAAGAACAAGGTCATCCGAGTTGGGGAAGGGTGGATAAAGCGCATCCACTCCGAAATGCTGCAGCGTCGCATCTGCTTCGGCCTCCACGAATACTATCCCCTGGCCGGTGCATTCCACCACGAGCTTCCGACCAGTGTCTTCCCTCAACCGCCCGGCCAACGGGTAGTAAAAAACCAAGGCTTTGGCAATAGCTTCACGAATAATCTTCACTGGATCTTTCCCTTTCATGTATGGATTATTTTTGTAGAAATTTATTGTTTTAACATATCTTCGGAGGAAGATTTGGTCATCTATATCAGAGAGAGATTTGAATTCATGTGGTGTGGACTCTGCTGGACAAAGAAGCTCAGGTGTTTTTCTGGTTATAGTAACACTCAATGTTAATCTTTTAGTTGACTCCATGCTTGGGAAACTAAACTCATAACCTGTATATTTATAAGGTTTCATTATTGTTCTCGACGACTAAATTATAAGCGATCTTTTTGTATCACACATATTTTAAATTGTGTTTATTCTTGGATTATAATTATGAATACAAATAAAGGGGAGTGTTAAGGTGCTACCACCTCTTAAAATAATATCATACCACCATTCCTAGCCAATCATTTGTACACGTGGACGAATAATAAGCTGCCATGTGGCAAAAAAAAGGGTAAAAAACACGGCCAGCAATATGCAACACTGTATACAGCTATTTTTCTCGGACAGCAATATCCAACACGCTATACAGCAATCTATAGATTTTTGTGTAGCGTTTATAATATTGTTGTATATGTGGTGTCGCGGTGTCACTTTAAGAGTGTTGTCATTTTAACACAAACCTACATATAAAAACATATTTTTATCATTTTTTTTCTTTCATCTAAGTACTTAAGTTGGGACGGAAGGACGGAAGGAGTACTTATGAGCATCCTAGAGTAAAAAAGTTAGGCAAAATGTTAGATTAGTGTGGTGGACATTACTTGTACAAGAAATAGGGAGGGCGGATCATTATTATCTTTTATGATTTCTTTTAATGCTTTTGTATATAGGCCTCAATAAAAAAAAATGACCCTTGTGGTTGAAGAAGGATATTGTGATTTTGAGTTGTGTGTTGAATGACATTTCATTTAAAGGAGATTTCTATTTTCATTTATCCAATCACATTTTCTTTTGATTTTTCACAAAGTGTTAGAAGAATATCCGCAATTTTTTTTTCACTTTATTCCTTTCCTTTTTACAATAATTATGGCTTAATTAGGTTTTACCCAAATTTCTAACATACTGCACTAATTCTTCTGTTCCTGCAAAATACGCTTCGAATCTAGAACAACATACATAGTGGTTGAGGGTTGGTGCAAACAGATGAAGTGTGTTAATTCTTAATGATGTCTACAACGTGGAATGTTTAATTATTTAAACTACTTTCCTATAATTCTATAAATCTAGAGACATGAGCCATCACTATCGTTAATTAATGCATGGTTATTGTTCTTATCGGTTAAGAATTCGACCATGATATTGTTTTAAATCCAGAAAAAGGGATTTTTCTAGTGTTAGTAGGGAAAAAAGGAGAAAATATAATAATGATAATTAAAATCATTCAAGAAGAAAAGAAGAAAAGGCATTACTTACTTAAAAGTCAAAGCATATCAACTACACATATTTATAAATCTTTTAAATATTCATGTAGGGATGGGATAGATATGATCTAGACTCAGCACGAATTTAGAATTAATAGTGTTTGAGTGAAAAGTTAGTAGACTATAGCTCTCATTTTTCATATACTCTCACCGTTTCAACTAAATTGAATCGTAGATTCCCTTTGTTTTATAATAAATATCACATTTTCCTTTTTATTTTGTCTCATAAAATATATCATATATTTTTTTGGAAAAAGTTTACTCTCATATTAATATAAGTATATTATTTTTTTCTCTCCACTTAACACACAAAACAATATCTCCTAAAATCACTTATGACTACCAAATATGTCATCTATTATGGAACGGATGAAGTAGCCTTTAGGCCCAACTAAATTGTGTTATTTCAATTTTTTGATAAAAAAAACATCTAATTATTTTGTTGTTGTATTTCATCATTTACTTTACTCTATCTTATCTTTCCTACTTTATTCATCTTTACTATTTTATTTTATTTTTCATTTAATTCATTCAACATAATTTCTTAATCGCCATACTTAAAAGTTTTGCTCCAACTTCGTTGGAACGGAGGGAATATTAATTTTGTAATTCCTCCGTCAACAAAAAATTAATCTCACTCATGAAAACGTCACGATAAATTGGTAAGTAAGAGATAGAGTAAGAGAAAATGGGTAAAATATGGGAGAGATGAGAAAAAGTAAGCGCGAAAGAGAAAAAGTGAATAAAGTATAAAAAAAAAAAAAATTATTTTTGTAATGACACTATTTTTCGTGGACATCTTTAAATAATAAAATAAAATTACTATTTTATAGAAAAAAAAAAAAAAAAAAGAGAAATATAACATGTACACTTCCTTCACTAACTCGTAGTGCAAAAGGACATTTGGAACGTTGAATGGGTGAATAGGTCACTCCTTGTTCGCTGCAACTGATATTAAAACTCCCACATAATTCAATTTTGCAACCAAAGAGAGTCTTTGAGTAGTCAATTATATATCTGCGAGAAGAGACATAGAATTTTGATTTTTGATTCTATTTATAGCGTTCGATTCCATCGTTTCAAAATTTCCATTTATTTATCCATAAGGAAAGAGTACATATTTATAGACTTCATTATGTTCCTATACGGTTCTACTTTATTCTGTAATTTGGAAAAGAACCGATAAAAAAAACTCAGAAATGAGCTTATAGTTACAAAATATTAGAGCGACGATGATATTGGAGCAGTAGTGATCATGATCTGGAGATGTTTCTCGAAGACTTTCATGGATTTGAGAGGAAGGCTAACTGGAACCACGATACCATCCATAAACCCTAAGTACCAAGATACTTGACTAATACCGGTCGGCCAATAACTTCCTTTGGGGACCCCACCGTAGGCCGCCGTGCCCCACCCAACATCCATTCGCTCTAATCCCAAGTGCGTTATATTCGACACAGTATAAGTGTTCCCAGCTGTCAAACCCAGCGGATCTGGTATCACCATCAGATCCGCTGAGTTTGACAGCTCACAAGTAGTCTCTGCTTCGTGTTTCATGCTCCTCACCAACTCCACTGCGTAGTGCAGCGGATTCTTTGACAGCTCACCAGCAGTCGTCACTGCCACCAACAATTTAAAAACGTTGCCGTAGTATCCCGCCAGAAGCGGCGGCTTTATATTCTTTCGGTTATCCATAACGCCTATGAATTTCATCTCTTCGTCGGGTTCGGGAGAGAGAGCGATTGTCTGGCAGCGCCACACGCAGCCTGCCACGATTTCGAATTTGGAGCAGCTCTGGAGATGCGGTGGCAGGCTGCGCCGGAGGGCGGAGATTTCGGCGGAGGTGAAAAAGAAGGAGCGTTCCACCATCTGATTCTGATCCATCGGCACATGGGTTTCACCAGTTCCAGCATCATATAAATGTTCATGATGTGGGATGCCGGAAGTGAGAAGATGTCGGTCCCACACCGGTCGAACAGACGGGAACGTTGCTCCCCGAGCAAGTTCACCCACGGCGAAGAGAAATTTGGAAAGGCCGACACCGTCGCACATTGTGTGGTTGAAGTTGTTTGAAAAGACAAATCCCCCACATTTTAGTCTTGTAACCTGTTAAGTGTTTATATAGCAATACCAAACGATATTGTTTATACACAATTAAAACAATTTAAGAAAAATAAATTCATATTATTTTGTTATTTGGACTAGTAAGGTTCTATTAGATTGACAACTATCTTAAAATAATAACTGACAATTATGTCAATAACCTATGTTATGTATGTCAACACGAAGGCATTTGTATGTCAACTAAATGTAGTGAACATAGGTGTGTCTTCTGTTGACATGTAACTATAGATGTCAAAAAAGACATACCCACGTCATATTTAGTTAGCATACAGATGTATTCGTGTTGACATTTGTAATATAAGTTGTTGACATAGTTGTCAGTTATCAATTTATGAAAGTTGTTAACCTAACAGAACCCTGGACTAGTATTCCAAAAGTATAATACAGCCATAACTACAAAATATATTAACGATAAAACATAATCCCGAGGAAATTTTTTCATTTTTGTCCGTGAATTTTATCATTTCCTTCATCACGCTTAGTAAACAATTTACTAATCATATCATCAATTTGAAATATATATGTCAAATCAAAAATATATTAAAAAACAGAAACCCAAATAATTTATCATGAGAAAATTGATAAAATGTTGAAATTCACGGTTTTGCCAAAAATGATAAATATTGTACCTGAATGAACATAAGTGGAATATCACCCAATATTCCACGGTTGTCTGGTACATCAAGTGTAAGTTCGTCCGAGTTGGGAAAGGGTGGATAAAGGGCATCTCCGAAATGCTGTAGCGTTGCATCCGTGTCGGCCTCCACGAATACTACCCCTTGGCCTGTGCATTCAACCACGAGCTTCCGACCAGTGTTTTCTAACAACCGCCCGGCCAACGGGTAGTAAAAGACCAAGGCTTTGGAAATAGCCTCACGAATAATCTTCACTGGATCTTTCCCTTTCATGGATGGACTCTTTTTGTAGAAATTTATTATTTTGATATATTTTCGGATGAAAATTTGGCCATCTATGTCAGAGAGAATTTTGAATTCATGTGGTGTGGACTTTGCTGGACAAAGCAGCTCTGGTGATTTTCTTGTAACACTAAACGTTAATCTTTTGGTTGACTCCATGCATAGGAAACTAAACTCATAACACGCATATTTATAAGCTTTTCATTCTTTATATCCTTTTTGTATAAATTTTAGTATGTCATGTATCTTGGGGCCCACCTCAAAATTATTTATCCACTCTGATATATATCTGATACATTTTCTAAGAATCTAGAATATAGTTTATATTATTTTTATTATTTATTTTTATAAGTTGTTTAGATTTCGTATGTTCGTTGGGATTGATTTATTTCCCTAAATTGTAGGCGACATTTTTGTTTTTAAAATTATGTGGATTCTTGGATTATAATAAAGAATAAAGAAATAAAAACATGTTTTTATCATTTTCTTTTACTGGAAAATAAAGTAAGAAATAAAAAAGGAGAAGAAAGTAAGAGGAAATAAAATGAGACAGAAAAAATGAAAATAAAGTAAAAGATGGCGTATTACTTTTGTCAAAAAAAGAATAGTACTCCAAAAAAATATTATGTCTCACTTAGAACGAAAGGAGTATTTATGTCATCTCCAACTATACTTTTTGGTGTAGAAATCTTCTCCAATCATACACCAAACTCAAACTCATTTTTGGTGTTTTTTTAAAATAATATCAATGCAAATATTATGTGAGACAAAAACTCAATAATGGTGTAAGTTTTGAATTTTGTGCAAATAGTTAAAGTAAATTTTTTTTTGATATGGCATATACTGAAAAATGAGTTTGAGAGTTTGAGTTTGATGTAAATAATTAGAGAGCATCGTAGAGTAATAAAGTTAGCATTATGTTAAAGTAGTGTAGTGGACATTATTATACAAGAAATAGAAAAGTGTGGATCATTATTATCTTTTATGATTTCTTTTAATGCTTTTGTATATAGACCTCTATAAAAAAAAAGTCTCTTGTAGTTGAGGTTGAGGGATATTGAGATTTTTGAGTTGTGTTGAATGACATTCTGACCAAGGCCTTCATTTTGAAGGAGATTTCCATTTTTCTTTATGGAATTACACATTTTCTTTTGCTTTTCACAAAGTGTTAGAAGAATTCCGCAGTTTTTTTCATTTTCATTTCTCTAACATATTATACAAATATATATTTGAACTCATCATAAATTTTAAAAAAAAATTATAAAATAAATAAGTGAAATATATATTAGTAGAATGTATATTTCATTTTTATAGTATTAATTTTATAGTACAATATGAATGTAGTATGTTGGTAGAATATGATATGGACTTACTAAATAGATATAGTATAGAACCAGCATAGGCCAAGCCCCCGCTTGAGGGGGGTTTGCTGGAGCTATCCGACCATTTATATAGAGGAAGTGAGAACTGAACAGGTGAAAAAGGGGCAGAGAGGAGAGAGAGATAGAAGAGGGTGAAAGGGACGGAGGTGAGAGAATACTTTCCTAGGGAGTGGTTAATACTCCATCCGTTCCACTTAAGATTACACGTTTTCTTTTTTGTAAATCCCAACTAAGATAGCATATTTTCTTTTTTGAAAACTTTCTCTCTCCAATTAATACATCCAACCACTTTTTCCCACTCTCATTAAAATATTTTCTCTCTTTGTGTCTCTATTTTAATACTTACACCCACATTTTCTCTCTCCAATTAAACACATTAACCAATAACTCATAAAATCTTGTGTCAGCCAAGGAATGTGTTATCTTAGCCGGGGCTGAGGGAGTAATTTTTTATCCTTTTGTGCTATTGAGTGTCAGACACAGTGCGGGTATTTTTTATTTAATTCATTCTTAACATGTTTTTGGCATGTACTACTATTTGAGTAGGGATTTATTTGTGTAAGAGTATTCTATATTTCAATATCTTCAATTATTATGATAATACACATTTTATATAATAATAGGTTATATTAATTTATTGTATCTATAATTTATACAAAGTTTATACATGAAATACTTATATTTTATTAATATTATTTAGCAATACTGATACATTATCACATAGCTATGTACGTATCTATATTTGTATAAAAAAGATTATTTCTTTTTGGTTTTTTAAAATGTAAACTTTTGAAATGACACAAATTTTAAAGTAAATTTGGTAAAGAAAAAGCGTGTTAGTGGAAAATGAATTTCATTTCACTAGAGAGAAAGAAATTCTTAAAATAAATGGGATGTCGGCACTGCACTGCCTAACTAAATTTCAGCCCCGGCTTTTTAAAATTTCTGGTTCCATCACTCAGTACATGCATTATGCAGTGTCATTGGCGAACGGATGATGTGTGTTAATTCTTTATGATGTCTACAATGTGGAGTGTTTAATTAGTTGAGTTGCCACCACTATCGTGAGATCAATTATTTGAACATAGTTGACATAACTATTTAATTATTTGAAGTAGCCACCACTATCGTTAATTTAATGCACAGTTGACATAGTTCAGTTGCGTATCATTTAAGGATTTATAGTTACGACTCGACTCGACTCTTTGCAACAATTAAATTACAAAATAATATTTCTTCCGTTCCATAGTAATAGAGTCATTTTGGTACGTTCCATAGTAATAGAGTCATTTCCCTTTTTAGTAAAAATCAACCCATTTTTCCACACCTACTTTTCGATCTCTTACTTTTTTCTCTCTTCATTTCTCTACCTTTTTCATTTTCCATTTTATTCTCTCTTACTTAACTCACATAACACAATTTTTCTTAATCTCCGTGCCGAAAAGAAACGTCTCCATTACTATGAAACGGAGGGAGTATATCAAATCACCTAACCGGCTCATATATAATTTAGGGGCACTGACATTGCAACGTGGCTGAGACACGGCCATGTCCATATCACGAGGATGAAGCTATTGGAGCGGTAGTCATCATGACTTGAAGATGTTTCTCAAAGATTTTCATGGATTCCAGAGGTAGGCAAGCCGGAACAACGAATCCATCCTTACAGCCTAGGTACCAAGCCACTTGAATATTACCCGCCCAATAAATTCCTTTAGATACACCACCATACACCGCTGGGCCCCACCCAACGTCCATTTGCTTGAAACCCACATGCGTCAAATTCGACACCATATAAGTGTTAGCCGCCGTCAAATTAGGGCGATCTCGCTTCACCATCAGACCCGCCACCGATCTCAAGTAATCACCAGTCTCTGCTTCACGCTTTGCCTTGGTCACCAACTCCACCGCGTAGTGCAATGGATTCTTTGATAACTCACCTGCAGTCGTTAATGCTACCGGAAATGCTATAACGTTTCCATAGTACCTGATAACACGTTGCTAAGTCACGGGAAAGAATGATAAAATTATTTTATTTTCCGTTTTTAAGTAATCGTCATATTAAATCAATGCCTAGCAAATAATAAAGATAAGACTAAAAAACATATTTTGGATTAATTCATGACTAAAATTAGATGAAGTGGAATAGATATTTAATTTGTATCATTACCCGATTGGAAGAGGTGGGTTCATTTGCTTTCGGTTATCCATTACCACCGAGAATCTAATCTCTTCGTCGGGTTTGAGAGAGAGGGTGATTGTCTGGCAGCGCCACACGCAGCCTGCCACGATATCGAATTTGGAGCAGCGCTGGAGATGTGGTGGCAGGCTGCAGCGGAGGGCTGAGATTTGGGCAGAACTAAAATAGAAGGAGCGTTCCACCATCTGATCAAGCGGGGCATGTGTTCCACCACTTATACCAGTTGCGATATCATATTCACGGTGTGCGAACGATACACGTGGAGTCTCCATGGCGGTGAGAAGATGTCGGTCCCAAACTGGTCGAATTGATGGGGACAATGCTCCACGAGCAAGTTCACCCACAGCGGACATAAATTGGGAAATGCCGATACTGTCGCACATTGTGTGATTGAGACAATTTGAAAATATAAATCCCCCACATTTCAATCGTGTTACCTGTACAATGTTGTTTTGAGCAATATCAAAAGACGTCGTTTTATACATTTTGAGACAATTACAAAAAAAAAACAAAAAAAAAACTTGATTATTTTCAAATCTTATTAGATTGATCAGAATTTCACTTAGCTTCATTATTTGAATGACTATTTAATTTACCTTAAATATTACTATTAGGATAAGATACTAGACTGTCTCGCATGGTGGGAAAAAAATACTGAAATATACAGTAAAGATATAGATTTTCCTATACAACATTTACAATATTTGCTAAAAATTTGATATATATGTTATATTTAAAATTTATATAAAAAATAGTTAATAAGTTAAAATCTCTAACCTTACTTTCATATTTTAGTTCAACTACCCCCAACCCCAAACACACACACGATGCAAATCAAGTCAATTGTATAGGTTTGGTTGTAGTGTAGTTTCTTTTAATCTTTTGGACATTATTTAAATAAGTGAAATTTTATTTTAAATATTTGGCTATAATAGAATTTTTTGGGAATGAAATACAATTATTACGGTATGCCGTACCTTATTTTGGTATACCGTACTCGGTATGCCATACTTTATTTTGGTATACCGTAAAAGTACGGTATTTATTGCGATATGGTATACCGCATAGAAGGTATGGTAACTGTATTGGAAATAATCATACCGAATTTGGTAAGGTATAGGTATGACATTTTCTCATACCGCAATTTACGGTACAGTATGCGGTATGACATTCTCGGTGCGGTATACCGCACCGTGCTAACCCTAATCAAAAAGATAAAAATCATACCTGAATGAACATAAGTGGAATATCACCCAATATTCCATAATTGTTTGGCACATCAAGAGTAATGTCATCCAAGTTGGGGAAGGGTGGATAAAGGCCATCCTCTCCGAAATGTTGTAGCGTCGCATCCGCATCGGCCTCATTGAACACCACCCCTTGCCCAGTGCATTCGACCACGAGCTTCTGGCCAGTGTGTTCCCTCAACCGCCCGGCCAACGGGTAGTAAAAGACCAAGGCCTTGGCAATAGCCTCACGAATAATCTTCACCGGATCTTTCCCTTCCATGGATGGATTCTTTTTGTAGAAATTTATTGTTGTAACATATGTTCTAAGGAAGGTCTGGTCATCTATATCAGATAGATGTTTGAATTCATAGGGTGTGGATTTTGTTGGAGAAAGCAGCTCAGCCGTTTTTTTAATAACACTCAATGCTAATCTTTTGGTTGATGCCATGCCTTTTTTGGTAACAAGATCCTTAATATGCATATTTATAGGACTTTTGGTTCATACTATTGTTCTTTACTAGAGGTCATGTTTATTCTTATCTTGTATGATTATTCTTTTTCAAAAAAAATATAGCATTTGACCATATATCTTGGTCTGTCTTCAAAATGCTAAGATTATAATGTCTTACGATTATCCATCTCACCATCATCAATATGCCTAGGATGATTCAAAATAAAATTTGTTAAGAGAGAAAAAAGTAGAAAAGAAGATGAAGTAAGAGAGATAATGTGTTACCTTTTGCTATTAAAAAAAATGTTTCACTTATAATAAAACAACCTAAAAAGGATTAGACGGAGGGGGCGTATTGTATCTCACCATTGTCTTTATATAATGCATTGAAACTCATGAACCTTATGATGTTATAGCTAACACACTGTACCCTTTTGCAAATTTTGTACTTCTGTTAAACTAAAACTGATTTAATTCTTTTGATGATAATTCAAATTTGGTATTTAGTTTTTATCAAGTGGGTGAATTTGAATTTTGAGTTATTTAGTTTAGTCATTAAAAATTTATATTTGAGTTTCAAATTTGAATCTTTGGAATGATACTTGCGTTTCCTACAATTAAATTATAGTATTGATTTAGTTTCTTTTTGAAAAATTAGTTCTCAATTCCATCTTGGTTTTAATTATGTTAATTCCTAAGATATTTTCTTTTTTCTTTATTGAGTGGTTCATATTAATTGTTTATTCCTATCCACTGGATTCTCGTGGATATGATTTCAATTTTTTAGAAACTCATTCCCTCTAAACATTAGCCCTTCTTTCATTTCGGTTTGTCTAAAAAATTAGTCCACTTTTATTTTAATCTTTTTTTTTATAAGATGAATTCTCCACTAATTAAGAATACTTCGATCACTCCTTTTTTTTTTTTTTCTACTTCCATTTTACCAGTTTCAATAAAAATCCTTGTCATCCCCAACGTCAATATTTATGGGACAAAGTATATAAATACGGCTCTGACAAATTAAATAGGTACTACTAAGTACATCGTCCTTCCCTGAAATGGCACTTTCATGCTAGCTGTCAGTCTATTAATTTGGCTTCTCTTGAGTCACAATCCGGATTGTCACCTTATCACACATTAAATGTAAGAAATGTAAAACATAGTTGGTTGAAAAATTAATGAAACGTGGAACTCATTTTATATCGATTTTATAATAAAATGTGAGTGAAATGAGTTAGTGGAATTTATCATTTATGGTAAAAATAAAGTGATACTCTTAATTGGGGGTGGACAAAAATGGAAATTAGTAACTCTTATTCGGGGATGGAGGGAGTATGTTACTAGAAATTGGACATTACTAACCGGTACTCCCTCCGTCCCAAGGAAGATAACCCCTTCCTTGGCCGGTACGAAATTTTATGTAACTTTATTTTATGTGTTAAATGGAGAGAGTAAAGTATGAGAGAGGGAATCAAGTAGAGATAAAAGTGTTTTCATTTTTGATAATAGATCATTTTAGTTGGGACAAACCAAAAAGGAAAGTGGGTCATATTCAATTGGACTGATAGAATAGTTTATTTCCATTTGAATATGAAGCAAATTGTGACTGTATGTGCAAATGAAACAATGCAATAACACGAATTATGTGGTTCGATCTTATTCAACAACACACCCAAGGAATTAATTACAACTACAATGTGATGAAAATAGGATAAATTAAACAAGATCTACTCAAAAGTTAGAAAATATCAAATTCTTGGGAGTTAACTCTGATTTTCTTCTGATTACTTATTTCTTTTGATTATTTAATATCCAGATTCTATTTTATTTTAGTTATTTGTGTTCTTAACGTTTTCAGTTATCTAGCCAACAATTGAATGATTTGTTGTATTGGTGTGAGATTCAAGTGAACAACAATGCATAACTAGGAATACTAAACACCTTAATGTGACACTCTCTTCGTTCTATAAAATATATCTCACTTTTCTTTCTAGTTTGTCTCATTAAATATGTCATATTTCATTTTTAGAAAAAGTTCTCTCTCACAATAATATAAATATTATATTTTTTCTTTCCACCTAACACATAAAATAAAATTTCCTAAAATCATGTGCCGTTCCACAAGTGTGACATCTTTTGTTGAATGGAGGGAGTAAAATCGAGAGCTTTTAGACAAAGTGAGAACATTAGATCTTATGAACTAGTTAGTTCTAGTATGTGATCTACAACCCACCTAATTTGAGAGAGGGTTTAGGTCATGTATGCAATCGTCCTGGTAAAACTTGAGTCACAAATTTATTTGATACTGTATTTAAATTTATAGAAGAATTATTGAAATCAATATCTTAGATTTCCCTTCTTTATTTGATTCAATCTCATTTTCTACATTTGCTCTCTATGTTTTAAAATTTAATTCATCGTAGGTCGTCGGTATGTCAGATAGTATTGACTATGGAAAGTTTGAAACCCCGAGTTATCGTTACAAATGCAATATTATTTACATGTATGCATGTGTTTCTTTATATCGGTTTCAGCTTAAAGTAAGAGAAAAGGGGAACCGATAAATAAGATGTGTTAGTATATCGTGGGGGTTCATATTGTAAAATATATGAAGGATTATTATTTGTTGAAAACTTTTTATATTTACACTTAATCCAATTATAGAAGCGACCCAAAATAGTCAAACTATTTTTTTTTTACAAACGGAGTATATTTCTCGCATTTTGCATTTCTAGTCATATTTTCATGTTTCACATTTTAGAACATGTTGTGGATATAGACAGATGTGGTGTCACGACTTTATTTAATTGGGGTGGTAACTAGTACGATTGGGATGTTCACCAACATGTCAGAATAGTATTAGTTGTGTACAATTTAATTATAGCTTTTGATTTATTATTTATGTTTTTTATTCATTTTTTATTTACTTTGCTACTCTCTCTATCTCGGATAATTCGAGTCACTTTGATCGGGCACGGATTTTAAGAATTGTAATGAAAAGTGGGTTGAAAAAGTTAGTGGAATGTGGGTCCTACCTTTATATATTAGTTTTATACTCCCTCCATCCCACAAAAGATGTCACACTTGTGGGACGGCACGAGATTTTAGAAGGTTTTATTTTGTGTGTTAAATGGTGAGAGAAAATATAATTTTTATATTCATGTGAGAGTGAACTTCTTCTAAAAATGGAAATGTGACATCTTTTGTGGGACGGAGGGAGTAATAAAATGTGAGTAGGAATGAGTTAGTGGAATATGGGGTCCACTACCAAAAATGGTAAAAGTGAAATGAGACAAATTATGTGGAACGGACGAAATTGAAAACTGGGACGAATTATTCAGGACGGAGGGAGTATTATATTGTGATTTATTTTTCTATTATTGAAAAGTAAAAGCATATTTTTAAAAAAAAATCCCTAAAATGAATTGATATTAACTTTTTTATAAGCCGTTTAAAATTACACTTCATCGTTTTAGCTATTACTAATATCTAGATACTGGTAAGAACAATTGTAAAATTAAAAAAGTGTTGCATGTTCTAATGTTTTATTTAGACAATTTGTTGTGAGGACACCCTCTTCAAATCTCCTCCCAACTAATAGGGTTTATAGCTATAAGGGTATACTCTGGTATCACCATAGATAAAATTTAGATACTCGTACAAACAATAGCAAAATTAAAATAATGTTGCATGTTCTAATGTTTAATTTGGACAATTTGTGACTTCATTTCTCCTCCCACTAATCTCCTCACACTAAATAGAGCCATCGCCCTCAATTGCACGCTTTGTGCCCTCAATTCAATACTAATCAAAATATTGATCAGAATGATAGTTGTACTTGTATCCACACTTCATGATTTTTTACTGTTGTCAAGAAAAAAACAAAAATGTACTCCAATGGGTCCAATTAGAGTCCAATGGGTCAAATCAGAGTCCAATGGGTCCAATTGCCCCACCATATAGCTCAACAATTTTAATAACTATTGGACCGGCATTAATTTCTCGGGTTTACAACAATTGAACTGACCAGTCCGATCCGGTTTTCAAAACCTTGACCCTAACAATTACTAACACAATGTTGAGAACCCAATGCAATGTCAAAAATTTTAAATCTACATTCTTGGACTATATATATTGAGAAGAAAAAACAATTGTAAAGTTGACAATTTAATTAAGCATAACACACGATCATCTTCATTAGTGAAAACAAAGAAAATGACTAAAAAGAAAAAAGCCACAAATATTATCACGCTTAGCGTGTATAAATTCTGCCATAATTCTGGACATAAAAAAGCTCATAAAAAGGCCATTAAGGGACTAAAATTCTAGTGAAATCCTCCGGCAGTCATGGCCTTAGTCGCCACCACTTCAGGAGACGGCGACGGAAGCATCGTCAGTGCCAAGACCCCGCTGATGGCGGCGGCCACAGCCCCGACCACGAACGCTGGCAGGTTCCCGCCTCCGAAGAGGTCGTCCCACGGCCCACTTGTGACAGAAACCAACATCTGCAGGAAAGGAAAATTCCAAAAGTGTTGAGAATCAATCCACACTAACTTTCTGATAATGTGCTCAATCTTGATAAGATGGCATGTGATTTCATCAATTCTTTTTGTTTCTTTTGCAATCATACAGAAGTCAACTAGACAAACAGATTTTTGGCAGAAGTGGAGGATTTTTGTTGATGCATTATTGGGATAAAGTGGTGTTAAATTATTACCTGTGGGATGACTATTGCAAGGTTAAGAACTCCAAGTGATAAGCCTGCAAATATGATAAAAATATAGTTTAGAATATAGGAATAGTATATTTTTGTAGAGCATGACATTAATTTCTTGGATTATTTACCTTGTCCTGAACCAGAATTACTGGAAAATATAGATGCCAGAGCAAATGGGATGCTGTAAGTTACCTAAACAAGAACAGTAAGATAAGTTATTTGAGAGAAAAAAAAGAAGAAAAAGGCATCTTTAAAGATTATGATTAGTAGAAGTCAAGAGTCTCTACCAACCTAAGCATCCAGAGCAAAATCCAAACTTTTTTTTACATCTCCATTCCTAAACATCATGGAATGAAAACTTGCCAACTCACACATTCATCATCCAACATTCATCATGAGGTTTATTTCAAAATTGTGTATATGCAAGATGAAAGATCACTATCATGATCTAACTGTATTACCCAACCACCAACTTCCTAAAATTAACTGTAATCATCATTTCTAAAGGACTAAACTAAAGTAATCAAGGAAATGGCTCTCCCACTCAGTTTAATGTGTGCTTATGAGGTGTGTCTTTTTCACAATCTGCACTTTTTCCAAAAGTCAACATCCATCTCATCTCAATCCATACAATCATGCCAAGTAACACAGACATCATTACAAGAGGAATTTTTAAAATTCTTCCCAGCTAGAGATATGGCCATGGTTTGTTTCTTCATTATGATGTTGAAATAGTGCTAAAACTACAATTATTGCTATTTTGTTCCTCACACGAAAGGAGCAAATAGCATTTACTTTCAACAGATTCTGTGTGAGACTTAATCACTTTCATTAAATTAGGTTAGTATTAGCCAAATAGTAGATATAGATGCTTTGACAATATGAAAAAACACAGCCATATTTATTCCTTTTGGTATATATATGGCTATGTGCCAAATTTGATCACTATGTTGAAATTGTTTCTCTCCTATGCATAGCAATCTGTCTCTATTTTTAAAAAATAATTAGGCTGCAATAAGAAGTTAATTTTACCATAAGAAATTAAACATACAGGTAAACAGTCACTCTTCATAATAAGGCTAGTTTCTTTTTTTATCATAAAGTACAAAGATGATTCTTTCCTAAAAGATTATACCATCACGTGACCAAACAAAATACTACCTACTGCAAAATCCATTATCTAAACAACCAATATATTATACCGCCAATGGTTACTTAACCATGTGATGGGATATAGAATAAATAAAAAAAAGTTTAGTTTTTCACGTTTTTCATAATCCATGTTGAAAATCAACAAAGGGGAAAAATGATCTCATGGATGTTTAAAGATAATTTTTCACCAAATTACATTAATTAGTACTCACTTCGTTCGCCACTAGGAGTCTTATTTTTTACTAGCTGGAGTCTCAAAATTGTTTGACTTTATAAGAAAAAGGGTAAAAGAAGTTAGCGAAATGTAGATCCTACATTTATAGTAATAAAAACAAAATGGACCATTTACAGACGAACGAACGAACAAAAAAAGAAAAATGAGATATTTAATGCTGACTAGGGAGTAATAAAAACAAAATGGACCATTTATTGGTGAACGAATGAGCACAAAATGAAAAATGAGATATTTAATGTTACTAACTACTACCTTCGTCCACCAAAATTTGTCCCACTTTGACCCTGCACGGGTTTTAAGAAATATAATAGAAAGCAAGTTGAAAAAGTTAGTGGATTGTGGGTCCTATTTTTATATATTAGTTTTATAATAAAATATGAGTAGAAATGAGTTAGTGAAAGACAGGGTCCAATACTAAAAATGGTAAAAGTGAAATGGGACAAATTTTGGGGGACGGACAAAAATGATAAAATGGGAATTGACGGTAATTTCATTTTAACATGTAGCAACATCTAATAATCACTTCATGCAATAAATAAGCAAAAATTCAAATTCAAACACATGCAATCATTAAAAAAATTAAAACACCAACTAAATGAATGCTAATGAACTAATTAAAGAAAGAAGAGAAAAACTCACCGAAAGAGGTATGCCGAGGACTGCAAATAGCGTCAAAGCTCCGATCTTGACGCCGGGCTCCGGCGTCTGCAGCGCCCCATCGGCGGCATAGTGGCGCGAGTGCTGCGCCGTCTTCGTGATCACCACCGTCATCGCCAAACCAACCGCCAGCAAGAAATTGGCGCCTCCCCAAATCTTCTTCACCCCAACAAACCCCCTCGCGCAGAACTGCACCCCGAGCGACGCCACCCCCAACACCACCGAATTCAGCATCAGCCCCAGCGCCCCGGCGCGGACGCCGCGGTCGTACAGCTTGCCCTCGCCGACCTTGCCGCCGTACACCTCTTTCCCCATCCAATCGGTGTCGAAGAGCAGGAACGGGAACCACGCAATCCAATTGAAACACGTCACTAATAAAAGGATCCACATCGGCTTAGGGAGGTCCTTCAGAGCACCGAATAACTCCCCAAACACGGGGATTTTCGGCTTCTTCAGCGGCTCCGAAATCTCCGCCGCGGAGGCGGGGATTTCGGTGACGAAGGTGAGGGCGAGGACAGTGAGGATTAGGAGCAGGGCGATGGAGATGAAGAAGCAGGATTTTAAATTCGCGCAGTAGACGTCGCAGGCGTTGGTTTTGGAGAAGGGGAAGATTCGGTAGAGGTGAGTGTAGGAGCCGGCGGCGTAGCCGAGGATGTTCCCCACCGCCATGAAGAAGGAGAAGAGCGCGTTTGATGTGCTCATCCTCCGCGCTTCCCCGCCGGATAAATCCGCCAGCAAAGCCCTGCACGGCCCCTGCAAATTCCAATTCAATTTCACAATTCGATTTCAATTCGATCATTGTAAAACCCTAGAAAAGGGAGGAAATTCAAAATTCTGCAGAAAAACTCAATTAATCGATACAATTCAAAATTGAACCTGCAACATGTTGTTGGCGACATCGAGGATCCAGAATCCGACGACGAAGACCGCGATTGCCCTAGGTTTCGCGACCTTTCCGGAGGGATCGCCGGCGGCGTGGCCGATATCAGCTGCGAAGCCGATGAGGAAGACCGCGACGGCGACGAGCGCGGCTCCGGCGGCGATGAAGGGGCGGCGGCGCCCGAAGCGGGAGGTGCAGCTGTCGCTGTAGTATCCGACGATTGGCTGCACGATCAGGCCGGAAATCGGGCCGCAGAGCCAGATGTAGGCCGCCCAGGTGTGGGGGATTCCGAGCAGCTGGACGTAGGGAGTGAGGAGGGAGAGCTGTAGGGCCCACCCGAACTGGACACCGGCGGCGATTGCGGCGACGAGGACTGTGATTTTTATCGGAGCAGCCGGCTGCGACGGCTGCTGCACCTCCATTGATGAAGGAGCGGTGTTTTTAGACTCCATTGAGAAGTGTGTATCGATTTCTCAGTCTGTAAAATAGATTTTAGATGATGATTTTGTGTGTGTGTGAATCTGGTGCATGCGTATGTACAGGATTGTGGGAGAGAAGAGAAGCTCTGAACTACTGTGAAACTGAAACAGAATGGGTTCCTTTTATAACTATTTTGGCGGGTAATGAGGGGGTGGGGTGGGTGGGGGTGGTTTATCATTTTATCCATATCGGAAAATGCAAAATATTAGGTAAAATTTAATGCATGTGATAATCATTTAAATCTGAATTTCTTATTCGCTTTTGAAGTTGATCGAAATCGAAATTCATATGAAAAAATCACTTCTGAAATGATAATATAATCATACCACTTCCATCTTTGAAAAATATGAATATTCAGTTTGTCATGAGTTTTAATATATAGTACTCCCTTCGTTTCAGTTTTATAGTCACATTTTGCCATAAAAGTTCGTCTCATATTTATAGTCACATTTAGAATTTTCCATATTTGGACATAAAATTTTATCCCATTATTCACTAAAATTACACCCAACTGTCATTATCAACATAAAAATAAACCAAAACAAAAATAAAAAACCAAAAAGTCAACAAGGGACCCACCTTCAACCAACTCACTTAATTTATTACACACTCCTTCATCTCACTTCATTTATTACACACTCCACCATCTCACTCTTCCATCTCACTTCATTAATTACATACTCCACCAATTCCTTAAAACTCGTGTCCTAACTAAATGTGACTATAAATGTGGGACGGATGGAGTAATTGATAAATTAAAAGAGACATAGAAAAGAAAATAAATTAAAATATTGTTAGGGAGAATGGATCTCACCTCGTAAAAGAGAAGAGAATTTCTAAAAGTAGAAATTTCATACTTTTCAGGAACTAGCTATAAAAGAAATACTCCCTCAGTCCCCCAAATTTTGTCACAGTTTGATTAGGCACGGATTTTTAGAAATGTAAAGGAAGGTGGGTTGAAAAAGTTGATAGGATGCGTGTCCTATCTTTAAAGTATTAGTTTTATAATAAAATGCGAGTGAGATCAAGTTAGAGGAGTGTTAGGTTCAATACCAAAAATGGTAAAAAGTGAAATGTGATAAATTTTATAAGATTAATAAAAATGGAAAAATATGACAAAATTTAAATGACGGACCGAGTAGTTCATACTTTTGATAGAGTATCGTTTATATAAATGATTTTGTTGTAATTTGACATCTGAAAATAGAATGACGCATCGTATTAAATAAACTCTTTTTGTTGTCATTCATATTTGAGCTATAATTATTTTTGGCGGGTAATGGAGGGTAAGGTGGGGTGCTTTATCCTTTTATCCATGTCGGGAAAGGGAAAAATGTAGGTAAATATAATGCATGTGAGAATTGAAGGTTAATTTTTTGTTGAGATCAATTTTAAAATTTAGAATATAAAAATTATTACTCCATTTTTCAAGTTTGTGTACTAATTGATATGGAGTACCATAATCAAAATTAAACTGATATGGCAAAATCAACTTTATTTTGATTGATCTATTTAAAATATAATGAAATCCTTTAATTTATTACGAAGAATCTCTACATCACATCATTTTTTATTTATAATTATTTTGGGGCGTGTAGTGGATGGGGTTGGGGTTGGGGTATTTAGCCTATTATCCATATAGGAAAATGAAAAAGAGAGGTAAATTTGAGGCATTTGATAATTGAAGGTTGTTTATTTCATTTAATTTATCAGATTTAGTTTAGGTTGAATAAATGATGGTAAATGGAAAGTAGGCAGATAGTTAGATTTGTCCTTTATTTGTTTCATGGATTATTTTATTAATATAGTCATAATAATATTTAAAAAAAAGTTCAGCAAGAACTTAAAGTCAACACTCATGTGTATCAATTTAAAAGCCTGAATTTAAAATTTTGATTTATCTAAATTGACATTTTAATATTTTGATAAGTAAATCTCACACTCTGGTAACTTTATTCACTCTTTACACATTCTTGAAAACGTGTTTTAAGTTGAAGTGCAACTCCTTAGTTGCAGTTGCACAAAGAGAGTAATCAGTAAATATTTAATTTCAACTTGGTTTTGTGATTATTGATTTTCTTAGATTTTTTATATAATTTGTAGGTAGAACAACAACTTATGTCTTATAAGAATGGTGCTGTATTGCTCTCTATAAATACGACAATATAATACAATAATATCACAAGTAACGTAATTTATGAAAATGTAAAATATATAGAATTTGATTTTTTGGAGTAGGCACGACTTTAAAATTGCAAGTCTCATACTATTATACAGTAATAAATAATTGTGAGATTGCGTTCTCTTCATAATTGTACTTAAATGAATTTTTTAATCCACATAATGTGCGATTGTGCTCTCTTCAAAATTTTGTAGGAATATTTTTTTTAATTCATACTGATATATGATAATTATTTTCTTCATAAATTTGTATTTAATTGGATTTTTTAATTCATGGTGATATATACTGAATATTTTTTTCATTTTTTGGTACTTAATTGGATTTTTTTAATTCACGATGATATACATTTTTACTGGTTGAATTTTGCTCATATTTTTTTATAGTATCCACCCGCGCAACACGAACTTCAAAGGGTTAAAATAAATCATCAAGTTTAATCAATTGTCTAATACTTTTAGATTTGGAAGAAATTGTGTAGGTTATTTTTTATATATAGAAATAAAATGCTTAAACTATTGAGGGTATTGAGCAAAAGTTCAACAGATCGACTTATAAAGCTATGTAACAAAACAAACACACACGCATAAAAACCAAATCCAAAACACCCCACAAATTTCCATTATCTTCCGAGACCGGGGGCACCCCGACAAACCAAGAACACAAAGGGACAAGAGAAAAAAAGCGAAGCAACCAAGCAACAGTAAAGGAAAAAACAAAGCCAAAAACAAAGAAAACATCATGGGCTCGCACGTCCACGTGAAGAGGAGAGCATACCCGTGAGGACACGCTAGCCAAATTCTGTATATGATATAACAGATGGGATATACTGTGTGGATAAAATGTTCCACTATTTAAACGACGTCATTTAATACACTTGGCAGTCATATCTTTAATTTTTACATATGTACACGTCACGTTAATAAATTTAGATATGTAGCATGCCGGAATATTTTTCCACGAGACAATTAAGTAAAATATCAAAGTTACGATAATTCTTCTCCAGTCTGAGAGAACTTCATGATTTTTTTGGTAATTTTCTCTAAAACGGGTACAAATTGTATTGATACCCTAAAGACTTGAAGAATTTATGCCTTTTATAATAGTAATAACTAATTGATCAAACTCAAATTCATGATTATATATATGAACGTCGTTTTACCGACCATGTCACATGCATTTTATATCTTCTATGATTGTATCAATATTTCAAACTCATGAAACATCAAACTCAGTCTACAATAATTGAGCTCAAGTACCGTCACATATGCATAATTATTTCAATTTTTTTATTATTATTTTCAAATAAATCAAATTTTATATTTTATCCAAAGTGGGTATAAAAGCCATACATATATTCTCGAGGAATAGTACTGCCTAACCAAGTGACTATCATGTCACCAGGTTCCATCTTTAAAGCCTAAATTATATCCTAAAGTTATATCAAAACATCTCATTTGATTTATTTTACTTTTATTGGGACTATGTTCCATTTTTGTAACAATTTAATAGGTCAGAATAAATCAATTGAAGAATAATACTACAGTTATAAATCTTAAAGGACGGCCTATATTTAATTAGAATCAGCATTTTTGTGTTTGGATAAAAAGTGATAAAATTATACCTTGTTATCTAATGCACCGACATGCTATTTTTCCCCCATTAATTATTGTTTACTGATAGATTTTGGAATTATTCTATTTATGCATGGAGATTGGAGCCCTACTACCAGCCAGAATCTTTGTTTTTTTTTTTAAAATAAATTTTATGATATTATATTAATTTATTTTACATTATGCATGTGAACAAGACAAGATATTATGTAACTCAAATAACGACACTTGATGATTGAATTCTTGTATGGTAGCTACCACTATCACTATTTGATATTTGTTGTGTTTGTTTATTTTTTATTGCTTTGTATTTTTCCAAAACCATGTGCGATATAAAGTTGGAACAAGGAAACACATTCCAGTTATGTTATAGATTGTATATTATTTATTTATAGGGAATGTCTATGGAAATTATTAATAATATAAAGAAATTGTAAATATAAAACTTTAATTTCTAATGCTAAAAAGCAAAGTAAAATTCATAAAATTCTCCTTTGATTAGGAGCTACTATTATACCAATAATCTATAATGGATGCGGCTGACGAATAACACCGGGAAGTGTGTTGTCTTTTTGCTTCTGTTTTTTTGTGTTATTCATTTCAATTTCTTTGACAATGGTTTTAGATAGAGCATTTATTTTTGTCTATACTTTGATTTTATTTATTTTTATGTTGCATCTATTTGGAATTACTTTTGTACTATTACTAGGTCGTTTGCTATCTTTTTTTCTTAGGATTGTATAATAGATGCAAAAAAAATTACTTGTGCCATCAAGTAAGGTATCCACAAAATTGTACTTTTACTCTTTTATTTGTATATCTAGTTAAAACAACTTTTTTGTTTGATAATATATTTGACATTAATGTTTTATAATTTACGATCAAATGAATGTATGCTATATGTTTAGTATGTTATTGAATTATCCACAATGTATAGTGAAATCATAGTAGTTTAATTAATCTACTAAAATTTAACACAACTATCTTAGATTATGTATGATAATAAAAAGTGGTATATAGAATCATGCAAACACATATAATACATAGTTCGGTAAGAAATAATTCTTGTGTATCAAAGCAAACAAAATATAAGAATGTCATCATGCGTTCGGTTATAAAGATTCCCTTTGGTATGTATACATTGCATATGCCTTGCAAATATTGTTAAGTGGTATAATTAAAGTGACATAGTGTTTGAATTTTGATAAATCTATTATTATAATTAAGGTGCATGATATTCGAATTTGATAAAGTGAATGGGTCACGAAGTTATAATGTCTATCGATGGAATATATTTGTGGAGGCGTGGAAGCATATCATCTAATCGGAGGAGATATTATCTAATTAAGTCTCATCTAGATTTTGATTAAAGTGGATGTCTTTTAGGTAGTACATGACATAACTCAATCTGAATATATCTTAACTTCATTAGATTTAGTGGTGTTTGAATTTTAGAGAAAAATTATTTGGATTTTGAAAAGTTAATAGGAATGGTATTATTAATTCAAAGAAAATAAATACGTGTTAAGATGCAATTAGATCGTTGTAAAGATAATTACAAATGAATTCAATTAATTATCGATCGGTAAATCCCATTTTTGTAGTGAAAAACTTATAGTATTTAATTTACTTCACCTTGTACAACTTAGATCATCATTGGAGGAGGACTTGATTTTCACATACATTGAAATAATATTCTATAAGCATATTATCACAAATCAATCTTCTATTATGTTCAAAGCACCCTACTTTTTCATTTTTTAAGAAAGATAATCTAATCTTTTTGAGGAAGCTAAGACTATAGTTTGAACTTTGAACTATATATAATTAATGAAAAAATTCTTTAATATCTTTGACTTCCATTAATTGATTCCTTTAGTTGAGTGACGCAATTACGTATCCTCTTTTTCGCAATTTTTTCAAAATATACTCATATATGTGAAAATAAGTAATCTAATCGATGGATTTTAATTAAAGCATTACTTATGAAGGTTGGATTGAAATTTTAAATTAGAGATGTGATCATGAACTTGGAAGACTAACTTTTAGAGTGAGAATATCGAATAATAACAAAGAACATAGAGTATACATTTTGTTTAATGAAAAAAAACAAACATAATCCAATAAATCTCAACTAATGATCAACTTTTTAACTTCACTCATACTTTAACCATGCAAATTATAGAGATGAAGAAACCTATCACCCCAAACCATGTTGATTCCTCAAAATCATTTTCTTAATTTCTCTCTTCAAACCAACAACCATACTTTGATCATCGAGCACGAAATTAAAAAATATATCTTCACAACACACAGAAGCAGTGTTATAAACTTGAATCCTTTGAGTGGATATCAAGCAGACTACTAAAGCGCCAAAAATGCCGTCATGTCATATATCCCGTCAGAATTAATCGAAAGAGGTTCAAATACGAGAAATCTCATGTTTTTAGTTTAAGAAGATTTTTATTTGAACCCTTGTATATTATTGAAGGCTATAATAGAACAGTATATACATTGAATGAATATATATTATCGAAGGCTATTATAGCACAAAATATACATTGATTGATCTTCAAATGTTTGGATAACTGCGATATGAAACACTATTCAATGTAAGATTTGAGCACTTCAAAAACTGCTACTACAATTTATTATACGTAGTAATTGTATCAAGATTAAGCACAGGCTATGAACATGTTAAACTTTGACTTATAAATCTGACAAGCAGAGGCTACCAACACAATCTTCAAGAAATGTTCTTGATTTTTTATTTTTTTATTTATTTTACATCTTGCAAATTCGAATGTTCTTAATTTCTAATTACGAGATTAAATTGATTCTATATTTTCTAAAATTAATTTTATCATATAAGAAAAATCAAAACTCATAAATAAATAAAAAATAGCAAATGATAATTATCCCGATCAAATAAAAAGGAATATACCCAATTTAATACTAATATTTATAAACTCAACTTTATATCCTGCTATTAAAAATTATCCCAACATGCTATATTATGAAAAAACTATTTATATGTGTAGATATGACTGTTAGTATTTAATTTTCCACAGTGACATGAATGCCATTGGGATTTGGTGACACTATAATCCAATTATTTGCTTTGTTCCATCCGACAAAAACATGTATGGGTAGCACTTACACGTCACTCAGCTATTTAAAAAATATTTAAAATTGGTATATATATTATTCTTATTCTTTGCAATATTATTTATTTAATAAAGATGGAGGGTAAACATAAGATACTATTCTTTTTTTCTTTTCATGGTAATCAAGAATATCAACTTTTAACAATGCCACTTCAAAATAAAAGGAATTAAATCTTTTTATATCTAATAAACAAAGGAGGGATAGGTATTCGGATCAATCATTTTATCAAATACGGTACTAATAGTATTTTGTAGTATTATTAATTAATTAAACCCTAACGAAATTTTGAGATGAAGCCTAAATGGGACCTGGCAAAGCATCTTGTCAGTCTTCAAGGTTCTATCACCCAATATAATTTATCCTAATCTCTACTAGTTTTTATTTATTCTACATAAATATTTTGTCAATTTATAACAAATGTTAACAATTGTATCTATCAATTTCATCTCAATTTTTTTTTTAAATTATCAATGTTATTAATATTCTTTCAGTATGTATCAATTTTATCATCCATATTTCACTCCAACGATCGTGACATGATGGATAGATGGTGACTTAATAATTTTGTTCCAAATATATTTCCATACTTCACTAGATATATAGTTAAATAACTCTATTTAGATAAAGAGGTATGATCAATTGTTAACTTTTTTAAGTTGTTAACTCTGCTAACTTATCAATGCATTGTATTAAAAATATAATACGATGACACTAAAATATCGACACATAATTTTATTGGTATTTCAATATACTTTGTTGACATTTTAATGTCACTTTATATTGATATTTTTAATACACTGATAAATTAGCAACTTAAAAAGTTAGCAATATAATACACCCTATTCTTAAAAATTTTTATATATTTATAATATTCTTATTCATTGTAATTAAGGATAGCTATATTTTTGGGACCATTGATACTTTGTAAAACGATCAAACAAAAATTTCCGCTCAATGCTCTACCAGTGATAAAATTACGGTTCCACCCCTACACAATAGAGAATGCTTGCTCCATTTATCACAACACAAGATTAGTTTAGAAGGGCAGAAATGGAACTCATCAACAATAGGCTTAAACAAGTTTAACTCATTCTGTACACATACTGATGGAAACTACACTCACTTGGTACTGAACTGACACAAACTCCGGTGAAACGTCGTCGGAGCTTGCCCGTTTTCTCGATCTCGATCGCACGGGGAAAACCAGTATACCTAAGATACGACTCTCCATGTACAACACGCGCTGCAACGGTTCTTCCTCCCAACCCG
The DNA here is from genome assembly GCF_029641045.1 of Salvia hispanica. NCBI lineage: Eukaryota > Viridiplantae > Streptophyta > Magnoliopsida > Lamiales > Lamiaceae > Salvia > Salvia hispanica. The sequence continues at coordinate 34,838,080 of NC_142697.1, read as the reverse complement.
CGGCTTCTGAGGGGACGAGCTCGTGTGCGGCATAAACGACGCGAAACTGCAAACTAGAGACGAGCGTGCGCGGGGAAAATGCATCACGAAAGCATGCCTTGAGGCTTCAATTCAAATTGTGTCGACTCTGTCGATCATGTCCAACGCCTTGATCCGGTCGATGTCAAAATTAATGATTGGGACCGAGGAAGGTCTTCGAATCGGGAAGGGATCCCTCTCCCTCGTGGTTTCATGTGTCGGAGAATGGCTGTTGCTCTTCGTTAGCCGGTGGTGCTTGGAAAGACTGGTTCTTGATTTGCTGAATTCTTGGCTCTTGCTTATCCCGGGAGTCAGCTTCCGCTTGCTGACGTCTCGGAGCATCTCCTGGTCCTCGATCGACAGCGTTGAGGAGGGCGAGCTCGGTATCGGGCTCGATAGATGGAGCGTCTTCTGGTTTGGGGACCGGATCGGGGATTTGACGGGCGATTTGAGCCCACCGTTTGCGGCCCTTGATCGGCTAATGAGATGATGCAGCCATAGTACCAAATCAAGAATGTAAGCTTCCGTTTTCTCCTTGTCCGCGTGATAAAGGGTTTCGATACGGAGCAAATCCGTCTGGCCGGCTAGTTTGTTGTTCATCTCGGATCTGAATAACACGAGGTGTATATAGTCAAGCACGACGAAAGCATTTGAAATCTTCGAAAGATGAGCGTCGTTAGAGATGGCCTTACCCGGTATTCGCCCATTCGCCAACCCAACCAAAGCCGTGGTGAGCCCTGTTTCCGAACATGGCACATAGTCAACATACAGATCGAAAAACAAAATCAAAAAGGCTGTAAGGGTATGCAAGATGCTCTATTAGATGACAATTAAGGCCAATATCACTTTCTAGCCCTTATGTATCTGTGTTTTTTTACAAAACATCGTGCGTGTTTTAGGAAACGTGATACACGTTTCTACACGGACATCAGAGAGCTCGTCCTAGATTTGAAAATGAAGTCAATCTATTGGATTCAAATTGTGTCATTCCTGAAAGATTGAGACATTCGGGCTAAGAAGCGATATTTATTCTACAAACTAATGGCCGGTTAAGTTTCAAGAAATGACAATAGAGAATGTGGCCAGGAGAGCTATCAGTCAGTTTAACATGTAAATTAACCATGTAATCCTATACGTTCGTCTTAAAGACTCTCAACACAGCGTCAAATCCAAGGGAAAAAATTGGGACGCAGCGAAGTTTATTAAACGAGAGGAGCATGGTAGTTTTACTTTGTTGTATTGGTGGCCATAGGCACCAGCCATTGAAGAGTTTTCTCCATTTCTTCTTTGATTTGTGGGACAGAAAACTGCAGAAAGAATGAGAAGAATCACACAAATACGTGAAGATCACATGTAGGCATTCGGAACCAAACAATCATTGTTTCGAACCAAACAAGAAAAGAAGAAAAAATACCTCTTCTTTGAGTTGAAAAGATTGCAGTCTAGAACGCAAAGCACACTTTATAGTTGGTGGCAGTCCTTGGTATAGAGCGTCTCTCGTACTTGGTGGCACCGATCCTGATCTAGTGACCTGGATCGAAAATTGCAGGCGTAGTTCAAAATTAGGCACAAATTGAGTAAGAAGACAGATAGAACGATAGAAGCACCCGTTAAGAAAGAGGAGAACTAGAACAATAGAAGAAGAATAATGAACGGACTCACGAGTGTATCAATCTGCGTTATGATATTCGCATAATGCAGTGCAAGTCCAGCAGATCCTAACTTCTGATGGCGGTCTTTTGTCGGCTTGTATCCATCTTTAACAGTAATTCAATAAAACAAGTGTTATAAACACTAAACATAGATTTAAGGAAATATGTGAAATACACAAATTGAAGCTCAGAAAATGACAATACGACAACCCAAAACACACAGCAATTTTTTGAAAAAAATGAAAAGCATTTCAACGCATATATAATTTCGAGGTTTGTGCATTACCACTGGAACCAAATGCAGAATGGATCTCCAAATGTAGATAATGAACGATGTCCACGAGCTTCTCCATCACCTTAATTAACATAAATAAAGAATAAAGAAATCAGTTTGGTATGTGAAGAATGGTTGTAATGTCCAAAAATAGGACCATATTTGTTACATATAAGGCGAGTTGCTGAAAAAAGTAAGCTTTGTTTCTCGTGTATAGAATGCATTTTGAGCTCATATAAGAGAAAAGAGCCTGGAATTGCAACCTCCTCCAATATCTTGGACCATAGAGACTTCTTTTTCAAATTCTTCACATGCTTCTTTTGACTCTTCAGCTCTGCACGTAGAATCGCGAGGCTGTCGCCTTCATGGGGAAGGAGAACAATTTCAGAAGGAAAATACAGAAATAGAAGAAAAGCTAAATAGAAGGCTGTGATTAGTAGTAGAATACAGCAACAAGAACAACACAGCAGACTCAGAAAAACAATATCTAAATATTATGGATAAGGCAAAGAAAGAGCATAAGCATATCAACTTGACGAGACCATCAATGAGAAAACTTGCCATCTGTGATGTTGGAAACACTAATACCCAAACGGTTGTCATTTAAATTTGCAAAAAGGTCAACTAAGTTTTAAAATCAGGAAAAATCCACTTAATCTCTTCATTTTATATCTAAATTCCCATGTACACAATAAAACTACATTTTTGGGTCTTTCAAAGATGTAAGACATGATTTTAAATGAATCATAAATACCTCTGTGTGCAGCGTTTGAGTTATCCTCTTCTTGAGCTTTGCGCCGACAGTCTTGTTCGAATCTATCTAATGCATGCATTTCATGGTATAGTTCCTGCACAACACATTAGATTAGGTGATCATTTAGAAGCTCACAATACCACTACAATAGTCTGAATCTCTAATAAGTAATTCAGCAATTTCTCAGGTCTAATTTATGTCTACTGGGATGATGTTCTAACGGTCTGCTGTAAGTGTGCTGTTTATGAATCTATGTAAATGTACAAATACGATCAAGTAACATTTCTGTTGGGAAAAGCAAAACGACAAAACCGGAACATTCAGTGAAACATTTAAAATTTCAAATTAGTTGCAAAGAAAGAGATTTTACCGAGTGGAAACATAGATATAAAAACACAAATTTAGGATTACATCAACCAAATAAGATCCTAATTGGTTCAACAGAGACAGATATCTCTCTTTTATATCTAAAACGCAATACAGTACTTTGGTTCTCCTTTAACTCAAGGAAACATCACCGATAGATATCATATTTATGGGGATATTAGCTTCTTTTTAAGTTCAGAAGCCTTGACACATTTCATAAGAACGACTTTCAAGCCATAGTCTATCATAAATTTATTATCAACGATTCCACCACAATTAATCATCCAAATTCCAAAAGCAGACAAAAGGAAGTTTCATAGGCCGAGCACAAGATATTGTGTTAAAAGGGAGAAGTAAAAAGTAGAGTGACTGGCTGTGATAATATAACTTACAGCAGTGTTCTGAACCAACACCATCAAATACTGAATCACACTTTCCGCTTCTTCTTTCAATTGCTTGTGAGGTGTGAGTTCTGACTCCAACCTAAACGCGTAGAAATGAACTAAATATTATATTGAAACTCAGTTGTTGTTTAAACAAAGATACGAACAACAAACTGAGAAAGGGTATCTGCAGTTACTTCTCAAAGTAACGGTCCAAGTTGTGCCACTGAGGATCCTTGCACCGATTCCCAAAGCGAATGACCTCTCCAGAGAAAACTTTCAATTCATCCCTGATTATATTGAGAGAATTAGCACATTAGTGGAAAACATATCAGATAACTGTTTTTAATATTTACACCTCTTGTCGGCTGCAGCAATTCGTAATAGTTCATCCATATCCCTCGATGTTAGACGCTGTATACCCTCAGAAGGGAGCACCACCTCCTTCAGATGTCTTATATTCTCTTCCGCAAGTGAATTCATCAGATTGGCACCTTTAACAATGGTATTCGCCACTTCAAAAGCCAATATCGATATTTTGATTCCTTTTGTAGCTATCCCAGATGCAAAACCACTGCTAAGATTCAAATTAGTCATGCTACTACCAAGAGTATCCAACACATCAACTGCTTTCCCTAGGCCGGCGTGGCCTGCTCTGCCCAGAAGCGTACTCATTTCTGAAACCTGAGAGTAATACGAAAGATTTTAGTTATTTATCAGGTATTTTAAAGAATAAGCACACCATACACCTGACATGAACGCATAATATTTTCCATACACCATTGACAAGTACAACAATACCATAGAATGTAAATTCTTGATTCAAGTTTTGGCATGATAGAGCAAATATAATCAACAGATTGAACAAGATAACAAAGAGTTACAGTAACTATTTAAGCACATACCTTTGTCAATGCAACCTGCTTTGTTCTCGTTGATCTAGATTTATCAGATAACGCCCTAGACAACCGAGGTATTCCATCATTGATATCATCCATGCTTGTTCCATGTGGAGTAGAACTCAGCTCTGGAAAGGAGAATGGTTCCCTCGGTTGCTTATCCATAACTTCCACATCCCTCGGAATGTTCTCTTCTCGGATATCCAGTCCACGGGATTGATAAACTAGTCCATGGCCGTAACCGAAGCGGCCATTAACATGAGGAAGTGCACCACCCAGAGTAGTCTCATCAGTGGCCCTTCTCGAGCAAAGCCCACCCATTGTGTCCGTAGTAATTATAACCCTATTCGGCAGTAATCATCTAAGCAATCCTCAAACACAAATCAAAGCAAAACATCCCCCATCTCCCACTAGCCAACAGCTGAGGATACGCTACTTAAAACCAATTTCACAGTGAAAGTTCAGCCCCGAATTACACTCACTCCCAACGATATAGCCGGATTAAAAGCTCTCACGACTACAACCGGAACAAGCTCAAACTGCAAGAAATGGGAATACAGAGCAAAAGGTCACAACTTCAAGATCACTCAGCTAAGGAGGTAAAAGCTAAATTATTCAGGCAATGCACGAACCAGTAAAGCTATATAATCTCAGAACAACAAAAAAAATAATGTCCCACAAAATTTTTTTTAAAAAGTATTAGATGCAAGTCAAACAAATAAAGCCAATCATTAGCATACTCAAAACTAGAGCGTCTAAAGGCAAAACAAATGAAAAATCAAACCACAATTGAGAAATAAACCATATACAAGCATAAAAATCCAATCTTGAGCTCATCAAATCAAACCCAAGAAACCCTATAAGTAAAGAATCAAAGAAGAAAACAAGTATTTCCCACTTGTACAAATACAGGGCACTTTCCCAAGAGATAAAGGCAGATAAAGATGATGACTTGGATCTAACAGAAGAACAAAAAAAAGATTCTTGGCCGCGTCTCTTTCTACTCCACGATGAATCCAACGCATAAACAAGTCAGGCAAACAAAAGGTTGCAATGATGAATAAAAAAAATTGTAGAAATGGGGAAAAACAGAAGATGAATTACAATTGATTGTAGAATGAGTTGAAAATGAGCAGCTTGAAACCCAGGTAATCAAGATTGAACACAAAGGTGAAAGAAACGATTTTTATGGTGTCCCAATCTTCAAAGAGGTTGCTCTTGGTGGTGTGAAGTAGTGATACTGATTGCTGCGGAGTTTCTGCTACGAACCAAAATGACCCAAAATTCAAGATTGAAGAACTAGGTCAGGGAGTAGAGAAACCTCTCTCTCACACTCTCTCTCTCTCTGGTCAAAACTCAAAAATCAACAAGTTAAATTTGCATAGTTGTTGTTAGAGTAAAATTTCAGTCAAGAATAACTGCAAATTTCCAATTTTTACTCCCACAATTTTCTATCAAATATGGTGTTTATTTTTCTACACGTGATACTTTACTGTTCTTCAAGTTTTTTTATTACTGGTTTTATTGTTTTTAACATACAATTGGAATGTGTATTTACGCTATTTTATTAATTTATAAATAAAAATAATAGAGTGGTCAGTGTCTAAAGCTAAAAGTTTTATATTCGAGTCTATCCCGCTGCACCTTTTAAAAAGATGTTACTATAATTTAGATAGAGGTGAATATTTGAATTACTAGGCGATCATTGTCCGAGGTCAAATATCTCGTATTCGAGCTTATCGTGCAGCACTATTTGAAAATTTGTTATAAAGATGAATACTGAATATAAATAAAATACTAGTATATCTTAAAATTGATTGGATTGGTAAAATTTACTGAATTTTTGAGTAATTATTTTGCAAATTTCATTACATTTTTACTTAGAGAATTACCTTATGTTCTTTGTGTTGCCTTTTTTCTGCAAAATAAAATGGGATTAGAGATGACAGAGCATTTTTATGAGTGAAAAAGTTCAATTCTAAGTGTACATCAAAATTACAACATGATGTATAAAATGATTATTTCCTTTTGTTTATAGTCTACTTGTAATAGTATACTGTGATGCATTAATTTCATGATTGTATTAGACTTTCCTACGACAAAATAAAAGCAACCAAATAAAAGAAAAAGAATAAACTATCACAAAGTCTCTGTCTTAACCGAGAAGATGCCCACAAAAATTAAATCAAAGATCAAAATTTTTGACCCTTTCTTTGAGTTATTGACTTATTGCACGACCACTAAAAAGTCTAAAATCAAGAAAATGATCGATTATTGAGAATTTTAAGCCTTCAAATAACATAAAACAAACTTGATTTTCATAACTTTTAAGTATTATTTAAAATGGTTGATATTAACTCTTCGTTACCCCATTTACCCTATCGACTGATCTAGGTTGGGTTCGATAGGGTTGACCGACTTCCCAGTCAATTCGGAAATTTTGAGACAATGGCTTCGATTTAACGATATTTCACATCTGCATCGATCCTTTTTTGTTTATTTAGTAGTGTAATTTCATAATTCAGATTGCTACGAAAAGAAAAAAATGTTTCATTTGCCTAAACGGCGACAAGCGAAGGCAACAAGTCATCGACGACCTTCTTCAATTCGAATGGATCTATGGTGACTCGATAAGTGCAATCTAGCGCAACCAGTTAATGTGCACTTCATAAGTCATTTTTCAACTAAGAATTACTATATGTTTGGATTTTATTTGTTTATGGTCAATAAATTTTTTTCCAAAGGGCCTATGATTTTCAAATTGGGGCAACCTCGGATAACAACATTAAATTCCTCGAAAATTAAAGTGCAGAGATCTTATCATCTCATTCTCAAGAATCTCGAAATGGTGCCTCATATTTTTTCAAGATTCTATGCTTAATATTTTTGGCACATCAATCCATCACAATGGGAAGCACTAGAGATATTCCTATTCATGCCTAAAGTCATTGAACACCAATCTTTCTTGATTTGATGAACTACAAAATCTTGAATAGTTCTTCAAAGCTTAATAAAAAATAAAATTAATGTAATGATCAAGAAGTAGCATACAATGAACTGTGATTCAAGAATTCGATTAGAGTAACAAATATTTATATGAGGGAACAACTTTGTAGAAGGTTGTTAAATTGACGTAAAAGTATTAAATTTAAATAGCAAACATGTACCTTAAATAACAAAATAGTAGTATCAATCTTTATCGAATTGGCAAGGTCTTGTTGTTGAGCTTACTGTGATGACAAAAACAAAATGAAATTAAACCATGATATATTGACAAATTAGAAGTACAAACATAAAAGAATTATGAATTAATTCTAGAAGAGAGAAAGGGAGAGAACCGTGATATGATAGTTAATTGGTTAATACAAATATTTCAAGAAATAAGGCTGAAAGTTTGAGTAAAAGTATCACCAATATAACTGTGAATTATTGAAAATACATTTCCTAAAGAAAGAGAGATGCAAAAAAACAAAATAAAGTGACCAGTAAAATGGACTTTTTAGAACCACGAGTAGTGCTTGAATCCTCTCTTTTGGTGAGAATTGATATAAGAACTGTCTTTATATACACATTCAAATAGGAAATGCCGTATAATTTACAAATTTAATTTTCATCAGATTGAATAAATCTCCAATTTCGTAAGGAAATAAAATTAGATTGGTATGCATTTTATAATATACATAATATAGTATTATGTATTACCCTCATATTTTATTTGTATATTTGATATTGTTTATGAGATTTCAATTCAAATGAGAATTAACAGGATTTGCATAGTGGTGCAGCCATGATCGCCAAAAGAGAGACAGTTGCTTAATTTGGAGGTCTTTACTTAACAAAATCAGTCTTTCAAGAATATTTTTTTCTAACGCCATCAAATTATCAAATACTCCGTATTGTTGTTATTTATATTAACCATTAATGTAAATTTTATTTTTATGTATTAATTTTATAATAAAATATGAATAAAATGAGAATTCTATTTTTATATATTAATTTTATAATAAATATGAATAAAATGAGTTAGTATAATACCATGCATGATGTATTCAAAGAAATAGAAAAATAAAATGAAACATTTAATATGAGACATTTTAAAATCTGAAAGTGTAACAAATAAGACAATTTTTTTTTTAAACAACGTTCATTTTGACTATATAAAATATAGTGGTACTTTTTGCTAAAAGTAGTGTGTCAAGTGTATAGAGAATAGAGCAGGAGAGGTGAAGACAAAACAAAATAATAAGACATGATTTTTTTACCAAAAAAAAATGACTCAATTATCTTGGAACTTTCCAAAACTGAAAAATGACTCACTAACATGAAACAAACGTGTTGAAATTAAAAATAAATTGTAATTAGTTGTTATTGTTTTTCTTTTATTGGATAATGTTTAGCATTTTATTAGTTAGTGTTAGCTTTCTCCAAAGCCTATATATTAGGCCTTTATTGTATTTTGCAGTGTAATTTTGACTAAAAATGTAGTCCATTAATGAATTTTTCGTTTCTTTCCCGCTCGACAGTTTTCCCCAATTTAACAATTTATTCATCCTCCATTGGTGGAGGTTTCTTCATCCAATTTCTTCTATATTTTCAACAGGAGGGAGTGCCGCCAAACTTCAATTTATTCAAATACTTCATCCGTCCTCAAAGAATATGCACTTTAGGTTTCAACACGGTTTTTAATGTAAAATTGGTAAAGAAAGAGAGAGATAGAGAGAAAAATAATTAAAGTATTGTGAGTGGAGAATGAGTCTCACCTCTTTAGAGAGAAATGGCATTCCAAAATTAGAAAGTGCATATTCTTGTGGGACGAACTAAAAAGGAAAGAATGCATATTCGTATGGGATGGGGGAGTATCAAATATTTTACTTATCACAATAAAGAAAAGAATACAATAGATGCCTTTTGAATTAAAATACTTTTTAAGGACCCGACCCGAGTGGACTAGGTGTGTGAGACACCCGGTCTGGGTGGTGGTGCTATCTTCTCGGGGTCTATTGACCCGACCGGGTGGGATGGACTTGGCATTCACTTGCTTGGAGTTCCTGAAACCCATTCTCCGATCCTTCTTTTATTCTTGCAGTTATGCACAGAGATTAAGTTAACTTATATTAATGATTTCACTGTCTTAAATGAGTTTTATCATAGAGTTCTCAATCTATGCACACATCTTAATTGAATTTAGAGGATAAAAATTACTAAAAAACAATACTCCGTGTTTTCTTATACTCAGTGTTTTCTCAATCCATTCCTGCTTCTTTGACAACGATAACCTCCAAAAACCCTGTTCTTGAATCTTGATTGGCGTGAAGTGCTTGGCTTTGTGAAGGTTAATTGAGTTCGCCATGGCTGACCCGGACCCCGACGATAGATGGTGCAGGTTCGATATCTTTTTCATTTTTAGATTTGAATAGATGGCCTTTGATTGAATTCTGAAGTCTCTCGTAAACTTAAAAATTGATCATAATATCATTTATGGTTGTTTATGATTTAATATGACCCACAAAATCGATAACGACATAGCTAAACCGTAAATCCTAAACTGAAATGTCAATTAAATAAATAAAAGGATATGGTCTTGATTATAAAAATTTAAAAATAATAATAAAAAAAAATACTAAGTACTTCACATCCATCTCATTTTATTAGTTATACATTCGTAACGATGTCGTATATATAATACTCCAATTTCAAATTAGCCACATTACTGAAAAATCAATACTGACAACAAAGTGTATTATATTGATGATCAAAATTTATGTTTATAGAAAACTCTAGAATTAGGAAATTTTTATGTTAATAGAAAATTCTGAAATTGGGCAAAAAGTTTGTGATATTAGTAATCAATTATTTACCGTACATAACTTTATTTTAGCCATACAGTTCTGATTTTGACAATAAATTTTAAATTTCATGAAAAAAAAAATAAAAAATCGAGCGAAAGATTTTATTATTCGAAATCAATTACCCAATCTAAAGTAATTGCGAAACACCTAAAACCCTAAACCCAAAAGACTGATGAATTTCCTCTCCGGCGCTAGCTCCTTCCATCTCCGCCGCTACCGCCGTCGCCACATCCTCCAACTCCGCACCCTATACGACGGCGTATCCGCCTTGAAATGGCCTCGAGACCGCGGCCTCGACCACGCAGTGGAGCGCGACAAGCTCCTCAAGCCCCTCCTCAATCTTAAAAACCTCATCATTTCCGAGCCCTCGAAATCGATTCCGCTCACGCTCATTACCAAATCGAAGGAAGCCCTAGGAATCCCATTTCGCCCAATTGAATTCATCCGGAAATATCCTTCAATTTTCGAGGAATTCCAGCCGGGCTCCCTCAACATCCAGCCCCACATCAAGCTAACCCCTAATGTGATTTCTCTCAGCTCCGAGGAAACATTGCTTCACCAAAGTGTTGATTACAAGCAAGACGCCGCGAGCCGCCTCTTCAAGCTGTTGATGGTGAGTAGGATTAATAAAATTCCGATCTTTGTGTTGGAGCGTTTGAAATGGGAGCTGGGTTTGCCTCTAGACTATGAGAAGGCTTTGATTCCCGAGTTTCCGGATTACTTTAGGGTGATTGGTGGGGATGGTGATGGTGATTTGGGGGAAAATGAGAAAGTGCTTGAATTGGTATGTTGGTGTGATGAGTTTGCTGTATCTGAATTAGAGAAAAAGAGGGGAAAGAGCGGAAAGATTGAGTTTTTGCTGCAGTTTTCAAAGGAGTTTGAGATGGATAAGAAGTATAAGAAGTGGTTGGATGAGTGGCAGAAGTTGCCGTATGTATCGCCCTATCAGAATTCGATGCATTTGGGGTCGAAGACCGATGAGTCGGATAAATGGGTGGTGGCAGTTTTACATGAGGTGCTTAATCTGTTTGTTGGGAAGAAGGCGGAGAAGGAGAGTCTGCTTTATTTGGGAGAGTATATGGGGTTGAGGCCGAGCTTCAAGCGTGCGTTTTTGGAGCATCCGGGGATTTTTTATGTGTCGAGTAAGATTGGGACGCACACTGTGGTTTTAAGGGAGGCTTATAAGAGGGGGATGTTGATTGAGAGACATCCTTTGATGGGTATGAGGTCGAAGTATATTCAGCTGATGAATGTAGTGAAGGATGATGATAAAGCGAAGAATGCACAGAAAAAGAGTGGTGCTGATGTTAAGAAAAGTGAAGTGGGGGATGCGGAGGGAGTGGGGGAAGATGGTGATGTAACTTATGATGAGAGTGATGATGATGACGATGTTGGAAATGCGGGTAAAAGAGGGAGGCAAGAAGTTGAGGGAAGAGTCTCGGAAAGGAGGAATACTAGAGATGCTGTTAGGACAGCAGGTAGTGACGATGAGGAAATTGTGTTGGAAAGTTCAACAAGGTCTTCTCGGAGAAGAAATGCTCGTGGTGGTGAAATGCGTGACTCCTCCTCTGACGATGAGAGTGATGAATGTGAAGAGGGTGATGTGGTTGTAACCAGAGTGAGTCATGAAAGGAAGGGTAGAGATTTCGAAAGAAGGGATGCTGGAAGTGGTGGAAGGAGGTATAACGGAAGAGGCAGTGAAGAAAATGTGTCGAGAAGGTCGACTAGGAGAACAAATGGCCGAGATGGTGATGATAATGAGAGAAATGGGACCAATAGAGGGAGGCATGAAATGAATTGTAGAGATTTCGAAAGGAGGAACACTAGAGGTGAGGGAAGGAGGACAAATGGAAGAGGCGCGGAAGAGAATATGTCAAAATTTTCAACAAGGTCTTTCAGGAGAACAGATTCTCGAGATGATGATTCTAATACTCGCAGAAGGTTTACAAGGAAATCAAATTTCTCGGAGAATAGGACTCGTTCTGAAACAGGGCGGAGATCCACATAGCGGAAACTCAAACTGAGCAACATCATGTATTTGGTTTGCTTTTGCATTACAGTTTATGATTATTCTTGTTGGCTTGAAGCAAAACAGTTGTTATTAGTTCTTGTGTTGTTTTTACGCATTTATGTGGGCTGCGGGATGACGAATAATTTGATATCAACTACTTCATTCAATCTAACAGAGGAAACCAATTGCTTATTGTTTCTGTGCTAATTGTGCATATATAGTTCTGTCTTGGTTGATTCATGTATGTGTAGAAGATTAGAAATTGAACCATAATCCATAATGTATTCCTTAGGTTTATCATTTCTTCAGTTTCTTGGATCTTTTTGACTTGCATTTCACAGCATAGGAACAGAGTTCTCTAGAGATTGGTTAAGCCTTAGCTGCAGTTTCATTGTTGAATCTTGTGTGTATTTCCTTGCACATTTGGATTTTGGCATTATAAACTGCATGTTTGATGTTGACACAGGTTACTTGGTTAGAAGCTCTTGGGATGGAATCATGGAATTGAGATCAAATACTAAACTAGTTATGATAAAAAAGATAAATTATTGGGTCACCAAAAATCTCCATGTTTAAGACTAGTTATGATTAATCTACACAAGCTGCAAGCAAACCCCTATTCAAATTGATCAGTCAGTTGAGTACAAAGTGAACGCATCTCTAGCCTGGAAACGGAGCTAAAGGCATTTCTACAGGGACTAAACATGCCAATTCAGAATCTCATACATTTCCAGGGAAGGGAATAAGATAGCGGACCATCTTGTGAAGCTCGGAAGCAGAGAGGACCATCGGATCATGTTCGATCAAGAAACTGCCCCACCTTGCATTAAGGCTTTGGCTCTCATGGATAGACTCGGATTACCAAACTTCGGATTCAATAATGAAGAGGACACCACTGAAGCTTAACAAGAAAGGGCAAGAGTACATGGGTGCCGAGCTCTCGCGCCAGACCCTGTCCCCTCTTTACTCGAATGAGCTCTCACCGGGTATTAGGACAAGGGAAGGACTCCTCGGAAATCATGTCAAAGAGATCAAAACGTAGCAGGTCATAGGCTTGGATCTAGGGCCTATTTATGTTGAATTGGAAGTGACTAATTTCTCTCAATAAATTGCATATAATGATAGTACTCTCTCCGTCTCAGTTTAAGAGTCATGTTTTGCCATTTCCGCCCATCCCAGTTTAAGAGTCCATTTAGATTTACTATATTTGGACATAAAATTTAATCTCATTGTTGATGAAATTTACACTCAAATGCCATTACTTTCATAAAAGTAAAACAAAACAAAATCTTAAACATACAAAAAGTCAAAAGAGTCATCTGCTCAATATGGAATCCATTTCACGAAATTATTATAGTGATCATGCATATAAATGTCGATGATATAGATATCGATATAGATAATAGATTACGACTTTGTTGATATCTCTTTAAAGTCAAAAGAGTCATCTACTCAATATGGAATCTCATTGCTGCATAACAAATGTGAGCGTGTGTGAGCGACTAATACCACGTAGGCTAATTTCCATGATTTTAGATGTTGTTACAAACCCACAATTATCTTTCATTTATTTCCATTTCATCAATATCGTCATTTATTTTCTTTTTTATCTCCTTTTTCCTTTATTTACTTTTCGTATCCTTTCTTATAGTATATACATCATAAATGCATAATACATGTGTTTCCCTAGGTTTTTATTATAATTTTCATATATGCTTGTTTGAGGTTATTTTTTTTAGCCTTTGTTCATATATGTTTGGAAATGCTTATACAACTTACACTTTTTTTTTCTACTTTGTTTATATCATTGTACTTGATTCACTTTTTTACATAGTAGTAGTATGTAATAATTTGATTCTTCGTATTTTAATTGTCTCTTGATTAAATCTATGTTTTTTTAGTCGTCTCTTGATTAAAATCTATCTCTATGCTTTTAATTTTACCAATTAAAAACCTTGCTTATCATAAAATTCTCATTTTTTTTATTCTTTTACACTATTTTATCATCAAAAGTAGAGAGTAATAGAAAAGAAAGCTAGTATTTTACTTTTTTCAGAAACTAACAATGAAATAGTGTAATTTAGGCGAAAAGAGAGAATATTAATAAGAAGTATTGACATTGTGGTAGAAAAGCTTATTTACAATAAGAACAAGAGGCATAAAATCGGAAAAAGAAAAGATAAAAAAGAAATTTAATGATATTGATGACTTGGAAAATAATGTACGACAATTGATTTTCTGTTAACAAGCATCTAAAATTAAGGATAATTGGCTTTCTGTTAACAAACATCTAAAATTAAGAAAATTAGCCAGTGTCGCTCACAAACGCTCATAATTGTTGTGCAGCAGATCTTTTCTCTCTCTTTAAATATATAAAGTACTAATATTTGATTTATCCTTATAGATTCTTTTGTAACCGATAAAAAAAGATTTGGTATTATCCTTTATATGCACAACACAAATAAATTAAAGGTATAGGATTGTGGAGTCAACTAACAATGGTGAAAAAGCTACGGAGGCGACTCGACACGGTAAAAATCTATCATTATTGATTGTTATTTGTACGTAACGCTTTAATGATTTTGATGAAATTATGTTCTAGATTTGATACAATAAGCATAACAAAAATACTACTACAATCTTGATCTAAATCCTTGTAATTAACTGAATCACTTTCAGGGTGATCGAATTAGTATGCTTCCCGATGATGTATTAGTGTTGATACTATCTTCGTTGAGCTTGAAAGAAGCTACAGCGACTAGCATACTTTCCTCTCGATGGAAGAACTTGTGGAACTTAACACCCAAACTAGATCTAGATCTCGATTGGACAGCAATACTAAACAAGCGGAGAAATTATGACATGAACAACATGAACAACTTGAGTTGCGAGTATGTTAGATGGGTTGATCGCCTACTCACCACGCTCCCGAAATCTTCCACCACTAATCTTGTCAGATTCAGAGTGTTGTTTGAGTTAACTTCATTTTTCACGGTATATATCGATGATTGGGTTAGTTACGCCGTGAGTAGAAAGGTTGAGCATCTTGAATTGATTTTGGACGCGTGCTTACCAAGAGAGTATTACTCTTTCCCTTACAAAAAAGGGAATTTCCCCGAAAATCTGAGGTGGCTGAAGAAGCTTAGTTTGCATTGTGTGAATGTGAGTGGTGAGACTGTGGAGTTTTTGTTGAGGAAATGTCGTCTTCTCGAGCAACTGTCCCTGTCCCAGTGTGGAAAGGGGCTTTCGTCTCTGGAGATTGTTAGGACCTCGCCAGTGTTCAAATGCCTAGAAATTAGCCAGTGTTATAGTCTGAACTCAGTTGTGGTTCGTGAATCGAAGGTTGTCTGCATCAAGTACGCTGGTGTGGGTGAACCACGTTGTCGTTTCAAGCTCGTCGATGTTCCTCTCTTTTCTCAGCTCTGGATTCAAGCGGAGGCATATACGCGGTTGTCTTATATTATTAACATCACAGACATTATAAACATGTTTGATGATGTGCTTCCACAACTACACATGCTCAAGATATACACTAAGTCCAAAATTTCCCTCTATGTAATATAAACTTCTACTAATTGGTTTGATTTTCAATAAATTAGCTGGATTAGTATTATATGTTTATTAATATGATATACATATCATGTACAGGACAATTTGCACAAGATGATGCCTAATCTTAAGGAATTGGTGGTGGTGGTTGGGAGTGATTACGGTGACAAGTATTCTCTCGTGCCAATAATACGTTGGTTCAGTGTGGCTCCTTGCTTGCAAAGATTTGTTCTAGAGGTACGTATCTATTCATTTTCCAAGTGCAAATTGACTAAAAAACCATAAAATTTAATTTGATCAAATTCTAATCAATTGCGTAGCTTTTAAAATTGACCAATTATATATCATAACTTTTACATTTTCATTAATTGTAAAATATTTGGACGAAATTATGCATGATGTTCCAAGTGGTCGTGAAATAAAGGTGGCTGGTCTTATTTTGGTCTCAAACAATCAATGAGAATTATAAGAATGTCAAAGTTATGATATTATGAGTTCTACAACATACAAAATATTGTCCAAATTTCTGCCATCAGATAATATTGTCCAAATTTCTGCCATCAGATAATTAAGAAAAATGTCTAGTTGACCATTGTTTAAAGTTATAGGGGATTAACTAGAATTTGACATGATTTTTTCGGCCATTTGCCTTTTACAATATCTTATAACTTATTCTTTGTAGTTATATAATGGTAATGGATAAAATGATTAATTTGTTAAGTAATGATTATATAGGCGCCACACCAAGAGAAGATCAAAGAAGAAAAGAAGGTGTCGAGGGCTCCTAAAGTGTTTTCTATTGATTGCTTGCTTAATGGTAGTGATTTGGAAGTTTGGGATATTAACAGAAGAAACGAAGTTCAGAGAGCTTATTCTCACATCAAGGAAGTAAAATTTGTTGGGTATCGTGGTGTGTATAATCATATTCAAATGATTTCACTGTTGGCGCACCAAGGTTCTGCACTAGAGAAGATAATTGTGGATACACGATCTTTCGAACTTCACGAGAATATGCCGTGGGATCGCATTTCTCGAAACCAAAACGAGGATGAAATAATTGCAAGGAAGCGTGCAAAGAGCGAACTTAAACATGTTACTTCAGGAATAAATGTCAGCATACTCTAGACTAGACTAAGGGCTTGTGAATTATGATTATCTCAAAACATCAAATTTATATCACGGGAAGCTTGAAAAGATCAAGCAAAAAATAACTATATGCCCCGATGTTGGTCAATAGCATCGCTTCATTTTGACATAAAATAAGAAATCTATCACTTGTTCCATTAGTGTCTATGATTTCCTAAATATATTCATTATAATTATTACTAAAGCGCCAATAAATAATCCAAAATATTCTATAAGCAATTCAATATACCTTATGTAAAATCAGCACACGTGTTATCTTTTAAGGGTGTTGTTTGTATTGAACTGATTTTCCATTTGATTGTGTTATTAAAAGATACATTTTACACTCTTATTTATAGGACAAGATCATTGAATATGCCTAGGAACTTATGAACTAGGAACTCTACCATATTAATGATATATTCCCTTGAGTCCCTAAAATACTCTTTCCCATAATCTTGAGACTATCATATTTCCTTTCCAACACTCCCCCTCAAGTTAAGTAATGGGATTCCCGATGCTTAACTTGCCAAGTACATTTGCAAAGTTCTTCGTGCCCACAGCCTTGGTTAAGATATCAGCTAGCTGATCTCCAGATCGAATGAATGGAAATGCAACTATCCCAGCCTCAATGTTTTCTTTGATGAAATGTCGATCAACCTCCACGTGTTTTGTTCTGTCATGTTGGACTGGATTCTCTGAGATACTAATTGCAGCTTTGTTGTCACAAAAGAGTTGGCAAGTTTTTGGAGACAACAGGCCTAACTCGTTCATGACCCTTCTCAACCATAAAACTTCAGTCAGTCCACTTTTAATTCCCCTGAATTCAGCTTCTGCACTAGATAATGCCACGACCTTTTGTTTCTTGCTCTTCCACGACACTAGATTTCCACCAACAAATGTAAAGTATCCCGCGGTAGATCTTCTGTCGACTGGATTTCCTGCCCAATCTGCATCTGTGTAGCCATGAATTTCCAAGTGATCATTCTTCTTGAACATAATTCCATGATCAAAGGTGCCCTTGAGATATCTCACAATTCTAACTGCTGCTTCCATGTGATCGGTCTGAGGCTGATGCATAAACTGGCTGACAACACTTACTGCATAAGCTATATCGGGTCTGGTATGTGACAGATATATTAATTTTCCTACCAGTCGTTGATATCTTCCATGATCTGCCAATGCCGATCCTTCAACTATTTGCAAGCCGTGATTCAGAGCTATGGGGGTTTCCGCAGGCTTGCAGTCCATCATCCCTGTCTCTGCCAAAAGGTCTAATATGTACTTTTTTTTATTTATGAATATGCCATGGGGTGACCTCATCACTTCAACTCCCAAAAAATACTTCAGATGCCCCAAGTCCTTCATTTCAAATTCAGAAGCCAAGTTCCTTTTCAACTTCTCTATTTCCTCCAAGTCATTCCCAGTAATGATCATGTCGTCCACATAAATTATCAAACAAGTGATTTTTTCTCCCTTCTTCTTCGTGAACAGAGTATGATCAGCATTGCTTTGGCTGTAATCGTATTTCTTCATTGCTTCTGTGAATCTTCCAAACCAGGCCTTCGGAGATTGTTTTAACCCATATAGAGTTTTCTTCAGTTTGCATACTTCTCCATTTCCAAATTCATCCGAGAATCCTGGAGGAACTTCCATATATACTTCCTTCGTCAGTTCCCCATGGAGGAAGGCGTTGGTCACGTCAAGCTGATGTAGAGGCCAGTCTTTATTTGCTGCAATTGACAACAGTACTCGAACAGTATTCATTTTGGCTACTGGCGAGAATGTCTCTGAGTAGTCTACTCCGTAGGTCTGTGTGTATCCCTTAGCCACCAAACGAGCTTTATATCGTTCGATTGTGCCATCAGGCCTTCTTTTAATGGTAAATACCCATCTACACCCCACTGGTTTCTTTCCTTCGGGAAGTTGGCACTTTTCCCATGTATTATTCCGTGCCAATGCCTTCATCTCCACCTTCATTGCCTCTCTCCAGTGTTTGCTTTGCCATGCTTGTTCAACTGTTTGAGGAATCTCCTCTTCTTCATACAAGGCTTCTTCAAATGCCCGGGCCATTTTGGAGAGATTAGCCCTGGCAATATTTCCAATTGAGTATCTTGCCCGAGAGCTATTCTTCTCAGGGGAGTATCGTTTGGGGGGAATTCCCCTGTTGATACGATTTGGCAAGATATATCTTCCAGTGTCTCCATCTATAGTATTTATCTGTGTATCATCATTGTTAGTAGAACATGAACTTTCTTGAGGATTAGTAATGATTACCTCAGGTATCGGAAGGGTAATGGGCGTGTTACTTAACTCCACGGGTTGCGTTGTTGTGTGTAAGACCTGCTCGGCAGCAGGAGCGGTTGGCTCGGGTGGATCTTCAGTGGGTTTATTATTGTGTGACATCGGAAACCAACTTAGCGGGTCACTAGATCCTATGGATTCAGATTCCTCCCCCTGACTGGTAAGTTGGCTATGGTAAAAAAAATTCAGACTCCAAAAAATCACAATTCATCGTAGTGAAAACTTGTCTATTTTTTGGATCAAAGCACCTATACCCTTTTTGATTTACTCCATAACCTATGAAGACACATTTTACAGCACAAGGGGAAAGCTTGGAACGTTCGTGCTTGGGAATGTGAACAAAGACAGAGCTTCCGAAGACACGAGGTGGAAGAGACAAGGCAGCAGGAATAGAGGTTAAGGTAGATAATTCAAATATGGGGGCTTTGAGTTTCAAAATTTTTGTGGGAAGCCTATTCAAGAGGTAAACCGATGTGGCAACAGCTTCGGGCCAAAAGTATTTGGGTACTTTAGAATCGAACATAATAGATCGAGTCATCTCTAGGATAATTCTATTTTTCCTTTCAGCGACACCGTTTTGCTCTGGGGTATAAGCACATGAAGTTTGGTGGATAAGACCTTTATCAACAAAAAACTTTTTCATTTGAGTATTGACAAATTCCCTCCCATTGTCAGATCTGAGTATCTTAATTTTTGTTTGAAACTGTGTTTGGATCATGGTGTAAAATTCTGTGAATTTTGAAAAAACATCAGATTTATTTTTAAGGAAATATACCCATGTCATCCTCGTGCAATCATCAACAAACAAGACAAAATATCTAATCCCGTTTCCCCCAACAACTGGAGAAGGACTCCACACATCAGAGTGAATTAAGGAAAAAACCGAATTGACTCTAGTATTGCTGACTTGAAAAGAATGTCTGTGACTTTTCGCAAAAACACATGATTCACAATTTAGAGAATGAAGTTTAGCAAAATGGGGAAATAAAATTTGCAAATAACCAAATGATGGATGCCCTAACCGCCTATGCCACAACCATGCCTCCCGTTCTGTAGTTCCATGAGCCAACATTACCCTGCCAGTTTGAGCTATCTCATCCACATAATACAACCCGTGACGTTCAGTGCCACGCCCAATAATCGTCCCCGACCGAATATCCTGGAGAAAACAAAACTTAGGATGCATTAGAAGAGTACAGTTTAGTTCTTGTGTAACTTGACTGATGGACATTAATTTTTGTGTCAAGGATGGGACATATAAACAATCTGAAACTTTCAAGGTTGGGGATATTTGAACAGTGCCAGCCCCTTCTACCCTCGAAATTTCTCCCCTAGCTGTTTCAACATGGGTCCGTAGCTCCACAATCAAAAATCCATCTCCTATCTTTTTCCCGACTTATTTCTCGTACTTCACATGCGATGGCAATATCAGGGTCATTTTTAAGTACGGAAAAACGATTTTGGCACATAATATTATCATGCTCCTTTTTCTTGGGTGTATTTTGCAAGGAATCAAAGCTATGGGGGGTTTTTTGTGAAAATTTTGAAAAATGGGGGTCAGGCTGCAATTTTAATAAAATAGAAGGGTTTAGGTTATTAAACCCAAACCCTTTACCTTCTGTTATCTCCGCCGCCCCTCCAAAATTTGCTCTAGCCTTCTCTTCTTGATTTCCCTTGTTCTCTGTCGGCGCAGCTTGAGAAGCCCACCATCCCGGAGCGGTCTCCGGTTGTCTGCCAACTCCTCCGGCGTAGGCGACCTCTCGGTTGCCCGCCGGAGGATTTTCGCCTTGTGCCAATTCCTGTCCTCCGATGACCATCTTTCCTTTTGCGGTGGTAGAGCGATTTCGCTTGTGGCCATCTTCCCACCACTCCGGGAAACCGACAAGGTGGAAGCATGTCTCTCGTGTGTGTTTCGACATGCCACAGTGGGAGCAGATTAGCTTGGATTTGTCAATTTTTGGGTATTGCGACGAGGCGCTCCGATTCTGTGGTGGTGCTCCCTTGTGCGGCGGCGGCGGTGGTCCCCTGCTTGGTCGATTGAATTGGGTAGGCGGTGGTGGTCCGCCGTACCGGGCTCCAAAACCCGACCCTATCTCTGAGAATCCCGGCTCTTGAGTTGCTGGATTCCAGATGCTTGTTCGATTTTCTTCTTGTTTGATGGCGGCGAACGCCATTTCGGCAGTTGGCTCCGGGGTCTCTTTGAGTAGATCCCGTCGAAGTCGATCATATTTCACATCTAATCCGGACAGAAATTGGTATAATTTCTTTGTCTCGTTTTCTCTCTGGTATATTAATGCTCCTTTATCACAGCATGTATATGGGCAAGGTTTTCTGGTTTCGATGCTTACCCATAAACTCTGTAATTCGCTCCAATATTCCTCAAGGGTTTGATTCCCCTGTAGCGACCTGCTTGTCTTTGTGTCGAGATCGTAGACCTGGAGTGGGTCAGCTCTCACTTCGAAGGTTGTTGTGAGGCTTTTCCAGACGCCTTTTGCCGTTTGGTGTTGAGCAAACTGCATTACCAGCTTTGGCTCCATGTTTTGGATGAGCCATGAGTATACTGTGTAATCGGCTGCCTGCCATTCCTTGAACTTGGGGTCGTCGAGTGATGGTGGTGTGGACTCCCCCTCGAGGTGTTCCAGTTTTTCCCGACTGCCTATTGCGGCCTTCATTAACCGGGACCAAACTGGGAAGTTCTTCCCATCGAGTTTGATTCCAACTGTTACTGTTTCAATGGTTTTGGACATTTTTAATGATGCTCACTTGATTTTTGGCTATTTTGGTTGTAGGGCTGAAGATGGATAGATCAGACGTGTGCCGGATTTTGGTTGAGGGGTTTGAGAAAGGTAGAGAACGATGATGATTTTGAATCTGAGTTCAAACGAAAATTGAAGGTTTTTGGATCGAAAAAACTGCTCTTGATACCATGTTGTTTGTATTGAACTGATTTTCCATTTGATTGTGTTATTAAAAGATACATTTTACACTCCTATTTATAGGACAAGATCATTGAATATGTCTAGGAACTTATGAACTAGGAACTCTACCATATTAATGATATATTCCCTTGAGTCCCTAAAATACTCTTTCCCATAATCTTGAGACTATCATATTTCCTTTCCAACAAAGGGGACGATGCTTCTGATTCTAATAGTGTCCACAATAGTTCGGCCAAACCCAAGCCAAGCCAAGCCACAAATTCTTGTGCACAGCAACAAAAAAATTTGTCCAGCCCAATAGTGGACAAGCCACCGTCACAAATCACATTATGTTTTCAATTGTTGATATATTTTAATTCAATTAGAATAAAAATTATCAGACTATAATAATTAGAAAAAAAGCATAATATAATACTCCCTCCGTCCCGGATAATTCGTCCCAGTTTTACATTTCGGTCCGTCCCACATAATTTGTCCCATTTCACTTTTACCAATTTTGATAGTGGGCCCCATATTCCACTAACTTATTCCTACTCACATTTTATTATAAAACTAATATATAAAGGTAGGACCCACATTCACTAACCTTTTCAACCCACTTTTCATTACAATTCTTACAACCCGTGTCCGGTCAAAGTGACCCGAATTATTCCGGACGGAGGGAGTAATAAAAAAATTTAAAACCAAATCTTCGTTGTATTATAGATAAGGGGAAAATTATACAATGAAAATTTTATAAAAACACTAAAAAAAACACTACCACCGCCTACTCAGTGGCTTCATCAGAATCCGCCGCTTCTTCTCCCACTCAAGATGACCCATTACTTATAATGAAAGCCCATTTATCTCTACTTTTTTTTAATCTCTCTTACTTTACTCTCTCCACCTAACACACAAAATAAAACCGCATAAAATCCATCATGTGCCGCCCAAGGAAGGGGTCATCTTTATTAAGACGAAGGGAGTATTATTTTTGCAAAACATCGTCGAATTCGGAGCACCTCATTTGCAGCAGGACGGAGGGAGTAATAAACTTAATTAATTCGATTAATTGCGTCCCAAAAAGAATTCATGAACTAGAACCGGCTCACGAGAACATTAATTCATTATAACCAGCCCACAACTTAAATAAATTGGCCCAACAACAATTTAGTTCACAGTGGCCCAAGTTTTAATTTGGAGGAAGACCAAAAACTAAAAGCAAATAAAAATCTCAAAGAAACAAGAAAATAAACAAAACAATTTGTAGTTGGCTGCAAATCAAATTAGGGCTCCAATGCTGCAGCATCGCCTATGAAAGAACAAGAGAGAACTTGATTCAATTATAAAATCAAAAACTTACGAAATTTCATCAAATTTTTAAACCAATAGCAACGAACTTAGATTAAAGCAATTAGCAACTTAGATTAAACCCTAAATAAGAAGGTATTAAACCAATATTAAAAACTGAATAAATAATACTAATAAAATTTCACTGTACCTAAATTTTGTCTTCGTCTTCTACGAAATCGCACGGCAATTTTCTCTTCTTGGCCAATTTATACAGTGAATAAACATCCGTGACAACTTTGGGTTTGAAATTGCTGCGCTCTCTCGAAAGGAACTCCACCTGCCACGCCTCTTTCATAGCGATCGTCTCTTTTTCAAGAGATTTTCGTACTTCTCGGCGCTTCTCGAGCAAAAACCTTTTCCGGTTCCTGTTATCCTTCATCTTCTGCTCGTTATCTTCCAAATCTGCTTCTATTTGCGCCAAACGAGCTTTAATGGCGATGTTAGAAACACTCAGATCCTTCTGATCCTTTTCTGCATCACGTATTTCGACCTCCAAATTCTTAAGCGAAACTAACTTTTTCATCGCCATGGATTTACGATCAGGAATTTGGGATTTGGGATGGGAAGAGTAACTGGAAGAAGACAATTAATTTTAAATTAACAATGCCGGCCCGCTGAAGCCCGCATTCCATGGACTGAAGGCCATTCATTATTCCATATTTCTTTCATATCTTGCACTATTATTTCGTTAGATAATTTAGGGATTGCATATCTTTTACATATCTTGTTGTCTTGCTCATTAAGTTAGTATTATTATTATAAATAGGACTATTGTTATTCTCTTCACTCCATCGATGAAATCATAAGTATTTGTGTTTTATCTTGTTTACTTTTCTGCATACAATTTTAGTCTCTCCAGATTGATCGACAAGACTCGGTTTGGGATGTCATTGGGTCAACCTAGATAAGGCTTAACCTTAATCCAAACCCGACCTATTAACCCAAACATGAAACCGACTTGCTACTTTTGAACCCAAATACAATCTACACTCTGACACGAACTTGTTAAAGACGTACTATTATAATATGGGTTTAGATGGATAAGAAGTATCAGAAGCATTGGACAAAGAAGCTTTGGAAGGAATTATGAGTGGAATCCTCTTGTCTCATTAATTTTTCTCTTTAAAGCAGCTAACCAAGTTGATTTGAATAACTTGATATTCCCATTTCCCATATATGAATCATATTCATGTGATTAATTTTGTAGTTTGAAGAAATAAGTTAACTTTTTCTCTACACGACAACTATATATGTTGAATTGAACCAAATACCTCTCGTTGAAAAGAGTTATGTGGTGTATCAACTCTCACAACAAAAGTAGTAGTAAAAGTAGTAGTAAGATCAAATACTAAGCAAGTTATGATGAAAAGAGAAAATTATTGGTTCATCAAAACCCTCAATATTTAATACTCCTTGTCTTTGCGCCTACAAAAATTAAAATATAAAAATAAACATTTTCCATTGATTACAATTTTTTTTTCCTATTCTTTGGTCAATAATAACTATTCATCTATTTCTTAAAAGTAGAAATTCTTCTTTTCCGGCCTGTTTCTTAAAAATAAAAATTTTCTGTTTGAAAAATGACTCCATAATCCACTATTTTTCCTACTTGTCTCTTTTACTTTATACTCCTTCCGTCCAACAAAAGATGTCACACTTTTCTTTTTAGTTTGTCCCATTAAAGATGTCACATTTCCTTTGTTAGAAAAAGTTCCTCTCACATTAATATAAATATTATTATTTTCTCTTTCCACCTAACACACGAAACAAAACCTCCTAAAATCCCATGCCGTCCCACAAGTGTGACATCTTTTGTGGGACGGAGGGAGTACATTTTTTTACTTCTCATCTCTTACTTTACCAATTTTTATATTAAAACTCGTGCCGTTTCTAAAGTTCCTTTTTTTAGGAAATGGAAGGAGTATTGCCAAATAAATATATGTAGACTTTGAGATAAAAAAAATAAAAAAGATGTGCCAAAACGTTATTTCAAAATCGTTTACTTTTCGTCTATTTGTTAATGTTGTTGGTTTTTTGTTTGTCGATTCTATTTTAAATTGTTGTTCGTAAATTTTCGGCTTCAAGCATCTCTTTCGTATAAAAAAAATTCTTAACCAAACACATGTTATTATCTACACAAGCGGCAAGCATCCCCCATTCAAATACAACAATCAATTTGAGTACAAAAGCCAATTTGAGTACAAAGTGAACAATCTTCAATTATACTTGATTAATCACTCAAAATGAAATGATGAAGTGGCAAATAAGCTATCTACAAAGTGAACAATCTTCAACTATAGTTTTAGACATCAATTTGAATTGAAATGAACAATCTTTAATTACAGTAATAAACATTTTGTGAAGTGACAAAACTAATCGATCAACCTTAATAAAGCAATTCTTAAAAAAATTGACTAAGGTCATAATTAACACTGACTTTGCACCCAACAAAATAAGCTCAATTATGCATCATCACCTACTTCATTCATTTCTGACAAAAAATTGCACACAGTTATTAAAATCACCACCGAGTAAACAACTTGCAATATTATAATGAAACTTGCATAATAAATTCATACTAATAATTACTAGTACTCACTATGCATGTGGTAGATAGGGTGAAAATAGAATAATGAGCCATAACTCTCAAAATAAATAAAAAAACAATTTCTTGAATATTCCAACATAAAAATCTTCAAAAACCATAGTAAAACATCCCCGATTACACACTTATTTCGCCATTTTGGTCTGTCCACTACTATTACTTTCCTCATTTAAACATATCTCCCTAGTCACTCACCATATTGTGATTAGATAGTTTCTCCCTAAAAAATCTTGAAAAAAAATCACAAATTTACAAAATTTTCCTTCCAATTGCAAATCCCTAGGCCCCAAATCAAGCAGTAATAAAACAAATCCCTTTCAACTTCAAGTTTCAACCAACCTCACCCTGCATTGCATTTGGACTAGTAGTTGAAGCACAAGCTGACAATAATCACACACACATTCACACACTGTACAGCACAGATTCTGCCACATCAACACCATGGCTTTCCCCTAAATTGACCAAAAAAGGTTTCTTTATCCCTTTCTTCCCTCCGTCATCACGCGGAAAATCCTTATTGGATCTTTTTTACTTAGGTTTATCATTTACATCAGTTTCTTGGATCTTTTTTTACTAGCATTTCACAGCATAGGAACAGAGTTCTCTAGATATTGGTTAAGCCTTAGCTGCAGTTTCATTGTTGAATCTTGTGTGTATTTCCTTGCACATTTGGATTTTGGCATTAAAAACTACATGTTTGATGTTGACACAGGTTACTTGGTTAGAAGCTGTTGAGATGGAATCATGGAATTGAGATCAAATACTAAACTAGTTATGATAAAATAGATAAATTATTGAGTCACCAAAAATCTCCATGTTTAAGACTAGTTATGATTAATCTACACAAGCTGCAAGCAAACCCCTATTCAAATTGATCAGTCAGTTGAACGCATCTCTAGCCTGGAAACGGAGCTAAAGGCATTTCTACAGGGACTAAACATGCCAATTCAGAATCTCATACATTTCCAGGGAAGGGAATAAGATAGCGGACCATCTTGTGAAGCACGGAAGCAGAGAGGACCATCGGATCATGTTCGATCAAGAAACTGCCTTACCTTGCATTAAGGCTTTGGCTCTCATGGATAGACTCAGATTACCAAACTTCGGATTCAATGATGAAGAGAAGACCACTGAAGCTTAACAAGAAAGGGCAAGGGTACATGGGTGCCGAGCTCTCGCACCAGACTTTTGAAATGAGATAACGGGAACGAGAGACCCACGAAACCCGCCACCGGTGATGGTGTTTGATTAAAAAAAAGGATTGGCAACTCTATCAAAAAAACAAAGTAGGCAACGTATTTTGAAAGTAAATACATCACTCATCGTTTGACAAAATACTTCAAAATATTTAAAAGAAAAGCCCACAATAATACATGGGATAGAAAGGCCCACCTCTCGTCCGACCTTAACTTGCGTGCGAAAGGCAACCCTTTTGAAAAAAACAATTTTGGAAACTCATATTTTAATTAAACCATTAGATTTATTAACTATTGTTCTTTCTTTGGTTTCATCAACTTTGATTATTTGTGACCGCCCGAGGCATTGCGGGGGGACGCCAGCCGGCCACTCTCATCTTCAAAATCTCGTATCTCTTCATTTCCTCATAGTAATTTTCGGATTCGAAACTGAATTATTCTATAATATTTAATTCGACGTATTCATTAATAAACTTAATTAATTCGATTAATTGCGTTCCAAAAAAAAATTCGTGAACTAGAACCGGCTCACAAGAACATTAATTCATTATAACCAGCCCAACCTTAATTCTTAAGGCAGCCCACAACTTAAATAAATTGGCCCAACAATATTTTATTTTATATTGGCCCAAGTTTTAATTTAGCTACGAAATCGCATGGCACTTAATTTTACAACAATTGTATCTTTATCAAGAGATTTTCGTACTTCTTCGAAAAAACTTTTTTGGTTCTTGTTATTGAATAAATTTGGCTCCACCGACTTTAATTATCTAGACCAATCCAGATTAGTGGAGAAACAAGAAATTCAATTCAATAGCAATTTAGTTTAGCGGACATTAGAGATATTTAGATTATTAATTTTTAGAATTGGCTAGAAACTTGCTAGCTACAATCATTAGCTTTTGTGTCGGCAATAATAACCGACTTAAGTACCTATAAATTGGCAATAGCCATGTTGTAGTAGTGTACAAGAGTGAAGCGACAAGTGTGCGTGGAGTGTATATGAGGTGTGTCTTTGGGTTTTTGTGAGGGGTGTTCTCGAAGATCCTTAATGTATTATAGCATTGTGTTGGTGTTGTGTACACCGCTATGTTGTATATTTAGAGTAAGTTTGTACAATATTGTCGATTTTAATAAAATCCAGTTCGTGGAAGTTTGTCTCTCTTTTTTCCGTCTTCTATTGGCCCATTGTCTTTTTAAAGTCACAAGCCAATTTCCTCTTTTTTGCCAGGCGAGAAATAGTCATCTGTTACAAGTCTGGCTTTGAAGTCTTTCCTTTTTCCATCTTCTATTGGCCCATCGTCTTCCTCAAAATCACAAACCAATTTCCTCTTTTTTCTAGGCTATACATTAAATAGTCGTCTGTCTGTTACAAGCCTGGCTTTGAAGTCTCTCCTTTTTCCGTCTTCTATTGGCCCATCGTCCTCTTCAAAGTCACACAAGCCGAGCTTTGAAATTGCTCCTTTCTTGGCTTTGAAATTGCTCCTTTCTTTCGAGAGAAACTCAATTTGTCATGCATCTATTACCTTGATCATCTCTTTATCGAGAGACGCTGGTGCTTTTTGAATATAAATTTCTTGCAATTCCGGTTATCTTTCAAATACTGCTCACTATTCTTGAATTCGGATTTGATTTTCGCAAAACGGGATATGATTTCCATATTAATTCCTGCCAAACGAAACTAAGCCTATTATTAAGAATAAAATGAAATTAATTTATTCAAATCACATTAGTAAACACGGCAAATACTAACATGGAGTATAACGGAGGGGGCGGAATATATAGTATTAGCTTGATTTAATACAGAAATGACTATTTTTTTCATTGTTCCGGGCGATGCCGGAGGCAAACGGAGGGGCGGATGTCACGACCGCATTTTCTAAGGATAGAAAACACGGTGAATCTCGACTAGGGGAAGGTTAAAGAAGCGGGGAAGAAATGAGAAAAAGGCACAACTCGACCATAGCTCGAAATAAATAGGAATAGCTCAAATAAAATCATAGTATCATTTCAACAATTGACAACTCAAAGAGATACAATATCTCATCAATAAATGAACTCAAAAGAAACAACATTTAGCGGAAGCATTTCGAGAGTAGAATAATGTTATGTATGAAGACACAACATATTCTGAACATTTGATAGACATTCTTCACTTTTATAATCAACACCCACAACGCTCGTCACAGCTCAACCTGCACATAGAGAACGTAAATGCAGGGCTGAGTACTTGATGTACTCAGTGAACAAATGACAAAACAATTTTATAAAAATAGTTATGTATGCCGCCATTGAGTGACCTCGGGGTTTTAATTTGAAAAGACCCGAGACACTAAAAACATCTCAAACACAAACTTTCAACTCATCCTCAAATCTTTTTCCTCATCATTTTAGAACACAACCATTCTTTATTTAAGAAAATGACATATCTGTTCTTTTCGGTGCCGTGTAAGGTGACCACATTCCACGAGCACGAAAACCGGTCAACTCGTTCGATGACTCACAGTCCTCATCATGTACACTAGTCCGAGTAGGGACGCATCCTTTCTAGAACCCAAATTCGATTTAACTCATAGTAGGGACTCATTCCCCACTAAGCAATCATCAACATCATCATCATCTCAACAATCTCAATATCAATAACGTCAACAACATGTGAAATGAGAATATTAGCCACAAACTCCATCACTGGACCGCCCGACCCAAAAGACGGCTCACAATCCCCAATGGTGTACACTAGCTTGAGTAGGGACTCACTCCCTAGTCAAATCCGAATTCGATTTCAATAGGTCTAGTAGGGACTACTCCCTTGCTAAGCAAATAGATAGACATTTCTCAAAACAAAAACATGGCATGACATACCCTTTGCAAACTCCATTTTCCTCATAAAACGTATTTGGAACATAAATAATTTTTCTCGAGCATCACATCATATCAACAAAATCGAGCAATTCACAATCATTCAAAAAGCTATACTTCGCAACAAATCACAATCAATTACTTTAAGCATACATATCACATCATCACGGAATAAAATTATAATTGCAATCACATGCATTTCGTCACATAAAATGATGCTCAAATCGATATATTTAAACTAAAGCTCTTGAAAGTATTTAGTTCGAAAGCCCACAATAAAACTTTAGTTCGAAAGTCCACCTCATTCGTTGAACACCTTACTTGTCCTCCTGCTCCATCCTCGAAAAGCATGCGTGAAAAGCCCAAGATTTAATTAAGCCCATCCTTTACATTCTTTTTATCTCATCTTGGCCAAGATATTTAAATTAATTCATTAGGCCCAAAATATTTAAATATTACAATGTCCAAAACTTCTTCAACTTTTCTTACCTTACGTGACCAGTGAACTCTCAAAATCAGAGAGCTCCAATTCCTCTTTTCTCTCCATCTAATCGACTCTCTCCAATTCCTCTTTTCTCTCTTTCGATTCTCAATCTCGTCACTTCTCTCTCTAACTTGCTGCTGTCCGTTGCCTCCAAACTCGTCTCTTTCTCTCTCTTGGTCGAACGTAAGGCTGCACTTCCCTCGGTCAGAACACAGCGCCGTTACTGTCACGGTGCAGCGCTGCCGTTCGCACTCGATGCCTGCACCATCGTCCTCCTCATCTCCTCCTTCTGTCTTCGTCGAAATTACGGTGGCTTCAGCCCCCAGATCCGCCACTGAAAATAATTCAATGTATATATGGAGTAGTAAATTAAGAAAAATATTATAAAAAAAATTAGTTTTGTCTAGGGCGTTATCTTATAAATCTAGATCAACGAGAACAAAGCAGGTTGCATATTGACAAAGGTATATGCTTACATAGATACTCTAACTCATTGTTATATTATTCAATTAGTCGATTATATTTGCTCTATCATGTCAAAACTTGAATCCGGAATTCTATGGTATTGTTGTTGCTAATCGTTTGCTTTTATCTATTTGTTGATTTTTTGGGCTATTTTTTTGTCGATTATATTCTAAACTGTTGTTCGTGAATTTTATGCTTCAAGCATCTCTTTTGTATAAGCACGTGTTAAACAATCAATTTGAGTACAAAGAGAACAATCTTCAATTATAGTTAATCAATCACTCAAAATGAAGTGACAAAACTAAGCAATCTTCAATGTTATCAATTTGAGTTGAAATGAACAATCTTTAATTACAGTAATAGACATTTTGTGAAGTAACAAAACTAAGCAATTAAATTAACCTTAGTAAAGCAATTCTTAAAAAAATAGACTAAGGTCATATAAATCTGACTCTTCACCCAACAAATAAGCTCAATAAACAACTTGCAATAATAAAATGAAATTCGCGTAAATTCATTTATAATAGTACTAATAATTACTCCTTACTATGCCTATAGTAGATGGGTGAAAATACAATAATGGGCCATAACTCCAAAAATAAATAATAAAAAAAACAATTTCTTGAATATTCCAACATAAAAATCTTCAAAAACCATAGTAAAACATCCCCGATTACACGCTTATTTCGCCATTTTGGTCCGTTGGCTACTATTACTTTCCTCATTTAAACATATCTCGCTAATCTCTCACCAGATTGTGATCAGATAGTTTTTCCCTCGAAAATCTTGAAAAAAAAATCACAAATTTAGAAAAGTTTCCCTCCAATTCCAAATCCCTAGGCCCCAAAATTAAACAGCAATAAAACAAATCCCTTTCAAGTTTCAACCAACCTCACCCCTGCATTTGGACTAGTAGTTGAAGCACAAGCCGACAATAATCACACACACATTCACACACTGTACAGCACAGATTCTGCCACATCAACACCATGGCTTTCCCCTAAATTGACCAAAAAAGATTTCTTTATCCCTTTCTTCCCTCCGTCATCACGCGGAAAATCCGAGTAAAATTGGGCGACAGATGAGAAACAAGCTCGTGGGGGCACCGATTGAGAGGCCGCATCGCCAGATTTGGACCGGGTCGGGTCATGTTTGAGACCAACTTAATCGGCTTCGGGCTCGCCGTCGGCTCCAGCGTCTTTATTGGCTCGAGCTTCATCATCAAGAAGAAGGGCTTGCAGAGGGCCGGAGCCTCCGGCGCTCGCGCTGGTAGGTTTTTTAATTGATTTTTTGAATTGGGGGAAGTTTCAATTGGGGAGAGTTTGAAGCTTGGATTGTCGTATTGAGCTTTGATTGGAAATTTCTTGGGATGAAGTTGTCAATTATTGGGGGAAAAAATTGGTCTTTGTTTGTATTTGGTTGTTGTGTTAGAGGATTGGGTGAATTATTGGCTTTCAGTTGGAGTTTCTGTTTATTGGTTTATCTATTGGAGAATTAATAATGCTGGATTTATTTTCAAATAAAGATGCTATGGGAAGAAGATTGTGATGTAATTAAGAAGAAACGTATATGCAATGTATCTCTGATATCCATTAATGATTTTTGACCTGATATATTGCATTGGAGAAATATTATGTTGTAAATAACAAGTGATTGGCAAGGGTTATTTAGAAATTATTTACATTGTATTGATGTTCTTCTTACTAGGTTGGAAAAACTATGCATATATGAATTTGAATTGAGTCAACAGCTCTTATAGTTAGCTCGTTGCAGCAGTTAAGATGCTGTGTCTCATTCTCACACTTGATATTGTCACGAGTGAAGATATTTGGGAGATAGGGAATTGAAGTTAACAATGCTTAAGATGAGATCATGACTTTTCTGTTTTAGATTGATAGCATTTCCTTAGTAGCATGAGGCAGTTTCTTTAGAACATCAGGATATCTTGAGTGCGAAGCACGTGGGTGGTCGTAGTGGATTAAGTATGGTTATTACTGTGGAAGGCAATCCTTTTGTTGCTTAGGCCTCAGATAGAATATGATTTGCAGTATAGTTCATCGTTGGGAATTGCTTTAGAAACGATGGGTTTTGTTCCAAATAATGTATTTGCACGTGTGGGTATATTAATAGTTATATTTGGAACCTCTGATGAAATTGAATGTGTTAAAATGAAGGTTCGGGAGGATATGGATACTTGCAAGAACCACTCTGGTGGATTGGCATGTTCACTAGTAAGTTGCTTTTCCCAAAGAGATTCGTTAATCATGCTACTCCTATCCACATATATCAACTCACCCTTTTCGTTTACTATTGCACAGTGGTTATTGGAGAATTTGCCAATTTTGTAGCTTACATGTATGCTCCTGCAGTCCTCGTCACCCCACTTGGAGCATTGAGTATAATAGTAAGGTAAAGACGTGTTTTACACTTTTACTATCCTTTTGTCCTTAAGTACCATTTTCCTTATATATGGATAAACTTCCTTTTTTTTAGTATAGTTCATTTTCTAAGATAGAATTAAGTGATATTGTGCTATCATGTAAGAGTAACCACAGTTTATTTTATTGGCAGTGCTATTTTAGCTCATTTCTTACTCAAAGAGAAACTAGGGAAGTTAGGAATATTGGGATGTGTTTTGTGTATGGTGGGTTCCACTATTATAGTGCTCCATGCACCGGGTGAACATGACATTAGCTCGGTAGATCAAATCTGGGAACTAGCAACACAGCCAAGTGAGTGTATGCTTTTATACATGTTGTTTGAAATGGATACGGCAATGTTTATGAAATATGTTCCTTGTTTCTCTGCCCAGCTTTTCTTCTGTACATAGCTTCAGCAGTGGCAGTGGTGTTGGTACTTGTCTTGTATTGTGAACCACGCTATGGGCAAACAAATATAATGGTGTACATTGGTGTTTGCTCTATCATTGGATCTGTAACCGTAAGTAAAATTCACTCTATGTTGTTCAGTTTAGATTTAGTTAGTCGGTTTCCCCAAAGGAGCAGGAGAGACGAAATAATTTCCCTGTGCGTACTGGATCCAAATAAACTTACTCTCCTCATCACATTGCATTTGCTTGTCAAGCAACTTAAGTATGCATTATCAAGGAAATTATATAGGTGCTACAGTTTGGTTATGCCTTGTACATATGGCACTCCTCGATCACCAAATTGTTTAAATATTTAAACTTAGCTGGATAGGAAGAGCGAAATAAGTAGAAGAATCTAGTTAGGCATGGTTAATACAAGTGAGTTATAAAGAAAATGATCAGATTAGCTTTCAATTCTAAGTAAGAGCTAATGTCTTTACTGATCATGTTTGCTGGCTTGATGGAATTGATTTACCGCTCACTGTAGGTTATGAGCATCAAAGCTGTAGGTATAGCGATAAAACTCACGCTGGAGGGCTATAGTCAGATCGCCCACTTGCAGTCATGGATATTTGCCACGGTTTCAGCTTCTTGTATAATCACTCAGTTAATCTATTTAAACAAGGTACATACTCGTAACTTTTATTGCTTTATAATAAAAATTACTCCCTCTGTCCCATTTCAATAGGTCATCTTACCGTATTTGGACATCTGAATGTAAATTTAGTACATAACAAAACAATCTAACATAACTCATTATTTAGACCATATGCCATTGTGGCCCACTTATGTTTCTCTCTTTTCTACTTTTTTAATTGAAGCAAACATTTCTCTATCGTACTTTTGGACAAGTATTCTCTCAACGAAAGTTATCTCCTCTCTCCTGCTTTATTGGTTTCTTAACATCCGTGTCCGGAGCTTGAGGCTTATTGCAATGAGACGGAGGAAGTAAAATACTTCTCGTTTG
This sequence comes from Salvia hispanica, assembly GCF_029641045.1. Lineage (NCBI taxonomy): Eukaryota > Viridiplantae > Streptophyta > Magnoliopsida > Lamiales > Lamiaceae > Salvia > Salvia hispanica. The sequence goes on along the minus strand of NC_142697.1, from coordinate 34,803,180 downwards.
ACAATCTTCCTTTAACATGCTTATTATTTAGAAGGCATTTGAAAGGTTAGATAGTTTCATGGGACTTGCTCATAGCATGCCGTTTAACTGAATCCATTGCTCTTTCTGCAGCAGATACTACTCACATGTAGAGTCCCTCATAGATGTCTGTAGATGTATGACATATTCCTTAAAACAGAAATAAAATCTTAAATACTCAGAAAAGACTAATTAAAAATGACCAAAGTGATAACAAACAATTGTTTATGATGTAGCTTCGCAAGAGTTCATCCAGTGGAATAATACGTCTGTGCTAGTCAATACTCTTCTGTTTTTTCAAATTTGCATAATGGTCAGAGTTGTGTCTTTATACAGGCTTTGGACACATTTAACACGGCCGTGGTTTCTCCAATTTATTATGCCATGTTCACGTCGCTTACAATCTTTGCTAGTGCCATCATGTTCAAGGTACACAAGCTTGTGCTGCCCTTTTTTGTATCGTTATGTCGGAGGTAATTTAGATTGCCACTAATACGTTTCTGCTGCCTCAGGACTGGGCCGGTGAGGGTGCTAGCGACATCGTCTCTGTTCTCTGTGGATTTATCACCCTGCTTTCTGGTACTATGGTTTTGCACGGTACAAGAGATCCTGAAAAGCTTCCATCTGCAGGTAAGGCCTCGACACAAGCTGACTATGATCAAGCCTAAATCTGCTCATTTTTAGGAAATCCAGACTCGTAAAACTTATCTGCTTTCTTTACAGACTATTCCGCGCTTCCTCAAATATCATGGGTCGTGCATTCAAACGGCGAGATATGGAAACAGAAAGAGAATGATGAATTGCATGGGGAGTTTGTAGCAATCATCCATCAAGACCATTTCAAGTGAGGTAAACGCTGTATTATTATTCCCTAGCTTACTGGTGGTTCGTGCAAATGGCCGTGCTATTTTTGCTGTGAGCATGTTCATGTTGATTTCCTGTAAGCTCTTTGGTTGAGTGGTGTGTTAGGACTTAGGCGTAGTTTGCAACAGTTTGTAATGTTTATAGGAGTGCGTAGTTCGTTTGCCCCGACACACATACGACGCCAGAGCCATTTTTGAGCTCTCCATAGATGTTGATATTCTTTGCTCATTAGTTACTCAGAGAAGGGCCACATTCGATTTGTAAATGATTGTTTTTCACTGGTATTGCTTTCATCATTCTGTATTCTTGTAACTGCTCTCTCTCCTTCGCATAGATGCGAGCCTAGCTCAAGCGACAAAATTGAAGCACGACAAAACTCTCTTTCTCTTAGATAGAAGTACTTGAGTTGAAATCTTGTATATGTGCAGTGTAGTTCCTTCTTAGCTTCTTAGATACAAGATGATGATCTCATGTACGTTAGGGGTTTTAAACGGGATGGTCGTATGATGGTATTATGCACGTTATGGGCTTTCGCTTGGATGTTTGTATGATAGTCTCGTACCCATCATGTGTTTTAGACGGGCGGTTGTATGATAGCCTTGACCCTTGAACATGTTATGTGGCGATCTCATACGCTAATCATATGTAGCCGGGATGGTATAATGGTAGACCGGATGATGGTACTATGGCCTCATCTGTGTTAAAAAAAACGCGCCTGAGGCTCTTGGGGATTCACCAGAATCGCCCCAAGGGGGTGGGGCGATCGACATTCGGGGGTGGCTAGGGAGATATTGGGCGCAGGGGGAGAAGTTTATGTCTTGGATTTGATTTTTTTTAAGTTGTAATCTACTCAATCTTACAATAGTAAATTACACCAAATATCTTTGGAGAATACTAATTAACAGTTGTATTAGTAAATTACACTTATTTAATGTCATTAATTGGTTTATGAAACAATACATTACACCCCATCCTATTGAGAATACTAGTATAATAAATAGCCGTTTTGAAAAATTATGTATCATTTACACCTCTAGTTAATCTACTCCAATTAATAGTCTATAATATCTAAGTCCAGAAAATTTATACTCACTTAAATCTCAATGACTTAAATCTAATGTGCACCCATTGATATGATTTTTGTAAGCAACTCAAGAAAAGAGCAAACCATCAAAAGCAGCAGCAAAGCTAACACAAAAGATTCAATCTTTGTATAAAAAAAACCTGAACATCAAATATAGTTCAGATTTTTCACCAACAAATTCACAAGAAAACTAAAACATAACAACTTTCTCACTAACAAAGCTCTTGAGACTCATCAAACTCGGCACATAATGCATAGCCTCAACGCTATTAGGCCCTCTCGATTGAACCATGTCCACTTCTTGAGTCACTTCACTTTTACTGCAGTAATTCAGCACACAGTAATCCGCCCACACCAGCAAAATGTTGCCATCTCCCAACACCTTCAGCACCCTCACAATCTCAAACGACGGCCCGATCAATTCCGGCATTTTCCGGATCACGAAGCGCTTGCTCCACGATTTCCCAACTCCATACTCCTTCATCACCCAGATATCGACCTCGAAATTCGAGGTGTTGTCGCAGAGACAGAGGCAATCGTCCAACACCCCCACGCTCCCGAGGAGTTTCCTCCCCGGGAACGGGGCGGGGAAGGGATGGAAGGACTCGTTTTCGAGGTCGAATGCGGATATGAGCTCGTGGCCGTTTAGGTCCTCGATTATCCAGTGGAGATTCCCCCTGAAAAATTGGCCAATTAGGCGGCCGTCGTAGGCAAAAGGAGCGAGCCTTTCGCCTACCTCGCGCCATTCCCCTGTTCCGAGGGTGTAGACTTGGCACTCGGAATTGGGGATTCTTAAACAGGAGCCGCTTCTCGGATCAATTTCCCTCTCCTGGTAAATTCGCACGATTTTGAACTCCTCGGTCGAATTAGTCACGCCGAATCCGTGAGTGACGATGCTAGGGTACCGCACGATCTGATTAGGGCTCGCGAGCGCGATGTACTCGCGCGTGAGGGGATTGCAGACGTAGAGCGCCTCGCGCTTGTAATTGGCGTCGCGGAGGAGCAAAAGCCCCTTGACGGAGCCGTCGACAGCGACGGAGGGGGAGGGGGTGAGCGATTCGAGGTCGATCTCGGCCGTCGGCGCGTGGAAATCGTCGAAATCGGCGACGCGGAGGAGGTTCTTCGATGGCTCCGATTGGTGGATCGCGACGCCGGGCTTGGATCGGGCGAAATGCAGCTTGGCGAGGTAGGGATCGGAGGCGAGATCGAGCCACTGCTTGCAGACGGATTTGCACTGGACGAGGGATTTCGCGGGGAGGCGGGAGAGGATCTCGATGAGGAGGTGCGACGGGAGGCGGGAGAGGAAATCGCGGCGGTGGGAGGCAGATTTGGAGGGAGAGACGATGAACGCCATTGTTGATTGGATTTGAAGGTTTGAATTTAGGGTTTGATGCGAAGTAAGGAGATGGAAAGTGGATTTATAAAGTGTAAAAAAGCGTTCTTGAATCTTCTTTTTCTTTTTTTATTTTTCTTTATTTTATCTTTATGTGGATAAGGTAGGTAGTGAATAGTGATGCATGTTTACTTGGAAGTTTATTGCCCATTTATTGATTAAAAGAAAAATGTCACCGCACCAACGGGTAGCGGCGCGAAGCTTTGGCGACCTTGAGGTCACGGGTTCAAACCTTATCAGGGAGATTTTTGGCCGTAATCTGTTTTTATCCGCAAATTCGGTCAAGCAGGATTAGTCGAATTTCGCCAAAAAGACGGGTTCGGTACTACTGTGATTAAACAAAAAAAAAAAAGTTTGTTTCATTGACATAAATTAAGTATACAATAAAAATTTTTATTTTCAATTTATTGATGAGAGATGAAACAGTTTAGCAATATTGATCTTGAAATACAATCTAATAAGATATTTTCCTTCTAAGTGAAATTTAAAAAATAGAAAAATAAAAAGAGAAATAGGCCAAGTTGGCTTTTGAGATGATGCAAGTTCTACGTGGAATATTGGCTTATTTAAGCATATTTTAATATTTGTTTTGAGAAACTTGAGGTGGTCTAGTCATTTTCAATTAAATAGACATATAGTACTACTGTACTAGGTTAATATTTTTGAATATTCATAAAACTGCGCAGTAAATGTATAAAATGGAGAATACACTAATTTGGTTTAACAGTATAGGAGTACTAATTTATTGAGCTAAAATTTCAAATAATATCACTACCATACTAAACTGGTAAAATCAGACTAGTTCAAAATGAATCTTAGTTTTTGTGTGTTGACTTGTGATTTTAAAAGAACTAATGGGAGTATGAGAGAAAAAACGATAAATATTTCAGTATTGGGGTATGAAAGAAAAAACCATATTTCTCAATGTTACATTAAAAGCCACCATTCACCTAATAGTAATAATCATGTTAGAAGAAACAAAAATAAACAGGAATCTGTTTATATATTTCAATATTGTGTGCCTTTCATAAATCTCAAGGCGGTGATTAATCAATCTCTAAGTTTCTGAAATGAAATTAAAATAACAAATAATAGTATAATGTTGTAGTCTTATTTAACAATGTACTACTACAAAACAAAACATTTATGAAATTCAACTAATACAAGCGGCAAATGGAGACTGTGGGCCAACCAATCCAATCAGTGTTCGGACACAACCTTTGCTGACTCATCTAGTGTTGTCCCACTTACAATTATTCCAAATCATGCAATGAAATAGATTTTCGTAATAGTACGACAGAAATTGGATAATAAAATTTTAAAAATATAAACTAAATAAAAGAAATAAAGAAAAAATACTACTATAGATAAATGAAATAAAGTAAAATAGAAGAAAGTAAGTAATTCAAAATAGTGTAAAAGAAATCAAGTGAATAAGAATAATGTATTACTACTATTGTTTAATTTATTATGAAAAATATACAATAAAAAGTAATTATGTTTTGAGTTATTCTTCCGGATAAGTTGTTCAATATTTTTTATCATTACTTGACTTCATTATTGAATAGTTTACGTGTAATGTGACACAAGATTCTCCTTTCATGTGAAAAAGCTTCTATCAATAACTATGATTTTTATAAATGGATATTTATTCAACATCTTGTCCATTAGTGATAAATATTTTTTAATTATTTATTTCAGTGTAAATTGTTAGAAAAATCGTAATGTATGTCATAAATTATGATATGTTCCTTAATTGTTAAAAAGATCAGTCGAAAATCATGAATTTTGTTTATGTTCTAATTGTCCTACAATATATTTTTTGGTTAAATAATATTGTGTGTTTATACATAATATAATGACATTTAATTGAAAACTTCAACAAATACATTATATGCGATCACCTTTTCACAATAAAATAATTATACATAAATTCATAAATTTTCAATTAATTCATAATACTCCATTACAAGATGAACTAGATATTAATCGATTTTTATGATTTTTCCATCCATCATTTTATATCACATAGCAATATGTTTTCTATTCCTAAATTTGTGTTTTTTTTTTATCTTAGCCAATGTAGATAAGCTACGTGGTATTGATAAGGATATAATGCTTATCCGCAATTCACACCTCATATTTAAGGTAAAGTGGTTGGCATTATTTGTTGGATATATATGGACAGGTGGCGCTCACCATTTTGCCTTCTTTTACTTTAATAGTAGTAATTGTTAAGTGTATTTAGTTTTTTTTAAAAAATTAGAATATTAATTGTTGTGCTCCTGGCCCGGGGACCACAGAACATATCCTTATCTTTATTTAATTTTAAAATTATTTATTCACCAGCATTATTAAAGTGTAATAAGTGAAACTTCAAAGCTACGATTAAACTCTTGAATGAATATTTGAATATGAGCACCGCCCTGAAATGTTGTCGGCACTTTCAGTGAACTACAAATTATTCAGATAATTAATGAAGTGTTTGAGTTTAAGATGGCCACCAATAAAATATTGATTATTCCCATTATCCCGCATTAATTGAAGCAATTTTTATGGTATTAAAATTCTTAAATTTATGTTTTATAAATTAAATTAAAAGAAATAAAGTATAGAATATGAGAGCGGAGAAAAAAAAGTATGAATAAACAAAGTAATTTTTAGTAAAAAAAGGAATGAGTTAAATGAAATGAAACTGTCTCAAAAAGAAATATGAATCTGAGACAAAGAAGTAATACAAAAATCAACAGTTCCAAGCTGAAATCGAAGGATAAATTAAAAATAACAATCACAAAAATACACAACAAAATATGAATCGGTCATACAACTAAGGCGTAAAAGTACAATAAAAGTACGTCAAATATTAAACACAATAAAAGTACATGAAATATTGAATAAATAAATTATCATATCCATAACCCTTATGTGATCGATGCATTTAAAAAGATTTCAATAGTCGCTATGGGAAAAATTTGAAGAAAAATTGTTATAATTTATATAAGATCGAGAGTTGACATCTTACACAATAAATATTGTGTTTTATTTATTGTGAGTCATGTGCGTATGTCTAATGATAGATTGGTTAATATTCGATGCGAAATGCATTTATAACATTTCAAATTTTTATTTGTTCAGCCATAAAACCTAGAGGAATTATGAATTTTACAACATAAAAGAGAATAGTAATATCATTGACATATATATTAAGAAGAGTAATATCATTAAGAGAATAGTAATGTCATTGACATATTAAGAAGAGTAATATCATTGACATATTATGATAATTCTTCAAAATATTGCTAATATAATGTTTAAACTTTAAATAAACATGGTACCCACTATCAAGAGAGTCAAACCATTATTATTATATTATACATGGTTACAGAATACCTTCTTGTAATTTGTGTACGCATAATATTTATTAAATAGTGATTTGGGTTTGCATTAAAGGTTATAGACAATTAATATTTCGAAATGCATTGTACCTTCTCAAAGGTCAACTAGTCTTAGTATTTTAGGCGCAATTACAAATCTAATATATATATATGTATTCATAGTTCTCGAACTTTCAATTTAGCAATTAATATTTCTAAATGCATAGTAACTTCTCACAAGTCAACTACTCTAAGTATTTTTGGTGCAATTACAAATCTAATTAACATATATGTATTCATAGTTTTCGAACTTTCAGTTTAGCAATTATTATTTCTAAATGCGTAGTACCTTCTCACAAGTCAACTACTCTTAGTATTTTTGGTGCGATTACAAATCTAACATATATGTATTCATAGTTCTTGAACTTTCAATTTAGCAATTAATATTTCTAAAAGCGCGCGGTTGCATTGACATAGCTCTCAATTGTTCAATAGTAATCCCAATACACTACACATATTGATCCCTTTTCGATTTTTTTTTATCCACGATTTATTATTTCATTTTGTTTTTAATTAATATACAGAATCAATGTAAAAAACAGTCAAAATTAATGTTGTTGTGAATAGGTATGACTGTATGAGTCCCCTGAAATTTTACTATATACAGAACATTATTTTTGGATCCAATTTCAACGCATTTATAAATCATCTGGTCAAGGTTAATGCTTAAATACTATGACTAAGTTTCTTATTCCATACTATGATACTAGTATTATAAATCATACGACCTATACAAAGTTGAAAATTTGCTAAAACTGAATTGTTTTAAGGGTTAGTACCAAAAAAGAGAGAAGAATTTCCTCATATTTATGAAAAAGTCAAGACTACTAGATAAGACCTTTTCATCATATATAGTCCTATACCATCAACCTAAACCAACAACCACAAAAAACTAATATGATGCTTTTTTTTTAAAAAAAAAAAGATAACTACAAGTCAACTGTAGATGCACCTTTTGATTTTATAAATTCAGAAGTCAGCTTTTGATAATTTGTTTGTAAATTTTGTTTTACTGAAGCTGATTTTAGTATGTTATGGGAAATAGATCAGATAAGGCCGAAACCTGCCTACTTATGGGCCTGGACTGGGCTGTTACCAGCAAGCTGGCCACCAAGACAACACAGAAGCTCGATTATTAATTCAAAATACCGTATTAGAGCATCCGCAATAGGGGGACTAGCCAGCGCCCTAGCAGCTGGTGAGTGGCTAGGCGCTCGGCTAGTCCGCTATTGCGGTAGGCGAGCCCAACAGAGGAAAAAAGAGCTCGAGAGGTCGGGCGTGGACTAACTTGCTAAGTCGATCACTAGCCGCCTATTGCGCGGTGAGCGATCGGCTAACCAAACTTTTTTTAGTTATATTCTATATTTACAACTCATTGCACTTTATTTTTTTATACTATTTGATAAGCTTAGTACTCCATATAATAATTGATGAGAAGCCCAAATTAAGAATTTTAAAAATGAACTATATAGGTATGTTTATATTTAAGACTTCAACTTAAAATTGTGCTTCAAATTTAAATGATAAATTATACAAATATTTATTTTAAAATAATCAACATTTTCAAATTTTACTAGACAAGTACAAATATTTATATTTTAATATAATAATCATTTTCAATTTTGACATAATATAAATCTGTAACATAGAATTCTGTAAAAAACAGTAATTTTAAAATCTACCTAATTCACAATAAAAGAAAAAATATTGAAAAAAACTGTAAAATGACACAAAACAAAAACTATGTTAAAAGTGATGAGAAATCCTAATTATTCCCAAAGCCTGTGCTCCCTTCTTCTTCATCATAAACTGTCACTATTTTAATGGAACAAGATTTCTCCGTATACCTAATTACCACACCTAATTACCATTGGAACTTTCATAAAAGCATGTCATAACATTTTGATTTTTCCCATCTCATAATTTTTCCTAATTTTCTATATCCATTATCTGATTTCCTTAATTATATTTTTGTTTTCTATGATTTTGATATGCGTAATAATATTGCGTTAATAAATCTAATAAAGGTAAGTCATATATCTCCCAAATTGAAACATAATATAGCATATAGTATTTCACTAATTATTGATTATGGAAATGTATTACTCCCTCAGTCTTCGAATAAGAGTTCTGTTTCTCTATTTTGGTCCGTCCACGATAGGAGTCCTGGTTCATTACCACTATAAATGGTAAAAAGGCCCCACAATTAACTATATCATTTCACTTATATAATATTAAAAATTAATATATACAAGTGAGATTCATATTCCACTTACTTTCTTCCCCCCACTTTTCTTAATATTTTTAAAATCTGTGCTGGAAAAAATGAGACTCCTAGTTGCGGACAAGTGGGAGTATTTTGGTATAGTGGACCATTAAGCGGGGCGGAAAATATAGTGATAAATAAACTTAACATTTTTACATTCAAGACTTAAAAATAAAAGTGTGCTTTAAAAAAATAAAATTGAATGATAAACATTTATTTTAAAATACTAATCAATATTCCAATTTGGGTTAGATAAGCGATTTAAATTTAGCTTTTGTTAAACAATCAACATTTTCAATTTCGACAATATACATAGAATACTATCCTATTTTATAAACATAATAATGAATGTATAATATTGATTTAGAAATATTATACAAATCTATAACATTGAATTAAATAAATTGACAGAGCTAAAAACTATATATATTGAAAGCGATTAGAAACCCTTATTCATAAACTCTCTTTGCCTCCTTCTTCATCAGAAACTCTAAATGGTGCAAAATTTCTTCACAAATCTACCATCAGAAATCACCTTCGACATCCTCTCACGCCTCTCCCACCGTAGCATTTCAATCAGCAAATGCGTTTGCAAACCATGGCTCAATCTGCTCGAGTCTGAAGATTTCAAAATGAAAATCCTACCCGCCCTAGTTTATGCATCGACAACTTGGTGCATGGCTTTTGATATTGAAGACAAAGCCGATCTAGAGAGCCACCACCTTCACTACAATCGTCTAACACAATTCAAACCATCTAGCGATAACTTAATGGTCGTAGGTGTCACTTCTAATGGATCGCTTCTTCTATTCCTTCTTCAAGCGATAACCCATCATACTTTTATTAGTCTTTGCATATGCAATCCAATCACTCGTGAACATGTCTACCTCTACCCCCCCCCCCCCCCCCCCGCCTGCGACGCAAGTGACACTAGTTTGAGTTTTGGATTTGGTTTGAGCAAAATAAGCGGGCAACATAAGGTGGTCTATATCAATCTGCACAAAGGAATCCATCATGTATACACCCTCGGAACAGGATCGTGGAGGCGCCTTGAAAGCGGTTGTCCTTCTGGATTAATTGTTAGAGATATGTATGCAAAATGTGCATTATATGGCAACCCCCATTGGATATTGGATGACCTGTCACGCGTGTGGATTTGTGGTTTTGATGCTGAAACAGAATGCTTTAGCATCTTTTCTCCTCCCACGATTGAAATAGTTGGTGAGCTGAGTGTTTTGAGGAACTGCTTGTGTTATTCTTACACAGATGAAAAAGATGATATGGACATCTGGTTAATGAATGCTTGTGTTATTCTTACACAGATGAAAAAGATGATATGGACATCTGGTTAATGAATGAATACCAAGTAGAGAAATCTTGGACCATACTGTACAAGTTGAGTCTTCAACAACCTGATCTTAACAATTTTTTAAGGATGTTTCCTCGTCCTATCATAATTTTCAAAGATGGCGACATTTTGGTGGAAGATGACCATCTAATCTACTATTCCGACAAGACAAGATCAATGCATAAAGGGGATATGTTCAAGGAGACATATGGATGTCAGACATTTGCCACGACTTTCACTCCTAATCTTTTATCACTCAAGAGTTTCGGGTTCAAGAATGTTCGGGTATACGACCATTTAGCATACCCGAACATCGTTGACGAGCAGTGGTGGACCTACATGTTAGGGTGGGGGGTCACTGGAACCCCCACCAATTTTCATGTCTAGAAATCTTAAGTGGTTGTCTAGTTGGACTAGAAATCTTGAGTTCCTGGTGGCCTAAGTTCGAATCCTGCAAGTGTAAAAATTTGTTTTTTTTCTTCTGTTTTTCCTTGTTTAATTTCTTTTTATTACTCATTTCCTGTTTTTCCTTGTTTAATTTCTTTTTATTACTCATTTTTCTTGGTTTTGGGTTATGTTGTTTGGAACCCCCACCGTAAAATTCCTGCGTCCACCACTGTTGACGACCATATGCCGATGTTCGGTGGAAGCGGCCTCCCTTGGCTCGGGACGAGACTCGACCATTTCCCATACCCGAACAGCGTTGACGACGATATGCCGATGTTCGGCGGAAGCGGCCTCCCTTCGCTCGGCACGAGACTCCTGGATCTATAGGGTCTACATTCAATTCAGACGCTGAGTTCGATCCGTATTTCAGCACAAACTCCTACACTGTTAATGACATGGAGCGAGTTGAGGGCAACCTCCTGCTCTTGAGCCTCGGCCGACGACGAGGAAGAAGAGGACGATATGGAAGGATAAGGCACTAGCCGTCCCACTCCCAAGCGAAGAGGTCAACAACGAGTTCACCATGAAGTGTACGGATTACTCCATCGAGGAGTACACGAAGTTGGTTGAGTGTTGGATCGATATATCCTCGATGGAGTACACGAAGTTGGTTGAGTGTTGGATCGATATATCGGAGGATCCGATACACACCAACAACCAGACGATGACCATGATGTGGGATTGCATTGAGGCCACGCCACATACAACTCGATCTAGCTGAAGTGGACGTACAAGTGTAACAAGGAGCAGCTCCGCACGTGCTTGGATCGGCTCAGAGTCCATGTCAACAACTTCATGGATATATACACGAAGATGAGGGACGACTAGGCCAGCGGCAAGAGCATGGAGGATGTCTTATAGAAATCAATGCTTGCATACAGTGGCGGACCTACATGTTAGGGTGGGGGGCCACTGGAACCCCCACCAATTTTCATATGATCTATATATATTATATGTAAAATTTGTAGTTGTAGCTTAAGTGGTTGTCTAGTTGGACTAGAAATCTTGAGTTCCTGCGTCCGCCACTGCTTGCATACTAGGGCGGTACGGGCTATTAAAGTTCTACAACATTTGGCTCCTGTTGAAAGGCAAGCCCGAGTTACAAAGGGATAACGCCCGTGACGTCTGCGCCGAAGCGGACAAAGAAACACCGCAACGTAGAGCTGGGAACGAGTTCCAGCACACCAACGTCTACATTTAGGCTCCCCATTGGCAACAAAACTGCCAAAGCCCAGACCAAAGGGAAGGCGAAAGCATTTGCATCATTTGCGCCGCCTTCGCCGCAAGGTCTGCTCGTGGCCGAAGCGCTCCAGGAGTTCGGTGGCTTTCGCCAGAGTTACGGTATGAGGTTGCTACTTGACACAACCACTGCCGTGACAATGCCTCCGACCTAGCCACACGTATGAAAATATGATTGAGAGGATCAAGAAGAATTTAGGTTTTATTAGAGTAAATAGTGTAGGTATTTTTAAGATTTAGTAATGTACTAGTGTTTTGTTTAAATTTGTTTTGTTTAATATATTATATTTGGTAGGAGTATTTATTATTTGAAAATAAAAAAATAATAAACTTCAAATATAAAATTGGACTAAGAAATGCTAATGTAGCGGACAATAGTCTGCACCATTGTGGATATGCTTTATAAGGTTTTTTGTATGACACATGCTCTTAGAGTCATTTTATTTTCTGCACTTGTTTTGAGAAAATGATACTCCCTTCGTCCCAACTAAATTGAGTCGGTATTCTTTCTCCACTTTAATATTCATAATTATTTTTAAAAAATAAGTATAGAAAATGAATCGTGTACCATTGTGAAGCGATCGGAGTATGAGAAAATATATCAAAATTTATTCAGAGTAATTAACTCCTATTAAAAAGTACTTGTACCTGATTCACCTTACATTAGTTTTCTATTCCTGTTGTCGACAGTCAGACAAATATAATCTTCCTCCATCATTCTCTGGACATTTTCAAGTTTGTCGGCGAATTGAAGAAATAATCGCATAATTGAGGCGTAATCGAGGTAGTTATTTTTTTTTATTGAAGCATATATATAGATTGCTAATTTGTTGAGCTGAAATGATGGAATTTTCTGTTTTCGTAGCTTGTGATTAGAAAATGAGTTATCTCTTGGATTGTCGATAAATACGCAACGTTAGGATGACGGCGGACATGGTTATATTGATAAATTCAAAGAAATAGAATCATATATATAGGGCTTGTGATTTATTTCTTATACTTTATTGCTTGAATTATTGATTGAAATGTACTATTATGCCTTAGGTTATGACAGCGAATGAATCTGAATTTATCATAAAAAAGTTGAATATGGTTGATTTCTGTATTAAATTGAGTGGAATTATGCATTTCATAAATGTAGATGTAATAGGATAACAAGTTGAATTAGTAATGCTCTAGTTTAAAAATGGCAAAGGTGCAGAGAGGTTTATGCTTTACTCTTGATGTTCTAAGCTTACTAGTCTAGTTAACTTGGGTTGGTATTTTTGATGATAGATTATGGTTTGTGCAAAGAATGATAATAGAATCTAAACTATGGAGGTTTTAATGTTTAGCAATTCACTCAAGGAAGAAACTGGGCATTTTTTGTTGCAAAATAAATATGAGCTACATTAAATTATTAATTGAATTAGAAGGTATAAGGAAATAGATGGTGCTCAAAGATTATTTGAATTTGGATAAAGCAGTGAGATCAAAACTTAATATTAATAGGGTAGTTCAAATTTTAAAAGAACATAGATCTAGATATTCCCTATTTTGTCACCAAGTTTCAGCTTAAACCGAATTCAAACGTTTTTTTTATGTTTTTTCTAAAATGACGGTCCTGTTCTGGCAGGTTTTGACCAAAACGGTCACAAGTCCTAAATGGCTAGGAATTCATTCTTAAAATTTAATCCCTGTAAACTAGTCTTCTGTGGCTTTTAGTTGCCACTGATTTCATTGAACTTCTAGGTTGCCAAGGACAACAATGTCTTCTTTGAGTTTCACTCTTCTTTTTGTTTTGTGAGAGATCAGGTTTCCAATGAAATAATTCTCACGGGCACAATTGATGATGACCTCTACCACTTCTTCTTGCAGAAATCTCCCTCAACACCCAAGATTTCAAGATCCTTGATATCTGACAATAAGAGCAGAAAAGGTGTTCCTGCTTCTAGCTCGTCACCTGTTGTTTTTTCATGCTGTCTTCAATTCCTCTAGTTCTAGCTTAGATCTATGGCACAGACGTTTTGGTCACTGTCCCTTTGATGTTGTCAAGAAAGCTCTAGATCATTGTAATATCTCATTCAATTTAATAAAAGAGTCTGGTCTTTGTCTTCCTTGTTCATTTTCCAAGAAGCGCAGATTACCATATGAGCATTCCATTACGCAACACTCTAAACTAGTTGAACTTGTCCATAGTGATGCATGGGTCCTTCACCCATTACTTCTAGAAATGGCTTCAAGTATTATGTTACTTTCATTGGTCATGCAAACAGATTTACTTGGATCTATCTATTGAAAAACAAAGGCGAAGTTCAGCAGGCAATGGCTGAAACTCAATTTGTCGATAAATACGAGAATTATAGGGCTTGTAATTTATGTTCCTATACTTTATTGCTTGAATTGTTAATAGAGTATTATCCATCAGGCTATGACAATGAATGAATCCGAAGGTTTATGCTTTCCTCTTGAAATAGTGATGCTCTAGTTTAAAAATGGCAAAGGGGCAGAAGGTTTATGCTTTACTCTTGAAGTTCTAAGCTTACTAGTTAAGTTAACTTGGATTGGTATTTTGATGATGGATTATGGTCTTACATAGAGTATTCTGTCCATATACATCATCCAAACAGAATGGTCTAGCTGAAAAGAAACATAGTCACATTGTTGAAATGGGATTAGGTTTATTGGCCGAATATAATCTTTCTAAAGGTTTTTGGGATGATGCTTTTTTTACAATTGTGTTCATCATAAACAGGTTCCCTACTCCTATCCTTAAGCTCATTTCACCTTTTGAGTACTTATTAAATCAAAGCCAAATTATATAGACTTTAAAGTCTTTGATGTCTATGTTATCCTTTCACCACACCTTACAACAAGCACAAGCTTGACTTCAGATCCTGTCCTTCTACCTTTCTTGGCTATAGTTCTTCTTATAAAGGCTATAAAGCTCTTCTATCTGGAAAAGTTATCATAACTAGTGATATCATCTTTGATGAGTCTGTTTATGCACACAAAACACCAAAATCATTCACCATTCCCATTCCTGCACACATCAAGAATTTCTAACCCTCTGTTTCACCACCAATTCTTTCTCAGCCTGTTTACTCTTTTCAAAATTCACCAACTCCTTCTCATGTCTCATCACCTATTCAGAATCTTTCTCTCATTTCTTCACCACACATAAGTTCTGATCAATCATCTTCTTTCATTCCATCACCATCACTTACAGCCTCTGATGATGCAGCCAATACTCCATCACCTTCACCTCGAGTAAATTCTTCTGGTCTTTTCATTCATAATGATAATACTCATGCACCAATTGTTCCCAATGCAGCTCCCACTCACCAAATGGTTACCAGAGGTAAATCTTGGACCTTTAAACCCACCATCTATATGCTCACTTTTCTTGGAGTTCCTAAATCAGGCAGAGAAGCTCTCCTTAATCCCATTTGGAAAGCAGCTATGCTTGCAGAGGTCCTTGCTCTTATGAAAAATGAAACTTGAATTTGACACAACTTCCACATGGAAAACATCTTATTGGGAATGCTTGGGTTTTTAAGTTGAAAAGACATGCTGATGGAATTATAATAAGGCATAATATAACGGGTGAGCGGAAAATAAAACACGATGCTTAATTGCATAATTAAAGTAGACTTAGTCTGGTTACATATGTCATAGAAACTCCAAACATACTAGGGATAGTTCTTTACCTTCAATATTAAGTTTCTTAAATTCCGCAGGATACCGGTGATCTGTTTGTTCATTTTGCAGTTATTGCTTTAAGCTGCAGAGCAAAGAATTTGTGGTTGCGCTTCTCCAACGGTGATCAAGTTCTAGTGTAGTTAACTGTTTTTCAACAGTTACAAGTATTATAGCTGAATCCACTACTTGTAGGATCTCATCTGCTAGTACACTTGGGCACACACTTTTTTTAGGGACTTACCCCGGAGTTGTCGAGGTTCTCGCTTCCGGTAGAGGGGCATGATTATGCCATCCATCCCTTTCCTGCATTCCATATTCTAGTGTACTGTTTTCCTATCTTACTTGTTGGTATCCTAGCTTATGTATACTCGTTCTAGAGGCTTGACAGGCATAGAAGAAATAGACCGAGAGGATTTGAGTAATATTAGAGAGAATCTAATATTGTCACCAAGTTTCAGCTTAAACACAATTAAAATAAAATTATTATGATTTTTCTAAGTTAACAGTCCTGTTCCCGCAGGTTTTGACCAAAACAGTCGTAAGTCCTAAATGCTGGGAATTCATGCTTAATATTTAATCCAGGCTTCCATGGCTTTTATTTGCCAGTGTCGTTGAACTTCCAGGTTTATCATAATACTTTTTCATAGTTAGTGCAACTTTCTGTAAAGTTCTAAAACAAGCTGTAAAATAACTTTAAACTCTTAAACTGCTTAAGTATCACCGTTTGTACGATTAAATCTAAGCTAATTATGTATTCTAATGTGAACTTTAGGCATTAAGTAATGGTCTACGACTATTGTAGGGCAGGTTATAACTTGAAATTGTTTGGATATTCATAGGGCAATGGGTGAAGACCTTGAAATTAGTTGGTGAATTCTTGTTAATGCATCATAAATTAAGCCTTGAAGTCAAAATCTTATGATATAGTGGGTTATGGAATATAATTAACTTTGAATTATGAAATAAAAGTAGGACTGGAGTTGGCGTTGTGTTGATATTAAATTATGGAATATGACGTGTGAGATGTTATTGCGTAAAGTGAATGGTCAATGGTCAGAGGTTATATGACTAACTTAATTCATAAGAAAGAGAAAGACAAGCTTGAAAATTTAGAATAAAATGAGCCTCATAAACGGAGGATGAGAAGCCTTGTGCTACCAGTCTTGCTTTGTGTCTAGCAATGCTGCCATAAGTATGCTTCTTCAGTCTAAAAACCAAGTATTTCCAATCAAGATTTTTTTCCTAGAGGTAGCTCTGTGAGAATCCAAGTTTTGTTTCTCAATAGAGCCAAAAATTCTTCCAACAATGCTGCTTTCCAAATGGGAATCAGCAAGGCCTCAAGGGAAAATCTTGGTATGCAATCAAGAGATATAGTGAACACATTAGGCTTGAAAGTGCCTGCTTTACTCCTAGTGATAATCTTGTGAGATGGTTTGGCAGGAACATGAATAGTTGGTAAAGGAGAAGGTGAGTCAGTACGTAGAGAGTATCAGTGGGTTGAGGAGTTGTCATGATGATGATGACCAGGTGTAGATACAGCAGAAAGAAAATTATGATCAGGAGAATGGACACCAAGAGCAGGAGAATTAGCCGGTTGAGCTGATTGAGGAACAGGAAAATTGAGAGGGTGAGATTGGGAGCATGTAGGTGTAGGTTGAGAATGATTTAAAGGAAAAACTTGTAGTGGGACTGAGGAAAGAGGAGGGGAAATTCAGATGGTGAAGTAGTATTAGTATGAAGAGTCACTGGCTTAGGGAGATGTGGAAAGGACAGTTTATCAAAAATATATATCTCTTGTAGTGGGACTGAGGAAAGAGGAGGAGAAATTCAGATGGTGAAGTAGTATTAGTATGGTTTTGTAACCTTTGCGAGTGTTACTATATAAAAGAAAAGTGGGTACATAAGATATAGCTTCAAGCTTATGTTTGTTGTAGGGCCTCAAAAGAGGGTAACAAAGGAAGCCAAAATGGATGAACTCTAGATAATTTGGTTTAGTATTCAATAATTTTTCAAAAGGAAACATGTTTGCAAAAGATCAACCCCTATAGTACCTGAATCCATTTCTTCATATTACAGGTTATGGACCTCATAAATCACTTTGCAAAAGCTCTAGATGGTTATTACTATAAAACTGAAACACAAGCGTCATAAGGTAACCTATGATCCTTAGCAACACAAGATATGTAAAATGTTGTAACAGAATAGAACAATTGTGTAATCGAGATAAACAGAAACGTAAAGAAGACACATATTTACGTGGTTCACCAACATTGCGTTGGCTACGTCCACGGGCAGAAAAGGAGAACATATATTATTCAGAGTGTTTTCAGATTACAGAGTTATGTGCCCTACTTCTATATAAGTAGGCACACAGACGACGGGCTAGGCCCAACACAAAATTAGGACCTAAAACATAAACATGTCACAGCGAAACCCCCGTTCGGCTATCGGCAAACTATAATGGATTCAAGGCATACTAACAAATCTCCACCTTGACTTGAATTCTCCCTTGCAGACGCATCATTACAATGCCAGACGAATAGCTTGCCTCAGATTTGCCCTCCTCGGGCAATTAACAACTCATGACATTAAGCAAGTCCAAACAATGTTTGAAACTTGCTCTCCGGAACCGGCTTGGTGAACATACCAGCGGGATTACCAGTAGTACCTACTTTCTTCACCTCAATTCTCTTCTCATTCTTCACAAAATGATACCTCACATCAATATGTTTGGTCCTCTCATGATGGACTTGATCCTTGGCTAAACAGATAGCGCTCTGACTGTCACAAAACACAACAGCTTGCTCTTGATGTAGACCAAGATCACCAACTAGTCCTTTCAGACATATTCCCTCTTAAGCAGCTTCTGTTAACACCATATACTCTGCTTCAGTCGTAGACAAAGTAACTGCGGCCTGCAAAGTTTCCTTCCAACTAATAACGGAACCACCAAGAGTGAAAACATAACCAGTCGTAGATCTTCTACAGTCAACATCTCCAGCATAATCAGAATCAGAATAACCAATCACAGAACAGTGAGTATCACTCCCATAAACGAGACCAACATAAGACGTACCTCTCATGTAGCGAAAGATCCTCTTTACAGCCTGCAAGTGCTCATTCCCAGGCTGCCCCATGAACCTGCTAACAACACTAACATCGTGTGCTATGTCGGGCCTAGTGCAGACCATAGCATACATCAGACTCCCAACAACATTCGAGTACGGAACTCGAGACATGTACTCCTCCTCAGCTTCAAATTTAGGTGCATGATGAGATGACAAATGAATATTTATGGCACTCGGAGTATCAATAGCCTTTGATGTAGTCATGTCAAATATTGACAAGATCTTCTCAATGTAGCTCTTCTGTGACAAGGAAAGCTTCTTCTTTTCTCTATTCCTAGATATCTCCATGCCCAGAATTTTCTTTGCAGCACCCAAATCCTTCATATCAAACTCAGCACTGAGGTGAGCTTTCAACTTTTGAATTTCATACTTCGACTTTGCAGCTATAAGCATATCATCCACATACAGAACAAGATAGACCATGGAACCATAATCAGCTTTGTTATGATATACACAACAATCATATGGACTCCTGCTGTATCCCAGCTGGATCATGTAGTTGTCAAATCTCTTATACCATTGCCTCGGAGACTGCTTTAGTCCATATAAGGACTTCTTCAGCTTGCAAACATAGTCCTCCTTGCCCGGAACCACAAATCCCTCTGGCTGAGCATGTAGATATCCTCCTCGAGCAGTCCGTGTAGGAAAGTCGTCTTCACATCTAGTTGCTCAAGCTCCAAATCATAATGTACAACTATCGCAAGTAACACTCTAATGGAAGTGTGTCGAACCACTGGTGAGAATATCTCATTATAGTCAACCCCCTCCTTCTGTGTGAACCCTCTTGCAACTAGCCGAGCTTTGTATCTAACACCCTCATCTGTTGTGGTCCCTTCCTTTTTCTTGAATATCCATTTGCAAGTAATAATCTTTCTCCCCTTTGGCCGTTTGACCAGCTCCCAAGTCAGATTTTTCCATAATGATTCCATCTCCTCTCCCATTGCAGCGAGCCATCTAGTACGCTCACTGCCCGAAACAACTTCCTTATATGTGGATGGTTCTGCAGTGGATGGTTTATCTTCACCTCACTGGAAACCTGTAGTGCATATGCCAACATGTCCTCAAAACCGTACTTCAGCGGAGGCTTCACACCTATCCTCCTAGCTCTGTCAATAGCAATGCTTCTTTGATGAGCCTCCGGATGGATATCAGAACCAGTAGTTTAAGCAGTAGTGTGTTGATCTTCTCCACCTTGGAGTTGTGATTCACTCTCATTTTGAGTGACTTGCAGCTCCACCTGTTTATCAACACTACCAGACTCCTCTGAACCGACAGACTTCACAACAGAGTTGAGCATAGAATTCTCATCAAACACCACATTCCGACTGTGAATTACTTTATTCTCCGAAGGTGGCCAGATTCTATACCCCTTAACTCATTCTCCATAACCAACAAATACCCCTTCTTAGCTCTTGGTTCCAATTTACCCTCACTCACATGATAGTAAACAATACTTCCAAATTCTCAGCAACGAGTAATCTGTAGGTGTATTAGACCATACCTCATAAGGTGTCTTGCAGTCAATGCTAGTGTGAGGTCCACAGTTGATCAGGTAACATGCCGTGTTTACTGCTTCTGCCCAAAACTTCCTAGTCAACCCATCCTGGAAAAGAATGCATCTCGCTCTTTCCAGCATTATCTGATTCATGCGTTCTACCACACCATTCTGCTGCGGCGTATGTCTAATAGTGTGGTGGCGAACAATCCCCTCGTTCTTGCAAAACTCATTGAACTCAGACGAACAGAATTCCAAACCATTATTAGTTCTCAGTCGCTTGATCTTCTTCCCTGTCTGATTTTCCACCAAGGTTTTCCACTGTTTGAATTTCTTGAAAGTGTCACCTTTATGCTTCATCATGAACACCCAAGTCATCCTCGAGTAGTCATCAATCATCGACATAAAATACTTGTGACCTCCAATAGATTCAGCACGTGATGGACCCCAACAATCCATGTGAATGTAGTCGAGCGTCCCCTTGGTCCGATGAACAGCCTTCTTTGGGAACTTGTTGCGATGAAGCTTCCCAAAAACACAGTGTTCGCAGAAATCCAGATTCTTCACTTTGTGCCCAGAGAGAAAATCACGCTTGGACAGAATTTGCATCCCTCATTCCCCCATGCGACCAAGCCTCATATGTCATAGCTTTGTCATACTCTCGGCCGGAATCTCGGATGATGCAGTATCAGCAGAGCCTGTCACGAAGGAACCTTTCAGAATATACAAGGTACCCCGTTTCAAGACTGTCAGAACCACCTTCGAACCTTTCATAATTTGCATTACTCCACCTTCACCTTTGAAGCTGAATCCCTATCTGTCAAAGGTACTCAGAGATATCAGATATTTCGTCATCTGTGGAACATGCCTGACATCGTTCAAGGTGCAAAACACCCCATCATGTGTCCTTAGTCTGATAGAGCCAATGCCAACCACCTTGCAGACAACACTGTTGGCCATGGTAATATTGCCTCCATCTATCTGCTCATAAGTCGTGAAATACTCCCTGTGCGGACACAGATGGTACGATGCTCCCGAGTCAAAAATCCACACATTGTTGCAGTCAGGCTAGTCATCTGCAACCAGCGCCAGGTTTACTTCAGAGTCTGCGTCATCAGCTTCTGCCATAGTTGCTGAACCATTGGCATCCCCTTTCTTGCCCTCTTTCCTTTTCTTCTTTGGACAATTATATTTCCAGTGTCCTGGTTCTTTACAATATCTACAGATGTCGCCGGGTTGGAAACCTTTCGATCCCCCTTTTGATTTTGTCATTTTCTTTCCAGATTTCTTCTGACCTGTACCCGTAGTAGATAATCCCGACGCCTGACTTTCTTTGGCTGAACTTGTTGCCTGTTGCCGATCTTCTCTGATGTGGAGAGCAGATCGAACATCTTCCAGAGCTAGAGTTTCTTTCCCAATCATAAAAGACTCAACGAAATTATCATACGACTCAGGCATCCTCATCTTCTACTTTAACTTCACGGCTTCCTCCTTGCCGTCTTTCTTCTGGAGACCGATTTATTTGGAAACAGTTCTTCCGAGATTACGCAAATCCAGCAGAATTTTATTCAGATTTTTCAGATGGTCCCGAACGGGCGTACCTTCCTGCATGCGTAATCGGAACAGATGTTGCTTCAAGAGCAAATTATTGGTTAGAGACTTCGTCATGTATAAACTCTCCAACTTCGTCCAGAGGGCAGCCACAGTTTCCTGATCAGTGACTTCGATGATAACTTCGTCAGATAGGCACAACATGATTGTCGAGTGAGCCTTTTCATCTAGGGTTACCCACTCGTCATTCTTCTCGTCTGCCTTTTTCGCCTTTCCTTTTTCAGTTAGCGGCGCCCACAACCCTTGCTGCTTCAGCAAAGATCGCATGTTGATCTGCCATAGACCGAAACTATTTCTCCCAGTGAATTGTCGACCTTCACTTTCAGAGCAGACATCTTGATCGATTAACACAGAAACCCTAAAAGATGTGGAATTCAAAACCCTAGTTCGAAAACTAGACTCTAGATACCAGTTTGTTGTGACAGAATAGAGCAATTGTGTAATCGAGATAAACAGAAACGTAAAGAAGACACAGATTTACGTGGTTCACCAACGTTGCGTTGACTACGTCCACGGGCGGAAACAGAGAACAGATATTATTCAGAGTGCTTTCAGATGACAGAGTTATGTGCCATACTTCTATATAAATAGGCACATAGACGACGGGCTAGGCCTAATACAAAATTAGGACCTAAAACATAAACATGTCATAGGGGATATTATAGTGGAATAAAGCCTTCTTGACAGTGTGTTACGAACTTGAATCCTTCGAGTGGATTCGAACTCCAACAAAATAACTAAATTATGGAAATTTAGAAAACTTGATAAACTAAAGAAAAGGAACTTGATAAACTAATGGAAATGGAAATATACTTTTCTATTCTTCTCTGCTTAATGCCAAACGCTTACAACAATTTATAGACAAATGATTAACTAACCACTACTACACTATTTAAGATAATGGAGCATAATGAAACATGGGAAACTAATCTATACTACTATGAAGAAATGTGGGAAACCAACTAAGACTAATTGCATTACTAATATAACTAACTTGACATGATCATTTAGTGGTGTGGCAAATACATGCCCGTATCATAGTGTCAGTGGCCAATGTGCTTGTGCCACAAATCTAGGCTAACTACAACTGTACTAGAAGAAGATAAAGCTGAATCTGAACAAACATGATATTCTAAAGACTTTGAGAATGTAGCAGGGACATTGCATTTGCTCTTATTGAATGAGAAATGATTATCTGGTCTTGATATCTTGGTTTGTGCAAGAAGAAGTGATATAGTCCATGGCCAAGGGTGGATGATTTCCTTGGTGCCCCGCCCCCTCGCAAAACAAAAGGTACAATGAAATTCAAAAGACACATCATTATCCCTAGCAAATTAGATGGTTATGGATGCTGGTTGGTAGAGAAAAAAAAAATCTCCTTCTTGATTATTATAGTTGATAATGTATAGTCTAGATTGAACTTGGAAGTGTTACCCGTTATTTCACCACACAATCCAACCCATCTCTTTGAATAAAACTGCTACATAAGCATCATTCCTGCACAAAATAATTAAAACATATTATTTGAACATCCTTTAAATTAAACAAAGTAAATTAAGAACTATTGAACTTACGTATTTGAACTATCGGCGATCATAGCATGTGCCGCTCTCACGACCTCAGGTATCAGTTCCAGGATTATAGTTATTATGGAGTCATGGATGATCGAGCGGATCACGAGGGTATTCAACTATAAATTACAAATAGAATTAACAGATATACAGTAGTAGTTTTGTATAAGAATTTGGATATATATCTTACTTACATATGATGGTATGTGCTCCATGCAGTTTATCCAGAAACGCATTTTGTCCATCGCTGTCGTATATGGATTTTGGACTTGGTTGTAGTTTAGGACATGTTGCATATTCCTTACTCTGGATTGCTTCACTTTCTGAATCCAATCGGCGTTAACAAAAACACCAGTTACCCTTTGGTCGAATGTAGGTGCACCTCTAAATAAAATCAGATGCATTGCCGTCAAAAACTTAATGATCGTGTGTTTGTCCCAAAAGAAAACAGGATTCAGACCCCATTTTACCCGCATCTCGTACGTTTACGTTGCCCTGCATGAAAATATAGTAAATTTACAAATTAGTTTTTAGTTAGGGATTTCAAAAGAATATCGTAAGAGTTATAACAACAGATGGTACCTATCATCTATTTGTCGTAGAAAGTACATGTCTATGGATTCTGGGATCCGAGGTGTGCGATTCGGGAATGCAAAGCCTAAGACATATTTGATTAACTCCCCGATATCCTCGATATCATGCCTCTGTTGGGTTCGGACGTTGCTGTCTGCGGTCTGCCTACTCGTACAATCGACTATGTCGATGATCATAATATTTCGATAATAGTTTTATGGATGTTTATGCTATTGTATATACATGCCTTGTAAGTTACATATAAAACAAGTATTAAAATGCTAAATAGTACTCTCCTTGTCCCATTAAAAATGAAACGTTTTCTACTCTAGTTTTTCATCTCCCTTACTTACTCTCTCTTTATTAACTCACAAAATAACACTACATAAAATCCCGTGCGGATTTCCAAATGTTTTATATTTAATGGGACGGAGGAAGTATATCATAGTATAGTAATTATGTGTTGAAATATTGATATGTTCTATACATTATCATAATCTAGATCAATATGCTCTGTGCAGTTTTCATAGAAACGTAACTTGCCCACACCTGAATTTTGCACGTTTTTAGTTCAACGTTCCTTCCTTTGTTTAACTTGATTTTTGTTCACAAAAGCAGAGGTAACAATCTGTTCGAGGTGTTCAGATGCGTATTTTAAACAACACTAGATAGACACATCATCCGGAACAAGTGTATCATCTCATACTTCTTCCATAATAATACTGGATATTGCACGAATACACTTTTGCGCATTTAGGTCACGGTTTAAGACAACAATCATGTTATGAGATCTTTGATGTCATCACTTTGTCATGATATTTACCATGGCAGTGAAATACTCTAATGCCAGAAACGATGGGACCAAAAATACTCATGAAATCTGATTCAATATAATCCCACCAGTGCGTGGGATGTCTTAAATCGGTAAGTGTTGAACATTGCTTTTGTCCTTTAATAACATCATTTCTAGCCAAGCCTTCAAAGTATAGTCTATTTTGCCGACTATCACTAAATGCTTGTTCGAGTCTAGGAATCATCTCCAAGGTATTCGAATTCTCGATATTGTTGAATCCATTATGAACCATATAAGCATTATAGTCCATGTGTAAGCAGCTTATCTTAAAAATCCTTGAACCTGTGATGAACATGATTTTACAATATGTGTCGCATCCACGTGCAATTTTCTTATCACGAGAAGACTGAATTAATCGCTTCATGTGCGTGTAATATCCATGAAATATTAAAAAGTATGACGTATTTGGTCTAAGACCATTAGACACACAGTGCTGAAAGAGAAACCACTACAACTTAGCCGCATCAACGTGCGGTTTTCTAATTATGTGAAAATTGAAAATTAATCGCTTCATCTGAGTGAATGAAACTATATCGGTTGGAGGGATCTAATTTAAATAGCATGAAATTAGGGTAATAAGATTATTATAAGTGTAATAAGATTATTACAAAGAAATACAGTGAGCAGTTTTTACATTACCTACCCAATGAATTTGTAAGGGATGATCAATTTTATGATTAAACAGAAGAAAGTCAATCACTGGTACATGCCTAACAATCATGGTGGTTTATACATCTGCAACGGAACAATGCCTTATCTCATTAAATATTTATTTTTAATCTACGTCCAAAAGAAATGATCCAATATTAAGAGACAGAGGGAGTATGACATATTTGGTTGGAGTATGACATATTTGGTTAGTATAAGACTATTAGACACGCAGTGCTGAAAGAGAAGCCAGTGCAACTTAGCAACATTCATGTGCCATTTTCTAGTTATGAGAAGACTATAAATCTAAGAGCACTCCCAATGGAGGTGGCGAATTCTCGGCGATAAATCGCCGATTATCGCCGAATTATCGCCGGCCATTGTGGCGAAGTCGGCGATAATTCGGCGATAATGTTACCGTTGCTTCGCCGAGTGGCGATTTATCGCCGGATTATCGCCGAGCGATCGCCGGCCACTGTGGGCGACGCTCGGCGATAATCGGCGATTTTTAAAATTTTTTTTTTTTTTTTTGGCCGAACGGCTATTTTATCCCACCCCTATAAATATTTCATCCTCTTCCTCCATTCATCACCCACAAACTTCATTCACACAAATTTTCAATCTTTTTTCTCTCCATCTTTATTAAATGAGTTCTGATTCATCGTCTCGTGCTCAGTCCGACGAGGAAATATCACATTCTTCTTCCGAAGAAGAGGTACCTCCCGCTCCCACCGGATGGGATGTAGCGGGTTTCGCCAACAACCCAATCAACAACTATATCTCCCGCTGCATACAAAGCGAGATCGCTCGAATGCAGCAGCCACCCCCCCAACGGCCAATCCGCCGGCGGCGCCGATACATCCCTCGCAACCACACTGGTGCGCACGATCGGCTGTTCGCCGATTATTTCGCGGAGGAACCACGTTATCCGGCAGATGTATTTCGTCGCCGGTTCAGAATGCGCCGCTCCCTCTTCCTGCGCATTGTTAATGCGTTGTCCGCGCGTTACCCCGAGTTCCGGCTCCAGCGAGACGCAGCAGGGAAGCCCGGACTATCGCCCCTACAGAAATGCACTGTTGCCATCCGGCAGTTGGCATATGGAGGGTCCGCCGACATGTTCGATGAGTATCTGCAATGCGGCGAGACGACTGGCAACGAGTGCCTGAAGAATTTCTGTCAGGGCGTGCGAGAGATATTTGGGGAGCACTACCTTCGCTCGCCGGACGCAGCTGACTGCCAGTTCCTACTGGATTGGCACTGGAGGACCCACGGCTTTCCGGGGATGCTCGGCAGCATCGACTGTATGCACTGGCAGTGGAAGAACTGCCCAACCGCGTGGCGAGGCCAGTTTACTACCGGCTACAAAGGTACGCATCCCACCATCATTCTTGAAGCCGTTGCCGACCAACGGCTTTGGATTTGGCATGCTTATTTTGGTATAGCCGGGTCGAACAACGACCTAAATGTTCTCAATTCCTCGCCCCTTTTCAACGAGCGGATCAACGGATTAGGCCCCTCCATCGAATTCACGGCCAATGGCAATGTGCATAACATGGGGTACTACCTGGCTGACGGCATCTATCCGCAATGGCCCGTGTTTCTGAAGACGATCAGATGCCCACTCGGAGATAGAAGAAGGTATTTTGCCCGAGCGCAAGAGTCTGCGCGCAAGGATGTGGAGAGGGCATTTGGGGTGCTCCAATCGCGATTTGCACTGGTAAAGGGTCCGACGCGCTTTTTCTACCAGGGGGATATTGCCGATATCATGTATGCGTGCATCATCATGCATAACATGATCATCGAAGATGAACACGAAGGCGTCCTCGACGTCACCAACGACCCAAGTGTTGCATCATCGAGTCACGGTGTCTCAACCGAGTCCGCCCGCCAGGGTGTACCGCACAACGAACATGAACGGTTCCAGGCGTTCATGGACATACACCAGAAGGAGGCCCATCAAGCACTACAACACGATATCATCGAAGAATTGTGGGCAAATAGAAACCGCGCCCACCGCCCTTGAATTTTTTTTTCTTTGAATTTTTTTTTTGATTTTTTATTTCCATTCGTGTACTTTTTTTTTTTTTAATTTTCTTCGTTGTAATGTGTACCCGTGTTTAATACAACGAACTTTATTACTATTTATTTGATTTATCTTTATAAATTAAATAAGCTAGCTTTATTATATATAAAAATAAAACAATTAAATTAGTGATGATGTAAAAATGAAATGTTGAGTTAGGGAGAAATAAGGGAGAAATAAGGGAGAAACCATTGTAGGGGTTGGCTAAAAACTGGGGATAAAATGTGATGCTGATGTGGCGCTGATGTGGCAGGAGTTAGGGAGAAATAAGGGAGAAATAAGGGAACTCCATTGGGAGTGCTCTAATCGTTTCATGTGAGTGAATGAAAAGTTGGGCTGAAGTTTATTCGACAATTAACCTTAAAAATATTTTATCTTTGTTTGTCTTTTGTAAAATTACTAGTTTTATATTGTGTGGAATGATTTCAAATGAAGTTTGTGTACATTACCATAATAATATATATGCTGTTAAATTATTTTTAATAAAGTCTCATTAGTGTAACACTAGTGCTATGCACAGAAGTTAATTTAATTTTATACTGTATAAGTTTAAAATTTTACAAATTTAAGTAACTTCTTTATGCCATAAAACATAATAGAAATAGACACAACAACAATTTAGCCTTAGCCTTGTACAAATAATGAAAAAGTAAGTAAATTCACAAATAATACCATTCCGTAATATTATTGTTTGTGATAATAAACGTGGAATTAAATTAAAATATGTATTAGAATGGTCAAATTATAATAAAAAAACTTATTAGTATAAAACAACATTCACCTATACATATAAAAGTGAGTTTATCAATATAATAATTGTCTGATAGAAGATAGAAAAACATATCAGTAGCATAAAACAACATTCACATATAAATTATAGTTTCATTTAATTATTAATTTACCAAATTGATAATATTGTTCTTATTTATTAAATCTGTATACTTAAATTAGTATTACTATAACATCCATCATGCATATGTAAATCTATACTTAATAAAAAAGGACTTTTGGGGGTAATAATGACTTATTTGTATATATTTTTTGATTTTGAAAATTGTTTGATTTTATATTGTTTTTATAATCATGATTTTATATATTTATAATTTTAGATTTGTATTACGATATTGTTTATCATTTCATAAATTTATTTCACATTATAAAATAAGTGTGAAGAAAGTTATTTCAAATTTACAATACCAAGTTATATATTAAAAGCACTAGAATTCTCATGCCGTTTCTTTAAACATTGGAATATGAAATGGATCAAGATAAATTTTTGCTCACTGTATACTAATGAATTTAATATGAACAATTATAGTTCAAGTTTCTTCCTTTGGTCAATTTTCAACGGCTTTTAGTATTTAACATTTACATGATTATATCCTAAATTTTGCTACGTTTCTGACATTGTTTTCTAAATCTTAAGCCTATAAATATATGCATGTGGAAGTTTATCGCTCAATCATACTACGGCTACGGAATATTATTTTCTATTATGTTTTTCATTAAATATTATGCAAAACTTTTTCTCTTTTCTTCTAGCATTTCAGCATTAATAATGTTCTAAATATGTTTATGTTGCGCCTTCAACTTGCTCGGTCAACTATTTTGTGATAGTGGTCTTGAGGATTGTTTTTTTTTGTTTGATTTATTTTTGATATATTTATATAATACGTTAAATAAACAGTTGAACAGTTAAATATACATACCTACCTCAATGTAATAATACCCGCTTTTAATTATCTTAGTTTTTAAGGTTTTTGTCGGGCTAATTTCGTTTAAATTAAATGAAATTGTTACTATTGGCTGTTGACTTGCCTAAGCAGTACTATTAAATTTCAAAATGACTAAATAAAGGGCGGCTAATGAATTAAGAATGGATACAAGTTTAGTAAACAGTTGGTGGTACATAGGTGATACTAAGTTCACATCTCGATTTAGAATCTATATGCACCTCAAAGCTAAGTTTAGCTTACATAAATGAATACACTTGAACATGAACTACTAGAACTAGTGTGTTGCTATCACGTCATTACACATACGTTAATGATCTATGGATCACAAATGTTGAGGTTATGCAAAATTATACGAAATGTTGAGTATATGTGTTGGGCCTGAGTATTATTCTTTAATTAGAAGGTGCTTTGTAGTGGGCCGACAGCTTTGGTAAATTGAATGGGCTGGGGTACATTATTAAATTCTATGTCTTGGGCCTAGTAAAATAATTTTATTGGAGGGATTTAGACGTTCATGACAAAAATAAGGATCCAAAATAAAAGCGTCTGCTGAATAAATTTGAAATAAGGATGCAAAATAATAGCGTCTGCTGAATAAATTTTGAGACGCTTTTTAATATTTCCTTTATATCTGTAGGGGATCAGACTAGGAACAAATTCACTACTTATCAAGACCTATTTGTTCTTCATTAGGAGAGCTCAGTCAAACTCTAACCATGCGACTGATAGTATCAAGATTACAAAGTTCGAATACAAGAATGCAAAGTCTAGCTATTACAATCAATATCGAACCCTAGCTAAATCTTGAATCTCCACAACCTGCACACTTAATAAACTTGTCAGTAAGACAAAACCAGATCCTCTCGGATCTAAACCAGTTAATCAAGTGAACCACAGATCAAGAAGGAATACAGAATAGATCAAGGTAGTTGCAGCCACCCGCCTATAGAACAAGTCTATTCACCAGAAACCTAAATCCAAGTGAGCAACCGTTGAATCCACAAGTGATTCACCTCACACCGCAGAGATCAACACCAAGAACTCCTTCACACCGGATCTAGGACTCAAGAACACAGCCTCACACGAAATCTCTCACACACCAAAACCCTAGGTCTCACAACACAACCGACAACCAAAGCAGTTGCCTCCACCAGTCAACACCTCTGTCAATCGCATAGAACCACCGCGAATAACCACAAGGAAACCACCGGAGAAGCCATCAGAGAAGAAGAGTAAACAGAGAGAAGAGAGAGTATCTCAGAGTGGAGAGAGAGAGAGAGAGTTGAATGAATGAATGAGACTCAAAGAGTCTCCTCTCACATAACTAACACACATCACAATCCAACGGCTCAGAGCCTTGATCCGGGTGGGTGTACTCATGGCATCATCTGGAGGTAGAGGTAAGAAGATTGGGCTTAGCCCAAACTAATGTCACATGGGCTACATCAATGAACAACCCAAATGAAAGTCCACCACAAAATATTCAACATACTCCACCTTGGACTTCATTCTGGGAAACCAACTCGCACTATAGGCTAAGGTTTAAATCATCATAGCCTACAAGACAGTTTCCTTAGCACCAAAGGACTAAGTCCACAAGCATTTTGGAAACCACCAGATTGCCTTTAGACACCAGAGGGGCTGACACCCATTAGTCTAAAGGACTTCATGCCTCAAGCCACTTATCACCCTTACCACAGCTGATAAGAAAGCTGAGGTCTTTCCCCCAGGACATGCAACCTATCCTAGATCAAAATACAAGTATTTAATGCAGAAAATAAGCTTTTCTAAGGGTAAGGGCTTAGTTCTCATGTCAGCTGGGTTTTTATCTGTATGCACTTTTAGAAGAAAAACTTCACCCTTTTCTACAATATCTCTGATGTAATGAAATCTTACATCTATATGCTTTGTCCTATCATGGAAAACAGAATTTTTACATAATTGTATTGTAGACTGAGAATCAGAAAAGTTAGTAGGAGAATCCTTCACAAACTTAAGTTCAGAGAGTACCCCCTTTAACCACACAGCTTCTTTCATTTCTTCAGTGATAGCAATATATTCTGATTCAGTAGTGGAAAGAGCCACTATATGCTGCAATTGAGACTTCCAACTAATACATGACCTGCATACAGTAAACACATAGGAAGTAGTTGACTTTCTCTTATCTCTGTCATTAGCATAATTGGAGTCTACATAACCAGTGAGGTTCACCCCTTCATCACACTTGGAGTAGCACAACCCAAACTTGGTTGTATTCTTCAAGTATCTCAAAAGCCATTTCAAAGCTTCCCAATGCACAGGGCCTGGATTGGACATGTACCTGCTAAGGCATGAGACAGCATAGGCTATATCTGGCCTAGTGCTCACCATCAAATACATCACAGAGCCAATGTCATTAGCATATGGAATTCTCTTCTTAGCATCAACTTCAGTCTGAGACTTAGGGCACAAGTCTTTACTCAACATAAAATGGGCAGCTAAAGGCACAGAAGCAGGTTTAGCATCAAACGTGTTAAAATTTTTCAGAATTTTGGGCAGGCATATCATGAATCACATTTGGATTTTCTTCATTAGGTGTCTCATTAGGTGTAAAGACTGGATAAGTATTCCAGAAAGGCTACTCCACCTCACTTGGAGCACCACTGGGATGCTCCACACCAGTGAGTGTATTTGAGGACTCCACCTCATTGAGGGATTCATTGTCCACATCTATAGGATCTGGGTTACTTGTCAATCTTAAACAGGGGACTTCATCTTCATTGAAGACTACATCTCTACTTATTATGACCTTGAACCCAGGTTCATCCGTTAGCTAGACTCTATAACCTTTGACACCTTCAGGATAACCTTGAAAAACAACTTTCCTAGATCTAGGCTCAAGTTTATCAGACTTAGTATGCACAAAAGCAGTACAACCAAAAATCCTTAGATGAGAAAAGTTAAGAGGCTTTCCATAAAACACATATTCAGGACACTGACCAACCAGAGGCACAGAAGGGGACCTATTCACCAAATAAGTAGCATTTAATTAAGCCTCACCCCAAAAAATTTTTGACAAACCAAACTTAGAAAGCATGCATCTCACTTTATCAAGCAAAGTACTGTTCATTATCTCAGTAACCCCATTTTGCTGAGGGGTATAAGGCACAGTCCTATGTCTTTTGATTCCAAAACCATCACACAAGTCATCCATTTGATTATTACAAAACTCCAGGCATTATCATTTTTAATAGCCTTAATTTTCTTGCCAATCTGAGTTTCAATCAAAATTTTCCAAGTTTTCAGTTTTTCAAACACCTTAGACTTGTCTCATGAGAAAACACCAAACTTTTCTTGAAAAATCATCAATAACAGACAAGAAATAAACACATCCAGAGTGAGAAGACACAGAAGCAGGCCCCCAAACATCCATATGCAAATATTCCATAATACATGTACTCACATTTGCAGGTGCAGGAGTAGAAGGAAAGGAGACCCTATGTTGTTTACCCAGCACAAGAATCACAGAAAGGCAACTCACTTTGAACATCATTATCAGACAGGATGACATGCTTTTTCAGAAAACTTAGGCCTTTAGCACTCATGTGACCTAGCCTATTATGCCACAACATAGTTCTATCAGATTTAACAACATTGACAAAAGCTTTTTCACATGTGAGAGGCACAGCAGTACAGACATATAAACCACACTTCTTTTTAGCTTTGAACAAACACATAGATCCTTTGCAAATTTTCAACAGCCTTCCCCCCACTTTCCCCCATACCCTCATTTTCAATAACAGTACAAGACATCAAGTTATAGCACAGATCGGGAACATATCTCACATCCTTGAAGTTGAGCACATAACCATTTTCAAACTTCAAACACACAGTGCCAATCCCAAGAATTTCACACTTCTTGTCATCAGCCATAGGCACAAAGGTTTTAGTTAAAGGTTTAAGCTCAGAAAATACTTCCTTGAAAGGACTCACATGATAAGTACATCCAGAATCACATAGCCAATCATTAGATTTAAAGGGGCAAGTAGGAGAAGCATTTACAAATTGCAGATCATGCACCATGAACACAAAATCATTTACATTGTCATATGTAGCAACATTGACAAGGGTTTCAACCTGAGAATTGTTGTTGGGGAACTTATTCTTCTTAGGCTTAGTACAATCTTTGTTATAGTGCCCAACATCTCCACAGTTGAAACACTTCCTATAGGTTTTAGGATCCTTACTTCTAGACCTAGACCTAAATTTTTTCCTAGAGTTTGAGGTATTACCAGAACCACTACTGGGCTCATTGTCCCCTCTAGATTTAGATCTTTCTCTGACATTCAAAACCTTATTATAGGCATTCTTATCAGCAGCTCTCTCCTTAAGTTCAAGTTCTTTAGATTTCAGGGAGCTAATGATGAGGTCTAGAGGAGCAGAATCCCTACCATACTTTATGGCAGCCTTAACATCACTATAGGAATCAGGTATGACATTCATGAGGGCTATGCTAGTGTATTCATCTATAGTTTTATCACCCAAACAAGCTTCTGAAACCTATCCACATTGTCATCAATATCTTTTGCAAGATCAAGCTTAAATTTAAACAACTTTTCAAGCAAATACATTCTAGAAGACATAGAGGTTTCAGTATACAGAGTATCAAGCAATTTCCACATTTCAGCAGCAGATTCCTCATGATCAACTTTCCTAATCACAGAATCAGACAGATTTAACACAATAGTAGCCCTAGCCAACTCATTCATTTCATCTTTTTTGTCCTGAGCAGTATCCTCAGGCAAAGTACCATCAACAACTTTGAAAACTTTTTGCTGAATCAAAACACATTTCATTTTCTGTTTCCAAATAGCAAAATCATTTTTACCATTATAGGGAACCACACCAACAGGTTGAGCCATTTTAGCAAGAATATTTGCAAGAACACAGGAAGCAAGACAGAAACACAAGGCCTTAGAAACCTGAGAACACAGAGACATACACAGTAGCACAAGAACCAGCACACAACTTTCACAGAACAGTTAAAGATCTCAAATCCTTGACTGTCACGAGCAAAACTGGCCAAGGCTATCCCAGCTCGCAATCACTCATTTCTGGAGAGCGTAGGGGGTCACTTGGGCAGTGTAAAATGCTTGGTGGTCAAGTAAAATGAGATCACAAGATCACAAGAACAAGCACTAACAGAAGCAAGACACAGAGAAAGCACAGAAAAGTCCTAAGCCTTTGCCGGAGGCTGTCTATCAGAAACAAGAACCCAAGCGTATACATGGCACTAAACAGAAAAGAAAAGAACAAAAGATCAAGCCAATTTACCAGAGCGAACCCTCACTCGAAGGAGGATTCCACTTGCCCACCTCCTTAAGCGACTTGGCGTGCTGTCCTAGTCCCCCCGTGACTCTGATACGACTATTGGGATCAGACTAGGAACAAATTCACTACTTACCAAGACCTATTTGTTCTTCATTAGGAGAGCTCAGTCAAACTCTAACCATGCGACTGATAGTATCAAGATTACAAAGTTCGAATACAAGAATGCAAAGTCTAGCTATTACAATCAATATCGAACCCTAGCTAAATCTTGAATCTCCACAACCTGCACACTTAATAAACTTGTCAGTAAGACAAAACCAGATCCTCTCGGATCTAAACCAGTTAATCAAGTGAACCACAGATCAAGAAGGAATACAGAATAGATCAAGGTAGTGGCTCAGCCACCCGCCTATAGAACAAGTCTATTCACCAGAAACCTAAATCCAAGGGAGCAACCGTTGAATCCACAAGTGATTCACCTCACACCGCAGAGATCAACACCAAGAACTCCTTCACACCGGATCTAGGACTCAAGAACACAGCCTCACACGAAATCTCTCACTCACCAAAACCCTAGGTCTCACAACACAACCGACAACCAAAGCAGTTGCCTCCACCAGTCAACACCTCTGTCAATCGCATAGAACCACCGCGAATAACCACAAGGAAACCACCGGAGAAGCCATCGGAGAAGAAGAGTAAACAGAGAGAAGAGAGAGTATCTCAGAGTGGAGAGAGAGAGAGAGTTGAATGAATGAATGAGACTCAAAGAGTCTCCTCTCACATAACTAACACACATCACAATCCAACGGCTCAGAGCCTTGATCCGGGTGGGTGTACACATGGCATCATCTGGAGGTAGAGGTAAGAAGATTGGGCTTAGCCCAAACTAATGTCACATCGGCTACATCAATGAACAACCAAAATGAAAGTCCACCACAAAAAAAGTATAAAGTTAGGATTCATAAACAATAAAGTAAAAAGGGAAGGACAAAAAAGTTATGATAAATAGATATAGACTATTGAGGGATCAGAGCACTTAGGATTCAATAATAACCGGGACCTCTTTTTATTGATTGGATGTGAGATGGCTAATCTCAGAGGTACAAGCCAATACAAGTACAGTGTCAAGATTACACACTAAGTATAACGCTAGAGGATACAATCAGAAACCCTAGCTCTAGTCTAGCCTTCAATGAAGCTGGACTTGAAGCTCCTCCGGATTGAATCACCTGCACACTTAGAAGAAGAGTTAGACACACAAAACAAGATCCTTACGGATCTAAGAAACTGGATGGAACTAAGCAACTATGAAAGAACAGTAGGAATATGGCTCAGGTCACAACGGTGACTGCACTAGGCCAAGGACCTCCCCACACGCTTCTACCACAAGTCACAAAGTGAGAACCAGTTGAATAAACTCAAGGACCAGAAACCTCAGTTTCACCGAGTGCCTACTCTACACAAGGATCAACCCCAGTCTCTTGGAACGCAGCTTCTCAACACAGAGAACCTCAGAAGAAACCTCCAATCACAACAAAATCCAACACGGAAGTTGGACTAAACTCTAGATCTAGGAAGGAGCACTTAAGAACTCACTTCACTCAAGATCTAACCGATGAACCTCTCTAGAACCGAGAATCAACGGTGGAAACAAAAGATCGGAGAAGATCGCCGGCGAATAAGGCCAGAATCTTAGAGAGAGGTTAGAGAGAAGTCGGAGCAGTTTACAAGAGAGAGAAACGTCTGGATTAGAATGAGAGTGTAACCGAAGAGTCAAGAGACTCATAACAAACACACACATTTAATCCAACGGTCTAGGAGCACGATCCATGTGGAGCT
Organism: Salvia hispanica; assembly: GCF_029641045.1. Classification (NCBI taxonomy): domain Eukaryota; kingdom Viridiplantae; phylum Streptophyta; class Magnoliopsida; order Lamiales; family Lamiaceae; genus Salvia; species Salvia hispanica. The sequence goes on along the minus strand of NC_142697.1, from coordinate 34,766,556 downwards.
GCTACGTGGCAAGCATCGGCACCACCAAAATAAGTAACAGGCCTGCACAGGACGGGCCGAACTTATTATTGACATTGGGCCACATATTAATTAAATGAGACAAGTCCAATATGATTAATATACAGTCCAACACACAAATAGTCCACATAATATTCAACAGACTATTTGTATATGACGGATGAAAAAAGAAATATGGTCTACTTCTATAGGACGGAGAAAGTATATCGTTCCTAAAATAAACTTATAGACGCTCTTAAAAAGTGTCTTTAAACAAAAATTAGAGATACTATTAAAAACATCCCTATATGTACAACTTAGACACACATTGAGGCGTCTCTAATAATAACAGTAAAAGATACATTGAGATGTCTCCAATTATAACATAGTAGATAATAACCATAATATCTGATAAATTCTACTTGGAATTCAACAAAATTTTTTTACTTAAATCTAGTGAAGTACAATAAATTAGAAAAACCAACCATATCCAAATTTGATACTAATGAGAAGCTGTACAATGTGATCTACATGAACCTGGAATTGAATTAGACAGTACTTGTGAGCAATTGAACCAGCAAAGATCACACCCACTCGGGCAAACTGTCAAACACTTGGAATGTAACAGTAAACAAAATAAGAATGAAGACTCCAGAGATATACGTGGTTCGGTTCAATGAACCTACGCTCCACGGGGAGAAGATAGTGCCTGTAATGATCACAGAAGCAGAAAGAAATTTACAAGATTCAACTTTAGCACACAAGCTCTCGGCTAGACTCACACACATACACAATCAATGCTATTCCCTTGCTCTCTATTCTAAGAAAACTCAATCAAGAAAAGATGCAATACTAGCTATTGATTACAAGTGTATCACTCAACTCACTTGATGAAGAAACTCGACTTCTCCCTGTGAATTGCAACTGAATCTTGAAGAATGTTACGAGATGTTAATCCGTTGAGCTGCCCCTTTTTATATCCTCGGCTTCCCAAAATGAATCAGCTTTTCACAACTAATTCAAATAACTCCTCGTAACAGAATTCCCCAACTGTTTGCCAACCTAAAGAAAATTTGAAGTGTTGCTGATTTTGGTCATTAAAACCAGACTCAATCCCAACACTATCATCTATGAAATTGGTTTATTAAAAGTTCCATGTCACTGTTTGTGTGTAGCATAATGAACTACTGCCTTCGTCTATGTCAAAATTGGTTTAGGATGCCTTGATTTGCATTCTCTAATTTTAGTTGGTTGGGACACTGATAATAAAACGCTTTTTTGAAGCGTATTTTAGAAACACAAATTAACATCCTTAATTATATTAAAAATTTCTTAACAGACTTTTTTTGTCATAGTCTCCTTAACGGTTTCAGGTGCCGGAATGCTGGCCATCACGTGGGTCCGTCTCGGCCCCCCTCCACTTTCTTCCAAAAGCTAAGTTTTATTTGATTTTTGATTTTTATCTTTTGGAAGTAAATTTCGTTTGAACACAAGTGTGCTATTGGGCTCAAAAGTGAATTTAATAAATTGGGCCCAAACATGTATTTTATTATATTTTATTTTATTGAGTAAAGGCCCAACACTTATAATTTAATTAATTTGATATTCAACTTTAATTATTTTGATTGACTCAATATAATATCCATACTTAAAATTTTCTTTTGAAAGCACTACAAAGTACATAGGGAAATAATTTGTTCTAGTCCCTTCCCCCCGTATTTAAAATTTCGTACTACAAAATAAATACTAGTACTACTTAATAACTCAGTGATACTAATTATCGAATAAAAATCCTTAATCAACCCATCACAACTTCATTTCGATTTATCGGATCCAAACAACTTTGGTCGCATTAAATCCATTCATTAGTTGACTACGCGACAATAATCAAACATATATTCACGTTTGTCATCACCACTCAGCATTTTCAAAATATCACAATTTTTTTAGTAAATTTTGTTTAATCCGATAAATTTAAAGTCAGTATTTTAAAAAAAACTATAAAGTCAGTATTTTAAAAAAAACTAACTTATTTTTCATGGCTAATTTGTGTTCAAAACTTTTGAGATTATTTTTATTGAGTGTTTCAATAATGAAATTGATTTAATAATAAATTAATTGAGTGATGGTACTGAGAAATGAAATATATACTAATGGGACATTTTTATTGAGTGTTTCAATAATGAAATTGATTTAATAATAAATTAATTGAGTGATGGTACTGAGAAATGAAATATATACTAATGGGACATTTTAATAAGTTTTAATATTAAATAAGTTCTTCGATAATAATATAAATGAATGCGAATAACTATTATGAATTTAATTTTTTTATATAATTTTTGCCCTGAATAATCTGATGGGTTAGTCTGAAACTTAGTGGACTAAGATTAGGGTTGAAAATTTACAATCCAAAAAGTTTATAATCCGAATAGCCGACACCCAAACAATCCGACAATTTGAACGGGCCGGCCCAAATCCGAACTGGTTAATCCAATTGACATTCCTAGTTCTATATGCCGGATTGAGAATTTAAATCATTTCATCTTCTTGTTTTGTATCTATTCAATGGTTTTTATTTTTATTTTAATTTTTAATTTTTTTATTTTACCTTTTTATAGTTTTGTTGCATACATTTATTTGATATGCCATTTTTTTTTATTAATTGAACTTTTATATCTTTAGTAATATAGTTTATTGTGATTTTAAAAAAAATATTAATGGACTTATTTTGATGGATAAATTAAAATAATATAATAAAATAAGTTTTTAGGACATATGAGCTAACTAAAATACTGTGTTATTAAAATATCCTAATTTCCAAAATTGGCAATTAAGCCAATTAATCCACATAAATCCCAATTATTGTCATTAATTTTCCACATTATTGGAAAGAACCCAAGAAGTTAAGAAAGAGAGAAGGGAGATATGACTGAGATACTCTTGGGCCTCTTGTTGATTAAATGGGAATTTTAATTCAGTTTTGGGCTTCCATTCCTTGGGCAAACTTTAATTAATATATGGGCCAGATTAACTAAAAGAAATTTAGGAATTTTATTGTATAAATTCATTTATATGGACTTGTTAAATTAATTCCCGAAATATTTAATTGGTGAAATTAACTTAATTCTATATGGAAAGTAATCGCACATTTATTCAAATCTCGGGAGTTAATTACCAAGCTTTTCCGATAAGATACCAGGAGTTGAGCAAGGACGTTTAGGCGCGCAAGCAGTTGGCTGGTCTCGCACATGAATGATCGAAATTATGTGAAAAATCAGAATACGAGATAAACGACTTTAATTGGATGAAACTTGGAAAAGGAAAGCGACCTCATCCACAACCACATTCATAAAGCCATATAACAAGCTATACTAACATAATGTTCATCTTAAATATATTATAGCTAAAAAACTAAAGAAAACATTAGTTTACAATACTTTAAAATTATTAACAACACAAATTCAAATCAAATCACCATAAGGATGAAGATCTACCTCTCGGGTGGCATGTAGCTAGCGCCTAGAGGTAGGCGAACCACCGGGTGGAGGCATGGGCTGATTGCAGCTACAAAATGACGCCGAATGTGGTGGAGATTCGGCAGGAAAATTTCATGGACGGCGCCATTGAGTTCCAGCTACAAATGTTGCATAAATCTTGTGCAGAGCAGCCGCTGTTTCAATCATGTTGATCCTTTCATCTGCTGAAACGGCTAAACATTTCATTGCCAATTCAAATATTGATAACATGCATTTCTCCTTGGCAAAGTAATGTTGATCTTCCCTTGGTAACAAAGCAGACTCCATTGCTTGAGTTGCAGTATTTTGCTCTAATGCTTCACTTACCCATTGTTTTAAGCTTCTTACTTCACCGAACATATCCTCCGTTGGCCTCTTTCCAGTAAACATCTCCAGCAGCAGTATGCCAAAACTGTATACATCTCCGTTTATTGACACTTTCCCTTCCATTCCAAACTCTAATAGTAATACATGCATTCAATTTCTTGTTAAGATTAGGTAAAACATTAATATATGATGAAGTTTAAGTTGGAAATCTCCGAATCATGCGTACCTGGTGCTGCATAGCCGATGGTTGCCAATGTTTGCGTTTGAATGATAGTTTCGCCTCCATCGAAAAGCTTGGAAATGCCAAAATCAGCAAGATGGGCAACCATGTCTTGATCAAGCAACACATTGCTAGGCTTTATATCACAGTGAACAACAGGGAATGTATGACCGTGGTGAAGATATTCCAAGGCGGCCGGAACATCTATTGCTACTTTCATTCTCTGTATAAGATCCAGACTATAATTTCCAAGCTCAGACGGCAATTGACCACTCAAACGATTGGAGGACAAGCTCAAAGTAAGAAGGTCTGTGAGAACCCACAAGTTTGGAGGAATGCTAGAATTCAATTGGTTGAAACCTAAGTTAATGACTCTCAAGGATTTAACATCACCTAAGCATTTAGGTATGGGACCCACAAGCATGTTCATGCTTAGGCCCAACTCCCCCAAATGATTCATTTGGCAAAGTTGGTTAGGGATAGACCCTACCAATCGATTGCCATCAAGATGTAGTATTTGGAGTTGCTTCATTTTCCCAATTGTTGGTGGAATGAGTCCACTCAGCTGATTTCTTGCCAAATCTAGATATAGCAAACTGCTTAAATTTCCTATTTGAGAAGGAATGACACTAGTGATGCTGCAGTTTTCTACTTCAATAACCTCAAGAGATGAGGAAAAGTTTCCTAGTGAAGTGGGTAGGATGCCATTTAGTGGATTGCTACTGACTTGCACGTACTTCAAATGTCGACAATTATTTAATGAAGAGAGAAATGTTAATTCCTGAGTTGTGAATTCTGCTCCACTTAAATTGTTTTCCGAAAGGAGAAGTGATTTTAGGAGCTTCAAATTACCTAAGATGGTATAGAGCCACCAAATGAGTAGTCAGCCATCTCCAAGATAGTAAGTTTAGAAGCATTGGCGATAGTGCTTGGAATTGAGCCACTGAGTTTGTTAGAATCCAAAAGGAGCTCTTCAATATTGATTAGTGAGTTCCCCAAATCTGATGGAAGAGTACCTGAAAACTCATTAAATGTAACTCCTAAACCCTTCAAAGTTGATATGTTGAATATGGAAGATGGGATCAATCCGTATAAGGAATTGCCAAGCACATAGAATCTATCAAGTATTGGTAGAGTGCCAATTTCTTGTGGTAATTCACCTTCGGTACATGTCAACAACATAGATAAGGTTACTAACATTTAATTTATATATATATATATATATATAGGGGTGCGTTAAAATGACAACACTCTTAAAATGACACTGTGACACCATGCTAGACTGCAATATTATATATGCTAGACTGCAATAGTATAAACGCTAGACTGCAATCTATAGATTGCAGTCTAGCGTATTGGATATTGCAGTCGGGAAAAATTGCAGTCTAGTGTATTGGATATTGCAGTCCGTGAAAATTTACCCTTGAGTATTTTTTATGATTGCCACATGGCAGCTTATTATTCGTCCACATGTACAAATGATTGGCTAGTAATGGTGGTATGGTGTTACTTTAAGAGGTGTTGTCATTTTAACACAATCCTATATATATATATATATAGGGTCTTGTTAGGTTGAGATTTTTAGGCCTAATTGAGAATTGAGATGCAACCACAACCACTCATTCGCGCGATGTCAACAGCCTGTAGTTTATGTCAACAAGGGGTATTTTTGTCATTTCAGTTCTAAAATGTTTAAACTGTATTCTAAATACGCTGTAAAACTTTGAACGGTTTCTCAAAGTTCTCTCCCAAGTTTCAGTCGCGTTTCATCGCGATTCTAAATACAATTTTGCATCTTCTCTCCTTTTCGTCGCGATTCATCTCCTAATCTTAGATTTCGGTCAGTTTTCTACATCAATTAATTTCAAAAAATGAGGATCGAAGAAATAGTTGAAGCTGAAGCGGCGATTGCATCCAGAAAAAGGCATTCCAAATCGGCGGTTGTTGAATCGACTTCTTCAGGTTAAGAAATTGATTCAAATTTTAAGTATATTGCTTCGATTTTAGTGTATTACAACACATCTGGATTTGTTTTCTTATGAAATCGATTTCTGCTGATTTTTTTTTTGTTGATTAGCGATGGTAGAATCGGAAGGGATGGAAAGGAACAATGCTTCTGGAAAAAACAGAAGAGGACAAGCATCACCTTCCAGTTAAGGATTTGTTTAAATTTTTAAGATTATTGACATTTTATACAATAGCTACTGACCTAGCTATAATAATATATTGTTGACATAGTGTACGATTATTTGAATGACTGTTGACATAATTATATTGACATAGTGTATGCTTGTTACGAAGTGTATGTTTGTTTGAATGGTTGTTAGGATGGTTGTAAAAAACATATGTATGGCTGTAGTAGCATGTCAATAGCTATTGACATAGTGTATGCTTGTTTGAATAGGTGTTGACATAATGATATTGACATAGTGTATGCTTGTTTGACATATTGTATGCTTGTTTGAATGGCTGTTAGGATGGTTGTAGAAAACATATGTATGGTTGTAGTAGTATATCAATAGCTATTGACATATTGCGTGTTTGTTTGAATAGTTGTTGACATAGTCATATTTATGTGAACAGAGTATGCTTGCCATAAACTTTATAAGATAATCAACAGGGTATGTCAACATTATAAACTTAACTATTGACATAATAGTAATAAGATAATTGTTCTTGTTATATATGGGATATACCTGTTAATGACAGAGTATACTTAATGCTTAAACTTTTGTTAATTGTGCTTGGTATATCTATTGACATAATTTTAGTAATATACATGCACTTGTTGTCAACAGAGTATACTTGTTATTGTCATGATATTGTGTATAATTGATATAGATTTATTATGTTTGATTTTAAACCAATAACAGAAAAATATCAAAGCGAAAAAGGAGTACCTTAGTATCTCAGAAAGAGTTGATAATTATTGAGAAAAAACAAAAGAAAAGTGTAGAGGATGAAAAACAGATTGAGATTGCTGAAAATTTATCTCAAAGGCTTCTAGTGAAAAGGAAACCGTTGTTTTTTGTTGATGCAATAAGCAAACTGAATTAGGAACAAATTAATGCTGTGAAGGAGTTGGGTTTTGAGAGTATCCTACATTTCAACATTGATTACATTCCTAGTAGATTAGCATTCTCATTATTAAAAAGTTTTGATGAAAAAAAGTGTAAGATAAAGCTTTATAATGGGAAAAAAAAATCATATCATTGAAGAGAATCTGTTCACTTATGTTCACAGATATTCAAGGAGGAACACAGTTCAAGAGAATGTTCTTGGTTCTGTTAGAACAGCATTGATTGAGCAATCAACATGTGAAATGATAAAATCTAAGATTGGAGAGATAATTGATGATCTGGATAATGTGAGAAATATCAACTGTTGTTCATATACAATGTTTGTGCTCAAGTTTGCAATGGAAAGTTGGTCGAAGACAGAGAAGAACGCCTTTGCAGGACCACTTCCCTTCCTTATGGTTTGTTTTACATTTTGCATTACACATTATTAACCGTTAACATGATTACATTAGGTTGTATGTGTAAGTGATATAGCTTGTACTATAGTTGTAATAAGTTGTATTAGTTATTTAAGTGGCTTGTGTATTGAGTTGACACTACACACTAGTAATTGACATGCATTTTTTAACATATGCAGCTCTGCTACTTAGACAGAGTTACACAAGACAAGCGTTCTGTTCCTCGGACATTTCCATTAATGAAAGGATGGAAAAGTGAGCATGTTTAGGCTAGAGAAGATAGAGAGACCAGTGCAGAAGTTTTTGGTTTAGAACGTATAAAGAAGAGATACATTCGTAATGAGGAGCAGCAACAAGGGAATGAAGAACAAAGTCTTGATATAGATGACAGATGACAGTGGAGTTGGGTCTTCTTCTCAGAACCTACTCCCATCAGATATGGTGATAAATGTATTGCTTCACGATGATTGCATCAATTTATAATAACCAGAGGTTGCCGATGTTACAACTGACTCATGATTGGATAGAAGCAAACATGGACAAATTGTTTGAGCTAAACAACAAGTACAAGGAGTTGTTTAGTTGTAGAAACAAGAAATGAACAAAATGTGATTTTAATATTTGATGTTAACTTATTTTTTGGATGAGTTTTAAAACTATTATTGTGGATTATGACTTTTGAACTTATCAGTTATATCAAATGTTAATCAATTCAACAAATTATAATGAAATGTCAACAACCTATAACCAAATGTCAACAGCTTGTATAAAGTGTCAACAACTCGGAAAACAAATATTATACTCCCTCCGTCCCAAGTTACTTGAGTCGTATTCATTTTTGGGTTGTCCCAAGTTACTTGAGTCATTTCTCTTTTTGGCTAAAAACAAAACATCTAATCACACTTGCTTTTTTCTTTTTTTACTTTACTCTCTCTTCTTTCTCTTACTCCCTCCGTCCGCGATTAGGAGTCCCGGTCATTTTTGCACACCCGTTTTATAAAAATCATAAAAAATAGTTAAAGTGTAGAAATGGTAAAGTAAGAGAGAGAATAATGTTGACAAGAGTCTTCTCAACATTATTCTCTCTTTTACTTTACCATTTTTCCACTTTAACTATTTTTTATCATTTTTATAAAATGGGTGCGCAAAAGTGACCGGGACTCCTAATCGCGGACGGAGGGAGTATTTTATTCCATTCTCTACTTTATTTAACTCATTAAATACAACTTTCTTAAATCCCGTGCCGAAAAGAAACGCCTCAAGTAACTTGGGACGGAAGGAGTAATTAAAAAAGAAAATCATACGATAGACGTCAGTAGAGAGCAAAATCAAATATCACAAACTAATAAGAAAATGTCAATAACTTGTAGTATATGTTAACAACAAAAAAACAACTCTGATTGTTGTTGACATGGCTTGTACGTGTAGTTGACATGACTTATAATTGTTGTTGACATGTTTTCTATGAGTAGTTGACATGGCTTGTACGTATAGTTGACATAGTATGTAACATAGTTGACATGACTTGTATGTGTAGTTGACACGATATGTACCGTAGTTGACATGACTTGTATGCGCCGTTGACACAATGTGCACCATAGTTGACATAATTATATTAGTTGTTGACACGGCTAGTATATATAGTTGACATGATTTTTAATTGTAATTAACCTTAAAAACATGAATTGTAGGCAAGATTGGGGCAGTCTGGACAACCTCATCGGCGAGGAGCACGGAAGGAAGCCTGACTCCAACTTATATTGAAATGTCAACTTATAACCAAATCTCAACAACTTGTATAAAGTGTGTACAACTCAGAAAACAAATCTTAAAATTAAAAGAAAATCATGCGATGTCAATAGAGAGCAAAATCAAATATTAACAACTAATAAGAAAATGTCAATAACTTGTAGTATATGCTAACAACTATAAAACAACTCTGATTGTTGTTGACATGACTTGTACGTGTAGTTGACATGACTTATAATTGTTGTTGACATGTTTTCTGTGTGTAGTTGACATGGCTTGTACGTATAGTTGACATAGTATGTAACATAGTTGACATGGCTTGTACTTATAGACATTATTTATGTCAACTACGATGTCAACAACGTTATTTATGCCAATTATTATGTCAACAACAACATTCTACAAATAATTAATGTCAACAACATATATTTTCATGTCAACGACCTATATTATTTATGTCAATAACAACATTTTACATATAATTCATGTCAACAACAATGTTTTACATATAATTTATGTCAACAACATTTTTCATAAAATTTATGTCAACGACCTATATAATTCATGTCAACAACACACGTTATTATGTCAACGAGCTATATAATTCATGTCAAGAATAAATATTTTCATCTCAACAAACTATATAATTAATGTCAACTGCAACGTTTTACATATAATTAATGTCAACAACAACATTAAAAAAGGGAGATGGCTAATTCCCAATTGAGGAATATCACCAAACACCTAGAGTGCATTATAATTAAGCTTATTCCTCAATCCAATCCAATCCAATTCCTCCAGACTATCATCACCAAATCACAGATCAAAAGAGGCGGTTGGAGATGTAGGAGAATGGAGTCAGTGCCGACGCGGTGGAGGATTTCGCCGGCGACGGCGGATGCGGCGAGAAGTCAGGGTACTTGACGGCGGGGACGGCGGCGGAGCATAGAGAGAGGTCAAAATCTGAGCATATAATCTGCAAATATACAACAATTCTAACTAATTAAATAATTAAAAATTGATTTCATCTGAATTGAGGATTCGCGATTTCATCTGAATTGAGGATTTCATCTAACTAATTAAATAATTGCAACAACACTGTCGTCCGCCGCGCCTCAGAGGCGGCATAGGTAGATGGGGCCGATGTCGTCGCTCCTGATCGAGCTTATCAGACTCCGATCCTCTCTCCACACCTTCGAATTTGTACTCCGCCGCCAAACTCGTCGGAAATTCAGTTTCACCATCTCGATAGGTAGTTGCTGCACAATCTCTGTACGGCGTTCAGATTCTACCTAGAGTTTCAATTTTCATCTTCTTTCTCGATTTTCTGTATTTTCTGATCTACAATTCTCTCTCTGATGGAAGAATACAATCATGAGATGAACGGAGCTCGAATTCGAGGTGCAATTTTGTGTAAGGAGATTCCTCAGTGTATGGAAGGAACACCTCAGAGATGGAGAAAGAGAGATCGAGAAGCAGAGAGCAAAAGATGGGAGTTGCTGAATTTTAATTACCATAAAATTACCATTATACCCTTTTGTTATAAATTAATCTAAAAATATTTTTTATGTGGCAAAATCTGGACCACTCATTTAATAAAAATGAGTGGCTGATATTACATCTCATTTCTCAATTACCCTAAAAAATCTCAATTGATCATGGACCTATATATATATATATATAGGGGTGCGTTAAAATGACAACACTCTTAAAATGACACTGTGACACCACGCTAGACTGCAATATTATATATGCTAGACTGCAATAGTATAAACGCTAGACTGCAATCTATTGATTGCAGTCTAGCGTATTGGATATTGCAGTCGGGAAAAGTTGCAGTCTAATGTATTGAATATTGCAGTCCGTGAAAATTTACCCTTGAGCAATTTTTATGATTGCCACATGGCAGCTTATTATTCGTCCACATGTACAAATGATTGGCTAGAAATGGTGGTATGGTGTTACTTTAAGAGGTGTTGTCATTTTAACACAATCCTATATATATATATATATATATATATATATATATATATATAGGGTTTTGATCTATGAAGACCAGATTTAAATACAAAAACGCAGAACACGGTCATACGTAGAGCATTTTTAGGTCATAGTTAGTTTATTATTAGGTCATGCTTTGTAAGTATGACCTAAAATGATCTTAACATGACATAAACTCAAATATTATAATTTGACCTAAAACTACTTAATTATGACCTTCCGTGTTTTGGGTTAATTATTGACCCTTAGATCATCTAATCCTAGGGCCAAGATTTGGGCTGCATTTCTAGGTTTAAATGCATTCTTATTTTGATCATCTCCCTATATATATATATATATATATATATATGGATGTGTTAAGATAACAACCCTCTTTATTGTAACATCATACCACCATTTTATGTCATTGGATCTGAAAACCGTGTGCTTGTCATGCTGACACGTGTAAAAACACGGAGGGGTAAAATAGGAAATTTCTAATTTTACGTTACCAGATTGCAGTGCTGTTCATTGAATATTGCAGTCTTACCACAACAATATTGCAGTTTACCACGATGCAATATCTAATACAGTAGACTGCAAACCCGTGTTTTTTCACGAAACTTAATCCTAGGCGTCCATAGATGAGATCTAACGGACTATATTGGTGGTATGGTGTTATCCTATCTATGGTGGCACCCTAGTGCACATATAGGGTGCCACCATAGGGGTGCACTAGGGTGCCACCATAGTTAAAATAACATCATACCACCAATATAGTCCGTTAGATCTCGTTTATGGACGCCTAGGATTAAGTTTCGTGAAAAAACACGGGTTTGCAGTCTACTGTATTAGATATTGCAGTCTACTGTATTAGATATTGCAGTCGTGGTAAACTGCAATATTGTTGTGGTAAGACTGCAATATTCAATGAACAACACTGCAATTTGGTAACGTAAAATTAGAAATTTCCTATTTTACCCCTCCGTGTTTTTACACGTGACAGCATGACAAGCACACGATTTTCAGATCCAATGGCCTAAAATGGTGGTATGGTGTTACAATAAAGAGGGTTGTCATCTTAGTACATCCCTATATATATGTAAATTCTGTTAATATAATTAATACTCCCTTCGTCCCAAGGAAGATGACCCCTTCCCTGGGCGGCACGGGATTTTGTGCAACTTTATTTTGTGTGTTGAGATGAGAGAGTAAAGTAAGAGAGAGAGAATAAAGTAGAGATAAAAGTGTTTCCATTTTAAGTAATGGATCATCTTGATTGGGACAAACTAAAAAGGAAAGTGGGTCATCTTCAATGGGACGGAGGGAGTACGTTATTATACGTACCAAGTGATATAGTAATAATTTAAACAGATCTTGCAATTTATTTACTCATATTGATGATATTTTGCCAAATTGAAAAAAATCCTAACTTGTTTGCTTTAATTTTCTTAACGGGGTAGTATTTGATAAAGAATTTTTGTTATAATTAAAAAAAGTGTTGAAAGTATAATGTATGGTAATACCTGTGAAATGGTTCCAAGCCAAGTACAACTCTCTAAGCATGCTCATATTTCCAGTTGTACGAGGGATGTTGCCTCTGAGATTGTTGCTGTTTAAGTTCAAGATCTCAAGATTTTTGCACTTCCAGATATTAGGAGGAAAAAGCCCTCCAAGAGCAGATATTATTGTTAATACAAAGCTCTAATAAATCATCATTTTTAAGCAAAGTAATAATTGTAGCCGGAAATTGATCAAAACAAAAATGTATCTTATCACATAAATGCATACCGATTTAGCAATATGATGATTAATAATTAATCAAAAACACGGAAGGTCTTAGTCTCATGTCATTTTAATAAAATCCGGGTTTGAGGTTATTTTTAAATTATTTTATGCTATTCTTATTAAAATGACCTAAAAATTAACTGACAATGACCTAAAAATCACTTCCGTATGCTTTGGTTCAGTGTTTTTGTATTACGATTGAGTTTTGCATAAATAATAACCCAACTATAGCCACTATAAATAAATACTTCTTCTGTCCCACAAAAGATGTCACACTTAGGACGACATGGGATTTTAGGATGTTTTGTTTTGTGTGTTAGGTAGAAAAATAAAATATAATATTTATATTATTGTGAGAGAGAATTTTTTTAAAAAATGAAAATGTGACATCTTTAGTGTGACAAACTAAAAAAAAAGTGAGACATTTTTTATGAGACGGAGAGAGTATCTATTAATGGTAATAGCTTTTTTTGTAAAAATAGACTATTTTGCCCTTAATAGAATGGCAAAAAATAGACAAATTAAAAATCTAAACCAACAAAACATAAAAATTAATTAAATAAAAGTTTGTAGCTTTTTGGTAAAGTTTTCAACTGGTCTTAATTCGTTTATATATATATATATCATAATTGTTCATAAAATTTTATTTTTTGTTTAGTTATCATAAAAAATAATACAAAACGAAAATTTTTATAATGATCAATATTTTTGTTAAAATATACTCCCTCCATCTACAGAGCACATTTAAAAAAGGAAAGTTTTCAACAACTTCTCTCTTACTTTTTTCCATTCTCTCTTAATAATAGTATGGACCCTACATTCCACTAACACTACTTCTCTCTTACTTTACCAATTCTACATTAAAATTCGTGTCATTCACAAAGTGCCTTATTTTTTTTTGGATGGAGGGAGTAAGAACTATCCGGAGCAGATTAAAGTTTTCTATTTTTTCAATATAATTTTCTATCATATAATTGATTTTGATTTTGGAAGCGAGTGGAGATACAATTCCTGAAGATTTTGGAAAATTGGGACACTACCTGTCAAACTATTATCAGATAAACTCAGCATTGTCAAGGAAGACATGTTGAAGATTGAAAATGGGATATCTCCTTTTAGAGAAGCGCTTGCAATATTTAACTTCTCTAGCCTTGAAAGATTCCCTATTTCCGATGGAACTCCTCCTGTGATTGTTATACATCAATACAATCAATTTGATATATATAAATGTATCATTTATGCTTTATGAATAAGAACAAATAACACACAAGCATAAACATATTGCATCATATAATGATTGGACTCTATAATTTCACATATTGAAGAAAGAAGAAATATTTGTACCTTGAAAACCACTGTTGTACCCCAAGTACAATTCCGTAAGCATGCTCAAACTTCCAATTTCACTTGGAATGTTGCCACTAAAATTGTTGAAGGATAATGACAAATTTTCAAGATGCGTGCATTTCCATATATTTGACGGAATCTGCCCTTCAAATTGGTTAAAAGAGATTGACAAGAATTTGATGTTGGGCGTATTGTTGCACATATCAATTGGGAGCCATCCTGATAGGCTATTATTTCCAATTTTAATTTCTCTAAGTGAAGTCACATTGAAAATACCATGTGGTATGTGCCCATGTGGAATTGTTAAACAAGGACTCGTGAATTGTACCTAAGAAAGAGTTGTTGTACAGATAGAGTTCCTCAAGTTGAGGTAAACTGCCCAACCAAGTTGGTATTTTTCCGGTGAATGAATTTCCTCCCACATTCATCACCTTCAAACGATGCAGTTTAGAGAGCTCAAAGGGTAAGATCCCCGTGAAACTGTTGGAACTGATATCCAAATATCTTAGAAACGTCAGGTTTCCAAGATGTGGAGCAACAGTTTCAGCAAAGTCGTATCGAGAGATATTGAGAGCAGTGACACGGAAATGTTTGAGGCCGCACGACACACCAATCCAACTACAAACTGATGTGTTTTGTGTCCAATTGGTGCTCAAGATAGCATAAGGGTCGGAAGTGATGAAGTTTTTGAAGAAAATAAGTGATTGTTTATCTGTGATGGAATTCAAGGAGAGGGCAAAGCTATTGAATATTAAAATTGAAAGAACAAAGGAAAAGGTAGAAGTCCCCATTATTATTTTGCTACCTACTTGTTTTCATTTGGGGCGATGGATTGCACTCTTTATGTAGACACCAAAGTGCTCCATTGTAACAATGTCACACTCCTATTTTGATCAGAATTTATCTACCACTAGGTATTGTGGTCTTTAAATTCCACAATGGGCTGTTGGTGTCGTCTCAACTGAACTTGTTGCACTTCTATTATGGGCAAACTTTATTTACCACCAAGTATTGTGGTCTTTAATTTCCACGATAGACTGTCGGTGTTGGTGTGGAGTAAAAGATATTTTGTTATGACAATTATGCATAACTTATGTTTCATTCTCTATCCCTACAAAATGACTTTGGAGTCATTAAAAGTGACACATTTTATTTTTGGATTATTCCACTGAAAATGACATATTTTTTAAAACACTAACAACATCATCAGTGACTCGATCTATTTTAACACTAGTGATACTCGCAAGTGTACGAGGATAGTGTAACAATTAGCAAGCAAGAGTATAGTTATCCCACAGAGACAAATTTGTATCAACTTAACTACCACGAACAAATGTCAACTACTATCCAGACAATCGGGAAAAGTTTGGTTGTTCTAACATTAATAAAAGCATATAATAAATAATAAGCAAGTAAACAAGTAAAAGCAAGTAAACACGGAGTGAGAAGATAATATGGAGAAAAATTGTAGAACACAAGGATCCGATGCACAATTTCAAGCTCTTATTCAATCAAATTACCTTGCCTTTTGGTGTCTCCAGAGTTATTAAGTCGACCAGAATTATAGATTAAACCCCATGTCGAGGTGAGAAACCTATAGATTAGGTGCTAGGAAGTCCCCTTCTAACCCTAAACCCCTAACTCCCAAAAGCTCGATAAGGTCAAAGACCTTACTCAAAACCTCAACTCTCCCAGAGTTCTATTGTATTAAGGGGTGAACTATTTTTATTTCTTGATTAATTATTTCATCTCCCGATTAATCTAATTAATCCTACACAATCAAATGGTGATCAAGCAATTGAAAAGAATAAACCCAAGAATAATCAAATAACTACAGGAGCAAGGTAAGAACAAAATCAATTGAATAAAAACTACTCCCTCCGTTTCACTATAGTTAAGTCATTTTACCATTTCGGAAAGTTTCTTCATAGTTGAGTCATTTCCTAATGTGGTAATTTTTTTTCTCTCTTACTTTATTCTCTCTACTTTATTCACTTTTTACTTTATTTTCTCTACATTTTCCTCTCTCTTACTTTTTTATCTATTTATTTAACACAACCAATATTCATTTCTAAAACTCTGTGCCGAAAAGTTTCGCCATCAACTATGGCGAAACGGAGGGAGTATGAAATTAGTGCATCATCATCAAGAATAAAGATTCTATGAAAAACATGGAGAAAAGATAAAGATATTCCTGTGAGAATGAATCTACGGAATGACAGCTTCAATCTTCCGATTTGAAGTCTTCAATCTTCAATTCTCTCTCTCAAAGAGTTCTTGGAGGTATGTGTGAGTGTTAGAGGCGGTAGGTGTAGAATAAATCCCGTATATGCAACCCTAGGCGTTTTTCCCTTTAATCCCCCATAAAAAAATCACGTTTTTGGCAAAAGAATAGGCCAAAACAACGTACTAGGCCGGGTGAATTTACAGGGATTAATTCACCCGGCCGCGTGAAAGTTTCTAGACAGCGTAGTGTTCTTATAATGACCATAACTTCTTCTACCGAACTCTGATTGGGGCGTGCGAGATACCCACGCGAAGCTCTTTCAAAGACGAAGAGATTGATATGCATTAGGGGCTGATAAGGCTTCAAAATATCCAGTAAAAATAATCTCAAACTAAGGCTGCTGCATTTCCACATGTTTTGTACCTTTTTCTACACATTCTTAACAAAATGGTCAACATACCAACATAGTAGAGAAGTAGATATAAACGCGCTCAATAATAGACAAAATATGATTAAATTTATACAAAACCATGCTCTAAAACCATGTAAAATCCAAGTATGTCAATCAGTACTTTTTTCTCTACACTTAATTCACAAAACAACACTATATAAAATCTTAGTATTTCGGTTGAAAGGGGAGCAGAGAAGGCACAGCACGGGGGAGGAGGTTGATGATTAGATTAGTAATTCCATAGACACAGAATGCATTTTTGGGGATTAAATGAATTGGTGTATCGATTAGTAATTCCATATAACTTGTCCAACTCCACATCATTTTTCACACCAATGTTTTTTAAAACCTCATTTTTCAAAACACTGCTAAATCTAATAGTCTGCCAATTCTTGGGGGCTTTATTTTATTTTTTTGGACTGAAATGGTAGTCCTTTATTTTCGACCGATTTTATTCGTTTAATTGGGCTCCCTTCTATGTTTTCTCTATGTGGAATGGGCCATTTGGTACATATTTAGTGTATATCGGCTGATGACATGTAAAAGTATGGGCTTGATTTGATTTAATTTAATTTAATTTAATTTATAGGCTTATTTCAGTTTATGTGTCCAAAACGTAGTTCTATCGTGCTGTTACCGCAATTTTGAAAAGAATATGGTATTTTACCTCACAAGTTTTTGGGCCTCGACTTATTTGTTAAGCTTCCCTATCATGTTAAAATAGCTTATTGATTAAAATTATCTTTTTATTAAATAAAAAGTACTAACTCTTATGAGTAACTTTGATTCATAAAAATAACTTTTTATCTACTAGCTTTTATTTACAGGAATAAGTAATTATGATTCATTATAGCAATAACTTTTACTCACAATAATAAAACTTTTACTATTGATTTGAAATAGTACTTTTATTTAGAGTAACCAATAACTATTATTAATAAGAAAAATGTATTAATCCTTTTGTTCCATTAGATTTGAGTTTCTATTAGTGTTGGGTCATATTCCATTTTGAGGTTCTTATGTATTAATCCTTTTGTTCCATTAGATTTGAGTTTCTATCAGTGTTGGGTCATATTCCATTTTGAGCCGTCATATTGCACTTGGATCATTTCTTCTTTTTTTTTTTTTTTTGCAAATACAACATTCTTAATCTCTCTTATTTTATCTTTTCTTATGTTTTTCTCTCTAATACGTTATTCCCTCACAATTCTCATATTTTATTCTTAATCCATTAACACACTAATATTTATTTTTTAGTAACCATATTCAAAAGATATGCTTTAACACAAATAAAATAGTGAGAGTGACTATAATCCACATAAACAATAACTTTTAGTTACAAATTAATCTGTATGTTGTATTACGTGATCAACTAGGCAAACGATGTGGGTCATTGACGACTCCACTTGTCACACTTGTATTTTTATTGTCTACACAAATCTACAAGTTAATAAATTATTGGTATTGTGTGGTGTCAATTAAGTCCACAAATATGGAGATAAATAGATTGACTTCTACTAATTATAAGCAATATTGACTATAAATTGAACGGCTATTCAGAATATAGACTGTAATTAACAATTAGAAACGTAATACTCTAACTATACTATTTCCGTTTTCACCTCGATTCATAACCTATGAATGGAAACTACACAGTAGTGAGTCCAAAAACATGATAAAATAAATGAAACATAACAAGCTTTTTTGATTCACCTGATGCGGCGTAGCAAAAATTTCATGGACGGCGCCATTGAGTATCTGCTACAAATGTTGCATAAATCTTGTGCAGAGCAGCTGCTACTTCAATCATATTGATCCTTTCGTCTGCTGAAACGGCTAAACATTTTATTGCCAATTCAAATGTTGATAACATGCATTTCTCCTTGGCGGAGTAATGTTGATCTTCCCTTGACAACAAAGCAGACGCCATCACTTGAGTTGCGGTATTTTGCTCTAATGCTTCACTTACCCACTCTTTTAAGCTTCTTTCTTCACCGAACATATCATCCGTTGGCCTCTTTCCAGTAAACATCTCCAGCAGCAGTATGCCAAAACTATATACATCTCCATTTATTGACACTTTACCTTCCATTCCAAACTCTGATAGTATTACATGCATTCAACTTTTTGTCAGGATTAGGTAAAACATTAATATATGATGAAATTTAAATTGAAAAGGTTAGAATCATGCATACCTGGTGCTACGTAACCGATGGTTGCCAGCGTTTGTGTTTGAATGATAGTTTCGCCTCCATCGAAAAGCTTGGAAATGCCAAAATCAGAAAGATGGGCAACCATGTCTTGATCAAGCAACACATTGCTTGGCTTTATATCGCAGTGAACAATTGGGAATGTATGGCCGTGGTGAAGATATTCCAAGGCGGCCGCAACCTCTATTGCTATTTTCAACCTCTGTATAAGATCCAGAATATAATTGCTAGAATGCAACCATTCATCCAAGCACCCATTTGGCATGTATGTGAGAATCAATGCTTTAAAGTTCATATTACAACAATATCCAATAACCCGAACTAAATTTCTATGTGGAATGCTGCTCAATTGGGAATGCTCCTTGCTGCTCCTTGTAGTTCCAAGTTGAACACTTTTACTGCAACTTTCAGACCATCAGAAAGTGTTCCTTCGAATACAGAACCAAAGCTACCTCTTCCGAGTAGGTTGGTTTCACTAAATGAACTTGTTCCTCGTTCAAGTTCATAGTAAGGAATTCCTATGCATTCACTAATTTGTGGTGAAAAATGAACCGAGAGGGCTACTTTTTTCTGTTTACACATCCTTATGAAAGCAAGCAATGCAATCACCACAATGACAACTAAAATCACTAATGACACCATGAGTTTCTTCAACCATGATCTATGATGGCTTTCTGGGCAGGCTGGAACTTGAAATGTTATTAGACCACACAAAGCTAAGTTGTCAACAAACGACGCTGCACTGAAGTTGCGAAAACAACCACCATCTGGAATTCTCCCTTCCAATTTGTTATTGGAAACATTAAATATTTCAAGAAAGTGAAGGTCTTCTAATGACTTGGGTATTGATCCAGAAAGATTATTGTAAGACAAATCCAATGTTTTCAAGTCTTTAACCTTTATAAAGGATTGAGGAATAGATCCACTGAGAAAATTATTTGATAAGTTAAGAAACTCTAGTGTTTGGCAACCATCAATTGAGGTGGGAATATCACCTGAAAATTGATTAGAAGACAAGTCCAAATAGCTAAGTAACTTGAAATTACCAAGTTGAGATGACAATTGACCGCTCAAATGATTGGAGGACAAGATCAAAGCCAGAAGGTCTGTGAGAGTCCAAAAGTTAGGAGGGATAGTTGAATTTAATTGGTTGGAACCTAAGCTGATCCCTCTCAAGGACTTAATATCACCTAAGCATTCAGGTATGGGACCCACAAGCATGTTCATGCTTAGGTACAACTCCCCCAAATGATTCATTTGGCAAAGTTGGTTAGGGATAGATCCTACCAATTGATTGCCACCAAGATATAGTCTTTGGAGTTGCTTCATTTTTCCAATTGTTGGTGGAATGAGTCCACTCAGCTGATTTTGAGCCAAACTTAGAGCTAGCAAGTTGCTTAAGTTTCCTAATTCAGAAGGAATGACACCCATGATGCTGCAGTTTTCTACTTCAAACAGCTCAAGAGATGAGGAAAAATTTCCTAGTGAAGTGGGTAGTATGCCATTTAGTGGATTGTTACTTACTACCAGGTACTTCAAATGTCGACAATTAGTTAATGAAGAGAGAAATGTTAATTCCCGAGTTGTGAATTCTGCTCCACTCAAATTGTTTTCAGCAAGAATTAGTGACCGTAGGAGCTTCAAATTACCGAAGTAGGGTATAGAGCCACTAAATGAGTTGCTATACATCTCCAAGATTGTAAGTTTAGAAGCATTGGTAATAGTGCTTGGAATTGAGCCACAGAGTTTGTTAAAACTCAAAAGAAGCTCTTCAATATTGACTAGTGAGTTCCCCAAATAACCTAATAATCACCTCCGTATGCTATGATTCTGTATTTTTATATTAAGATTATGTTTTGCATATATCACAACCCATTGGTAGCCACTATAAATAAATATCTATTAATGGTAATAACTTTTTTTTAATAGACTATTTTTCCATTAATTGAATTGCAAAAAATAGCTAAATTAAAAATGTAAAACAAAAAAATTAATTAAATAAAAGTTTGTAGCTTTTTATTTCTTTATATATATCATAATTGTACATAAAAATTTTATTTTTTGTTTAGTTATCATAAAAAATAACACAAAAGAAATTTTTTTTATAATGATGAATATTTTTGTAAAAAATATACTCCCTCCATCTGCATAATACTGTCCAATTTTGATTCGACACGGGTTTTTAAAATGTGAAGTAAATGAATGGGAAAAGTTAGTTGAATGTAGGTCCTACATTTATATATTAGTTTTACAATAAAATGTGAGTTTAATGGCTAGTGGAAAGTGAGATCCATTTACCAAAAATGGAAAAAAACAAAATAGGCAACATCTCGAGTACGAAGGGAGTAAGAACTAACTGAAAAGTTTTCAATTTTCGATATAATTTTCCCATTGCTTGAGATCCTTAAATGTATATCAAAAAGTTGATTTGATGAAGCAAGTACCTGTGAACTTGTTGTTATCGAGATACATGTCTTGAAGATTTTGGAAAATTGGGATACTTCCTGTTAAACTATTGTCAGATAAACTCAAGAATGTCAAGGAAGACAGGCTGGAGAGTGATAATGGAATATCTCTGGTTAGAGAAGCGCTGTCAATATTTAATATCTCTAGTCTTGAAAGATTCCCTATTTCCGATGGAACTCCTCCTGTGATTGTTATACATCAATACAATCAATTTGATATATAAAAATGTATCATTTATACTTTAAGAATAAGAACAAATGACACGCAATCATAAATATATTGCATCACATAATGATTGGACTCTATAATTTCATATATCGAAGAAAGAAGAAATATTTGTACCTTGAAAACCACTATTGTACCCCAAGTACAACTCTGTAAGCATGCTCAATCTCCCAATTTCAAATGGGATGTTGCCACTAAAATTGTTGAAGGATAATGACAACATCTCAAGATGTGTGCATTTCCATATATTTCGGGGAATCTGCCCTTTTATTTGGTTTGAAAATAGTGAAAGCTCTTTTATTTTGCTCACGTTATTGCACATATCAGTCGGGAACAAACCTGATGATAAGAAATTCCTTATACATGTGTAGATAAGGCACACATTGCGATAGTATTATGAGATGGAGATACCTTTCAATTCATTATCTTCAAGATATAAGTTCTCAAGCTTCGGTAGATTATGGAAAGTTGGGATACTTCCTGACAAACTATTGTAAGAGAGGCTTAAGTATGTCAAGGAAGAAATGTTGAAGATTGAAGACGGAATAATTCCAGTTAGAGAAGCGTTGTCAATCTGTAAAATCTCCAGTCTTGAAAGATTCCCTATTTCTGGTGGAATTCCTCCTAAAATCAATGCATATCAACATAATGAATCATTATATATCAATCATTATAGGAAGGAGAAAGTGTCATACCTCGAAAACCGTTATTGTACCCCAAGTATAACTCTATAAGAATGCTCAATCTCCCAATTTCACCTGGGATTTTGCCACTGAAATTGTTGTAGGATAATGCCAACTTCTCAAGATGTGTGCATTTCCATATATTTCGTGGAATCTCCCCTTTTAGTTGGTTTGAAAAGAGTGAAAGCTCTTTTATTTTGTTCATGTTGTTATATATATGAAGATAAGAAATACAGTGAGACAATATAATTGGCTTAATATACCTGTCAACTTGTTATCACCAAGATATAACTTCTCAAGGTATGACATGTTGAAGATTGAAGATGGCATAATGCCGGTTAGAGAAGCGTTTTCAATCTGTAAAATCTCCAGTCTTGAAAGATTCCCGATTTCTGGTGGAACTCCTCCTACAATTAATGTGTACCAACATAATGAATCATTATATATCAATCATTATAGGAAGGAGAGAATGCCATACCTTGAAAACCATTATTGTACCCCAAGTACAACTCTGTAAGAAAGCTCAATCTCCCAATTTCACGTGGTATGTTTCCACTGAAATTGTTGAAGGCTAGTGACAACTTCTCAAGATGTGTGCATTTCCATAAATTTGGCGGAATCTGGCCCTCAAATTGGTTTTTATGGAGAAAGAGTATTTTGATGCTAGGCAAATTATTGCACATATTACTTGGGAGCATACCTGATAGGCTATTATATCCTATTTTTATTTCTATAAGAGAAGACATGTTGAAAATACCATATGGTATAGTCCCACTAAATTGATTATTAGACAAATGTAATGTTTGTAACATCTGGAGCTTAGACAAAGATGCAGGAATTTTACCTAAGAAAGAGTTATTATACAGATAGAGTTCCTCCAATTGAGGTAAACTGCCCAACCATATTGGTATTTCTCCGGTGAATGAATTCGCTCCCACATTCATCACCTTCAAACAACGCAGATTAGAGAGCTCAAAGGGTAACATCCCCGCAAAACTATTGGAACTGATGTCCAAATATCTTAGAAACGTAAGGTTTCCGAGATGGGGAGCAACAGTTCCAGCAAGGTCGTATCGAGAGAGATTGAGAGCAGTGACATGGCCGTGTTTGAGGCCGCACGACACACCAGTCCAATCACAAACTGATGTGTTTTGCGACCAATTGGTGCTCAAGATAGCATAAGGGTCGGAAGTAATGGAGTTTTTGAAGGAAATAAGTGCATTTTTATCAGTGTCAGAAACCAAGGAGAAGGCAAAGCTATTCAATAGCAAGATTAAAAGAGCAAAGGAAAGAGTAAGACTCTCCATGAATTTGCTGCTTTGTTTCAGTTGACAGACTGTGTCCTCTACAACAGATGATTTATAGTTATGAGTATTGATAATTTGATTTTGTAAATCAGAATTATTTCAATTTCTTTTACTTATTACTAGTATTCGTTGATTTGTGTCTTCGTCAACGATATACTCATCCAAATATACTTGTGGAATATAATTAATTGCATTACATTTCCTTTGAATCGATAATATTTTTCCAACGATGAATTCAGCAATTAATATATATATTTAAGTTTCTATGGAATAATAGATATTCAAATTAAATATTTCTCACCACACATATTTTTTATTTTCCATAAAAACTAAAAGTTTCTCTGTCTATTGCTACAACAACATGGCATTGCAATTTGCATTATTGCAACATAGAAATTTATACTCCCTCCGTTTCATGTGGTGGGAGCGTTTCTTTTCAGCACACCACTTAAAAAAATTTGTGTTAAGTGAGTTAAGTAAATGAAGAATAAAGTAGAATTTGAAAAAGGTAGAGAGATGAATAAAAAATGAAGTAAGTAACAAGAAATGTATTTATTTTTATTTAAAAAAAAAAAAAAAAACTCTACTATTATAAAATGTATTAAAATGGCAAAATGACTTCATTATTGTAGAACGGAAGGAGCATGTAGTAACAAAATTTGGATAATGTTGGAAAACCAATGGAAACAAAATCACACTGTCAAGATGTCTATATATTGTATTACGTGTTCAACAGGGCAAACTATGCGGGTCGTCATTGACTCCACTTGTCACACTTCTATTTTTTATTAAAAATATAATGTAATCGAATATAGTACTACCAGATAATAGAACTACTCCATTATGTGGTATCAATTAAATTCACAAATATGAAAATCAATATAGATAAAATTCCACAAATTGTATCCACGCGAAATTGTAAAGCTATTAAGAAAGTGTAGATTAAGGATAACAATCACTTTTCCCCGATTGTGAAATATATAAATAATTTTTTGTGTTTGGATTTGGTGTAAAAAATTAGATTTGTCGACCCAAAATAAGTCGTATCATTTCCAATATAGCCCAAATTTAACTTACCAAATTTAAGGGGGAAAGGTTTTGGGCTTTTGGCTATAGTAACTTCAATAGGAATGCATAAAAGCTAATTAAAACGATACAAATATTTTAGTATTAAAAAATCTTTGAACTTTAGAGCAAGTCATGCTTATAATTAGGCCTGCTTATTCGGCCGGTTCTGGTTCTAACCGGACCGGTTGACCGGTTAATCGGTTTTAAATTTTCATAAATTCAAGAACCGGAACCGGAACCGGAATCGATCGGTTCCGGTTTGGAACCGACCGGTTAAGAACCGGTCGATTCCGGTTCCGAACCGGAACCGATGTGTAATTTTAATCCGAATTTATTTATAATTTAAAATAGTTCAATACTAAAAAAATAATAATCCAACATCTAAAATTATAACAAATAATACCTAAAAATTAAAATAAATACACAAAATACAAACTAACAATACAATAATATTCATATATGGATAAGAGTGATGCCAAGTGTAGTAGGTCAAGTCGGACTAGTTTATGTTAGCAATTTTTTACTAATACAAAAATAGGAGTTCTAAACTTTAGCATTTTTAAAAAAAAATGAGTTTTAAAATTGAATTTCATTTTTCCGTTTTTGGCTAAACATAGTATTCATTGGAATTTTCAATACTAATTAATATTGTTGTGACTATTTGGTTTATACCGGAACACTTAATAAATTATTCATAAATATGTTAAAATCGTATGTTAAATGAATTGTTACATAAATTTGTAATAAATATATCATATGAAATGATATTGTATTTGTATAAGTTCTTTTGAAAACTAAAAACAAACTTATGATGTTCTACTCATTGTAGTTAGTTCATAAAAAATGGATTAGGGAAATAATTATAGATTCAAAGTATCACAGATTAAACATTTAAATCTAAAAATCACTCAATGTTTCAAACTATTTTACTTTAATTCAAAATTAATTCAATAAATTAGATTTTTTAGTATATTAAATTATAAAAAAATAAAATTGAATTATAATCCGGTTCCCGGTTAGGAACCGATCGGTTCCGGTTCCGAACCGGAACCGGTGTTATTTAAAAAGTTGGAACCGGTACCGGAACCGGAACCGGGTTTTCCGGTTCCGGTTCTTCAATTAACCGGTCGGTTCCGATTCCGATTCTGGTTAACCGAGAACCGGAGAACCGTTTAAGCACCCCTACTTATAATCTTGAATTAATAAAAAATTCCAAAAAATCAATTTAGAGCCGGTAATGAACAAGTCATTCGTTAAAACTATGTTAACATTTCAAGCATTGGATGATTTATTTTTTCTGTTGTTTAACTTCCCCACAACACTCATGCATTTGGTTGATATAAATAGTAGCCATTTTTCACTTGAGCACACCAATAATTCCAAAATCAAAAGGAAAAGTTTTGCAGAACTTTGTAGAGAACAGCACTAATTATTTTAATTAGTCTAGGCCCAAGCACCAGTTATTTTAAAAAATGGCCCAAGCTTTACATAAAAGTCAGGCCCAACATAATTATCGATTAATAGAATAGTGAGCCGCAAGTTTTGTAACTGAAAACTCTACTTTGAGTTATATGTTGCCTTCTCTTTCATTTTGATCAAATTGGATATGGATTACATTTTATTATTGTAGGATATCATCACATGTACCTTCTTCTAAAATATTCCCATAAATTATCGACTATTAAAGATATTTTTTAATAAGGACACTAATTTGGATTTCTAAATATACCACCAGCGTTTCAAAAAGCGTCCTAAATTATTATTTAATTATATCTCAATTTTTGTGTCAACAAAATAAGTTTTTTGTAGTAAATCAAAAACTATAATATGAAATTAAATATGATTAATAAAATGTACAATATTGCGTTGCTTATTTTAGTTATACTACTGATTTAATATATCAATTTATCTTTCAACTGATAAGTTTTTTATAGAAAATCCAGAACAAGCTATACTATATACCAGAATCAAATCGCATTGTTGCGAATACTTATAGGAAAAGCATATCGAGGACGACGCATTTCAGTAGCTGCTACAAATGTGGCATGGATCTTGTGCAAAGCAGCAACTACTTCAATCATGTTGATTCTTTCATCTGCTGCAACGGCTAAACATTTCATTGCCAATTCAAATGTCGATAAGATGCATTTCTCCTTGGCAGAGTAATGTTGATCTTCCCTTGCTAACAACGCATGCGCCACCACTTCAACAACTGCATTTTGCTCTAGTGCTTCACTCACCCACTGTTTTATGTTCTTTTCTTCATTGAACATATCATCCGTTGGCTTCTTTCCCGTGAACATCTCCAGCAGCAATATCCCAAAGCTGTACACGTCACCACTAATTGACACTATGCCTTCCATTCCAAATTCTAATTGTATCACACACATTCAAACATTTTTGTTAGGATCAGGTAAAAACATTTATATACAATGAAATTTAAATCAGAGCATCGTGCATCACCTGGTGCTGCATAGCCAAACGTCGCCACTGTTTGTGTTTGGATGAAAGTTTCCCCTCCATCGAAAAGCTTGGAAATACCAAAATCAGCAAGATGAGCAATCATGTCTTGATCAATCAACACATTGCTTGGCTTTAAATCACAATGTACGACTGGAAATGTATGGCCATGGTGAAGATATTCCAAGGCTGCTGCAACATCTATTGCTATTTTCAGCCGTTGAATAAGTTCCAAACCATACATGCCAGAATGCAACCATTTCTCTAAGCTCCCGTTTGGCATATATGTGAGAATCAATGCTTTAAACTCCATATTACAACAACATCCAATAACTCGAACTAAATTTCTGTGTCAAATGGTGCTCAATATAGTAGTTTCAACATCAAAGCTCCTTGGTGCTCCTTGTAGTTCCAAGTTGAACACTTTTACTGCAACTTTCAGCCCATCAGAAAGTGTTCCTTCGAATACAGAACCGAAACTACCTCTTCCAAGTAGGTTTGTTTCACGAAATGAACTTGTTCCTTGTTCAAGTTCTATGTAAGAAATTCTTCTGCATTCGGTAATTTGTGGTGAAATATCAACTGAAAGGGCTACTTTTTTCCGTTTACACATCTTTACAAGAGCAAGCATTGCAATCACCACAATGACAACTAAAATCACTGATGGCACAATGAGTTTCTTTAACCATGATCTATAATGATTTTCTGGGCAGGCTGGAACTTGAAATGTTATTGGACCACACAAAGCTAAGTTGTCAGAAAAAGACGGTGCACTAAAGTTACGAAAACGACCACCATCTGGAATTCTTCCTTCCAATATGTTGTTGGAAACATTAAAATTTTCAAGGCAACATAGATCTTCCAAGGACTTAGGTATTGATCCATAAAGATTGTTGTAAGATAAATCCAATGTTTTCAAACCTTTAACCTTTACCAAGGATTGAGGAATAGATCCATTGAGAAAATTATTTGATAAGTTAAGAAACTCTAGTGTTTGGCAACCATCAATTGAGGTGGGAATATCACCTGAAAATTGATTAGAAGACAAATCCAAAGAGCTAAGTAACTTGAAATTTCCAAGCTCTGATAATAATTGACCACTCAAATGATTGGTGGATAAGTTCAAAGTAACAAGATCTGTGAGAAAATATAAGTTAAGGGGGATGGTTGAATTCAATTGGTTGAAGCCTAAGTTAATCACTCTCAAGGATTTAACATCACCCAAGCTTTCTGGTATGGAACCCACAAGCATGTTCATGCTTAGGTCCAACTCCCCCAAATGATTCATTAGGAAAAGTTGGTTAGGGATAGACCCTACCAATTGATTGCCACCAAGATATAGTCTTTGGAGTTGCTTCATTTTCCCAATTGTTGGTGGAATGAGTCCACTCAACTGATTTCTAGCCAAACTTAGATATAGCAAACTGCTTAAGTTTCCTAATTCAGAAGGAATGACACCTATGATGCTGCAGTTTGTTACATCAAAAAACTCAAGAGATGAGGAAAAATTTCCTAGTGAAGTGGGTAGGATGCTATTTAGTGGATTGTTATTTAGTTGCAGGTACTTCAAATGTCGACAATTACTTAATGAAGAGAGAAATGTTAATTCCTGAGATGGGAATTCTGCTCCACTCAAATTGTTTTCAGCAAGAATTAGTGACCGTAGGAGCTTCAAATTACCGAAGTAGGGTATAGAGCCACTAAATGAGTTGCTATACATCTCCAAGATTGTAAGTTTAGAAGCATTGGTGATAGTGCTTGGAATTGAGCCACTGAGTCTGTTAGAACCTAAATAAAGTCGTTCAAGAGTGACAAGTGAATTCCCCAAATCTGATGGAAGAGTACCTAGAACCTAAATAAAGTCGTTCAAGAGTGACAATTGAATTCCCCAAATCTGATCGAAGAGTACCTGAAAACTCATTATATGTAACTTGTAAATTCTTCAAAGTTGATATGTTGAATATGGAAGATGGGATCAATCCATTTAAGTTATTGTTATAGGCGGTGAAAGTTTCAAGCATTGGCAGAGTGCCAATCTCTTGTTGTAATTCACCTGCGGTATTATAGTAACATTTAATATATATAAATATTATTAATATAAAGGGATGTTCGCCTCTAATATAATGAAGCTTTTAAAAAACTTATATAACGAACTTTATCCATGATTGTTATTTCCCACCGATGACGGATTTCGGCAACATTAAAATGGCATGGATGCTGAGTTTGTATACATCTACAATAACGAAATCGATTCTAATATGAATCGCGACCCTAAATCGTGAGCCCAACTCAGCATCCATGTCATTTTAATGTAGCTGGAATCCGTCGCTGTGGGAAATAACAACCACGGATAAAGTTCGTGATATTATTTGCCAAGTTGAAAATTCATGAGAAATAAACAAATTTTGTAGAAGTTCAATGATATTAGGGCCAGTATCCCTAATATAAATAGTACATTATTATACGTACTCTAAGTGATATAGTTCCCTTTATCCTGAAAATTTGTCACCTATTTCCTTTTTGGTCCGTCCCTAAAAATTTGTCACCTATCAATTTTACTATTTTTGATAGTGGGTCCTACATTCCACTATCTCTTTTACGCTCACATTTTAATATAAAACTAATACATAAAAGTAGGACCCACTGCCACCAACTTTTTCAATTCACCTTCTATTACATTTCTTAAAACCCGTGTCGGGTCAAATGGTGACGAATTATTAGGGACGGAGGGAGTAATAATTTGAACAGAAATTGCATATTGATGATATTTTGTCAAATTAAACAAAAGTCCTACTTGTTTTCTTTAATTTTCTTAAATGGGGTAGTATTTGATTAAGAATTTTCGTTATCATAATATGTTGAAAGTATCATATATGGAAATACCTGTGAAATGGTTGTTACCCAAGTACAACCCTTTAAACATGCTCATATTACCAATTGTATTAGGGAGGTTTCCACTGAGATTGTTGTTGTTTATGTTCAACGTCTCAAGATTTTTGTTCTTCCAGATATTCGGAGGAATAAATCCTTCAAGAGCAGATGTTATTCTTGATATACACAAAGCTATATAAATAATCATTTTCTAAGCAAAATAATAATCGTATTCGTAGCCGGAAAGAAAAATTCATCTTATAAAGTGTCATGTATAACTAATACCTGTGAAATGGTTGTTACTCAAGTACAACTCTCGAAGCATGCTCATGTTTCCAATTGTACGAGGGATGTTGCCACTGAGATTGTTGTAGTTCAAGTTCAATATCTCAAGATTTTTGCACTTCCAAATATTCGAAGGAATAAGTCCTTCATGAGCAGATGTTATTCTTAATACAAAGCTCTACTATCATTTTCAAAGAAAAATACTAATTGTAGCTGTAAAGTGATCAAAATAAAAATCCATCTTGCCAATCTTATATTTAATAATTAATTAAAAACACAGGAGATCATTATTAATTAGTTTTAGGTCATTTTATAATTTAGGTTTAAAGTTACTTCCATATGCTTTGGTTCTGCATTTTTATTAAGTTCTGCGTATATCACAACCCTCAGCCACTATAAATAAATATCTATTAATGGTAATAACTTTTTTATGTAAATAGACTATTTTGCCTTTAATAGAATTGCAAAAATAGATAAGTTAAAAATCTAAAACAGGAAAATATGAAAATTAATTAAATAAAAGTTTGTAGCTTTTAGGTAATGTTTTATCTGGTCTTATTCATTTATATATATATATCATAATTGTACATAAAATTTTATTTTTTGTTTAGTTATCATAAAAAATAATACAAAAATTAAATTTTTTTAATGGTGAATATTTTTTTAAAAAATATAAGAACTAACCCAACCAGATTAAAGTGTTCAATTTTCGATATAATTTTCCCATTGCTTGAGATTCATAAATGTATATCATAAATTGATTTGATGAAGCAAGTACCTGTGAACTTCTTGTTATCGAGATACAATTCTTGAAGATTTTGGAATATTGGGATACTTCCTGTCAAACTATTGCCAGATAAACCCAAGATTGTCAAGGAGACATGTAGGAGATTGAAAATGGGATATCTCTTGTTAGAGAAGCACTGTCAATAATTAATATCTCTAGCCTTGAAAGATTTCCTATTTCCGATGGAACTCCTCCTGTGGTTGTTATATATTAGCACAATCTATTTGATATAAATGCATCATTTATACTTTAGGAATAAGAACAAATGACACGCAAACATAAATATATTGAATCACATAATGATTGGTCTCTATAATTTCATATATTGAAGAAAGAAGAAATATTTGTACCTTGAAAACCTCTTTTGTACCCCAAGTACAACTTGGTAAGCATGCTCAATCTTCCAACTGCACTTGGGATGTTGCCACTAAAATTGTTGAAGGATAATGACAACATCTCAAGATGTGTGCATTTCCATATATTTCGGGGAATCTGCCCTTTTAGTTGGTTTGAAAATAGTGAAAGCTCTTTTATTTTGCTCATGTTATTGCACATGTCATTCGGGAGCGAACCTTATAATGAAAAAGTCATTATTATGTATGTAGATAAGAAATACATTGAAACAATATAATAGGGCGAAATACCGGTCAACTTGTTATTATTAAGATATAACTTCTCAAGCTCTGGAAGATTGTGGAAAGTTGGGATATATCCGGACAAACTATTGTAAGAGAAGCTCAAGATTGTCAGGGAAGGCATGTTGAAGACCGAGGATGGAATAATTCCAGTTAGAGAAGCATTTTCAATGATTAATATCTCTAGTCTTGAAAGATTCCCCATTTCCGGTGGAACTCCTCCTTCAATCAATATATATCAACATAATCAATTTGATATAAATGTATCATTATACTTGATGAATTTAGAAAAAATGACAAATAAGGATTCGACTCTATAATTTCACACATTGAAGAAGAAGAAGAAGAAGAACTATTTGTACCTTGAAAACCACTATTGTAATCCAAGTACAACTCTGTAAGCATGCTCAATCTTCCAATTTCACTTGGGATGTTGCCACTAAAATTGTTGTAGGATAACGACAAGATCTCAAGATGTGTGCATTTTCATATATTTGACGGAATCTGCCCTTCAAGTTGGTTTTGAGAGAGTGACAAGATTTGGATGTTGGGCATATTGTTGCACATATCAATTGGGAGCCTACCTGATAGGCTATTATTTCTAATTCTAATATCACTAAGTGAAGACACATTGAAAATACCATGTGGTATGGACCCACTCAGTTTATTACTGTCCAAGTGTAATATTTGTAACATCTGGAGCTTGGAATTGTTAAACAAAGACGAAGGTATTTTACCTAAGAAAGAGTTATTGTATAGATAGAGTTCCTCCAATTGAGGTAAACTGCCCAACCATGTTGGTATTTCTCCGGTGAATGAATTCGCTCCCAAATTCATCACCTTCAAACGACGCGATTTAGAGAGCTCAAAGGTTAACATCCCCGCAAAACTGTTGGAACTGATGTCCAAATATCTTAGAAACGTAAGGTTTCCGAGATGTGGAGCAACAGTTCCAGCAAGGTCGTATCGAGAGAGATTGAGAGCAGTGACACGGCCATGTTTGAGGCCGCACGATACACCAATCCAACTACAGACTGATATGTTTTGCGACCAATTGGTGCTCAAGATAGCATAAGGGTCGGAAGTGATGGAGTTTTTGAAGAAAATAAGTGATTGTTTATCTATGATGGAATTAAAGGAGAGGGCAAAGCTATTGAATAACAAGATTGAAAGAAAAAAGGAAAAGGTAGAAATCCCCATTATTATTTTGCTACTTATTTCATTTGGGGCGATGGATTGCACTCTTTATGTAGACACTAAAGTGCTCCATTGTAACAATGGTCGTCGTCGTCAACTCAACTTGTCACCCTCCTATTTTGATTAAAATTTATCTACCACTAAGTATTGTGGTCTTTTATTTCCACAATGGGATGTTGGTGTCGTTCTCAACTGTACTTGTTGCACTTCTATCATGGGCAAACTTTATTTACCACTAAGTATTGTGGTCTTTAGTTTCCACAATAGAATGTTGGTGTTGGTGTGATAATTATGAGACTTATGTTTCATTCTCTATCCCTACAAAATGACTTTGGAGTGTAGAAAGTTTAATACTCATTTCCTCCCATAAAAAGTGATACATTTTCTTTTTTGGATTATTCCAATAAAATGACACATTTTTTAAACACAAATAACATCAACTTGACCTTTTTTTCTCTATATTGAACTCACAAAACAAAACTACATAAAATCTTAATATTCGGGTGAAAGAAGAGCAGAGAAGGCACAGCACTGGGAGGAGGTTGATGATTACATTAATAATTCCATAGACACAGATGGTTTTTTTGGGGATTAAATAAATTGATGTATTCTCTATCTTTATATGAACTGAATGTGTTGTTAAGTGTGTCGAATGAATGAATTGTCGAAATTAATCGATTAGTAATTCCATATAACTTGAACAACTCCACATCATTTTTCACACCAATGTTTATTAAATCCTCATTTTTAAAACACTGCTAAATCTCCTAGTCTGCCAATTCTTGGGGACTTTATTTAATTTTTTTGGACTGAAATGATAGTCCTTTATTTTCGACCGATTTTATTCATTTAATTGGGCTCCCTTCTTAGTTTTTTCTGTGTGGAATAGGCAATTGGGTATATATTAAGTGTATATCGGCTGATGACAAGTAAAGTATGGGCTTGATTTAATTTAATTTAATTTATATGCTTATTTCTGTTTATGTGTTCAAAACGTATTTCTATCGTGATGTTACCGCAATTTTTAAAAGAATATGGTATTTAACCTCATAAGTTTATGGGCCTTTACTTATTTGTTAAGCTTCCCTATCAAAATATGAGAATTGTATTGGAATAACGTATTAGAGAGAAAAACGTAAGAGAAGATAAAGTAAAAGTTATTAAGAGTATTGTATTTAAAAAAAAGGAAATTATCCAACTGTAATGTGAATGCTCAAATATTCCCATGTGAATGCTCAAAAAATGGAATATGTACGAACACTAATAGCAAGTCAAGTCTAATGGAACAGAAGGATTAATACATTTTTCTTATTAATGATTGTTACTTGTTACTCTGAATAAAAGTACTATTTCAAATAAATAGTAAAAGTTACTGTATTATTATTGTGAGTAAAAGTTATTGCAAAAATTAATTATAATTAATTCTTGTAAATAAAAGCTAGTATTATTTTTTTAGATTAAAAGTTATTTTTCCACTTAACACACTATATATTTATTTTTTAATCTTCATGTTCAAAAGATATGCTTTTAACACTGATAAAATGGAGAGAGTGACTATAATCCACATAAACAATAATTTTTAATATGGAGAACGATAATTTTTATTCATTACAACAACAACTTTAACTCGCAATAATAATAACTTTTATTTATTAAAACTATAACTTTTATCCAACACAAATATATTACTGTAACTTTGATAGTTCGACAGACGAAGCTGCAAATAAAAAATGTGAGAAAAGAACAATATCATTATTATAACTCAACCTGCATGGCCATTCCAATCTTCTTCTTCTTTGTGGTGCCACATTTCCTCTACTGCTTCTCACCTTTATCCTATAAAATCTGTAGATCCATTCCACCAACCATTTTGGACTTCCGTACCCAAAAATCAGACAACCCAAAATACCTCCAATTACAAATCCACCTCCATAACCAGAAACAACCGCCTGCCAACAGAATCCATCTAGAATACCATAATCATCATCACCGCCTTCTTCCATCATCACCGATGTCGAAGACTCTTCACATTGTCTTGTTAATGGAAATCCACATAGTCCAGAATTCCCAACATATGATTTATTTTCAAATGTGGAAAACTGGCCATTAGATTGAGGTATCTTCCCTGAAAGATTATTCATGGAAAAGTTTATCATGGAAAGAAATGTGAGCTTTGTTAGCTCTGTTGGAATTTCCCCATCCAATTGGTTTGAAGAAAGGTCCAATGACTCGAGTTCTGTCACGTTTCCAAGAGATGTAGGTATATTTCCTGTGAGGCAATTGTGAGACAGATTAAGATATATCAAGGACTTCAATTTTCCTATGGAGCTTGGGATACTGCCTGAGAATCTGTTGGATGACATGTCGATGGTTGTGAAGGTCGTCAAAATTCTCTTATATTCTCGATCAATACCTTTCAGTGTTAATGTCACAGTTATTATCAATGAATCTGAATAAAATGGAGACAGATCTTGTTTTCCTCGGTGATTCTCCCGTGCATCCATCATTGCTTTAAAATTCCTCAAATATTCATGGGGCAGATTGCCAATGAATACATTATGGGAAATATCAAAAACATGCAACTTGGGGAATGGAAGACTAGTCTTGGAAGTGTGAGAAGAAATGGTACCACTAAAGTTGTTGGATCTCAATATTAGGACGCGAAGATCAGAGAGATTTGCGGTCCAAACTGGAAAGGTGTCTTGTATTCTGTTGTTTCCAATATTAAGAACCTGCAGACTTTGACAATTGGAAAGGGATTGGGGTAAAAATCCTTCCAACTTATTACTATTCAAGTCAAGTGTCTGAAGACTACAACCCAATGGATTCGGCGATTCTACTCCAGTCAGATTATATTCGCTTTGCTTCTGTCTTAGACTACCAAAGTCGGGGATGGGACCAGTGAATGAGTTATTGCTCATGCCTATATAAAATAGCTGAGAAGCATTGGTGATGGAGGTTGGAATTTCGCCTGTCAACGTGACTCTGTTAGACACATACACATAGTACTTAAGAGAGGTCAAAATTACTTGCAAAATTTTATAAAAATGCTGAAATTGTGTGAGAGAAGTAAACTTTTAGATTCTAATGAACTAAGAAAATATTGAAGAGATATAGAGTCATACAAATTTATGTTTGATATTGATTTAAAATTTGTACTCTCCCTCTGTCCTTCAATTTGGATGGTAGAAAATGATTAGTTCAACGTGTTTGTTCTGAAATCAAAGTAAGTGATCAAATCATATATATGTATCAAGCAGTTATTATAAGTCAAGAATGTAAGATTTCCAATCTCCTTCGGTTATGCAAATAGAGTGTTTCTAAATTTGTAATATCTCATGATCCGCTCTCACAGGGTAGCAGAGCTCGATATACTCACAAGTGATCGGATTGCATATGTAAAAAGGATTCCTTAATCTGGAGTAAATAAGAAGCAATCCATTTGCAGTTAGTGGCCTGCTAATAGTCCTCCAATCTCGAAATCTGTGGGCGGATGGCTGTGAAGATCATGGCTCTCCAAATTGACTCTTTCAATTTCATAAATTGTAACACCCCAAACTTTCGTACCTTATTATTATTATTACTATTATTATTATTAGCGGAAAGATAAATAAAAAGTGGTTATAGTAGAATGCGAAACCTGCCCTTTACGTTTAGAATAATCGATCAATCTTAGAATTATAAATAATAGTTCCTTCGTTCTCAAACAAACATTTCAAGTACATCTAAAAGAGTAACACCAAATAAAAGTTTATAATGTCCGACACATCTCCGAAGTATGCTAGAGCACTATTATACAAATTTATCAAATTCCCAGTCTATTACAATTAGAGTAAGACGTGCACATCTCGGGCAGCCCGTTCAACGTCCGTGCTCACACTCCAAGGAAGTACAATACATCATGGGAATCGCCGATGCTCTCCTAATAGGTCCCATGTTCTTCAAATGAGTTCTCCTACATAAAAAGATAATTAGAGGAAGTAAGATACAATTAGCTATTAATTAAAACATTAAGTCACTAATAAAGATATAGTAAGATGCATTTGCAGTAAAGAAGAAGATTCATATCTTTCTATACAAGTGGGCATTCAATACTAATGTAGAGAAATCAACGGCTCATAAGCCCCCTCCATTCTTAAAATACATTTTGGCCATAGGATCCAAAATATCTTGACATACTTCCCCTCCAAGTTACACCTCCCCAGATGGATAGCAACATACAAATATAATAATGAAGATAAACTTTACCCAAGTTAAACCTCCCCAAGTTCAACTTTCCCCCACTTGCTTAGATGGGCAAGTATATAAACCCCAACTCTTTGCTTTTTCAAGCAGCCATCACTGTCAAACATTCTCTTCACACCCATATAGAATAAAGGAGTTAGAGGAGGGAGACATGCAGATAATTGTAGGATCAAGTCCCCAATCCAACAACACTTTGTCCCACATCAAAGAGGTAAACTCCATTGTCTTCTTTCAAACTTTAATACACAACAATCATGCATACATCTTTAATATAGAATCTGCCTAAGTGACACCAATAATACTAAGTAAAGAAGTAGAAATGATCAATAACAGAAACTTCATCATAACAAGACAATACCCAAGTTCACCAAATTTAAATATATAAACGAAAGCTAGGATCCTACCACCAAAATAACCAGAGTAATGGGAATACTTAGCTTAGGATGTGAATCTGCCCGGGACATCCGGTAGCCGAAATTCGGCACCCCGTCGCCGACAACGACAGCCCCACGCCCCAATCCGCCACTGCTACATAGCAATTAGTAATCTACAAGTTTAATACAGCAAAAACTTTTAAATCAAAGCTTTAAAATTTTTAGAAAATAAAAACAAAGCAGGGAAGAATTATAAATAAATCCTTACCTTTTGGGAGTTGGGAGTTCGGCGAGGAGGCGGTAACTGTGGTGGCTTCGGGGAGCTGCTCCGGCAGCGCGAGGTACGGAGGAGGCCGAAGCTTGTGCATGCACAGTGGCGGCGGCGGTAGATCGGAGAGAGAAGAGAGGGAGACAGAGAAGAGAGAGAGAGAGAGACCGCCGGAGGCGGCGGCGGTACGGCGGCACTGGAGGGTGCGGCGGCGGCAGCAAGTGGAGTGGGAAAGGAGTCTCTCTCTCATCGTAGTTTGGGTTAGGGATTGAATGGTGAGGGAGATGAAGGGGGAGTATATGGGTTATTTTAATTAATTGTTGTTGGACTGCATTTTATTATTTGGGCTAAGCATTGGAGTAAATAAATTGAACCCAACTCTTTCATAATTGGGGCTGCAGTAAATAAATGAATGGATGCCCGATTCCGAAATTTACTTATCTTTGGACTGGAAATATTAGGGTGTCTTGGTCCAGTTTCGGAATTTGAATTTATTTGGAAGAAATTGAATATTAAACTTCGGTAATCTAACATGAGCAAGTTAATTAGGGCTGGCAAATCGTGCGGATTGGGTCGTTATCGGGTCAACCCGATAACGACCCAACCCAATAAGGCCAAACCCGAACCCAACCTGTTAAGGAAATCCCAAACCCGAACACGAACCCAACCCGCCACCTTCAAACCCGGACACGACCTGGACACGACCCGAACACGATAACGACACGAACCACTTTGGGTTGACCCGACACGATAAGAACACGATATCGACCTGGACACGATAAGAACACGATATCGACCTGAACACGATACCAACACGAACCACTTTGGGTTGACCCGACACGATAACAACACGACAACAACCTAAGCACGATAACAACACGATTACATATTGCTTCAAAAAATGATCAAGACTTTAAAAAGCCATATAGCATGAAGATGTTCCATTTTAAACAACAAAACTCCAACAAAATCCAAAACAACCCAATAAAATACATAACTTTTGTTCCAAAACCCAACAAAAAAATTTGAAACAAGATAAAAGAACTAAAGAAGTAAAAAGAACAAAACAAAAAAGAGTGAAAATACTAAAAATTAAATTAAATTTATTGAATCAAAATAAAAAGAATATAATAGTAAAATAAATTATATTATAAAATTATTTGTTGATTAGTTTTGCTAGTACATAATATCTGAATTAACGTTTTGTATCTATAAGTATAAACTTATTTTTCATAAATTTATTCAAATTATCCTTTTATTCTAAACACTAATTGATTTAGTTTTATTTTTCACTTGGATCTCTCACGTACATTGTATTATTTCATTTCTTTCGACTACTTTAATTTTTGTAATTTGAAATATAATTTGAAGCCTGTAATTTCAAATATTTTCTATATATTATAACACATGAAGAAATATGCAAAGTAGGGTCATTACATGGTCATTTAATATTATTATCCAAAACTACATGAATGAAGACATAATTATATATTTTGAATATATTAACTATTATACTTGAAGTGTCACACGCCTAGACGTTGATAGCAACAACCTTCTATCGTCGAACTAGCTCTTATGTATCATTTGATGCACTATAATATATAACAGATTATTAATCATAAATTAATTTTATAATATGAGTCTAAAATTTATTGTGGTTTATCATAATATTTAAATATATCAATTTATATAGCAGTCATATAATTAAAGGATATGTTACAACTTACATGTTGGGTTCCACATGTTATCATCATACCATCTCTATTATGATATTATTACGCACTATGAAAATA
Source organism: Salvia hispanica (assembly GCF_029641045.1). Lineage (NCBI taxonomy): Eukaryota > Viridiplantae > Streptophyta > Magnoliopsida > Lamiales > Lamiaceae > Salvia > Salvia hispanica. The sequence continues at coordinate 34,726,600 of NC_142697.1, read as the reverse complement.
ATTATAAAAATAATATTAAAATAATACAGTAAATGAAATATTGAAAATATTGTGATTTATCATATAGTAATACTAATAATTTTTCATGATCTTATCAATTTTTGGAGCAAGTGCTATACATTTGAATGTTGTATTACTATTATATGTGTTGAGTCCAACAATGTCTCATCATTGAATGACCCATATTATAATGTTAATAATTTTAGATAGAATAATCAACCAATATGTATAATATGTATAATATGTCTCATCATTGAATGACTCATATTATAATGTTAATAATTTTAGATAGAATAATCAACCAATATGTATAATATGTATAATATGTATAATATTATCAATGGTTTCAAAAATAATATGAGAGAATTTCCCAACAAAAGAGTGTTTTTCTAATTTATACTTTGTAAAAAAAAAAGCAATTTATTTATCTTTATATCGTTGTGATCGTTTAAATAAAATGAATAAAAAATTATTCCATTATTATTCCATTAAAATACTATGGATGGTTATTCTCTCTAAAATTTTATCTTTTAATAAGGGTCTTGGTACATATTGTACAACAATACAAATGAAAAATGAAAAATTATAAATAAGGTCAAATTAGTCACAAAAATATGTAATTAATGATGCTATCTAATCAAAATAAATTAATATTATCCTTTTTAAAATTTGAAGGGCATTTTGTGTATACAATTTTTGCAAATTTATCTTTACTCAAAATAAAAATAATAATAATAATTTTTAACGGGTTACCCGACCCGACCCGCATCCAACCCGCATCCGACCCGATTTTTTCGTGTTCTTAGTGGGTCGACCCAATAATGACCCGCATCCAATAAGACTTGATCCAAACCCAATAATTTCGTGCGAATTCGTGTCGGATTATCGTGTCGTGTCAAAAGTTGCCAGCCCTAAAGTTAATCATGGGATTCGAGACTAATAGAAGAAGAAGGATCAAATATCATATGAGTTTTAGAAGTTTTAAAAAGATAAAAGCGAAGAATGAAATGGATTAATTAGGAGGCATGCATTTCTATTAAAGTTTAAGAATTTCTTGAAAGTTTGATTAGTATTTATATTGTAATATTTCCAAAAAGGTTATCTCCGCAAGTTAAGGTCGGAGCGAGAAATTCAAGTTAAGGAAATTAAACGAACGAGGTGAACTTTTCTATCCTACATACTAATGTGGATGAAAATATAAACTTATGTTTGTTATTTGTGCAAATGATGTTGTCTTGCCATAAATGATTTGTTTTATGCCTATCTGTTTGGTTGGAATGTAAGAATCGAATTCGGGTCCGAGTGAGGGTGGTGTCCCTACTCGGATTAGTGTACACAGGTGACCATGGAAGGTGGCCACCTTCCACGGCACAAAGATGATATAGTGGAGGCTGTTGGGAGGTGGCCACCTCCCCGGCTGGAGAAAGATGTAGGTGACCGTGGGAGAGCACCATCTCCACGGCACTTGGTGTTCAGATATGGCAAAGTATGAAAGAACTTAGACTGCGCAGTCGAACAAAGATTTTAGTAAGCTCGGACCTTTTAAGAGAAAACTCTCGAGTGTTACTGTGATGGCATGATAACATTTTCATTTTATGTATGTATATTTCGGCAATGTGTTCACTGAGTATTTTTATACTCAGCCCTGCATATATTTCTAAATGTGCAGGTTGAGCAGTGACGGTGGGGAATGCTTAGCAGAGTTTATGATTTTCTTTATATTTTAAGTAGGGGCTCTCAGAGGTGCATGTCTCCATACATGTGACCGTGTTCATTCCGCTGCGTATTGTTCTTCTATACTCTGATAAATATTTATTGAAGAGTAAGATCTCCATTCGAGTTCTTCTGATTAAAAGATAATTTGAAGTTGTTTCCCTTTATTTCCAAGTGGATATTCAGATATTGTTTACCCCCTTTCTGTTCCCCTCTTCTTATCTCCCACCCCTAGTCACGGGTTCCCGGCTTTGCCATCCCTAGCGAAGTGCGGTCGTGACATAAATCGTGCACCGAGTTGACCTCCACCAGATCCTCGACGTCAGTCGAACGAGGACGCAGTGGCAGAACCAAAAATTTATACAAGCCGGGGCTGAAATTAAAAAAATATATAATACAAAATACTTCCTCCGTTCCGTCGTAGTTGACTCATTTTCTATTTTGAAATTTTTCTCATAGTTGAGTAATTTGCATATATAGAAATAATAAACACTTTTTCTCACTCTTATCTCACTCTCTCTTATTTTTTTATATATTTACTTAACAGTTAACACACTAAATATCCATTTTTTAAACACTATGCCGAAAAGTTTCGCCTCAACTATGAGGGAATGGATGTAGTATTAAATTTTACATGTAATATACGCACAATTTTTACGGACACTTGATGATAATAGTTTTGGACGAGTCGACATGTGCCACTGAAGAGGTCACATTTTCATTTTTTGTTTGAAATTTATCTTTCAATGTATACAATTAAGATATCATTCGTCCGTTTGTCCCTCATTCTATTTTGCAAATCTATAGTATTAATAAGTTTAGTTGAGAAAAATACTTTTTATGACAAAAGTTGTTACAATTGAGAAAATCAAAGTGTCAATTCACTTGAATTCGGAATTGAAATGTACTACTACTATTTAAATTAGTTGTAGTTGAAATTGAATTATTCCTTAATTTTTTGAGAATATCCCTTAATTTTTAAGAAAATATTGATACATAAAAGTTAGCAATAACAATAATTTGTTATTAGGAATGTAAGAAAATAATTTTACAAATTAATTTCATTAGTATATTTTTTAACTAGCTTTTTTACAACATTAATTTGTCATACTATCAAATCGGTCAAAATACCAATTAATTTCATTATTTTATTTTGTTTATAATAACAAAAGGCCCAGTAACAAAGTAAAAGCCCAAATAGTCGTCTTCTCCATTTTCTCAATTTCCAGTTACAGAGAACGGCGTCGGTCTGGATTGCAGGCTGCCATGCTCCTCAAGCAATCTGGGGCGGAGACCTGGCGGAGGACGACCGTAGCAGGGGGATTCTGGGTCCGGGTGCGAGGACGGGTGGGGTTTTGATTTTGGATTTGTCAAAATCGATCAGATCACGCCATGATTTGCATACGGATTTGCTGATTAAGGCTTCGGATAGAGAGGCGTGACAGTATTTCGGTGGAGATTTCTGATGGCAGATTTGTGAAGTAATCAACCTCCATGAACAACAGAAATTAAGAAAATTAAGAATCAGGGTTCTTCTCTTCCAAAAATGTGCAAAAACTCAGACAAAATATTAGGCATGAATATTTGTTTCTTAAATCATAATCGAATCTTAAATAAATGATTTAGAAGATTTGGATATAGAGACTTTGGATTTTTAATTGGAATATGAATATCAGTTTGTAGAATAGATTTAATAGTTATATAAAAATTATTTAAGAGATTTAACAAAATTGTAGGAAATATTTAATAAAACAAAATAATGGAGTATATGGAAAAGACGTAGGAGATTTTCTATAAAACTATAATACCGTGATTTGATTAAGATTGTAGGTTGAATTTGAGATATTATATGAAAACTAAATTGAGTCAAAATTTTTGAGCAAGAAAGTAAAGATAGAAAAATAAAGAAGAAAATGTAAAAAGAGAGTAAAGTAGATGATGAAATAAATTAAAAGTGATTGAATGTTTTATTCTTTTGTCAACAAAATAAAATCACTCGACTTAGTTGGGACACCTCAAAAATGAATATGACTCACATTAGTTGGGACGGAGGTAGTACATTATTTTATTTAAGATTAGATTAAGATTAAGAAAACAAATATTACTCCTAAATCAAGTCTATTATATGGAAAAGATGTAGGAGATTTTAATTAAGATTTAGGAAATAAATATCATAAAATCATGCCTAATATTACCAAATCACGCCTAAATATTTATTATTTTGTACTCTCCTGGTTTTTAAAAAATAAGAACTTACGGGGGTGTTCGGTTTGCAAGACTGTATCCGAGATTAAATTTACAAATTTTAAAATAAAGATTAATTAACAAACATTGTATATATAAAATGCTCTTGGCATTTTAAACCGGTTTTCTTATCAAACTATTATTTCTTTACTAGATTATCCTTTTTTCATATTGTAAAGTTAAATCATTCTCAAATTACATATATATTATGGCTAATAAATGCAAATACAAATGATATCATAAACAATCCAAAACCGTTCCATTATTTTGGCAAGTACCATAAGATTAAAAAATACAAGATTACTTAGAACTTTTAAATTTTTTTTATTATTATTATTAGAGTTAAAGGCCAAAATTGGTCCTAAACATATGGTCATTTTACCTTTTTGGTCATAAACTTTAACTTTTGGATTTTTTGGTCCTGCACATATGGAAATTTGATCATTTTGGTCCTCCGTCAATAGTTCTGTTAATTTTTTAACGGTCAACATGTTTTGCCCAATTTTGACCAGATTAGAATCTTAATTATGATTTTGAAGTCACTAATTATTCCCTAATTATTTTAACAAATACTATATCCATTAAAAATCAGAAATAAATAAATAAATAATAAAATGAAATACGTCTCTCTCTCTCAACATTTCACTCAATTTGACGGATCTTCCTCTGATCGGCGACCGACGGCGAAACCTAGTCCTAGAGCTGACCTTCGACCGGGATCCTGTTCCTCCACCTGGTGGAGCGCCTCAATTGGGTGGATTCCGTTTACCTGTCGGTGACGTCGGTGACGACGGTGTACGACGACAAGGCGTTCAAGACGATAACGGGGAGGCTGTTTGCGTCGGTGTGACTGCTACTGTCGACACTGGTGGTGACGCGTGCGTTTCTGTACCTGGCGGAGGCTAGGGTTGACAAGAGGCACCGGGAAATTGCGACTGAGGTGGAGCTGGAGCTCTGCAGAGCCAATTCGCCCAGCTTTCAGCCCCGAGGTCACCGAATCCGACTCATCCGGATCCGGACCCTCCCTCAGCAGCGACAGAGCTTCCGCGCCAGGCCTCACACTGCTCGATCGCGAAACGCACATTTCCGGCCACGCCACGCCGCTTCCCCTCCTCCGCGACGGTGACTGGCTCCGCCCCTCCTCAACCGCGACTTCGACAGCCCCCACACCATTTCCTCCTTCAGAAAAAACCCTTGCTTCTGCTCCATCACCGCGGAGGCGGAGAGCTAACTTGAAATTGATTCGAATTAGGTCGAATTGGTGAGAATGTCGGGGAACTGAAGTGGAAATCGGAGAGGCGAAGTGTTAACTCAAAATTGATCGAAATTAGGGACAAATTAATGATAATTACGATTAATTGAACTAGAAATCGGAGAGGCGGAGAGAATGTGGGCGGGGAAATGGTGATGGAAACCGGAGCAGCGGCAAGCAGAAGCGCTGCAGCAGCTGTTGGCGGAGGAGAGAAGTGAGCATTGTATTTCATTTTATTTTTTATTTATTTATTTATTTATTTCTGATTTTTAATGGATATAGTATTTGTTAAAATAATTAGGGAATAATTAGTGACTTCAAAATCATAATTAAGATTCTAATCTGGTCAAAATTGGGCAAAACGTGTTGACCGTTAAAAAATTAACGGAACTATTGACGGAGGACCAAAATGATCAAATTTCCATATGTACAGCACCAAAAAATCCAAAAGATAAAGTTTAGGACTAAAAATGTAAATTGACCATATGTTTAGGACCAATTTCCAAAAAAAATTACATATGTAGGTAGTGATTTTAATAACTTAGAACTTTAACAATGACTTAGTAATAAAACAAAATTGGATGTAAATGACTATTATTATTCCATTGAATAATAATGTTTAGAAATTAAGTATATACACATACAATTATTTTTAAAACTTAGAATAATTGTAAAAATTATTTAGTAATAAAATATAATGGATGTGAATGACTACTAAATTACTAATATATAATATTCCGTTGGATGATAACATTTAGAAAAAGTATATGCTCATGCAGTCGTTTTTATAATTTAGAATTTTAAAGATGAATTATAGTAATAAAATACTTAGATACAAATGTATATTATTATTTCCAATTTCGCTGGATGATAACACTATGAAATCAATTATATATGCATGTAACATTTTTGTAACTTGGAATTACGATAATTATTTGGAACTAAAATATTAATTGGATGTGGATGACTATTATTATTTCACTGTATAATAACATTAAAAAATTAAGTATATACACATGTAGTCATCTCTATAATTTAGAATTTGAAAGATGAATTAATATATAATTGGATGTGAATGCATATGATTATTTCATATTTTATTGGATGATAACACCAAAAAATAAATTATATAAGCATGTAGTTATTTTTGTAACTTGGAATTATAATAATATTTAGTAATAACAAATTAATTAGATGTGAATGACTATTATTTTTTTTTTACCATTGGATGATAACATTAAGAAATTAAGTATACACACATGTGATGCGAAGCATATTTTCTATATTATTCCACTTAGTGCTTTACATTTTTATGTAATTATGACTCATCAAATTATTGTTTTCATCGATTTTTAGGTTGTAAAAAGCTTATTAGAGCTCACTCAAACATTCCATCGAACATTTGGTGTGCTGTGCAAAAGACAAGTGAAGAATTTTCGTTGAGGCATTTCATCGAACAATTGGTGTGCACTGTGTTTTAACACAACAAACAGCAGCTGCTGAGTCACCTCTCCAGAAATGAACCTCACGACTCAACCACAAACTGAGCCGGCTCTCCGCCGATTGGGTGCCCCTACGAACCCGGCGACCCGCGGAAGTGCTTCGCGCAACAAAGCTCCACCCGCCCGGGTGAGTTTCATACCAACAAATACACCCGCCCGGGCAGCTTCTTCAAGGCGTGAAGAGTCCAGAGAGGGCTGATTTTATGTCACCCGCCCGGGTGAATTTTCAGCTTTGAAATATACCCGGCCGGGTAAGATTCGAAAGGCGTGAAGAGTCCAGAGAGGGGTGATTTTATGTCACCCGGCCGGGTGAATTTGTAGTTTCGAAATATACCCGACCGGGTAGAGCAATTCTAACTGCATCTCTGCAGTTTCTTGGGCGGTTGGCTGGGAATAAAAAAAGTAGACGAAGAGAGAGAAAGGAGGAAGACGAATCGGAGTGAGAAAACGGGAATTGGGAGAATTTGGAGTGGGAATTGATACGTGTTTGGTTGGTGAAGTTGCAAAAGGAAGAATTCTCCAAAGTCAAGTTCATCATCTTCAAGCTCCATGGTTTCAAGGATTTTCATCTCCATTATCTTTGTTCTTAGTTTGATCATGTTAGGCTAAGAATATTGTGTTGCTCCAAACATGTGTTAGACAATGTAATTTTGTGATTTATCCTATGTTCGTTTCTATTTCATACTCGCTTTTACTACTTGTTCTTTGAATTAATCTATCTCTTTAGGTGCATCTTTAGTGATAGTTTTGCAATCTTATTTTAATGCCTCTTTAGCTTGAAATAAGATGGATCAAAGTAGTTTTGGATTATCAATTGGATTCGTTTAGATGACAAATTGATATTGGACGTTGAGCATTTTTTTAAATCGTTCTTTGAATCTCGCGCTTTCGTAAGATTTCTAGAATTGTGGAACTTGGTTTTAAGAATAAGTGTTTAGCTATTCTTTTGATCATTCGTGTTTAGCATGTTTAGTGCCTACACTTTAGTTTGCTCTTAATTGCCCCGAATGTTATGATATAGAATCGAATATATAAGATAAATCCTCTTGTTGTCTACGATTGTTTGGAGTAACTTTCGTCTCTCTTGTGTAATTTGAAATTTAAACTTTGTCTCTTTTGTTTAAAAATCTTTCTCCAATCAAGAACCTACATTTAAAATGTTTTGTATTTTTAGTGAAGTTAGACAAACTTACCTTCCCTGCGGATCGACACCTTAAATTTCTACACACGAAGCTGTAATCTTGCAGTAAAGTGGTAATATTTGGGTTAATTAATTGAACTTGAGTGCAAAATTATTTTGTTTTGATAGACCTAAAATTACACATCAAGTTTTGGCGCCGTTGCCGGGGAAGGCAATAGGTTGTTTAACTTCTAGTTTGTTAATTTGTGTTTTATTTTATTTGATCTTTCTTTTTATTTTGTAGGTACTTACTTCGTGTTCTTGGGAGTGATAGCCATCTACCACGTCTGGACTTGAAGACGAATGAGTGTTTATATTAAGTGATATCTTTCTAATTTTTAGTTTAGTGTATACAAAGCACACACATTTTATAAGACTAACCCCGAAGTTGTCGAGATGTCTCGCTTTCGGTAGGAGTAGTATATTTGTGTTGTGTTTGGTTTATTTTCTGTTGTGTAGGTATTCTATAAAATCAAAAACAGAAAAACGAAAATCAGTGGATGCAAACCAGATCTAAGGGTACACCGCAATTTGGGTTATTGATATATCATAGAAGAGGACAGAATTCCACTGTGATTGGTACACATCAAGACGTTGAGGGTAGTAGTGATTCAGAAGTTGAGTCTATGGCTGAAGACGACAATAATGTTCCACCACCCATGGGAAGGTTTGGCGACATCCTCAGATCGGGAATTAATCACCCGGGAGAGTTTGCCTATGCACATGATAATGTTAACATCCCACCTCACTACATTAGTTTGGTGAACGGTGGAAATCTTTTCCATGGACGAGATGAAGAAGATCCGATGAGTCATTTGAATGCCTTTTATGAATTGACGAACTCTCATAGACCTCCAAATGTAGAGCATCATCGGATTAAGAGAGCATTATTTCCTTTCTCATTGAGAGAGAAAGCAAGAGAATGGTACGACTCATTACCGGGCTACAACATAGCGACATTTGAGGAGTTGAAATCGAAATTCCTTTTGGAATATAACTCTCCAATGAAGATCGAGAAGTTGAGAGAGGAGATCGCTTCATTCCGGCAAAAGTATGATGAGTCATTTGCCGAAGCTTGGAAGAGGTTTACAGATTTGCTAAGGAAATGCCCAAGCCATGGTCTAGCTCCGGGGCATGATCTTTTGAAGTTCTACAAAGGACTCAATAATGAAGGCACGGGATTAGTTACCGCAGGTTCAAGTGGAAACTTAGATGATTTGACACATGATGAAGTGAGAGCCTTATTTCAGAGATTAGCAAACAATCAGAGGAATTGGCATAATCCAAGAAGAGCGGCTGATAAGGCAGGAGATACATTTGGTGCTACCAAGGATGCAGAGAGAGTGACAGCAATAGAGGCCCAATTGGCGGATATAAGCACTCAAATGTCTTCAATGACAAATGCTGTCAAATCTTTTCAATTGACTCCTCAACCTCAAGCAGTGGCTGTGTTGAAGTGTGGTTTGTGCCAAGGTGGACATCATACTGATCAATGTCCAAGTCTTCAAGGACCATCGGTGGAGGACGTGAATTACATTGGTAACAACCGTCAAGGTTTCAACCAAGGTAATCAATATAGCAATCAACAGATTTGGAGATCTCAACAAGGAAACTGGAATCAAGTTGGTTCTAGCAACACTGCAGGAAATCAATGGAGAAGTAATACCCAACCTCCGGGTTTTGAGAAGAAGTCATCACAAGAAGATCAATTGGGACAGATTTTCTCTTTTATGACTAAAAGTCAAAAGGAGAATGAGAATTTCAGAGATAAAACTGTGGAGAAGTTTGGACAACTCGAGGCTACTATGAGGACTCTTGAGACTCAAATTGGGCAGCTTGCTACATCATCTCATACAAGAATTCCTGCAACTATTCCGAGTGATACTGTGCCCAATCCCAAAGGCAATGAACATTGCAAGGTAGTTACATTGAGAAGTGGTCGTGAGTTGGGTTCGACACCATTAATGGACGGCCAAGGTACTTCCGGCATCTCACACGCAGGGGCGGATGAGATGTTAGGCTTGCATTCCTCGCACGCAGGGGCGGACGAGGCATGTAAGGGAAGTCCCGAGTTGGTGCATGGGGCCCAACATGGTCAAGAACAGGCTGCATCCGGCAGCAAGGAACATGGTGTAGAATCTGATTCTAGTGGAAAGTTTTCAGCAGAAGAGAAAGAAAAGAAGATAGTAGAGATGGAATCAAAGAGAAAGATGATGACAAGTCCGGCACAAGATCCTAAGAGCAAGTTTAACTTTCCAGATCATATTCCTCCTCCACCATATCCACCCAAGAGGAAGAAAAGAGTCCCAAAAGAGAAAAGTTTTGAGTGGATGATGAATGTAATCCGAAAAGTGAATGTGGATGTGTCATTAGTGGACCTCTTCACTAATTTTCCCAAGTTCTCTAAGTTTTTCAAGGATATGATGGCAAACAAGGAGAAACTACAAGATGAGGGGATAGTGGCTTTGAGCATGAATTGCTCACAATTGATTTCAGGAATGATGCCAATGAAGAAGAGGGACCCCGGAAGTTGTGTGATTCCTTGTGAGATTGGCAATACAATCTTCACAAAATGCTTATTGGATCAAGGATCGGGGATCTCACTTATGGCATTGAAAACTGCACGTGCCATTGGACTAGAGGATAGGATGGAGCCTATAGACATTGCTCTACAATTGGCTGATCACTCGATAGTAAAGCCTAGTGGAATAGTAGAGGATGTCTTGGTCAAAGTTGACAAATTCATCATCCCTGTTGACTTTATAGTCTTGGATATGCCCGAGGACAAAGAGGTACCAATTCTATTTGGTAGACCATTTCTTGCCACGGGAGATGTGTTGTTTGGAGCTAAAGACAACTCTGTCACATTCAGAATTAATGGTGAGCAAGTGACCATTAATGTGGAGAAGACAATGAAGCACCCTAGTGATGCCAATGCGTGTTTTAGAGTTGATGTCCTCGATAAATGCATATTTGACAAGATGTGTTGCTCATCAAGAATTGAAGGAAGTGTATATGAGAAAGGGAGTTTGGAGAGAGATTTTGGTTCGACAATCAAAGTAAATTTTGATGAAACAGAAGATTATCAAGTTGATCAACCAAATCTGGAAAATGAATGCGTGGTGGATACTTTTGTGGCAGATGTGAGACCTTCAGTTGAAGTACCACCAAAGTTAGAATTGAAGCCCCTCCCAAAAAATTTGAAATATGCCTTCCTTGGTGATGATGAAACTTTACCGGTTGTGGTATCGGCTGAGTTGAATAATGAAGAAGAATCCAAGTTAATAGAGCTACTTAAGTTGCACAAGCAAGCTCTAGGATGGTCTATAGCCGATATCAAAGGAATTAGCCCGGCAATATGTATGCATAAAATCTTGATGGAAGATGGAGCTAAGCCGGTAAGAGAGAGACAAAGAAGGTTGAACCCACTTATGCAAGAAGTGGTGGAAAAAGAAGTGAAGAAATTGTTGAAATTTGGGATGATCTATACTATATCCGATAGCGAGTGGGTTAGCCCGGTGCAATGTGTACCCAAGAAAGGAGGAATAACCGTGACAGTCAATGAAAAGAATGAAGTCTTAGCAACTCGATTGGTGAACTCATGGAGAGTTTGTATGGACTACAGAAGATTGAATAAGGCGACAAGAAAAGATCATTTTCCGTTGCCATTTTTGGATCAGTTGCTTGATAGGATTGCGGGTTATTCTCATTACTGTTTCTTGGATGGATATTCGGGGTATAATCAGATTGCAATTGCCCCGGAAGATCAAGAAAAGACGACATTCACTTGCCTTATTGGAACTTATGCCTTCCGCCGGATGCCGTTTGGTTTGTGCAATGCTCCGGCTACATTTCAACGTTGTATGATGGCAATATTCTCCGACATGAATGAGGATATTATGGAGATCTTCATGGATGATTTCTCCGTGTTTGGTTGGTGAAGTTGCAAAAGGAAGAATTCTCCAAAGTCAAGTTCATCATCTTCAAGCTCCATGGTTTCAAGGATTTTCATCTCCATTATCTTTGTTCTTAGTTTGATCATGTTAGGCTAAGAATATTGTGTTGCTCCAAACATGTGTTAGACAATGTAATTTTGTGATTTATCCTATGTTCGTTTCTATTTCATACTCGCTTTTACTACTTGTTCTTTGAATTAATCTATCTCTTTAGGTGCATCTTTAGTGATAGTTTTGCAATCTTATTTTAATGCCTCTTTAGCTTGAAATAAGATGGATCAAAGTAGTTTTGGATTATCAATTGGATTCGTTTAGATGACAAATTGATATTGGATGTTGAGCATTTTTTTAAATCGTTCTTTGAATCTCGCGCTTTCGTAAGATTTCTAGAATTGTGGAACTTGGTTTTAAGAATAAGTGTTTAGCTATTCTTTTGATCATTTGTGTTTAGCATGTTTAGTGCCTACACTTTAGTTTGCTCTTAATTGCCCCGAATGTTATGATATAGAATCGAATATATAAGATAAATCCTCTTGTTGTCTACGATTGTTTGGAGTAACTTTCGTCTCTCTTGTGTAATTTGAAATTTAAACTTTGTCTCTTTTGTTTAAAAATCTTTCTCCAATCAAGAACCTACATTTAAAATGTTTTGTATTTTTAGTGAAGTTAGACAAACTTACCTTCCCTGCGGATCGACACCTTAAATTTCTACACACGAAGCTGTAATCTTGCAGTAAAGTGGTAATATTTGGGTTAATTAATTGAACTTGAGTGCAAAATTATTTTGTTTTGATAGACCTAAAATTACACATCAACATGCAATCGTTATAACTTAAAATTTTAATGATGAATTGATAATTAAATAATTGGATGCGAATGAATATGAGAATTTCTTAATTTTTTGGATGATAACACTGAGAAATTAATTATATATGCATGTATTTATTTTTATAACTTGGAATTATAATAATTATTTAGTAATAAAAAATTAATTGGATGTGAGTGACTATTATTATTTCACTGGATGATAAATTAAGAAATTAAGTATATAAGCATCCAATCATTTTTATAACTTAGAACTTTATAGATGAATTGATAAATAAATAATTAAATGTAAATGGATATAATTATTTCATATTTAATTGGATTATAACACTAAGAAAATTAATTATATATGCATGTATTCATTTTTATTTCTATAACTTGAAAATTTAGTAACTATTTAGTAATAAAAATTAATTGGATGTAGATAACTATTGTTATTCCATTGGTTGATAACATTAATAAATGCAAGTATCTACACATGCGGTCGTTTTATAATTTGAACTTTAAAGATGATTTAATAATAAAATAATTGGATACAAATGGCTATGATTATTTCGTATTTCGTTTGATATTAACACTAAGAAATTAATATATATATATATATATATATATATATATATATTCGCTTTATTTGGTTATATATACACGTAGTAGTCTTTATTAATTATATATACATATGGTGGTGTTCGGTTTGCAAGATAAAATAATACCAAGATACAGCGGCGGACCCAGGTGGCGGTCCACCGAGTGCTGCCGGAATACTTCATTTTCGACCTTTGACCCAGCCCAGCTCCGTCTCCGACCCCACGGCAGCTTCAAATCCACCCGAAACCTTCTGCCTATTTTCTAAAAATAAAAGGAGAGATGAGAGGTATAGAGAGGGGTTGCAGAAACTGACGTTGGAAGGAGGAAGGAGACGATAGTACATAAATGATTGATATAATTTGGGCCTATTTTGTGCAAATAAGTTGGGCCACCTAAAATGTTAGTGGGCAACTAATTAAATAGACTGGCTCATTGTGGATTTATTAAGTATAACTATTTTTATTATTTTCGTTTCAAGTTTCCTTATATATATATTTAATTTATATTTTAAAACTATTACTATTCAAATGTTTGGTGCTAAGAATTTTAAGATCGCTGTTTTACACTTTTACATACGGATATTCTGAAAAATTAACTATCCTCACATAATATGACTATTTAAAATATACTGGAATGTTGTCCACTTTTGTCATTTTGGTTCGTCCTGAAAAATTGTCAACTTTGCTTTTATTCTGATTTTGGTAAATGGACTCCATTTTCTACTAAATTTTACATTCATGTTCTATTATAAATCTTTTATATAAATGTGAGATCATCATTCCACTAACTTTTTTAACTCACTTTTCTTCACATTTCTTAAAACTCGTGCCGAGTCAAACTTGGACAATATTTCATGGATGGAAGGAGTAATATTTTTAAATAATTATTTAAATTTTATTATTAAACTTTTAACAATATCAGACCCCACTGGCTTCATTTCCTGGATCCGCCATTGCCAAGATACAATTTAGGATTGAGTTGTGAGATTATTTTGGTTATAGGGGGTTAGCCATGACTAATTATCCCATGATTATCCATCTAGGATTGAGTTGTGAGGTTGAATCTCATGAACCAAACACACAACAAATTTAACCATGGATACAATCTTGCAAACCGAATACCCTATAGTCATTTCATCCTCCAAAATTAAATATTGCATAGTCAAATATTGTGAAATCAGATATCGTAAAATATTATGAAATCAAATATTTATTCGTTGCTCGGCATTCGAAGATTATGCAATAAAAAATCACTGCTTTTTAAAATTAGCATCTTAATTAAAAGTCTTTTGATTTAATAAACACCACATTTTTCAATTTCATGCACATATAATCACCTAAATTATGATGGAACAACCAATAATATAATTTAATACGAAAAATATACATATTATAAAAATGTACAAATCATATGAATCACCCTCCACGTGCTCTATCCTTCTCTCATTGCAGGAGAGTTTAAATTTTGACAAAGTGAAATGGTGAATGAAGAAGAAATTACACATTGATTATGAGATGTTGTCAATCATTTCCTAAATGTGTAAATGTTGATTATGGAAAGATTATTTTTTTCCTAAATGATCAAAGAAGGGTAAACGTGTAATACACTAAATTAGTTCATCATCATAAATTTATTGTAAATATAAAATATCTAAAATGTCTAATGTATATAATTTTTATTAATCTACTACTACTCTAAGTTTTAGTCTAAGTTTTAATATAAAATTGATAAAGTAAGGGAGATAGAAATTGCTAACTAATTACATTAAATTTTCAATTTCAAGAAGGTCTTCTCTTTTTAGAATATTCTAAGTAGTTGAAATTTCTTCACTCACCAACAACCAACCAGACAACAAATAGATGACAAGTCAGAAGTTAATGAGTCAACTAATTTCTTACTTAGTGTGACTTAGTAGAATATTATCAAATGGAGTTGTTAAAAAACAAAAAATAAATGTAAGATCATAATTTGCTAGTATAAAATTTAATTAGCAGGGCAGTTTGAAAAGTTAATAGGATCAACTAGATATTATTAAACCGGTCAATAGTGGTTTCTCATTTACTATATAGTCGTACTCGGTACTTCCAACCAGATTTAGGGACGGAGATAGTACTACATTAGTGAGACAAAATAACAACACAGCATCAAAAGGTCATATCCGAACACCACACGATAATAAAACATTCAACACAAACACCGTAGCAATGAATAGTTTATACTAATGCAGAAAAACACCGTAGCAATGTTAAACAAAAATAGCTACGAATAGAAAATACAAAAACAAGAAAGATATGGTGATTTTTTATGAGATTATATATGTAGTAAGTGGGAAAGAGAATTAATGAAGGAAGTGAGATGAGAAAATAAGTGGATCACAATGACATAATGTAAATAAGGCCAAATACCGACCAAAACACAAATGTAGACTAAAATTATGATTTAGAACGAGATCACATTCTCTAATCCGAAACTCTTTAGTTTGAAAAGGCTAGGAGTGAAAATTGTAGCAACGTTAACGTAAAACCCCTCATCTGCATCATTAAACATACCTTCATGCTGAGTAGTTCTTGTCTTGTTGGAGCAGAAGATAAGGTATTATCCATTCAGTATCATCAAAACGTCGCCATCTTTGAAAACTTTGATAGGACAAGCAAAATTGTTAACCCAACCACCATGGATATCAAAACCAATAGTACTCAACTTGTACTCTGTACACCAAGATTCCTCAACTCTGTATTCTTTCATCAGTCAAATGATAGTTTCATAATCCTCTGTGTAACAAAAACACAAGCAGTCCCTAACAACATTAAACACCAAATATAAATCATCAACTCTATCTCCAAGAAGAGTTAGAGGTGCAGGAGGAGAGAAGATGCTAAAACATTTTGTTTCAACATCAAAACCCCAGATCCGGAAGTAGGGTCTATCCAAAACATCTATTGTCCAATGGAGGTTGCCATTACATGTAGCATGTTGAACAAGATACAAGAATCTTAAACTAGAAGCAATGCCGGTTTCAACGCGCCTCCGTATTCCAGTTCCAAGGGTGTATACTTGAAAATATTGGGATCCACCGGCGTGAGTGATATAGACCACCTTATACTGCCCACTTATTTTGCTCACATAAAAATCAAAATAAAACACAATTTCATCTAAGGTGTATCTCTTAGGACGGCAGAGCACAATATATTCACGAGTGAGAGGATTACATACGTAAACCGGATATTCTACATCCCTACTTTCTATGTATAGAAGAAGCAATCCATTAGCAGCAGTACATCCCACTAGTTCGCTTCCGTGAGGGGTATGGAAATCCGTTAGCGGAACATAGTGAAGATCGTGACTCTCCAAATCGGATTCGTCTTCAAGTTCGAAAATTTTGCAACGAGATGAGTTCCCCTTCAAGCAAACTAAGGCGGGTGGGGTTTTTTTTTTCCAAAATAGTCGGAATCGAGCAGATTGAGCCATGATTTGCAAACGCATTTGCTGATTGCAACGCTTCGGAAAGGGAGGCGTGAGAGGATGTTGGATGTTAATTCTGATGGCAGAATTTGGAAGAAATCTCGCCCCATTAATGGAGAACTCTAACACACGTAGAAGAAGCGGCAGAGCGGTGTAAGAAATTACTAATGATAATAACTTTTTTTTTGTAGAAAACAACTCTTGCCTTAATAAAACTAGTTTTAACTCACGTTGCGATTCACAACAAAATATTTTTTCTATCATATAATTTTAAATTCTTAATTGAATAATTAAAATGAGAAACAATATAACTATATAAGATTTAAAATAGAAAAATATACTACATATAATAACAATTCAATAAATATATACTCCTCAATTCATTTTATACCTAAAGACATTAAATTAAACATATTTATTATGGAATCAAGACAAACACAACTATTTGAAGAAACTATATCAAGTGTTGACATTTTTGAAAAATATGTTTTAAAACAATCCTTCATAGTTCGCTAATAAAAATAATATAAATTACACTTTTAATAAAATAATGAATCGTAACTCATAATATTAAAAACGATAAAATTATGACTATAAAAAAATTCAAATGATAAACTACACAATTTTTTTTTACATTAATTGGTAACATTATTACATTAATGAATAGTGATACCCCTTTTGAATGTTGGAGCATGAAACATCTATCCTATTTTTATGTTACTTTACAATTCTAAATACTACAAATTTTCTTTTTGTAAAAATAGAATTCTCCCCTCTCTAAGAATTGTAAGATTGTGATAAAATTCTCGAACCATATACACCTGGTAATCTAACTATTGTAATCAAAGAAAAAAAACAACAATAAATGAATTGGAAATTACAATGAAAATTAGTCAAGAAAAACCCTATTTCCACAAGACAAATTACATCACGGTTAGTGCTCTCAGATTGACATAATATCCCCAAAGATGAAACGACTTCATCCTATGTATATAACATTTCAAACCTGCCAAACACCTATGAACTTGATGGGCTCCAAAAATCGAGCAATACAATGTTCCTAAAATGTGCAATAACATGTTGAGAACTTGAGAGAGAATGGACTATGGAGAATGCTTTTGTTGGTGTGTAATTCATCCCCAACTCTATACCTTTTATAGGCATAAAATTAGGTCATAATAGATCATGAAATTAAAACATCATAAATTAAAAATTAAGACAATAGACGTTATAATACCTGATTGGCAAAGTGGAATACTATAACACGTGTTATGTTAATTATTTCCAATGGACACTATGTTGAAGGAGTAACGGTGACATACTTGGATTTTGCTTGCTTTTAGAGAGTAATCTTGCATGGTTTTGATCACATTTCGTCTATTATCGGATATGATTATGATTACTTCTCTATTATTTTGGTATTTGACCATTTTGTGAAGAATGTGTAGAAAAATGTGCAAAACAAGTGGATGTGCAATAGCCTTAGTTCGAGGCAGTTTTTCTGGAGATTTCGAAGTCCAATCAGTCTCTAATTCATACCATTCTCTTCGTCTTCGAAAGAGCTTCACGTGGGTATCTTGCACGCCTCAATCGGAGTCCTGTAGAAGAAGTTATGGCCATTAGACGAACACTACCCAGTCCAGTGAAAACGCCCGACTTAGGGAAGAAAACGCTCGGTTTGAGAAGAAAACGCCCGGGGACAGACTAAACGCCCGGTTTTGAGAAGAAAACGCCTGGGCACGGCGCCCGGGCGGGTGTTTTGCTTTATATATATGTGCAACGCCTAGGGTTCACGGGAGAGGGTCCCATCCGCCTCCTACGCCATTCTTCCGCCTCCAAACATCCATATACACCAATTTTCGTCCAAGAGCAAGAGGAGGGCGATTGAGAAGAGTTCAACCATCAAGACGAAGGATTCTCAACCCCCAATTCATCTCCGGGGAAATTAGTATCAATTTACTTGTGTTTTCCATGTTTCCTACCGATTATTTTGTGGGATTCTTGTAAACATGAGTAGCTAGATACATTTGTGGAGCTCTGGGTGAAGATTACTTTGAATATGTTTTGATTTAATTGAATTGAACCTTCGCCTAGCTCTTGTGGTTATTTTGCTTGTTCTTGTGCTTTTATTGTTCTTTTGTTTGGCCAACATTAGAACTATGTCCGTTTAACTAGATTAATCGAGAGATAGCTAGTTTTATGTGGTAAAAGGAACGAGTACAACACATAGGTTTATCTACACTCGAGAGAGGGGACCCTATGTGAGGGCTTGAGTCTTAGGAACTTAAGGAGTTAGAATCTAATCTATTGGAAGGAGACTTTGATAGAATCTAATCTACAGGGTAGGTGCACTCGAGAGAGGGCTTATTCTAGAATCGCGACTTTCCTAATAATCCTAGAGACACAAATAGGTGAATCGATCTTTTAATGTTATGCTTGGCTCATGTAGTTATTTTGTCATTCCCACGCCTTTACATTCATTGGATTAGCTACCCGTTTGAATGCATCTTTACATTGTTAAAATATACGAGAGTTGATTAACAAATGTGTGATTTGGGAGTGGACAACACCTTAATCAATATCATCCGAGAGGAGTGAGGTTTTGTGTGAGGATATAAATCTTAGGAGCCTTTTGGAGTTGTGTGCTTACACTATAAGAAGACTTTGGGACTAGCATGCAACCTACAGGTCATGTGCATTCGAGAGAAGGCATGATCTTACCTTCGTGATAGCTTAGTAACTCTTGAGACCCCAGTCGGCATAGCTTGAAGATTGATTTAGAGGTTTAGTGAGATTAATCAAGACTATAACATTTTAGTTGGATCCCAAAGCTTCTTTCTCCACTTTCTCTTCAATTCACTCATCTTCATTTTATTTACTTTGTTTTGATTCATTGTTCCTAGGATTTAGATACAAAAACCCAATCTTCGGTTGTCTAAATAGCGAATGATCTTGATTTAAGGTACTTAAGCCCTTAATCAGTCTTTGTGGATACGATACTCTTGACTTGTCTATACTACGATAGCCCCGTACACTTGCGGGTATTTCTCGTGTTAAAATAATTCGAGTCAAACGGCATCTTATACATAATAAATTCCAATGTCAAATATTAAAATATTTTTGTTTGAGTTTAAATAATTTAATCAGCCATATAAATTTCAAATATTTCACTTTTTCAATAGAATTTACAATATATGTATAGAAGGAGTAACGGCAATGCAACATAGCCATGTTAAATAGTAATGGCATATTGTTCAATTAATTAGGTAACTGCAATTTGTAGCCTAATTTTAAAATTGAAATATTGATGACATTTACTACACATAAATATTTATAGCAGTTACTACAAATATACAGATTTATTAAACCTCGCCCAAAATTTATACAAATTCAAATTTATACCTAAAACTCAAAAATATTTACAATTTAAGGCAAAACTTAGCCTTTTATATATGTATAGATGTATAGATTGCAAAAAACATAAAAGAAAAGATACTTAAAAATCTAAAATTGAAAACGCAAAACATAAAAATTATATTAAAAAAAAACATATAAGAGTAATTATGATCTTTGTAATCTAATGACAAAATATTATTCTCTACTCCCATAAATATGAATATACTATATATCTAATACTAGTAGTAAATTTGATATTACAGTTATGCTTTTTATTTTAAAAAAATATATTCTTCAATTATTTCGGAGGTTAAATTGTCCTTTAAAAAATTGTAAAAACATAAAACAAAAGCTAAATTAAAACTCAAATCATCAAAATTCAATTTAAAAACACAGAACGGAAAATAGTGAGTTTATAGATTGATATCTTTCCTTTATATCATTACTTAATTAGTTTAAATCTTTCCTTTTATTAGATTTTTCCTTTAAATTATTTTTCATTAGTATGTAGATTATCTCAAGATTATGTTTCATACTTGAAGATTTATTTCCTTGTTTATTTTTAAGTGTCCCTCTTAAGCAGCCTTAGGTGCCAGGGGCCGTTCGATCTCCATGATCCCTTCCGACACAAACAAACAAATGTAGACTAAATTATGAACTAAAACGAGATCACTTCCTCGAATCAGAAATTATCGAGTGAGAAATGGTTAGGAGTGAAAATCAGAGGGGTAAAGTTTAATAGTTCTGTCTTGTTCAGCCGATGAGCAGTAGATGGGCGAACCCTCTAATTGAATTAATTACTGGGCTGTTTAACGTTGACGAGAGCCCAATATTTAATCGAAAACCTAACTGCAGGCCCAACTTAATTAAATAGTTCCAGCTCATCCCTTCTTTTAATTTGTCTAGGCCCAAGCACCAATTGTTTTAAAAAGATTATTCAAAAGCTTTACTTAAAAGTCAGGCCCAGCATAATTATTTTACTTAGATTTTGTTAAGTGACTTAAACATGAAATTCATAGGTTGAGGTAAATTTGTGAACTTCTGTTGGGAGAGAGAAGACCTAAGCGTGCTTACTATTTAAAAGAAGGAATGGGCTGTAACTATTTAATTAAGTTGGGCCTGCAGTTCAGTTTTGTCGCTTTTCAATTTTCACTGCTTCATCTATCCATCAGATAGCTTATTATTTTTTATCATATACTCTTTCATTTTTAATTTGTCCAAAATAAATTGACACATCAGTCTTCTGAAACTTTCTCTCTTCAATTAATACACTTAACCAATTTCTCTAATTACAAATAAATATATTCAATTCTCTTCCTCACTCCATTTAATACTCACATTCACATTTTCTCTATCCAATTAAACACATTAATGACAACTCCTAAAATCTTGTACCGACTAAGAAATATGTCATCTTAGCCGGGACGAAAAGAGTACTATTTGACTAGTAGTACTTTTTAATTTTCCAAGTACTCAACTATTTCTATACCACCTAATTTCCAAAATTTGTCTGTAAATTGAGGAGCAAATCCAACACAAAATCTCATCCAAAAAAGACTCGATAATCTTCTAAACTGCAATCTACAATACTATGGGAGCTAAAGTAATTAATTTAGAAAATAGAAGTGTGACAGGTGGGGTCAACGACGACCAAGGTCGTTTGCCGAGTTGATCACGTCATACAACAAATAGTCATCTTGAGAGTGTGGAAAACTGTTTTTAGTACATTGCAATGTCATATTGTTGAAGCAATAGACAGTAAAATATTAGTTACAATACTTTTAAAATTATTAACAACACAAATTCAAATCGTATCACCATAAGGATGAAGATCTACCTCTCGACTTGGCCGGCGTGGCATGTGGCTAGAGCCTATAGGTAGGCGAATCGCCGGATGGAGGCTTGCGGCTACAAAATGACGCTGAATGTGGTGGAGATTTGGCGGGAAAATTTCATGGACGACGCCGTTGAGTGCCTGCTACAAATGTTGCATAAATCTTGTGGAGAGCGGCCGTTGTTTCAATCATATTGATCCTTTCATCTGGTGAAACAGCTAAACATTTCATTGCCAATTCAAATGTTGATAACATGCATTTCTCCTTGGCAAAGTAATGTTGATCTTCCCTTGATAACAAAGCAGACGCCATCACTTGAGTTGCGGTATTTTGCTCTAATGCTTCACTCACCCATTGTTTTAAGCTTCTTTCTTCACTGAACATATCATCTGTTGGCCTCTTTCCGGTAAACATCTCCAGCAGCAGTATCCCAAAACTATATACATCTCCATTTATTGATACTTTACCTTCCATTCCAAACTCTAATAGTATCACATGCATTCAACTTTTTGTTAGGATTAGGTAAAACGTTAATATATGATGAAATTTAAATTGAAAAGGTCAGAATAGTGCATACCTGGTGCTGCATAACCGATGGTTGCCATTGTTTGTGTTTGAATGATAGTTTCGCCTCCATCGAAAAGCTTGGAAATGCCAAAATCAGCTAGATGGGCAACCATGTCTTGATCAAGCAACACATTGCTTGGCTTTATATCGCAGTGAACAACCGGGAATGTATGGCCGTGGTGAAGATATTCCAAGGCGGCCGCAACATCTATTCCTATTTTCAACCTCTGTATAAGATCTAGACTGTAGTTGCTGGAATGCAACCATTGATCCAAGCTCCCATTTGGCATGTATGTGAGAATCAATGCTTTAAAGTTCTCATTACAACAATATCCAATAACCCGAGCTAAATTTCTATGTCGAATGCTGCTCAATATAGCACTTTCAACACCAAAGCTCCTTGCTGCTCCTTGTAGTTCCAAGTTGAACACTTTTACTGCAACTTTCAACCCATCCGAAAGTGTTGCTTCGAATACCGAACCAAAGCTACCTCTTCCAAGTAGGTTGGTTTCACTAAATGAACTTGTTCCTCGTTCAAGTTCATTGTAAGGAATTCCTATGCATTTAGTAATTTGTGCTGAAAAATGAACCGAGAGGGGCACTTTTTTCTGTTTACACATCCTTATGAAAGCAAGCAATGCAATCGCCACAATGACAGCTAAAATCACTAATGACACCATGAGTTTCTTCATCCATGATCTATGATGGCTTTCTGGACAGGCTGGAACTTTAAATGTTATTGGACCACACAAAGCTGAGTTGTCGGAAAAAGACGATGCACTGAAGTTACGAAAACGACCACCACCTGGAATTCTCCCTTCCAGTTTGTTGTTGGAAACATTAAAATATTCAAGACAACATAAGTCTTCCAAGGACTTGGGTATCGATCCAGAAAGATTATTGTAAGATAAATCCAATGTTTTCAAATCTTTAACCTTTACAAAGGATTGAGGAATGGATCCACTAAGAAAATTATTTGATAAGTTAAGAAACTCTAGTGTTTGGCAACCATCAATTAAGGCGGGAATATCACCTGAAAATTGATTAGACGACAAGTCCAAATAATAGATTAACTTGAAGTTTCCAAGCAAGGATGGCAATTGACCACTCAAATGATTGGAGACCAAGCTTAAAACCAAAAGGTCGGTGAGAACCCACAAGTTAAGCGGGATGACTGAATTCAATTGGTTGTAACCTAAGCTGATCCCTCTCAAGGACTTAATATCAACTAAGCATTCAGGTATGGGACCCACAAGCATGTTCATGCTTAGGTACAACTCCCCCAAATGATTCATTTGGCAAAGTTGGTTAGGGATAGATCCTACCAATTGATTGCCACCAAGATATAGTCTTTGGAGTTGCTTCATTTTCCCAATTGTTGGTGGAATGAGTCCACTCAGCTGATTTTGAGCCAAACTTAGAGCTAGCAAGTTGCTTAAGTTTCCTAATTCAGAAGGAATGACACCCATGATGCTGCAGTTTTCTACTTCAAACAGCTCAAGAGATGAGGAAAAATTTCCTAGTGAAGTGGGTAGTATGCCATTTAGTGGATTGTTACTTACTACCAGGTACTTCAAATGTCGACAATTAGTTAATGAAGAGAGAAATGTTAATTCCCGAGTTGTGAATTCTGCTCCACTCAAATTGTTTTCCGAAAGGAGAAGTGATTGTAGGTGCTTCAAATTACCGAAGTGGGGTATAGAGCCACCAAATGAGTTGTCAGCCATCTCCAACGATGTAAGTTTAGAAGCATTGGTAATAGTGCTTGGAATTGAGCCACTGAGTTTGTTAAAACTCAAAAGAAGCTTTTCAAGATTGATTAGTGAGTTCCCCAAATCTGATGGAAGAGTACCTGAAAACTCATTATATGTAACTCCTAAACCCTTCAAAGTTGATATATTGAAAATGGAAGATGGGATTGATCCGTATAAGGAATTGCTAAGCACGCCAAATATCTGAAGTATTGGTAGAGTGCCAATCTCTTGTGGTAATTCACCTGCGGTACATGTCAACATAAATAAGACAATAACATTTAATATATATAAATCTATTAATATAAAAGGATATTGATCCTAATATCATGAAACTTTTTAGTAAACTTATCTTTTCCTATGAACTTTCAAAATGGCAAATAATATCACGAACTTTATCCGTGATTGTTATTTTCCACCGACAACGGATTCCGGCTACTTTAAAATGGTTTGGATGCTGAGTTTGTATACATCTACAATAACGAAATCGTGAATCCTGAATCACAATCCCAAATCGTGAACCCAACTCAACATCCATGTCATTTTAATGTAGCTCGAATCCATCGCGGTAGGACAACCATGAATAAAGTTCGTGACATTATTTGCCAAGTTACAAGTTTGTGGAAAAAGAAACATTTAAAAGTTCATTGATATTAGGGGCCAATATCCTAATATAAATAGTACTCCATCTATTCTACAGTAGTGGAGTCATTTCCAATTCTAGTAAAAGTCAACACATTTCTTCTCACTTACTTTACTTTTTGTCTTACTTTATTTTCTCTTCATCTCTCTACCTTTTTCATTTCCTACTTTATTTTTCATTTGGGAAATTGCTTTTAAAGTCATGAACTTTCACAATAGTTTGGTTTTTCCCGTGAACTTTAAATGTTGCATGAAAAGTCATGAACTTTATCGGACGGTGTAAATTTCCTATCCGACCCGATAGATTTCCGACATAAACTTATCCTATGTGGAGCACCGGAAGCGTGACTTGACAAATGGCAAATTTAGGGTTCAATTTGAATTGTGGAATTAATGCTACTTTTATGCTGAATTCGATTTGTGGAATCCGATCTGTATGTTTTCATTTGTGCTACTTGTATGATTGTGATAAGTTCAAGGTCAGAGATTACAAAGACAGAAGAGAAACAATGAGAATTAGTGGAGTTGCCAAGTCACTCCTTCGGTGCGCCACTTAGGATAAGTTTGTGTCAGAAATCTATCGGGTCAGGTCGGATGGAAAATTTACACAGTACGGTAAAGTTCATGACTTTTCATGCAACATTTAAAGTTCACGGATAAAATCAAACTATCTTAAAAGTTCATGACTTTAGCAGCAATTTGCCCTTTTTCATTTACTTAACTCACTTAACACAGTTTTTTTTAAATCGTGTACTAAAAAAAAACGCGTCCACTACCATAGAACGGAGGGAGTACGTTATTATACGTACTCTAAGTGATATATAAATAATTTAATCTGAACTTGCATATTCATGATATTTTGTCAAATTGAACAAAAGTCCTACTTGTGTTCTTTAATTTTATAATGGGGTAATATTTGATAAAAATTGTTGAAACTATTATGTATGGTAATACCTGTGAAATGGTTCCAACCCAAGTACAGCTCTCTAAGCATGCTCATGTTACCAATAGCATGAGGGATGTTGCCACTGAGATTATTGTTGTTTAAGTTCAAGATCTCAAGCTTTTTGCACTTCCAGATATTCGGAGGAATAAGTCCTTCAAGAGCAGATGTTACTCTTAATACAAAGCTCTATAAATCATTACTGCTATTTTCTAAAACAAATAATAATTGTAGCCGGAAAGTGATCAAAACAAAAATGCGTCTTACTATAGAAATGCCGACCAATTTGCCAACTTGATGATCAATAATTTTCCAAAAAGACGAAAGTCTAAGTTTCAGATTATTTTTTAGAACTGGTTTGAGGTTATTTTTAAATTATTTTATGCTATCCTTATTAAAATGACCTAACAATAACCTTAAAATCACCTCCGTATGCTTTGGTCATGTGTTTTTGTATTAAGATTATGTTTTGCATACATCACACCCTATTGGTAGCCACTATAAATAAATATCTATTAATGGTAATAAATAGACTATTTTGCCACTAATAGAATTGCAAAAAATAGCTAAATTAAAAATGTGAAACAACAAAATATAAAAATTAATTAAATAAAAGTTTGTAGCTTTTGGGAAAAGTTTTCGTTTGGTCTTATACATTTATGTATATCATAATTGTACATAAAATTTTATTTTTTATTTAGTTATCATAAAAAATAACATAACAAGAATTTTTTTTATAATGATGAACATTTTTGTAAAAAATATACTCCCTCTGTCCGCAAAATATTGTCCAATTTTGACTCGACACGGGTTTTAAGCAATGTGAAGAAAAGTGAATGGAAAAAGTTAGTGAAATGTATGTCCCACAGTTATATATTAGTTTTATAATAAAATGTGAGTTTAATGGCTAGTGGAAAGTGAAATCCATTTACCAAAAAAAAAAAAGCAAAGTGGACAACATTTCAAGGACGAAGGGAGTAAGAACTAACCGAAAAGTTTTCAATTTTCGATATAATTTTCCCATTGCTTGAGATCTGCAAATGTATATTATAAAATTGATTTGATGAAGCAAGTACCTGTTAACTTGTTGTTATTGAGATACAATTCCTGAAGATTTTGGAAAATTGGAATACTTCCTGTCAAACTATTGTCAGCTAAACTCAAGATTGTCAAGGAAGACATGTTGGAGATTGAAAATGGGATATGTCCTGTTAGAGAAGCGCTGTCAATATTTAACATCTCTAGCCTTGAAAGATTCCCTATTTCCAATGGAACTCCTCCTGTCATTGTTATATATCAGCAAAATCTATTTGACATAAATGTATCATATATATATTGCATCACGTAATGATTGAAGAAAGAAGAAATATTTGTACCTTGATAACCACTATTGTACCCCAAGTACAACTCTGTAAGAAAGCTCAATCTCCCGATTTCATGTCGGATGTTTCCACTGAAATTGTTGAAGGATAATGACAACTTCTCAAGATGTGTGCATTTCCATATATTTGACGGAATCTGCCCTTCAAATTGGTTTTTATGGAGAAAGAGTATTTTGATGCTAGGCAAATTATTGCACATATCACTTGGGAGCATACCTGATAGGCTATTATATCCTATTCTAATTTCTCTAAGAGAAGACACGTTGAAAATACCATTGGGTATAGTCCCACTAAATTGATTATTAGACAAATGTAATATTTGTAACATCTGGAGCTTAGACAAAGATGAAGGAATTCTACCAAAGAAAGAGTTATTGTACAGATAGAGTTCCTCCAATGGAGGTAAACTGCCCAACCATGTTGGTATTTCTCCGGTGAATGAATTCGCTCCCAAATTCATCACCTTCAAACGATGCAGTTTAGAGAGCTCAAAGGGTAACATCCCCGCAAAACTGTTGGAACTAATGTCCAAATATCTTAGAAACGTAAGGTTTCCAAGATTAGCAAGAGTTCCAGCAAGGTCGTATCGAGAGAGATTGAGAGCAGTGACACGACCGTGTTTGAGGCCGCACGACACACCAGTCCAATCACAGACTGATGTGTTTTGCGACCAATTGGTGCTCAAGATAGCATAAGGGTCGGAAGTAATGGAGTTTTTGAAGGAAATAAGTGCATTTTTATCTGTGGCAGAATTCAATGAGAAAGCAAAGCTATTCAATAGCAAGATTAAAAGAGCAAAGGTAAAACTAAGGCTCTCCATGAATTTACTGCTTTGTTTCAGTTGACGGACTCTGTTCTCTATAACAGATGATTTATAGTTATGAGAATTTTTATAGTTCTGATAATTTAACTTTTTAAATCAGAATTATTTCAATTTCTTTTATTTTTTACTAGTATTCGTTGATTCGAGTCTTCGTCAACGATATACTCATCCAAATATACTTGTGGAATATATTAATTGCATTACATTTCCTTCAATCAATAATAGTTTTCCTACGATGAATTCAGCAATATATATATACTTAAGTTTCTCTGGAATAATAGATATTCAAATCAAATATTTCTCACCACACATATTTTCCATAAAGATATTTTTACAACATGACATTATACGTAGAAATTTATATTTAGTAACAAAATTTGGATATGTTGAAAAACCAATGGAAACAAAACCCACACTGTCAAGATGTCTATATATTGTATTACGTGATCAACAGGGCAAACTACGCGGGTCGTCGTTGACTCCACTTGTCACATACTCCTTCCGTCCCGGATAATTCGGATCACTTTGACCGGGCACGGGTTTTAAGAATTGTAATGAAAAGTGGGTTGAAAAAGTTAGTGGAATGTGGGTCCTACCTTTATATATTAGTTTTATAATAAAATGTGGGTAAGAAAAAGTTGGTGGAATATGGGGTCCACTACCAAAAATGGTAAAAGTGAAATTAGACAAATTATGTGGAACGGACCGAAATGGAAAACTGGGACGAATTATCTGGGACGGAGGGAGTATCTATTTTTAATAAAAATAAGGTAATCGAATATAGTAACCAGATAATAGATCTACTCCATTGTGTGGTATCAATTAATTTCACAAATACGAATATCAATATAGATAAAATTCCACAAATTGTATGCGCGTAAAATTGTAAGGCTATTAAGAAAGTGTAGATTAAGGATAGCAATCACTTTCCGTTATTGCGAAATATATAAATAATTTTTTGTGTCTGGATTTTCCGTGATAGCAATCTCTCTCTCTCTCTCTCCACTTCTTGAAGGTTTAAGCTCACTGACTCTCTATCTCTATAATTCTTTGTAGGGATCAGATCACTCGGGATTCACTAATTACCGGGATCACTTTATTGCAATAGATCTGAGATGGCTAATCTCAGAGTTACAAGCCAAAATACAAGGTGTACAATCGAACTAAATAATCTATAGATGCTACAGGTTACAAAGGAAACCCTAACACTAATCAGAATCTATGACCGGTTCTGACTCCATAGCTAGATCCTTAGAACTTGACATGCACACTCAAGTAGACTGTTAGTAAGACAAGAAATAAGATCCTAAAGGATCTGTAACAAGGAATGACAAACAAGATAGAAAACCGCGGGACTTTTGGCTCAGGTTGCAGAAGCAACTTCACACGGGCCAAGAACCTCCCCTATCTTCAGCAAAAGTCACGAGGGAGCACAACGAGACAAACCAGACCCCAAAACCCTAGGAGTCTACCGATTGCTACTTTGCACCCGCCCCCTCTCACACGAGATCACAATCACAACTCAGAATCACCTCCGTAAGATCTAGAGGTCATAGATCTCTCTATACTCAAGGAATCGCCAGAAGATCTTCACCCAATCGTCAGATTCAAACTTAACCGTTCGAGATGGCTAACTGATCTATCAACACAGGAGTTGAAGGATCTACATTCTTCGCTCACTTTATCAGAGAGAAGAAGTGACCGGAGAAGAAGATCGGCAAAAACAGAGATGAGAGAGAGAGAGAGTTCTTGAGAGAAGGAGGAGCTCAAAATCTGAAAGAGAGAGAGTGAATCAATCGAATGGGAGAAGTCACTAGACTTGTCTCAAATAACAAACACAGCTCCAGATCCAACGGCTCAGGAGCACGATCCTCGTGGAGTTGCCACGCGGCAGCAATCGGCTCTCCCAGGTAAGTAACGAGCCATAATAATAATTGGGCCATTGCACAAGTTCTGGGCCTAGAATTACATCAGCCCAAAGCATTTAATTCACCAAGCCCAAACACCATTGGGGTCCATTTACCTCACATTCTTGATTGTGAAACAAATTATATCTAGGGATGGTTGTGTTTATTTGGAGTATATAGTTTTGTAACTGAAAACTCTACTTTGAGCTATATGTTTGGCTTCTCTTTCATAAACTACTTAATCTCTTTGGATCAAATTGGGTATTGGTTACATTCTATTATTGTAGGATATCATCATATCACATGTATCCTCTTCTAAAACATTCCCATAATTTAGTATCTTTGTGGTTGTAATCTGTTACGATCTCCATATCTTAGGTTTCCCTAATTAATTAGTATATTTTGATTCACCATATCTTCCATATCTTTTTAGTTAGTTATCTTTTGATTCATAGTATCATTCGTATATTTGTTTCTTAGTCTAGTAGTATTCTCCTATTATAAATAGGAGAGACTATATCATTCTATCGTCATTCAATGAATGAAGGAATATTTTGCCCATATCATTCGTGCAATACACTTGAAAACCTAACTGCTGCCGACGGAGGAGATTTCCGCGCCAGCCATTGAATTTTCCCCGCCGACCTCGACATCAGAGGCGCCGGATTTGTGTGTTGAGAGTGACGTTGTCAGGAATTCTTCGTGAATCGAAGGGTGCTCGTAACAAACTGGTGCTTTCATCCGTACTCATCCTCCATCTTTTTCATCCCATATCTCACCAATCAATTAAAAAAAAAAGGAGTTACCTTCTTCACCAAATAAAAATACCACCGATCACCTCCCACCGCCGAGCTTCACCGCTGCCATTCAACTTCATCATGTCACGCAACTACAACAAAATGAGATGCTATGAACAATTGCTCGATCAATTGGATGCCGCTACTTCAAGGTTGGAATAACGTTTCGACGAAATCGAGCGACGTGTGACAAAATTGCAGGTATTAAAATCAACACATAGACAGCAGCGCTATGCAGGCTTCGAAGCGGGAGTTAATAATGCCGCCTGGTCACCACCACCACCGCCCAGGTGTCGTCGGACCAGCTGGGACCCACCACTATATACGCAGCCGCACTACTTGTCTTTTCCCAGGGGTAACTCGTCCAACTACGAGACTGATTCCTATCAACAAGCTACTCCTCTTCGCCCCTGCTATGAACAGCCTCCCGGCTGGCCGCCACCGCAACGCTCACCCCCAAGTCGCTGGCCCGTCCAGCGGCGTCGGCACGCCTACGGGAAGCAGCAGCAGACACACGCAGCCCCAAGACGCCAACCCACGTGCTTGGGTCCGCCTGAAAGGCCCATTCAACAAGGATTTTCGGCTTACAACCCTCAACCCCCGACCGGCGGGCCTCTGCGACAACAGCCATCATCGTTGCACCACCCCACCTGCTGGGACATGCCGGGACAGAAGGGATACCAGTCACATGAACAACCAGCGCGTATGGAGCCCCCTGACTGTATTTTCCGACCCCTGCCGCAGCCACCACAACTGCATTGCTCTCGGAATCCACTACATAAGGAAAGATGCCTTGGAGAAGTCATTACTCATTCACAATCGTCGAAGTACGCTTCAAATACGAATGAAATGGGGGAACAAGAGGAAGAAATGTTTGATTCACCGAGTTTGGATCCTCATATGGAATATTCATTTGATAATGCCAAAGATTTCGATTATTCTCCTAACAATGAGATGGTGGTGGAGCGTAGTGACAATCTGGGAAGTTCGTTTTTAATGGACTCTAGATTAGAAATAGAGGTGGACGAAGTAGATGATCATGGTGCATCTAATTTAGATGTGGCTGGTGTATCGAATCTATCAATTGCCTTGCTTCACGGAGTAGAGGAGGATAGAGATGCGAGCCCCGAAGACCACCAAGTTTCATCTTCAGAGGATATATATCTTTCGTGCAGCTCTGATGAGATTAACGCCATAACAACAATGCCGCTGTCTGCTGTTGCCTTCTTACATATCGAAGGGGATTTCAGGTTTTTGCTTCAAGAAAATGAGTCTGATGAGGAGGGTGTATGCTTGAGAATTGGCTATCCTTTGGTGCAAGAATATATAGGGAAAAATTTGGTGTATGTGGCAGAATTGTGTGGCACGTTAGGAGCCTATTCTTCCTTTAGACCGAAGAGCATCACAAGCGGTAGAGTGAAGGATCAAGAATTTGATTATGAGGAAAACTTGGGACTTCTCCAACTCGCTTTACACGTTCCGGATGCAGAATTGTGCAAATGGAGACGTTCACCTTTTGACGACCACATTAGTCCGTCTTGGTTAATTTTTTATGGAGGTGATGAAGGGAGAAGTTCAGTTGTTCAGTATCCATTTGATCCAGGAGGAGATGTACCAAAGCATCTGATTTCAACTCTCTTCGTTGCTTCGTGGTTCCCACCTTGAGGACAAGGTGGATTTCAACCGTGGGAGAGTTGTTACGATCTCCATATCTTAGGTTTCCCTAATTAATTAGTATATTTTGATTCACCATATCTTCCATATCTTTTTAGTTAGTTATCTTTTGATTCATAGTATCATATTTGTTTCTTAGTCTAGTAGTATTCTCCTATTATAAATAGGAGAGATTATATCATTCTATCGTCATTCAATGAATGAAGAAATATTTTGCCCATATCATTCGTGCAATACACTTGAAAACCTAACTGCTGCCGACGGAGGAGATTTCCGCGCCAGCCATTGAATTTCCCCCGCCGACCTCGACATCAGAGGCGCCGGATTTGTGTGTTGAGAGTGACGTTGTCAGGAATTCTTCGTGAATCGAAGGGTGCTCGTAACATAATCTTGGCTAGAAATACTCAGTACCAAAGTGTTGACGTTGTAACCAAAAATGTTTCACCTTATTTTATGTTTATTTATGGACCCTTCTTCCTTTCCTCATATTTTTCATAAATGACATTCAATATTGATTAATAGAAATGTACAATATTGCATTGCTTATTTTAATTATACTGCTGATTTAATGTATCAATACATCTTTCAACTGATAAATTTTTATAGAAAATCCAGAACGCGTAAGCTATACTATATACAAGAATCAATTAAAATAATGTAATCGAATATAGTACCAGATAATAGAACTACTCCATTATGTGGTATCAATTAAATTCACAAATATGAAAATCAATATAGATAAAATTCCACAAATTGTATGCACGCGAAATTGTAAGGCTATTAAGAAAGTGTAGATTTAGGATAACAATCACTTTCCCGTGATTGTGAAATATATAAATAATTTTTTGTGTTTGGATTTGGTGTAAAAAATTAGATATGTGTGATCTTTAATGGATCTTAAAATGTAATTGATATTGTTTCTAGTCCAAAAATAAGTCGTATCATTTCCAATATAGCCCAAATTTAACTTACCAAATTTAAGGGGGAAAGGTTTTGGTTTTTAGGCCATAATAAGTTAAAAATTCCAAAAAAACAATTTAGAGCCGGTAATGAACAAGTCATTCATGAAAACTATGTAAACATTTCAAGCCCATTCCTTCTTTTAATTAGTCTACGCCCAAGCACCAATTATTATAAAAAGTTGGCCCAAGCTTTACTTAAAAGTCAAGCCCAACATAATTATTTTCAGCTCACATCTTTGAATAAAAAATCCCCAAATTGGAACTCTTGAAACTTGATATCAATGGTAAATCTCCACTTCTTGAAGGTTTAAGCTCACTGACTCTCTATTTCTATATTTCTTTATTGTGGAACAAATGATATCTAGGGATGGTTGTGTTTATATGTATAGTTTTGTAACTGAAAACTCTACTTTGAGCGGCTTCTCTTTCATAAACTACTCGAATCTCTTTTGATCAAATTGGGTATGGGTTACATTTTATTATTGAAGGATATCATCACATCACATATATCTTCTTCTAAAACATTCCCATAATTTAGTATCTTCGTGGTTGTAATCTTGGCAATAAATACTCAGTACCAAATATTGACGTTGTAACCAAAAATGTTTCACCTTAAAATTGTGTATATTTATGGACCCTTCTTCGTTTCATCGTATTTTTCATAATAGACATTCAATATTGACTTTCATTATTAACTTTTAGGAATTTAAACTATTTTAGTGATCAACACCTTGGTATGATAAAGATGACATTCGGCTAGTCGTCTACACGTTCTTTCGAATAAACCTTCAGTAACAAAAAGGTGGAGAAAGATGGGGCGTCACAGCACACTTAATAAAAATTTTTCCAAAAGATAAAATAGTGATTTGTGCACAATTTTTTTCCATATTGGTAGAAAATTTATTTGAGGAATTAAGGCATTATTCTGGACATGAAAAGGCAATCACGCCACATGATTTTTCATGATTGTTGGATATTCTGAATTAAGAAAAAAGAAAATAAGGAAAGGAAGAAAAGAATACGAAAGTGCTTAGTAAATCATCAACTATATATTAAGGATATTTTTTAACACAATGAAGGACGCTAATTTGTGTTTCTAAATATACCACCAATGCTTCAGTTTTTGTGTCACTAAAATAATTTATTTGTAGTGAATCAAACTATAATATGAAATTAAATATGATTAATAGAAACGTACAATATTGCATTGCTTATTTTAATTATACTGCGGACTTAATATATCAATACATCTTTCAACTGATAAATTTTTATAGAAAATCCAGTACAAGCTGTACTATATACCAGAATCAAATCGCGTTGTTGCGAATACTTATAGGAAAAGCATATCGGGGACGACGCATTTCAGTAGCTGCTACAAATGTGGCATGGATCTTGTGCAAAGCAGCAACTACTTCAATCATGTTGATTCTTTCATCTGCTGGAACGGCTAAACATTTCGTTGCCAATTCAAATGTCGATAAGATGCATTTCTCCTTAGCAGAGTAATGTTGATCTTCCCTTGCTAACAACGCATTCGCCACCACTTCAACAGCTACATTTTGCTCAAGTGCTTCACTCACCCACTGTTTTAAGTTCTTTTCTTCATTGAACATATCATCAATTGACACTATGCCTTCCATTCCAAACTCTAATTGTATCACACGTATTCAAACTTTTTTGTTAGGATAAGGTTAAAACATTTATATACGATGAAATTTAAGTCGGAGCATCGTGCATCACCTGGTGCTGCATAGCCAAACGTCGCCACTGTTTGTGTTTGGATGAAAGTTTCCCCTCCATCAAAAAGCTTGGAAATATCAAAATCAGCAAGATCAGCAATCATGTCTTGATCAATCAACACATTGCTTGGCTTTAAATCACAGTGTACAACTTGAAATGTATGGCCATGGTGAAGATATTCCAAGGCTGCTGCAACATCTATTGCTATTTTCAGCCGTTGTTATAAGTTCCAAACCATACATGCCAGAATGTAACCATTTCTCTAAGCTCCCGTTCGGCATATGTGTGAGAATCAATGCTTTAAACTCCATATTACAACAACATCCAATAACTCGAACTAAGTTTCTGTGTCGAATGCGGCTCAATATTGCAGTTTCAACATCAAAGCTCCTTGGTGCTCCTTGTAGTTTCAAGTTGAACACTTCTACTGCAACTTTCAATCCATCGGAAAGTGTTGCTTCAAATACAGAACCAAAACTACCTCTTCCAAGTAGCTAGGTTGGTTTCACTAAATGAACTTGTTCCTCTTTCAAGTTCTTTGTACGAAATTCTTCTGCATTCAGTAGTTTGTGGTGAAATATCGACCAAGAGTGGTACATTTTTCTGCTTATGCATCCATACGAGAACAAACATCACAATCACCACAATAACACCTAAAATCACTAATGGCACCATGAGTTTCTTTAACCATGATCTATGATGATTTTCTTGACAAGATGGTACTTGATATATTGCTGGACCACAAAGAGCTATATTATGGGAAAAAGAAAAAGCACTGAAGTTACGAAAACGACCACCATCTGGATTTTTCCCTCCAATTTGTTGTTGAAAATATTAAAAGTTTCAAGAAAGAGGAGGTCTTCTAAGGACTTGGGTATTGTTCCAGAAAGATTATTGTGAGATAAATCCAATGTTGTCAAACCTTTAACATTTCCCAAGGATTGAGGAATGGATCCGCTAAAAAAATTATTTGATATGTTAAGAAACTCTAATGATTGGCAACCATCTATCAAGGTGGGAATATTTCCTGAAAATTGATTAGACGACAAATCCAAATAAACGATTAACTTGAAATTTCCAAGCTCAGACGGCAATTGACCACTCAAACGATTGGAGGACAAGCTGAAAGTAAGAAGGTCTGTGAGAATCCACAAGTTTGGAGGAATGCTAGAATTCAATTGGTTGAAACCTAAGTTAATGACTCTCAAGGATTTAACATCACCTAAGCATTTAGGTATGGGACCCACAAGCATGTTCATGCTTAGGCCCAACTCCCCCAAATGATTCATTTGGCAAAGTTGGTTAGGGATAGACCCTACCAATCGATTGCCATCAAGATGTAGTATTTGGAGTTGCTTCATTTTCCCAATTGTTGGTGGAATGAGTCCACTCAGCTGATTTCTTGCCAAATCTAGATATAGCAAACTGCTTAAATTTCCTATTTGAGAAGGAATGACACTAGTGATGCTGCAGTTTTCTACTTCAATAACCTCAAGAGATGAGGAAAAGTTTCCTAGTGAAGTGGGTAGGATGCCATTTAGTGGATTGTTACTTACTTGCACGTACTTCAAATGTCGACAATTAGTTAATGAAGAGAGAAATGTTAATTCCTGAGTTGTGAAATCTGCTCCACTCAAATTGTTTTCCGAAAGGAGAAGTGATTTTAGGAGCTTCAAATTACCTAAGTGGGGTATAGAGCCACCAAATGAGTTGTCAGCCATTTCCAAGATGGTAAGTTTAGAAGCATTGGCAATAGTGCTTGGAATTGAGCCACTGAGTTTGTTAGAATCCAAAAGGAGCTCTTCAATATTGATTAGTGAGTTCCCCAAATCTGATGGAAGAGTACCTGAAAACTCATTAAATGTAACTCCTAAACCCTTCAAAGTTGATATGTTGAATATGGAAGATGGGATCAATCCGTATAAGGAATTGCCAAGCACATAGAATCTCTCAAGTATTGGTAGAGTGCCAATTTCTTGTGGTAATTCACCTGCGGTACATGTCTAACATAAATAAGATTACTAACATTTTTTATGAGACGGAGAGAGTATCTATTAATGGTAATAACTTTTTTTGTAAATATAGACTATTTTGCCCTTAATAGAATGGCAAAAAATAGATAAATTAAAAATCTAAACCAACAAAACATAAATATGAATTAAATAAAAGTTTGTAGCTTTTTGGTAAAGTTTTCATCTGGTCTTAATTCATTTATATATATCATAATTGTTCATAAAATTTTTTTTTTTTAGTTATCATAAAAAATAATACAAAACGAAAATTTTTATAATGACCAATATTTTTGTAAAAATATACTCCCTCCGTCACAAAAAATAGGGCACATTCAAAAAAGGAAAGTTTTCAACAACTTCACTCTTACTTTTTTCCTTCTCTCGTAATAATAGTATAGACCCTACATTCCACTAACACTACTTCTCTCTTACTTTACCAATTCTATATTAAAACTCGTGTCATTCACAAAGTGCCCTATTTTTTTTGGACGGAGGGAGTAAGAACTAACCGGACTAGATTAAAGTTTTGTATTTTCAATATAATTTTCTATCATATAATTGATTTTGGAAGCAAGTACCTGTGAACTTGTTGTTATGGAGATACAATTCCTGAAGATTTTGGAAAATTGGGACACTACCTGTCAAACTATTGTCAGATAAACTCAGCATTGTCAAGGAAGAATGTTGAAGATTGAAAATGGGATATCTCCTTTTAGAGAAGCGCTGGCAATATTTAACTTCGCTAGCCTTGAAAGATTCCCTATTTCCGATGGAACTCCTCCTGTGATTGTTATACATCAATACAATCAATTTGATATATATAAATGTATCATTTATACTTTATGAATAAGAACAAATAACACGCAAGCATAAACATATTGCATCACATAATGATTGGACTCTATAATTTCACATATTGAAGAAAGAAGAAATATTTGTACTTTGAAAACCACTGTTGTACCCCAAGTACAATTCCGTAAGCATGCTCAACCTTCCAATTTCACTTGGGATGTTGCCACTAAAATTGTTAAAAGATAATGACAACTTTTCAAGATGCGTGCATTTCCATATATTTGACGGAATCTGCCCTTCAAATTGGTTAAAAGAGATTGACAAGAATTTGATGTTGGGCGTATTGTTGCACATATCAATTGGGAGCCATCCTGATAGGCTATTATTTCCAATTTTAATTTCTCTAAGTGATGACACATTGAAAATACCATGTGGTATGTGCCCACTCAACTGATTACTATATACCTTTAATATTTGTAGCATGGAATTGTTAAACAAGGACTCAGGAATTGTACCTAAGAAAGAGTTGTTGTACAGATAGAGTTCCTCAAGTTGAGGTAAACTGCCCAACCAAGTTGGTATTTCTCCGGTGAATGAATTTCCTCCCACATTCATCACCTTCAAACGATGCAGTTTAGAGAGCTCAAAGAGTAAGATACCCATGAAACTGTTAGAACTGATGTCCAAATATCTTAGAAACGTAAGGTTTCCGAGATGTGGAGCAACGGTTCCAGCAAGGTCGTATCGAGAGAGATTGAGAGCAGTGACACGGCCGTGTTTGAGGCCGCACGACACACCAATCCAACTACAAACTGATGTGTTTTGTGCCCAATTGGTGCTCAAGATAGCATAAGGGTCGGAAGTGATGGAGTTTTTGAAGAAAATAAGTGATTGTTTATCTGTGATGGAATTCAAGGAGAGGGCAAAGCTATTGAATATTAAAATTGAAAGAACAAAGGAAAAGGTAGAAGTCCCCATTATTATTTTGCTACCTACTTGTTTTCATTTGGGGCGATGGATTGCACTCTTTATATAGACACCAACGTGCTCCATTGTAACAATGTCACACTCCTATTTTGATCAGAATTTATCTACCACTAGGTATTGTGGTCTTTAAATTCCACAATGGGCTGTTGGTGTCGTCTCAACTGAACTTGTTGCACTTCTATTATGGGCAAACTTTATTTACCACCAAGTATTGTGGTCTTTAATTTCCACGATAGACTGTCGGTGTTGGTGTGGAGTAAAAGATATTTTGTTATGACAATTATGCATAGCGAGACTTATGTTTCATTCTCTATCCCTACAAAATGACTTTGGTGTCATTAAAGTGACACATTTTATTTTTGGATTATTCCACCGAAGATGACACATTTTTTAAACACTAACAGCTTCATCAGTGACTCGACCTATTTCAACACAAGTGATATGCGCAAGTGTACGGGGCTAGTGTAGCAATTAACAAGCAAGAGTATAATTATCCCACAAATTTGTATCAACTTAACTATCACGAACAAATCTCAACTACTATCTAGACAATCGGGAAAAGTTTGGTTGTTCTAACATTAATAAAAGCATATAATAAATAATAAGCAATCAAACAAGTAAAAGTAAACACAAAGTGAGAAGATAATATGGAGAAAAATTGTAGAACACAAGGATTCGATGCACAATTCCAAGCTCTTATTCAATCAAATTGCCTTGCCTTTTGGTGTCTCCAGAGTTATTAAGTCGACCACAATTATAGATTAAACCCCATGTCGAGGTGAGAAACCTATAGATTAGGTGCTAAGATTGAAGTCCCCTTCTAACCCTAAACCCCTAACTCCCAAAAGCTCGATAAGGTCAAAGACCTCACTCAAAACCTCAACTCTCCCAGAGTTCTATTGTATTAAGGTGTGGACTATTTTTATTTCTAGATTAATTATTTCATCTCCCGATTAATCTAATTAATCCTACACAATCAAATGGTGATCAAACAATTGAAAGGAATAAACCCACGAATAATCAAATAACTACAAGAGCAAGGTAAGAACAAAATCAATTGGATAAAAACTACTCCCTCCGTTTCACTATAGTTGAGTCATTTTACCATTTCGGGAAGTTTCTTCATAGTTGAGTCATTTTCTTATACGTTAACTTTTTTCTAACTCTTACTTTATTCTCTCTACTTTATTTTCTCTACATTTTCCTCTCTCTTACTTTTTTATCTATTTATTTAACACAACCAATATTCATTTTTAAAACTCCGTGCCGAAAAGTTTCGCCTCAACTATGGCGAAACGGAGGGAGTATGAAATAGTGCATCATCATCAAGAATTCTACAATAAATGTTTAGCTATTCATGTTCTTCACAAAAACCATGTTTGAAACAAAAGGTTCTATGAAATACATGGAGAAAAGATTAAGATACTCCTGTGAGAATGAATCTACGGAATGACAACTTCAATCTTCCGATTCGAAGTCTTCAATCTTCAATTCTCTCTCTCAAAGATTCTTGGGGGTATGTGTGAGTGTTAGAGGCGGTAGGTGTAGAATAAATCCCGTATATGCAACCCTAGGCGTTTTTTCCTTTAATCCCCCATAAAAAATCGCGTTTTTGGAAAAAGAATAGGCCAAAACAACGTACTAGGCCGGGTGAATGTACAGGGATTAATTCACCCGGCCGCGTGAAAGTTTCTGGACAACGCAGTGTTCTTATAACGACTATAACTTCTTCTACCGAACTCCGATTGGGGCGTGCGAGATACCCACGCGAAGCTCTTTCAAAGACGAAGAGATTGATATGCATTAGGGGCTGATAAGACTTCAAAATCTCCAGTAAAAATTATCTCAAACTAAGGCTGCTGCATTTCCACATGTTTTATACCTTTTTCTACACATTCTTAACAAAATGGTCAACATACTAACATAGTAGAGAAGTAGATATAAACGCGCTAAATAATTGACAAAATATGATTAAATTTATATAAAACCACCCTCTTAGTATTTCGGTTGAAAGGGGAGCAGAGAAGGCACAGCACGGGGGAGGAGGTTGATGATTAGATTAGTAATTCCATAGACACAGAATGCAATTTCTTCCTGCTCTGGACCCAAGAGTCTCATTTCAGTCTTAGTCTAGAATCGTACCTCTAGACTAACAGGTTAAACGTCAAAGGCTCAACACCCCGACTCATCACGCTCAACCAGGAATGGAGGTAACTTTACTTTTTGAAATAGAAAGGAATTTTAAAAAAAGTTTTTGTAGTAAAGGAAGTGTATTCCCTATGTGGACAGTTTTCAGTTTTAAAGAAAGGTGTAGCGTATTCCCTTTTAGGGATAGATTTCAGTTTTAAATGGAAAATAGTGAGTTTTGAATTTTGAGAAATTATGATTAGTTTCTCCAGTAAAAGTTTTTGAGATTTAAAGTGAGAAAAATAGTTTTGATTTGCAAAGTGAAAGTTAAAAAGTTTTTCTACAGTAACGTTTACTCTCAGTTAAAGAGTTGAAAAGTACAATATATCTTTTATGAGTCGAGTTCTCAAACAGTGAGACCTATAGAATAGAGAACTTAGACGTTTCTCTCAGAACATAGAGTGTCTTAGGATGCATGCTTACTAGAACGTGGTTCGACCTCGAACTTGATGGAATAATTTCCAAGATCACTACCGCTTTCCCGAGCGATAAAAACGATGAGAATATCAAGAGTAAAATATGAGAAAGAACTAAAGAGGAGATCAGGAAAAAAAATAGACTAGAGCTATGAAGAGAAGCTTGAAGTAAATTTTTGGCCGATGGGCGCAATAGTTAAGGATTGGTCGATTCCTTCAGTAAAGGTGTGTTAGGAAAACACCGCAGACAAGAAGAGGCTACATGAGGATTGGAATGAGATTAAGGAGAAATATAAAACGTTTTAAAGGACGTAACCAAATTTCGGGACGAATTTTTTTTTTAAGGTGGGTAGAATGTAACACCCCGACTTTTGAACATCTTTTAAGCTCTTCTAAAAGGGACGCCGAATGGCTAGAAATTTTTTTTTAAGATGATCGTTAAGACGATCAAAGGAGAATTTGGACATTTAAGATTGACCAAGAGTATTTTCATTTTCGTTTAATACAAGAGAAGTTAAGCCCAAGATAAATAATGGATCAAGAACATGTTTCAGATTATACAAAATTTAGTGCATAAATTTGTGAGTTTGAGAAAGAAAGATCATGACTATAATCATAAGACTATAAACAATGGGCCTAATCCTGTGAACCGCATCACGCCCTTTTTAAGCCCAATAAGTTGGCCCTATCCGATCAGCCCGTTGGGCCCGAGGCATCAAGCCCGTCTCGGACAGTAGCTGGCAGCCCAAGTCCCCTCCCAAACTGCAAAGTAGAGATGAGACAGCCATGTTTTTTTTTCCAACAGCCTGCAAACCTGCAGCATTCAAACAAGGAGGAGTTATTGAAGATGAGTACACCTACACAAAATGTCAAAAGTAGTTAACAAAGAGCCAAG
Source organism: Salvia hispanica (assembly GCF_029641045.1). Classification (NCBI taxonomy): domain Eukaryota; kingdom Viridiplantae; phylum Streptophyta; class Magnoliopsida; order Lamiales; family Lamiaceae; genus Salvia; species Salvia hispanica. Next base: position 34,684,173 of record NC_142697.1, on the reverse strand, counting down.
GAAGAGTTGGCTGTCCCTGATCAAAATCTTGACCAAATCCCAAAAGGTGAGCTGCAACAAGAAAATAAACTCCATTAAGGTCTAAACAAGAAGAAGCCAAGAGAGCAGATTTGCTCTCTGCACACACCCTTGACCAAATCCCAACCAACTCCAGAATTTAGTATATATATAGGTGCACAGAATCGTTTCCGGAGTTACACAAATCCTTCTCACCACCTTTAAACACCAAAAATTTAGAGAAGGAGCAAGGAGAGTGAAGGGAGTGGCAGTGAGCCTAGAAGTATCTCAACAAACAAGAGGAATCCACAAGCAAGGTAATCAAAATACTCCCCTCTGCATCATATTAGAACCTCATGCTCAAGAACTTAGAGCTTTAGGATTTCCACATCACACAATTTAGTACAAGAAATATCATAAGCTACTGCCTAAGGAAGATCAAAGCTTTAGCACCCCATAGTCAAGAACTTCTTTACCACAAAGCTACTGCCAGAAATGAACTCAACATAATGAACTAGATAATGGGAGTTAGAAAGCTTAGCTTAGTGCGATCGAATGACAACGGAGCTCCGGAGAACTGGCTGTAGGGGTGGCGCTGCGGGAGCAGCTGCGCGAGGCAGCGGCGGCTGGCGTCGGCGCCGCCGAGTAAAGATCGCTGCCTTCCGGAGAGCTTGATGGAGAAAGAGCTCGACGGCGAGAGAAAACTCGGCGGAGAGCTCGGCGCAGAGCAGCGGCGAACGGCGAGGTGGAGCCGTCGCGACGGAGGCGATGCCTCCTCTCCACCACTGATTCGCCGGGAAGGAAGAGCGCTCGCCGGAGGGCAGAGGAAGCGGGGGCGTGAGCCTCCGGTAAGTGTCGTGGCTGCCTCACGGAGGAGGCGGACGACAAGGGACGGCGGCGAGAGGAGCTGCCGCTCCCGTAGCGAAGTGAAGGACGGCGTGGGAGCCAGCGCTGACGGAACTCCGAAATTCCCATCGAGGTAGCGGCGCCGGAGAGGTCGTGAGGAAGGGGATGGAGGCTCAGCTCCTCATTCTCAATTTAGGGAAATAAATTTTAGGGATTGAATTTGTGGGGGGAAAGGAGCCGGCGAGGAGGCACTGCGACTCCGGCGATGGTGTCGCTGAGCTCGACGGAAATCGTGAGCACAGAGCTGACGGGCTGCCGCTGGCAAATTCAGCCGAGAGAGAGAGGGAGAGTGCTGGACGGAGATGGGCGGTTGACGGCGATTTCGCCGAGGAAGAGAAGCGCCGCCGGAGGAGGCGGCGGAGGACGGCGACCGCGGTGCCGGTGGCATCGATTTGGAGTAGGATTTGCAGAGCTAGGGCAAGAGAAATTTGGGGTGAGAAAAGGGAATTATGAATCATTTTTACTAAGTGAGAAAAACAGGGCTATGTTTGGGCTGATTCACTTTGGTTTGATAACCGGGCCATAGGAGTAGTAGGAGATTAATTTATTGGACTCCCTATCTTGGACAAGAATTGATTTTATTTAACGAAGCTGGGCCTCTTAAGAAGTAAATTGAGGAATTTACATTGGGCCGGAAATGGTGTTTGTTTGGGCCGAGAATTATTCATGTTGGAGTGGAATTTATTTAAGGATTGAGTTGGAACTCAATTAATTAAATTCCGAATAATTTATTTAGATTTCCGAAAAAAAAAAAAAAAAAAAATAAAGTAGTAAAGTGGGAGACGCGAAAGCCGACCGGCGTCGCCCCGCGACGCCTCGAACGGCCACTAAGGAAATGGGAGGAAAAAGATACGACGTTCTCGAGCCATGAAAATAATTAAGTTTAATAAAGAAGTGCTATTAATTAAATTTCCCGATTTAATTAATATGCAAGTTCTAGAATTTTCCAAGTAGTAAGCAAATAATAAAAGAAATTAATTAGGGGCATGCATTCCTATAAGTATGAGATTTTGTCTCGAGTCTAATTAGTATGTTGTTATGTTATGTTTTTCACAAAGGACTATCTCCGCAAGTTAAGATCAGAGCGAGAAATTCAAGTAAAGGAAATTAAGCGAACAAGGTGGGCTTTCTAGTAAAAGTTACAGTTTTTGCGCAAAGTATTTTACGAGCTTCTATTGTGATATTGTGGGCTTTCGAACTAAAGTGTTTTTACGTGGACTTTCTGTTAATGTTACAGTTTTTACGAGAAGTATATTTTTAGTGAGCTTTCAGTTTAAAGTATGTTACAGTTTTTATGAGAAGTATTATGTTTAAAGTACAGTTTTTATGAAAAGTGCTATTTTGAAATGATATTACGTGAGCCTTATATGATATGCTTTGAGTTGTTTATGTTCCCAGTATGAATTGCAGTTTGAATACAGTACAGTTATTTACGTTCCCAGTACGAATGCTTTCAGTTATTTTAGTTATCAGTATGTTTTGTCTTGCCAAGTTTTGTTTTGAACTTTGCCTATCTGTTTGTCTAACAAGGGCGACGTCCCTACTAGACCAGAAGTTCGTGAATTTCGGTTCCCCAGGAATTAGTGAATGCAGGTTTGTAAGTGGGGTCAGCCCATACATACCCGGTTCACTCAGTTTCAGATATGGCATTAGTTCCAGGAAAATAGAACAGCAGATCGCTTTTGATAATGACAAGGAAAATGATTTAGTGTCCTCGGGCCTTTTAAGATAAAACCCCGAGCTCACTCAGTAGTGGCTTGACAAAACCAGTATTTTCTTTTCAGTAAAATATATTTCGGCACGTGTCCACTGAGTACACCAAGTACTCAGCCCTGCATATGTTTTAAAAATGTGCAGGTTGAGCAGCGATGACGGCGGGCGGTGTTGAGCATAGACAAATGAAGATCCTTCGATAGAATAGTACTTGGATGCGTCGTGTCTCCATACACGATGTCATCTGCTCTTGACTCTTCCGCTGCAATGCAAAAGTCGAGTTTACACTCCTTGTATTATGCATTCTGATATATATTATTCCAAGTTATTTCAGTTCAAGTTCAGTTGTGCCACCGTTTTCCCCCTTTCTTCCCCGCTTCTTTCATCCTCCCCTAGTCGCGATCAACCGAGCTTTCTATCCTTAGAAAGTGCGGTCGTGACATAACCCAACTGTAGCCACTATAAATAACTTTTTTTGTAAAAATAGACTATTATGCCCTTAATAGAATAGCAAAAAATTGCTAAATTAAAAATCTACAACAACAAAACATAAAAATTAATTTAATAAAAGTTTGCTAAATTCATTTATATATATCATAATTGTACATAAAATTGTATGTTTTTGTTTAGTCATCATAAAAAATACTACCTTCATTTTTAAAAATATAAATTATTTTCATTCTGAGCCGTCTCTTGAAAATAGAAACTTTCTAAACTTTCTATTTTAGGAAGTAGCCCCACAATCCACTATTTCCACTACTTAGTCTCTTGATTTATCTTCTTTACTCATTTTTTCTTCCTCTCTCTCTTACTTTACCAATTATTTTCTCTTATTTTATCAATTGTGCACTAAAACTCGTGTCGTTTTAAAAAAATTTATTTTCTCAATACGGAGGTAGTAATACAAAAAGAAAATTTTATAATGATGAATATTTTTGTTGAAAAGTAGTTGAAAAGTAAAATGCGGAAAATAAAACACAAGAACTCTTGAAGGCTACATTTTGATTGATTTGAATTGTTATTTGAGATACATTCTACATAGGAATTTATAAAACTCTAGATATAAATATACCTAGGAACTATACTCATTGGAACTCTAGATTATAAATGGTATTCTCTTCCCAATAGGTTGGGACTTCACACATTCTCTTCCCAACATAAATTGGGACACCTCAAGTTATATTTCCAACACTCTCCCTCAAGTTAAGTATTGAGTTTTTTCGACACTTAACTTGCACTATCTTCATTTTGATAAATAGTTTATACTCGTATTCAGGAGTTCTTCACTTTTCATTGAAAGTTTAGACTCTTATCAAGGAGCTCCTTCAATTTTTTGTTGACAATTTTAACTCGTGTCATAGAGCTCTTCAATTTTTGGTTGGCAGTTTTAACTCGTGTCAAGGAGTCTTCTTCAGCAGTTTTAGCTCATGCCATAGGAGCCATCTTCGGCAGTTTTGGCTCGTGCCATTAGGAGCCATTCTGACAGTTTTAACTCATGTCAAGGAGTTAATTCCAGACCATTCTCGGTCCATTCCAACTCAAACCATGAGCCAATTTCATTCCCAACTCAAACCATGAGCCAGTTTGTTAAGGATGAAGTTCCTTAACTCGAATAATTCGCGTCGAACGTCGCGGGAGCTTTTGCCCGTCGATCAATCCGGCGTCAAATTATGGAATAAAAGGCAGTCGCCGGAGCTTTGCCGGTCGATCAAACCAAGGATATATGATAAATGCGTAAAAGTGAAATAAAAGGATAATTGATATTTCTTGATTGAAATAGAAGAATACAATATCTCCTATTTATAATACTACTCTGACTTAGGGAACAAGAAAATAAAGATCCTAATAATATATGGAAAGATATAGGAAATCAATAACTAACTAAATAAGAGATATGGAGATAATCCTAGGGAATATGCCGTATCAACTCCCCCACGGTTAAAATCCACCTTGTCCTCAAGGTGGAAATCACGAAGCAAAGCAATAAACAGAGTCGTTGATAACATAAGTCAAATGGGATATATCTCCTCCAGGATCAAATGGACACCGAATGACGAAGTGTCTCCCTTCATATATTCCTCGGCGACCAGCTTGAGTACTCAGTGCAATGGCTTCAAGAGAAGCTACGAAGTGAATTCCTTCAAGAAGCGCAATTAACATTTTACTTTCGCTGCTTGGACCATGAGTCCCAAATGCGAAAAGTTCATTGCCCATAGTTGAAAGAAAGTGCTCTACCATAGAGGTTGACTCCAATAGTCCAGAGGAAATAATCATGACTTTTCCATGCGAAACTTCATCGACTTCTTTTAAGGCAAACATATCAACATTTGCAGCATGATGATCCACTATAAGAATTTCCTCTACGTCATCTACGCTATTCTCCTTCAATAAATCATTATTATCTTTTGTAATTTTCAACTCAAAAGACTTATCCTTCTTCATTTGTATCAACTTCTTAGCATCACAAGAACTTATTAGAATCGTGCAGCGGCTGTTTTTGGTAGGTTTGCGGGAGTAGGCAGGCGGCGGTAGCGGCAGCTGTTAGAGGCGGCTGCAGGAAGGTGATTGGAGGCGGCGGCTGGTGGACTGAGGTTGGCTGCTGCCAATCCAGGTGAACATTCGGTCGTTCCGGCTCAGGAAAATCAGGCGGACGGAGGCTGTCCACGCAACGATCGGTGACGGAGAGATGAGATTCTATCTCGGCATAAGGCGGGTCTGGATCTGGTGGAGGATGGTACCAGTCTGGCTGGTAAAAGGAGGCACGCTCCTGCTGCTGCCATGGGTGAGCCGCATCGTAGGAAATCACCGGAGTTGTATACGACGGGAGAAACTCGTCATACCTGTCCAGCTTCTTGTGTATTCTGTTGATGGCAACCAATATTTGGTCACATAGGTAAGATAGATAGATTTCTTTCTCAAAAGTCATGGATGGGAGGAAGAGATCACGATGAAAGCACCAATTTGTTAAGGATGAAGTTCCTTAACTTGAATAATTCGCGTCGAACGTCGCGGGAGCTTTTGCCCGTCGATCAATCCGGCGTCAAATTATGGAATAAAAGGCAGTCGCCGGAGCTTTGCCGGTCGATCAAACCAAGGATATATGATAAATGCGTAAAAGTAAAAATAAAGGATAATTGATATTTCTTGATTGAAATAGAAGAATACAATATCTCCTATTTATAATACTACTCTGACTTAGGGAACAAGAAAATAAAGATCCTAATAATATATGGAAAGATATAGGAAATCAATAACTAACTAAATAAGAGATATGGAGATAATCCTAGGGAATGTGCCGTATCACAGTTTCATTCACAGTTTCATTCACAGCTCAAACCATGAGCCAATTTCATTCATTTTTGAAAGACCATTCTCGGTCCTTTCCACAGCTCAAACCATGAGCCATCATCTTTTCATTTTTTTCTTTCTTGAGCCCGACTAGCTCAAATTTTTCTTCTTTTCAAGGAGCCACCGTCCCTTTAATTAATGCCACGTACCCACTTTAATGATAATGCCTCCAACTCTCAATCAGCCACCATCATTATTTCTCTTTCTGATGAGCACAGAAAATTACAAGAAGAGTTGGTAGATTCCGGCGTTTGGCAACTAGGAGAATACGAGTGAGATGCCGATAACGCAGTATTTCGAGTGCGCGAGGCAGGCGGGGCTGCTCCGCTGCAGCTGCTCAAGCGCCTCTTTCTGACGATCGCTGCGCCTCCGCCGACCGTGTGCAGGCTCCTCCTCGTCTCTCCCTGTCTCAACCCATCCTATGTGTACTGAATCTAAACATTTCAGTGCTTCCTCCTTCTTCAGCTACACTGCGGCGGCGTAGCAATCCGTTCACTCTGAAGACGAGTTGTCTGGTTGGTTATTATCTCGCCCTCTCAGCCAGATAACTCGTCGGCTATTTCTTTGTTCTGGTGGCTACCTCCCTCGCCTCATTCTGTCATCTATCCTTTCGCGCCACATGTTTGACGCTCCATCGGCGTGTAGGCTGAGCTTCTGCAGCCTTTTCTTCTCTCACCGGCGCGGTCGTCTTTGGCCTACACGGCCAACATAGGTTTGGAGAGGAATTGTTCGGTCGCATAATTCTCTCCCCCTCGGCCGGACAAACCGACAACTCCATCTTCTCTGCATCATCAGCTGAACCGTAATTAGTACACTCCTCTCCTGATTTTGAGGCTGCTGCGGCGATAGTTTCAAGCCGATGGATTGGATGCTGGTTGTGGAGCGTCTCTCTCCATTGTTAAGATAGGGGAATCGTCCGGTCGCATGCCTTAATCTCCCCCTCGGCCGGACGTTTCTTGAATACGGATTTTATCTCCGGATATAGAACTAGTTTGTCGGGCTGTCTTGTTGACGTCTCGCCTTCTCGGCAGCTTCTTCCCTGCCTTCGGCTTCTTCTCCGCCTGGGCCTTCTCTGCAGCGGGGGCTTCTCAGCGGTGGGCTTCTTCTCGGCCTTGGGTGCCATTTTCAGAGAGATTAAACTAGGAATAAGATTGTTTGTAGTGGATGATATCTCCCCCTCGGCCAAACACTTCTGCAATTATAATGTTAGTTCGCACCTCTCCCGGCTGGCCCCCTCTTTGACAGTAGCTTCTCCTCTCTCGATGGGGCCGGCCATCTTCTCGACATTTCTTCTTCTCATTTTTCCGATGTCAGCTTCTTACGCCGACCACCGCTTCTCTAGAAGCCTTTGTGGTGTTGCTACTGCTTCTACTGTCAGCCATTCTTCTCGGCCATAGCAGCCTTCTTGGCTCCTCACTACCGGCAGCATCTATTCTGCCATCTTCTCGGTTAGGGGAGGATCCTCTGCCTTCTTCTCGGCTCCACTACCGCTACTGCCTTTCCTGTCAATTTTGGAACAGCCCGGCAGTGTAGCTCTGCTCACCCTCTTGCCGGATAGTTCATCAATTTCTCCACAGTTTCCTGACCATCACTCTCTCTTGATTTTTTGGTTTGGTTTGAGTTTTGAGTTTTGACCAAAAGAAAACAGATCCAGCCATAAACGAACACAGATCTGGCACCCTTCCTTGATGTTTTTCCGAAAGGTTTTTTGATAGGGTCCTCGATTCAGCAGATATTGCCGAAGATCATCTCCAATATATCTTTCATGAATTTATTTGATAAAGAGTATCCTTTATTTTAGTTAGTTATCTTTAGTTATTTTCCATATCTTTTAGTAGTCTTTTATTTTAATTATCTTTCTTGATTAGCAAGATTGTGTTAGGGTTTAGAATTCTATATAATAGAATTCTATCGTATTTTCATTCATTGAGAAATAAAGTTAATTACTTGTTCTCATTCTCGGTTCTGGCTGAAATCGCCCCCTAGCACCTCAACTAGGTTTATCTTTTCCAATATTTGTTCGTTCAAATTGTGGTGCTCAGGCTCGATAGGTCAAGGACCTATCAACTGGTGCTTCCACTGATTTACTCTTCTCCCACCATAATCAATTTCTCTCAAATTCACGTCAACTATTGAAACCTTAGCTTTTGTTGCTTGAACACCATAAACAAACGTCGAGACTACTCTCTCCCTCTCTGACGCCAATCTATTCTAGAATTACCATGTGTTTTCTTGGTGCATCACAACACCACACTCTTCAACATATTAGTGAGTTGCTTGTGGAATTACACCAATTAATCAACGCTCCAACCACAAATATCATGCCAACAAGGTTCGAGTAGCGATCGTTGACCGAGGAGCCCCCGGACAGCCTCGACGTGTGCTCGCCTCAGCTTTCGACGTGGCATACTCGGCCACCCGATGAGAGCCGTCAGTGTCGCACACTTCCCTGCAACAGCAGCAACTCGCCAGTCCAGCCCCTGCAGCCAACGGTAGCTTCGTCGAATCGGACGTGGAGACCTCCGCCGTCACGCACTACTGGAGAATTTGTTCCCCATATTCAAAGCGCGGCACCTCTCTTCAACGGAGATGACCCTCTAGGTTGGATTTTCGGTATTCAAGACTATTTTAATTATTTTGTAACTGACGAATCAGTTCGTCTGGCCGTGGTTGAAAAAATTATTGAACAACCGGCGTTAGATTGGTTTCGTGATTATCAAAAAAATAATGTTGATGGGTCGTGGTTGGATTTCTTGGTGGCAGTCTATTACCATTTTTCTCCAGATTTAACAGAGACGGCCGATGAAAGGCAATTAGTCGCCCTCGATAGTGAAGAGGTTGTTATTGCTAATGATACAGGCAACTCTCTACACTTGAGGAGCCTCCGTGCAACGTCATCCCATTTGAGAATTTGGAGGAGACAGTGAATGACGTTAAAGTGGTTGATGCGCTCGTCGCTATTGAAACTAAGGTTGGAGGGTTCATTGCCCATTCTTTATATGAATCTAGTCAGTCAGCTACCTTTGGAATGGATGATAATGAGGAAAATTTCATTGATGATGAGTTTCATAATGGTGCTCCTCTTTTGATTGATCGTGCAAAACTTGGTGAAGTTCCCTTGGCTATTGAGTCTTTTCCAATACAGAATTTCCTTAATAGTGATCGGGAACTCTCACTGATCAGCTCTAGCCATGTTGCTACTGCTCCTGCCGTGGACTCGCTGCTGTCACGGATCAACACTCCTGTCACGAACACGCAGCCACTGTTGCAAATAACTTCAGCCTTTGCCGCTGCTCCAAACACGCGCAACAGCCACAAGTCAGCCGAGTCCTCCACCGGATATGCGCGCAAGTCCAGTTCGGGCCACGAAGTATCCTTGTCTCGACCATGCCGAGAACTAGGATCATTCTGGAGGAATTCTGATACTGATGTAAAATGGCAGGTGTCGCCGACTCTCTCTACTGCTTCAACACGATGGGGGTGTGAAATTCTTCGGTTTGATGTGCAGCAAGGAGTGCTCATTTTTGACCCGGGAGATTTTACAGGAGTTTGGGGTGATGCAACGGTCCTCCTTAATCTATACGGCGATGCTCGCACCATACCACCGGACGATCCATTTTCCAGCCGAGCCTTGAACTATGGGTTGTCCGACATTGAAGTTATTGGAAGAGAAAGTACTGATGTTAATTTGAAGAAAGGGAATGATGTTGGTGCTAATGGAGACGAGCTTGATGAGAATGACCAGTTATTCCACAAAATGACTTTTCTATGCAAACGCAGGCAAAGTTAACAGCATGTTATTATCACAGAGGACCTGATTTGGTGGTTGTGGTGTTCTTTAATGGGGTATTTGCATTGTATCGGATGCTTGATTTTGTTTGCCTTCACTTGCTATCAATTTCAGGAGAGAAAATCACTACGGCCGTTCTTATTTTGCCTTCCACCTTGAGGGCAAGGTGGTTTTCAACAGTGGGGGAGTTGATAGGGTCCTCGATTCAGCAGATATTGCCGAAGATCATCTCGAATATATCTTTCATGAATTTATTTGATAAAGAGTATCCTTTATTTTAGTTAGTTATCTTTAGTTATTTTCCATATCTTTTTGTAGTCTTTTATTTTAATTATCTTTCTTGATTAGCAAGATTGTGTTAGGGTTTAGAATTCTATATAATAGAATTCTATCGTATTTTCATTCATTGAGAAATAAAGTTAATTACTTGTTCTCATTCTCGGTTCTGGCTGAAATCGCCCCCTAGCACCTCAACTAGGGTTTATCTTTTCCAATATTTGTTCGTTCAAATCGTGGTGCTCAGGCTCGATAGGTCAAGGACCTATCATTTTTTTTTTTTGGTTTTTTTTTTTGATATAGAAACAGAGATCGATCCATACGGAGGATCGAACTTGCTCTGATACCATGTTGAAAAGTAAAATGCGGAAAATAAAACACAAGAACTCTTGAAGACTACATTTTGATTGATTTGAATTGTTATTTGAGATACATTCTACATAGGAATTTACAGGACTCTAGATATAAATATACCTAGGAACTATATTCATTGGAACTCTAGATTATAAATGGTATTCTCTTCCCAATAGGTTGGGACTTCACACATTCTCTTCCCAACATAAATTGGGACACCTCAAGTTATATTTCCAACAATTTTCGTAAAAAAATATAAGAACTAACCGGACCTGATTTAAGTTTTCAATTGAGATCCGTAAATGTATATCATAAAATTGATTTGATGAAGCAAGTACCTGTGAGCTTGTTGTTATTGAGATACAATTTCTGAATATTTTTGAAAATTGGGATACTTCATGTCAAACTATTGTAAGATAAACTCAAGTCTGTCAAGGAAGACATGTTGGAGATTGAAAGTGGGATATCTCTTGTTAGAGAAGCGGCGTCAATATTTAATATCTCTAGTCTTGAAAGATTCCCTACTTCCGATGGAATTCCTCCCGTGATTGTTATATATCAGCAGATTCTATTTATTATAAATGTATTGTTTAAACTTTATGAATAAGAACAAAAGAGCGCGTTCATAAACATATTGCATCACATAATGATTGGTCTCTATAATTTTACATAATGAAAGAAGAAATATTTGTACCTTGAAAACCACTATTGTACCCCAAGTACAATTCTTTAAGCATGCTCAATTTTCCAATTTCGCTTGGGATGTTGCCACTAAAATTGTTGAAGGATAATGACAACTTCTCAAGACGTGTGCATTTCCATATATTTGGCGGAATCTTCCCTTCAAATTTGTTTCTAAGGAGAAAGAATATTATTGCACATATCACTTGGGAGCAAACCTGATAGGCTATTATATCCTATTCTAATATCTCTAAGGGATGACACGTTGAAAATACCATTGGGTATAGTCCCACTAAATTGATTATTAGACAAATGTAATATTTGTAACATCTGGAGCTTAGACAAAGATGAAGGAATTCTACCAAAGAAAGAGTTATTGAACAGATAGAGTTCCTCCAATGGAGGTAAACTGCCCAACCATGTTGGTATTTCTCCGGTGAATGAATTTGCTCCCACATTCATCACCTTCAAACGACGCAGTTTAGAGAGCTCAAACGGTAAGATCCCCATAAAATTGTTGTTACTGATGTCCAAACATCTAAGGAACGTTAGGTTTCCGAGATGTGGAGCAACAGTTCCAGCAAGGTCGTATCGAGAGAGATTGAGAGCAGTGACACGACCGTGTTTGAGGCCGCACGACATATCTTCTTTATTGCGGACATATCTTCTTTATTGCGATCGGCAGCGTGTTTTGCGACCAATTGGTGCTCAAGATAGCATAAGGGTCGGAAGTGATGGAGTTTTTGAAGGAAATAAGTGCATTTTTATCGTTGACTGATACGAGACATATCTTCTTTATTTCTCATTATTATTACTTAGTATCTTTATAATATACTGGTTAAGATTAGATTAGATTTGATGCATTTATTTTAGGAGATGATAGAATATCTTTTTGTATCTCTCCATATTATAAATATGTGGGACTATTTTCATAATGGAGATCATCCAATCAATTAATGAATTATTATTTGACGCCGGAGTATTCTATCATCCGCCTAGTTATCGTATTTCCTGACGGGAAGAACCCGCGCACAACTCGAAACTATTATTTCCGCCGACCCTGTGCCAGACGCCGAAACACTTTACGATCGCCGCAAACACGCTGCCGATCGCAATTAAGGAGAAGGTCCTTAACAGTGACAGAATTCAAGGAGAAGGCAAATGATACGAGATATCTTTATGAATATTCTCTCTACCCTATTATTTAGTCAATTATTGATTTAGTGTATCTTTCCTATATTTTCCATATATCTAAGTCTTTTGTCTTGCTCACTAAGTTAGTATCCCTATTATAAATAGGGCTATTGTTACTCTCATTATTCATTAAGAAATATCAATTATCCCTTTATTTTATGTTTACGCTTTTATCGTATCATTCCTGGTTTGATCGATCGGCAAAGCTCCGGCGACTACCTTTTATCCCTAAATTTGACACCAGATTGATCGACGGGAAAAAGCTCCCACGACGTTCGACGCGAACTATCCGACTTAAGGAACTTCATCCTTAACAGCAAAGCTATTCAATAACAAGATTAAAAGAGCAAAGAAAAAAGTAAGATTCTCCATTAATTTGCTGCTTTGTTTCGTTTGTGATCTCTATAACAAATGCTTTATAGTTGTGAGTACTGATAATTTATGGAGTATTATTTAATTAATTTTTTAAATCAGAATTATTTCATTTTTTTTATTTATTAGTCTTCGTCAATCCTCGATGAAATACTCGTTCAAATATAATTGTGGAATATATTATTTGCATTATATTTCCTTTGAATCAATAATATTTTTCCTACGATGACCTCAGCCGTATATAGTACTCCCTATTTAAGTTTCTAGATTTGGAATAATAGATATTCAAATCAAATATTTCTCACCACACATATTTTCCATAAAAAACTTAGAATTTCTCTGTCTATTGCTACAACAACATGACATTGAATCACGTAGAAATTTATATGTAGTAACAAAATTTGGATTATGTTGAAAAACCAATGGAAACAATTCAACACTGTAAAGATGTCTATATAGTATTGTATTACGTGATCAACGGGGCAAACCACGCGGGTCGTCGTTGACTCCATTTGTCACACTTCTATTTTTATTATAAAAAAATGTAATCGAATATGAAAATAAATAGATAAAATTCCACAAATTGTATGCACGCAAAATTATAAGGCTATTAAGAAAGTGTAGATTAAGGATAACAATCACTTTCCCGTGATTGCGAAATATATAAATAGTTTTTTGTGTTTGGATTTGGTGTAAAAAATTAGATTTGTGTGACCTTTAATGGATCTGAAAATGTAATTGATATTGTTTCTAGTCCACCCAAAAATAAGTCGTATCATTTCCAATATAGCCAAAATTTAACTTACCAAATTTAAGGGGGGAAAGGTTTTGGGCTTTTGGCTATAGTAACTTCAATAGGATTGCATAAAAGCTTAATCGAAACGATCCAAATATTTTAGTATTAAAAAATCTTTGAACTTTAAAGGGTAAACGAGAGCAATTAATGCTAAGAATTTTGAATTAATAAAAAATTCCAAAAAATCAATTTAGAGCCTGTAATAAACAAGTCATTCGTTAAAACTATGTTAACATTTCAAGCATTGGATGATTTTTTTTGCTGTTGTTTTACTTCCCCACAAAACTCATGCATTTGGTTGATATAAATAGTAGCCATTTTTCACTTGAGCACACCAATAATTCCAAAATCACAATGAATCTTCTTCTAAAACATTCCCATAATTTTGTATCTTTGTGGTTGTAATCTTGGCAATAAATACTTAGTACTACAAAGTATTGACGTTGTAACCAAAAATGTTTCACCTACTTTTATGTATATTTATAGACCCTTCTTCGTTTCCTCGTATTTTTCATAATCAACATTCAATATTTACTTTCATTATTAACTTTTAGGAATTTAAAACTATTTTAGTGATCAACGCCTTGGTATGATAAAGATGACATTAGGCTAGTCGTCTACACGTTTTTTCGAATAAAGATGGGGCGTCACAACATACTTATTCAAAAGTTTTCCAATAGCTAAAATAGTGATTTGTGCATGATTTTTTTTCCATATGGGTAGAAAATTTATTGAAGGAATTAAGGCATTATTTTGGACAAAAGTCAATCAAGCACATGATTTTTTTTAAGATTGTTAGATATTCTGAATCAAAGATAAAGAAAATAATTTCCTAAATTGTTGTTGTTTATTCGTGTCTCAATTTTTGTGTCACTAAAATAATTTATTTGTAGTGAATCAAACTATAATATGAATTTAAATATGATTAATAGAAATGTACCATATTGCATTGCTTAACTTAATTATACTGCTGATTTAATATATCAATACATCTTTCAACTGATAAATTTTTATAGAAAATCCAGAATCAAAACGCATTGTTGCGTATACTTATAGGAAAAGCATATCGAGGACGACGCATTTCAGTAGCTGCTACAAATGTGGCATGGATCTTGTGCAAAGCAGCAACTACTTCAATCATGTTGATTCTTTCATCTGCTGCAACGGCTAAACATTTCATTGCCAATTCAAATGTCGATAAGATGCATTTCTCCTTGGCAGAGTAATGTTGATCTTCCCTTGCTAACAACGCATGCGCCACCACTTCAACAACTGCATTTTGCTCTAGTGCTTCACTCACCCACTGTTTTAAGTTCTTTTCTTCATTGAACATATCATCCGTTGGCTTCTTTCCCGTGAACATCTCCAGCAGCAATATCCCAAAGCTGTACACATCACCACTAATTGACACTATGCCTTCCATTCCAAACTCTAATTGTATCACACACATTCAAACATTTTTGTTAGGATCAGGTAAAAACATTTATATACGATGAAATTTAAATCAGAGCATCGTGCATCACCTGGTGCTGCATAGCCAAACGTCGCCACTGTTTGTGTTTGGATGAAAGTTTCCCCTCCACCAAAAAGCTTGGAAATACCAAAATCAGCAAGATGAGCAATCATGTCTTGATCAATCAACACATTGCTTGGCTTTAAATCACAATGTACAACTGGAAATGTATGGCCATGGTGAAGATATTCCAAGGCTGCTGCAACATCTATTGCTATTTTCAGCCGTTGAATAAGTTCCAAACCATACATGCCAGAATGCAACCATTTCTCTAAGCTCCCGTTTGGCATATATGTGAGAATCAATGCTTTAAACTCCATATTACAACAACATCCAATAACTCGAACTAAATTTCTGAGTCAAATGGTGCTCAATATAGTAGTTTCAACATCAAAGCTCCTTGGTGCTCCTTGTAGTTCCAAGTTGAACACTTTTACTGCAACTTTCAGCCCATCAGAAAGTGTTCCTTCGAATACAGAACCGAAACTACCTCTTCCAAGTAGGTTTGTTTCACTAAATGAACTTGTTCCTTGTTCAAGTTCTATGTAAGAAATTCTTCTGCATTCGGTAATTTGTGGTGAAATATCAACTGAAAGGGCTACTTTTGACTGGTTTTAGCCTCATTATTCTCCCTAAGTTCAAGTTCTTTAGACTTAAGAGAGCTAATGATCAACTCAAGGGGAGCAGAATCCCTCCCATACTTAATAGCAGCCTTTACATCACTGTATGAGTCAGGGATAGCATTCATTAAAGCTATGCTAGTATATTCATCAATGGTTTTATCACCAGCACGTTTAATGTCTTGAACAAGCTTCTGAAACCTATCCACATTGTCATCAATGTCCTTAGTAAGATCAAGCTTGAATTTGAAGAGTTTTTCCAACAAATACATCCTACTTGACATGGATGTTTCAGTATACAAGGTTTCAAGAGTTTTCCACAATTCAGAAGCAGAATCAATAGTTCCAACCTTCCTTATGACAGAGTCACTCAGGTTGAGGATAATAGTTGACCTTGCCAACTCATTCATTTCAGCTTTCTTTTCCTCTGATTCAGTTTCTGGAATAGTATTTTCAACAGCTTTGAAAACTTTTTGCTGTATTAAAATGCACTTAGTCTTTTGCTTCCAAATGCTAAAATCATTTTTACCATTGAAGGGAGTAATCCCAACAACTGGAGCAGCCATTTTTGAAAACAAAAGGATTTTAGGCAACACACACAGGAAAAAAAGAAAAGAAACACTCAAGGCACAGCACACAACCCTGCAGAACCAAACTTTTGGTGAGCTAAAAGCCACAGAAACACAGAAAACTCACCAAGAAAACAAGAAATGCAGGGATTTGCTAATCTAGGACTCCACATAAGAGCAAGTAATCAGTCAAGATCACACACAAGGATGCACACACAGGTGGTTAGCAGAGAATATGTTCAAGAATGTACCCAGCTCAAGTACAGAGATCCTCCCTATCTGTCACGAGCACCCTGGCTAGAGGATTTCCCAATTCACAAGCACTCAATGAATGAGGGCGCAGGGGGTCACACTAGGCAGTTTGGAATAGCACTTGGTGGATAGGTAATTTTCTCTTTACAAGCAGTACAAGAAAGAATCCAGAACACACAATTTGCTAACACTTAAAGCACACCAAAGCACACCACAGCGGAAGAAGAAAGAAAGCAGTAAAGCACCTTGGAAAACAGTAAGTCCTAGAAGACCTATACAAGAAAACAAGAGCAGATAACCTAAAGCCGCGGCAAGCGACTACTACCAGCAACAACTGCCCACCCCTAGAACTAGAAAGCAGTAAGAGTTTAAGGGTTTTAGCCAATTTACCAGAGCGAATATCCTTCGTTAAGGAATACTCGTCTTACCTCAGGGCCTATACCGGAGGCCGAGCTTTACTCTGAAGAGCCCACCTCCTTAATTTGCGACCCGGCGCGCCCAAGTGATCCCCCCGTGGCTCTGATACCACTGTAGGGATCAGACCACTTGGGATTCGCTAATTACCGGGACCTCTTTATTGCAATTGATCTGAGATGGCTAATCTCAGAGTTACAAGCCAAGATACAATGTATACAGTCGAACTATACAATCAATAGATGCTACAGGTTACAAAGAAAACCCTAACACTAATCAGAAGCCTTGACCGGTTCTGATTCCGTAGCTAGATCCTTAGTAATCGTCCTGCACACTCAAGTAGATTGTTAGTAAGACAAGAAGTAAGATCCTAAAGGATCTATAACCCGAAGTAACAAACAAGATAGAGTAAACCGCGGGACTTTGGCTCAGGTTGCACAAGCAACTTCACAAGGGCCAAGAACCTCCTCTATCTTCACCACGAGTCACAAGAGAGCACAGCGAGACAAACCAGACCCCAAAACCCTAGGCGCCTACCGATTGCTACTTCGCACCGGCTACCTCTCACACGAGATCACAATCACAAGTCAGAATCACCTCCGCAAAGTCTAGAGGCCACAAGTCTCTCAACACTCAAGGAATCGCTCGAAGATCTTCACCTAAAACCGCCAGACTTGAACTTAACCGCTCAAAATGGCTAACTGGATCTATCAACACAGGAGTTGACGGATCTACACTCTTCACTCACAGAACCAGAGAGAAGAAGTCACCGGAGAAGAAGATCGGCGAAGAACAGAGATGAGAGAGAGAATTCTAGAGAGAAGGCGGAGATCGAAGGCTGAAAAAAAGAGAGAGTGAACAATTAGGTCAGAATGTGAGAAGTCATCTGACTTATCTCACAACACAAACACAACTCCAGATCAACGGCTCAGGAGCATAATCCTCGTGGAGTTGCCACGCGGCAGCAATCAGTGCTCCCAGGTAAGTAACGGGCCAAACCAACAATTGGGCCATTACACAAGTTCTGGGCCTAGAATTAAATCAGCCCAAAGCTTTTAATTCACTGAGCCCAAACACCATTGGGGTCCATTTATCCCACATACTCCACCTTGGACCACATTGGGTAAACAGAGGAGAGTCTTGGTCCACATGTATTTTCATCACAGCCTACAAGGTAAATCCAAGACACCAAAGAACAAGGTTCATTAGTCAAGGAAATACCAGGTTGCCTCTAGGCACCAGAGGACCAAGGTCCATTAGCCAAAGAGGTCTTTTGACCCACAGGCACTAGAGAATCAAATCCTCAAGTCTGGGTCATATTATCCGAGGGACATGCAATGCTAACCACAATCAAAGTGCAATTTTTTGATGCATGAAAGCAATTTATCAACAGATAGACACTTAGTGCCCATATCTGCTGGGTTTTGATCAGTGTGAATTTTATGCAATGTAATCTCACCCTTTTCAACAACATCTCTAATAAAATGAAACCTAACATCTATATGTTTGGTTCTATCATGAAAGACCGGGTTTTTGCACAACTGAATAGCAGATTGACTGTCAGAATATACAACAGGCAAAGACTTAATAAATTTCAGTTCAGAGAGCACTCCCTTGAGCCAAATGGCTTCTTTCATGGCTTCTGTTATAGCAATGTATTCAGACTCAGTTGTTGATAGAGCCACTATGTGTTGGAGTTGAGACTTCCAGCTGATACAAGACCTACACACAGTAAAAGCATAGGAAGTAGTGGACTTTCTCTTGTCCCTATCATTAGCATAGTTAGAATCCACATAGCCACACAACTCAACACCATCATCACACTTTGAGTAACACAGACCATACTTAGCAGTATGTTTCAAGTATCTCAACAACCATTTCAAGGCTTCCCAATGCACAGGGCCTGGATTAGACATGTATCTACTAAGCACAGAGACAGCATAAGCAATATCAGGTCTGGTACTGACCATTAAGTACATCACAGAACTAGCATTTGCATAGGGAATCTTTTTCATGGCAGCAATATCATCATCAGACTTAGGACAAAGATCTTTACTCAGTAAAAAATGTGCTGCTAAGGGAACAGAAGCAGTTTTAGCAGCAGCCATATTAAACTTTTGAAGAATCTTGAGCACATAAGGCTCTTGGTGAAGCACCAGGATAGACTTCTTTCTATCCCTGAAAATATTTATCCCCAATATTTTCTGAGCATCACCAAGGTCCTTCATGTCAAAGTTCTCACTTAGAGCAGTTTGCACAGACTTAATAGACTTTAAACAAGGTCCCATAATGAGCATATCATCCACATAAAGCAACAGAAAAACAGGAACACTGCCAAGATTTTTAACATATAAGCATGCATCAAAGGTGCTCCTAACAAAGCCTAGCTTCTGCATACAAGAGTTAAATTTGATGTTCCACTGTCTAGGAGACTGCTTCAAACCATATAAAGCCTTTTTTAACAAGCAAACATGATTGGGAAACTTAGGGTCAACAAAACCTTCAGGCTGTTTCATATAAATGGGTTTATCAAGATCACCATGAAGGAAAGCAGTTTTAACATCCATCTATTTCATTTCCCAATTAAAGTGAGCACACAAGGCTAACATAAGTCTGACTGTGGTAAATTTTACAACAGGGGCAAAGATCTCAGTGTAGTCTACCCCCTCTTGCTGAGTAAACCCTTTGGCCATTAACCTGGCCTTGTACCTAAAACCATCAATCTCATTTTTAAGCTTATAAAGCCACCTGCAATCAACAACAGAGGCACCAACAGGTAAAGGCACAAGAATCCAAGTATGGTTTATCAACAAAGAATGCATTTCATCTTTCATAGCCTTAAGCCACAAGTTCCAGGCTTTAGACTTCTGAGCCTGCTTATAGGTCTGGGGTTCATCCCCATCAGATTCAAAAACATTGAAAGCAAGAGCAAGCAAGTTAACCAAACCAGTGTACCTAACAGGGGGGTTATGAGGCCTTCTTATCCTATCCCTAGATAACACATAATCATGCAAGTTTGGCTCATCAACTACAGCACTATCTTGGACAACAGTTGAACAGGGGGTGCATCAATATGATCTACATCTACTGGGTCCTCAGCATGGTCACCATCAGGTCCAGGAGTTGGATCAGTGATCCAAACCTGCTCCACCTCACTTGAGGCACCAGTAGGAATCTCCACCTCACTTTGAATGTGGGTAGGAGACTCACTGGATAGAGCAGACTCCCCAGAGGGTCTAAGGCAAGGGAATTCAGTTTCATTAAAGACAACATCCCTGCTAATTATAACCCTGAACCCTGGTTCATCCCTCAGCCATACCCTATACCCTTTAACACCATCAGGGTATCCCAGAAAAACAACTTTCCTAGACCTAGGATCAAGTTTATCAACCTTCTGATGAGTAAAGGCAGAGCAACCAAAGACTCTTAGATGAGAAAAATCAATTCTTTTACCAGAAAACACAGACTCAGGACATTTTCCTTTCAAAGGTACAGAAGGTGATCTATTCACCAAATAGCAAGCAGTAAGAAGAGCTTCCCCCAAAAACTTTTTAGAAAGACCACTTTTAGAAAGAAGGAACCTAACTTTTTCAAGTAGGGTCCTATTCATCCTCTCAGCTACTCCATTTTGCTGAGGGGTATAAGGGACAGTTTTGTGCCTCTTAATACCATAAGAGACACAGAGACTATCCATCTGAGCATTACAGAACTCCAACCCATTGTTAGTTCTGATAGCCTTGATGGATTTTCCAGTTTGATTTTCAATTAAGCATTTCCAATTTTTAAAAGTGTCAAAAACATCAGACTTTTGCTTTAAAAGAAAACACCAGACCTTTCTAGAAAAGTCATCAATCACAGATAGAAAATAGACAGACCCTGTATGGGTAGTCACAGAAGCTGGTCCCCACACATCCATGTGTAGGTACTCTAGAACTCCTTTACTGATACAGTAACAGGAGAGGGAAAAGACACTCTATGCTGCTTACCTAACACACAAGTATCACAGAAAGGAAGGTCATTTTTAAAATCTTTTGAGGAGAGAAGCTGATCCTTTTTCAAAATTTTCAAACCCTTATCACTCATGTGTCCAAGCCTATTGTGCCATAATAAAGTCTTAGAATCATTTACCACATTTGCAGAACTGTTATTATCACATAGGGACAGAGCAGAACACACATACAAGTTATATTTTTTGAAAGCTTTGAAAACACATAAAGACCCCTTAAAGATTTTCATAACCCCCTGCCCCCATCTTCCCTCAAAACCATCTTTTTCAAGAGAAGAACATGAAAGCAGATTATAGCAAAGATCAGGGACATACTTCACATTTTCCAACTTCAAAGTAAAACCATTTTCAAATTTCAAACACACAGTCCCATCCCCAAGAATTTGACACTTTTTATCATTTGCCATTGAGACAAAAGAGTCAGAAACCAGTTTGAAGTCAGAGTACAAATTTTTGAAAGGAGAAATATGAAAGGTACATCCAGAATCAATCAACCAGTCAGTTTGGGCAAAAGAGCAAGCAGAGGCAGAATTCACAGAGAACATGTCATGATTCATAAAACAAATACCTTCAGAATCATCATCCTTAGCAAAATTGGCAAGAGCATCCCCATTTTCATTATAAGACTTTGCCTTTTTAGGCTTAGTACATTCTCTCTTATAATGACCAAGTTCACCACAGTTAAAGCACTTCCTGTTGTTCTTATTGGGATTCCTACTCTTAGACCTAGACTTTCCTCTGTTTGACTTTTTTCCATTATCATTATGCTTCCCATTGTTATCTCCCTTGAATCTAGATCTACCTCTAACATTCAGGGCTTTATTTTGACTGGTTTTAGCCTCATTATTCTCCCTAAGTTCAAGTTCTTTAGACTTAAGAGAGCTAATGATCAACTCAAGGAGAGCAGAATCCCTCCCATACTTAATAGCAGCCTTTACATCACTGTATGAGTCAGGGATAACATTCATTAAAGCTATGCTAGTATATTCATCAATGGTTTTATCACCAGCACGTTTAATGTCTTGAACAAGCTTCTGAAACCTATCCACATTGTCATCAATGTCCTTAGTAAGATCAAGCTTGAATTTGAAGAGTTTTTCCAACAAATACATCCTACTTGACATGGATGTTTCAGTATACAAGGTTTCAAGAGTTTTCCACAATTCAGAAGCAGAATCAATAGTTCCAACCTTCCTTATGACAGAGTCACTCAGGTTGAGGATAATAGTTGACCTTGCCAACTCATTCATTTCAGCTTTCTTTTCCTCTGATTCAGTTTCTGGAATAGTATTTTCAACAGCTTTGAAAACTTTTTGCTGTATTAAAATGCACTTAGTCTTTTGCTTCCAAATGCTAAAATCATTTTTACCATTGAAGGGAGTAATCCCAACAACTGGAGCAGCCATTTTTGAAAACAAAAGGATTTTAGGCAACACACACAGGAAAAAGAAAAGAAACACTCAAGGCACAGCACACAACCCTGCAGAACCAAACTTTTGGTGAGCTAAAAACCACAGAAACAAAGAAAACTCACCAAGAAAACAAGAAATGCAGGGATTTGCTAATCTAGGACTCCACAGAAGAGCAAGTAATCAGTCAAGATCACACACAAGGATGCACACACAGGTGGTTAGCAGAGAATGTGTTCAAGAATGTACCCAGCTCAAGTACAGAGATCCTCCCTATCTGTCACGAGCACCCTGGCTAGAGGATTTCCCAATTCACAAGCACTCAATGAATGAGGGCGCAGGGGGTCACTCTAGGCAGTTTGGAATAGCACTTGGTGGATAGGTAATTTTCTCTTTACAAGCAGTACAAGAAAGAATCCAGAACACACAATTTGCTAACACTTAAAGCACACCAAAGCACACCACAGCGGAAGAAGAAAGAAAGCAGTAAAGCACCTTGGAAAACAGTAAGTCCTAGAAGACCTATACAAGAAAACAAGAGCAGATAACCTAAAGCCGCGGCAAGCGACTACTACCAGCAACAACTGCCCACCCCTAGAACTAGAAAGCAGTAAGAGTTTAAGGGTTTTAGCCAATTTACCAGAGCGAATATCCTTCGTTAAGGAATACTCGTCTTACCTCAGGGCCTATACCGGAGGCCGAGCTTTACTCTGAAGAGGCCACAAGTCTCTCAACACTCAAGGAATCGCTCGAAGATCTTCACCTAAAACCGCCAGACTTGAACTTAACCGCTCAAAATGGCTAACTGGATCTATCAACACAGGAGTTGATGGATCTACACTCTTCACTCACAGAACCAGAGAGAAGAAGTCACCGGAGAAGAAGATCGGCGAAGAACAGAGATGAGAGAGAGAGAATTCTAGAGAGAAGGCGGAGATCGAAGGCTGAAAAAAAGAGAGAGTGAACAATTAGGTCAGAATGTGAGAAGTCATCTGACTTATCTCACAACACAAACACAACTCCAGATCAACGGCTCAGGAGCATAATCCTCGTGGAGTTGCCACGCGGCAGCAATCAGTGCTCCCAGGTAAGTAACGGGCCAAACCAACAATTGGGCCATTACACAAGTTCTGGGCCTAGAATTAAATCAGCCCAAAGCTTTTAATTCACTGAGCCCAAACACCATTGGGGTCCATTTATCCCACACACACAAAGCTAAGTTGTCAGAAAAAGACGGTGCACTGAAGTTACGAAAACGACCACCATCTGGAATTCTCCCTTGCAGTTTGTTGTTGGAAACATTAAAATTTTCAAGACAACATAGATCTTCCAAGGACTTGGGTATTGATCCAGAAAGATTATTGTAAGATAAATCCAATGTTTTCAAACCTTTAACCTTTACCAACGATTGAAGAATGGATCCACTGAGAAAATTATTTGATAAGTCAAGAAACTCTAGTGTTTGGCAACCATCAATTGAGGTGGGAATATCACCTGAAAATTGATTAGAAGACAAGTCCAAAGAGCTAAGTAAC
The DNA here is from genome assembly GCF_029641045.1 of Salvia hispanica. Taxonomy (NCBI): domain Eukaryota; kingdom Viridiplantae; phylum Streptophyta; class Magnoliopsida; order Lamiales; family Lamiaceae; genus Salvia; species Salvia hispanica. The sequence continues at coordinate 34,660,428 of NC_142697.1, read as the reverse complement.
TTGAAATTGCCAAGTTGAGATGACAATCGACCGCTCAAATGATTGGAGGACAAGCTCAAAGTTAGAAGGTCTGTGAGAGTCCAAAAGTTAGGAGGGACAGTTGAATTTAATTGGTTGAAACCCAAGTCGATGTCTCTCAAGGATTTAACACCACCCAAGCATTTAGGTATGGGACCCACAAGCCTGTTCATGCTTAGGTCCAACTCCCCCAAATGATTCATTTGGCAAAGTTGGTTAGGGATAGATCCTACCAATTGATTGCCACCAAGATATAGTCTTTGGAGTTGCTTCATTTTTCCAATTGTTGGTGGAATGAGTCCACTCAGCTGATTTTTAATCAAATTTAGAGTTAGCAAACTGCTCAAGTTTTCTATTTCAGAAGGAATGGCACCCATGATGTTGCAGTATGATGCTTCAAAAATCTCTAGAGATGAGGAAAAATTCCCAATTGAAGCGGGTAGGATGCCATTCAATGGATTGTTATTTACTGCGAGGTACTTCAAATGTCGACAGTTAGTTAATGAAGAGAGAAATGTTAATTCCTGAGTTGCAAATTCTGCTCCACTCAAATTGTTTTTCGAAAGGAGAAGTGATTGTAGGAGCTTCAAATTGCCGAAGTGGGGTATAGAGCCACTAAATGAGTTGTCATCCATCTCCAAGATGGTAAGTTTAGAAGCATTGGCGATAGTGCTCGGAATTGAGCCACTGAGTCTGTTTTGTCTCAGTAGAAGCTTTTCAAGATTGATTAGTGAGTTCCCCAAATCTGATGGAAGAGAACCTGAAAAGTCATTATATGTAAATTCTAAAACCTTCAAAATTGATACGTTGCATATGGAAGACGGGATCAATCCATATAAGGAATCGCTCGGCACAGAGAATATCTCAAGTATTGGTAGAGTGTCAATCTAGGGTAGTGATAAAATGCAAAAACTTACATACTGTACAAACTCAAAACTCCTCAACACATTTTCAATACTATATCAACACAGTGTGAAATTTCAAGATTTTAATGTAACACAGTATCAACATAATATCAACACAACATCAATCATTGACTACCGTTGAAATTCTGTTGACATTTTTCTGTTGATGCTTTTTTGTGATCTGTTGACAATTGAATTTTCAATGGTCAAGATCATAGTTTTGAGTTTGTACAATATTTAGAGTTTTCATTTGATCACATCCCCTTGTGGTAATATATGAAACTTTTAACAAAACTTATTTTTCCACCAACTTTTAACTTGGCAAATAATATCACGAATTTTAACTATCTGTGGTTTTTATTTCCCACCGGTGACGGAGTCTGGCTACTTTAAAATGGCATGGATGCCGAGTTTGTATACATCAACAATAACGAAATCATGAGTCCTGAATCAGACCCTAATTCATGAAGCTAACTTAGCATCCATGTTATTTTAATGTAGCTGGAACCCGTCGCTGTGGGAAATAACAACCACGGATAAAGTTCGTGATGTTATTTGTCAAGTTGATAGTTCGTGGGAAAGAATTTTTTTTTAAAAAATTCAATGATATTAGTGGCTAATTCCCTAATATAAATAGTATGTTATTATACGTACTCTAAGTGATAAAGTAATAACGGAACTTGCAATTCATCTACACATATTCATGATATTTTGTCAAATTGAACAAAAATCCTAGTACTTGTTTTCTTTAATTTTCTTAAATGGGGTAATATTTGATAAAGGATTTTCGTTATCATAAAAAGTGTTGAAAGTATCATGTATGGTAATACAATGGTTCTGACGCAAGAACTCTCTGAGCATGCTCATATTACCAATTGTACGAGGGATGTTGCCACTGAGATTGTTGTTTTCTAAGTTCAAGTTCTCAAGATTTTTGCACTTCCAGATATTCGAAGGAATAAGTCCTAGAAGAGCAGATACAATTCATAATACAAAGCTCATCGTTTTTTAAGCAAAATAATAATTGTAGCTAGAAGTTGATCAAAACAAAAATGTATCTTATCACATAAATGTAGACTGATTTGGCAATCAGACGATTAATAATTAACCAAAAACACGGAAGGTCTTAGTTTCAGGTTATTTTATAAAATTCGGATTTAAAGTTATTTTTAAATTATTTTATGCCATTCTTATTAAAATGACCTAAAAATTAACTAACAATGACCTAAAGTTCACATCCGTATGCTTTGGTTCTGCATTTTTGTATTAAGATTGAATTTTGCGTTAATAATAGCCACTATAAATAAATATCTATTAATGGTTATAACTTTTTGTATAAATAGACTATTTTTTCCTTAATAGAAAAGCAAACAATAGCTAAATTCAAAATCTAAAACAACAAAACATAAAAATTAATTAAATAAAAGTTTGAGCTTTTAGGCAAAGTTTTCATCTGGTCTTATTCATTTATATATATCATAATTGTACATAAAATTTTTTTGTTGTTTAGTTATCATAAGAAATATTATCTTCTATCTCTTAAAAATAAAAATAAAAACTATTTCAATTTTGGGCCATCTCTTAAATAATAGAAACTTTGTTAACTTTCCATTTTAAGAAGTGGACCATACAATTCAGTAACTCTATTGCACTATTTTTTCTCTTCATCTCTTTTACTTTACTTATTTTTTTCTTCCTCTCTCTCTTACCTTACCAATTCTTTTCTCTTATTTAACCAATTGTGGACAAAAACCCGTGCCACTTTAAAAGTTTCTATTTTTTAAATACGGAGGTAGTAATACAAAAAGAAAATTTTATAATGATGAATATTTTTGTAAAAAAATATAAGAACTAGCCGGACCAGATTAAAGTTTTCAATTGAGATCCGTAAATATATATCATAAAATTGATTTGATGAAGCTGCAAGTACGTGTGAACTTATTCTCCTTGCCCAACAGTTTTGACTCAACTTAATTGGGACGGAGGGAATACAAAATATATATAATAACCGGACCAGATTAAAGTTTTCAATTTTTGATATAATTTCTCATTACTTGAGATCTGTAAATGTATATCATAAAATTGATTTGATGAAGCAAGTACCTGTGAGCTTGTTGTTATTGAGATACAATATCTGGAGATTTTGGAAAATTGGGATACTTCCTGTCAAACTATTGTCATATAAACTCAAGAATGTCAAGGAAGACATGTTGGAGAGTGAAAATGGGATATCTCTTGTTAGAGAAGCGCCGTCAATATTTAATATCTCAAGCCTTGAAAGATTCCCTATTTCCGATGGAACTCCTCCTGTGATTGTTATACATCAATACAATCAATTTGATATATATAAATGTATCATTTATACTTTATGAATAAGAACCAATGACACGCAAGCATATGTATATAGTAAAGAAGAAATATTTGATGTAAATGTATCATTTCACATATTGAAGAAAGAAGAAATATTTGTACCTTGAAAACCACTATTGTACCCTAAGTACAACTTTGTAAGCATGCTCAATCTTCCAATATCACGTGGAATGTTTCCACTGAAATTGTAAGCATGCTCAAGATGTGTGCATTTCCATATATTTGACGGAATCTGCCCTTCAAGATTGTTCTTAGAGAGTGACAATATTTTGATGTTGGGCATATTATTGCACACATCAATTGGGAGCCGACCTGATAGGCTATTATTTTTAATTCTAATTTCGCTAAGTGAAGACACATTGAAAATACCATGTGGTATGTGCCCACTCAATTAATTATTATACAACTGTAATATTTGTAGCATGGAATTGTTAAATAAAGACTCGGGAATTGTACCTAAGAAAGAGTTATTGTACAGATAGAGTTCCTCAATTTGAGGTAAACTGCCCAACCATGTTGGTATTTTTCAGATGAATGAATTCACTCCCAAATTCATCACCTCCAAACGACGCAATTTAGATAGCTCAAAGGGTAACATCCCCCCAAAACTGTTGGAACTGATGTCCAAATATCTTAGAAACGTAAGGTTTCCGAGACGTGGAGCCACAGTTCCATCAAGGTCATATCGAGAGAGATTGAGAGCAGTGACACGGCCGTGTTTGAGGCCACACGACACACCAATCCAACTACAGACTGATGTGTTTTGCGACCAATTGGTGCTCAAGATAGCATTAGTGTCGGAAGTGATGGAGTTTTTGAAGGAAGTAAGTGCCTTTTTATCAGTGTCAGAATTCAAGGAGAAGGCAAAGCTATTCAATAGCAAGATGCAAAGAGCAAAGGGAAAAGTAAGACTCTCTATGAATTTGCTCCTTTGTTTCAGTTGACAGACCGTGTCCTCTGTGACAGATGATTTATAGTTTATGGAGTACTCTCTCCGTCTGCGAATAAGAGTCCTATTTCATTCTGGCACGAGTTTTAAGAAATGTTAAGAAAAGTAGTGGAAGAAAGTTAGCAAAATATGAGTTTCATTGGTATTATGTACTCCCTCCGTCCCAATAAATATGAAACATTTGGTTTCTGGCACAAGATTTTATGCAAGTGTTGTTTTGTGAGTTAATGAAGAGATAGTAAAGTAAGAGAGAGGAAAAAGTAGAGAGAGTGATGTTTCCATTTTAGGAAACGCTTCATTTTTAGTGGGACAACCCAAAAAGGAAAACGTTGCATTTCTAATGGGACAGAGGGAGATACTACCTCCATCCCCCAAATTTTGACACGGTTTGACCCGGCACGGATTTTAAGAAATGTAATGGAAAGTGTGTTGAAAAAGTTGGTGGAATATGAGTCCTACTTTTAAAGTATTAGTTTTATAATAAAATGTGAGTTGAAATTAGTTAGTGGAATATGGGGTCCACTACCAAAAATAGTAAAAAGTGAAGTGTGTCAAATTTTCAGGGACGGACCGAAATGGTAAACTGTGTCAAAATTTGGAGGACAAAGGTAGTATTAGTTTTAATGATATGTAGTGGAATGTGAGGCCTCTCTTTACCATTTATAGTCATTATTATAATTGTGGAATGTATTAACTGAATTATATTTCCTTTGAATCAATAATATTTTTCCTACAATGATCTCAGCATTACATAGTACTCTCTTTGTCCCAGCTAAATTGAGACATAACTTTTGGGCACGAAGATTAAGAAATTGTATTAAAAAATAGGAGTGATGAATAAAGTAGAAAAAATAATGAGAAAGTAAAGTAGGTGATGAAATACAGTAAGAATGAACAGATGTTTTGTTTTTTGTTATAAGAGGAAATGACTCAACTTAGTTGTCACATCCTAAAAAAATAATGCGACTCTATTTAGTTGGGACGGAGAGATTACTACTACTTAAGTTTCTAGATCTGAAATGATAGATATTTAAATCAAATATTTTTCACCACACATATATTTCCATAAGATATTTTCCATAACATGACATTGCATTATTGTAAAGTAGAAATTTCTATGTCTGTTGTTACTACAACATACATTGCATTATTGCAAAATTTGAATAAAGTTGAAAAACCAATGTAAACAATTTCCACACGACGCGGGTCGTCGTTGACTCCACTTGTGTCACACTTTTATTTTTATTAAAAACATTAATGTAATCAAATATACTAGATAATAGAACTACTTTATTATGTGGTAGTATCAATTAATTTCACAAATATAAAAATAAATAGATAAAATTCCACAGATTGTATGCACGCAAATTGTAAGGCCTATTAAGAAAGTGTATATTATGGATAACAATCACGTTCCTGTGTTTGAAAAAAAAAATATAAAGAATAATTTTTTGAGTTCGGACATGGTATAAATTATTAGAGATGTGTGATGGATCTGAAGTTAATATAAATGAATGGAGATAGTTTAATTGAAACTGTTTCTAGTCCACGCTGTATGTAACATATGTTGAAATCCAAAAATAAGTCATACTCCCACTGTCCCTCATTATGAGTAACACTTTGACCGGACACGGATTTTAAGAAATATAAAAAAATGTTAGTTGAAAAAGTTAGTGTAATGTGGGACCCACTTTTTTATATTGGTTTTATAATAAAATGTGAGTGAAATGAGTTAATGGAATGTGGGACCTACTTACCATTTATGGTAAAAATGAAGTGCTATTCCTAATTGGGGACGGACCAAAATAGAAATTAGCAACTCTTATTCGAGAACGGAGGGAGTATCATTTTCAATATAGCCCAAATTTAACTTGCCCATATTTTAAGGTGGGAAAGGTTTTGGGCTTTTGGCATAGTAACTTCAATAGGATTTCAGTAATTAGAATGATCCAAATATTTTAACTCTCTCAATCCCCGTTAAAATGACCCCTTTCATTTTTTGCATGTGTTTTATAAAAATCATAATAAATAGTTAACGTGTAAATTATATTAAGAGAGATAATAATATGGAAGAGACTCTCTTTTACATTATTGTTTTTCATACTTTAGGTTTCTTTTACTATTTATTATGTTTTTTTCAAAAACGAAAAGGGTCATCTTTAATGAAACTGAGGGAGTATTAAAAAATCTTGGAACTTGGTAAAAAGAGAGCAATTCATTCATACATATAATTTTGAATTAATAAAAAATTTTTAAAAAAAAATCAATATAGAGCCGGTAATATTGAGCATGCCATGCGTCGCGATGATTTTTATGCTGACCCCCCCACCTGCTTGAGATATTGTCATGAAAATTGTTGTAAAATATAAATTTTAGTGTCATTAAAACAATTTTAGTGTCAACAATTTTAGTGGCAATATAAACTTTAATTCATTCATACATATAACAGATGATAATTTATGGGGGGTCGCGTGGGGTCAGCCGACCCCACCACCAGCTCCCGCGACCTGCCGTAAAATACCCTCCAGCAGCCTCCGGCCCGGCCCACGGCATCCAAACCCCTGCCCCGTCGCCTCAGTTCTTCTGATTATCGCCGCTGATTTCTAAGCTGTAAAAACTTCCGCTCCAGCGTATTAGTATTGATTATGCTATTTCATATTTAGATTAATGAAAAAAAAAATCCAAAAATCCAATTTCAATGCATTTATTTTATAAAACATTGCAATTCCTTTGTTAAAAAATTGACAGACTGTCCCCTCTACAAGAGATGATTTATAGTTATGAGTTCTGATAATTTATGGAGTATTATTTACTCTATATTTTAAATCAGAATTATTTCATTTTTTTATTTATCAAAGTAGTCTTCGTTGATTTGAGTCTTCGTCAATCGTCAATTTATATTCGTCCAAATATACTTGTGGATAATTGCATTACATCTATTTTGACTAATTTTAAAGTGCTAACGTACATCCAATCACGTGCTGCCACGTGGCACGAAAAATGCAATATTATATACAGAAAAATGCAATATGCATTTGCAAAAGTTATAATTGAATTTCGACAGATTGCATTTTTGTTATATGCAGATTGCATTTTTTATTGTTGAGTTTTGCATTTTCGATATTGACTGTTTAATTTGCATTTTATATCAATACGGATTGCATTTATATATGTGAAAATGCAAAACTTAACAATATAAAATGCAATTTATGTGAAATGCAAAACTTAACAATAAAAAATGCAATTTTTCTATAACTAAAATGCAATCTGCGGAAATACATGAACAACTTCACAAATGTGTATTGCATTTTTATATATAAAATATTGCATTTTTCGTGCCACGTGGCAGCACGTGGTTGGATGTACGTTAGCATTCTAATTAAGGATGCGCCCTAGTGTTCCCCTATATATATATATATATATATATATATATATATATATATATATATATATATATATATATATATATATATATATGTTTCTCTAGAATATTCAAATCAAATATTTATCACCACACATATTTTCCATAAGATATTTTCCATAAAAACTTAAAGTTTCTCTGTCTGTTGATACAACAAAATGACATTGAATATTGCAACGTAGAAATTTATATGTAGTAACCAAATTTGGATGGATTATGCTGAAAAATCAATGGAAACATTTCCACTCTGTATTTAAAGGTGTCAAGTGGGCCGGGCCGGCCCAGCCTGGCCCGGGTCCGGCGAGGCCCAGCGACTTTTCAGCCAGTCCGGCCCAGGCCCATGTTTGTGGCGGGCCGGGCCGGGCTGGGCCTGGGTTTTATTTATAAATAATGGGCCCAGCCCGAGCCCGGGCCCAGTTGGTAAGTGGGCCGGGCTGGGCCGGTCCTGGGCTGGGCCAAGTTCAAAATTTTTATTGTGCTAGATAAATATTAATTTTTCTATATTGGAATAGTATATAGTGTATAATGATTTATAAATATATATTTCCACAAAATAAGGAATCAAGATTTTGCTACAATTTAATATATTCCCAAAAAATTTGTGTATTAATGTTATAGATTACACACGTAAATGTTACATTATCCCACAAAATTAGAATCATGACGCACTATAATTATGGAACTATTTTTAATTGAGATATATGAAGTAAAAACTAATACTATCTATAATTATGCAAATCAATTAACCATTGAATTATGCAAATCAAATGTGTTTATGGAAATCAAACTTGTTATAAGTTTTAGTTTAGGTTGAGTAATTAATTAATTGATTATTTTTTGCATAATATCATTAATAAAAAATTTATGAAAACATAAAAATATAAAATAATCATGCATCTAACAATATATTAATAGAAATGAATATGCATGAAATAATATCCAATCTTCATTGTTTATACTCATATAGTCATATGCATATATACTAATACTACTACCGTAAGGCATACACATTAATGCATATTACAATTTGCATATAAATAGTAATATAGATAAGTAGTCATCACTATTCACTATAATTAGGGAGCTATATATGATAGAGATAAATTATTAACAACTAATCTCTATAATTATGCATATCAAAATAATTATACCACAATCAATTTTAGGATCCTCTATTTTTTTAAAAAAATAGTCAATACTACTCTATAAATATGAAAATCAAATTTATTAGTATAAGTTTTGATTTAAGTTGAGTAATAATTGATTAATTGAATATTTTTGCATAATGTTATTAATAAATAGTAGATATGGACATGTCATTAGTATATTATTATGTT